>NC_090646.1:408914672-409568960 GCF_040937935.1 Hyperolius riggenbachi | reverse complement strand
ACTTACAGTAACTGTATACCACAATGGCAGTGTCTTGATCCAGGGGGCAGAACGTTACTTAAATATTTTCGAAAAGAGTTATCCTGATATTGAAAGACTTGCAATTAACTTTAAAGAAAACCAGACAAACTCTGTCAACACAAACAATGGTCGTAAATCATCTGCAAGGACTGCTCCTAGAGAGAAGGCTGAAGACCAATCTCCAAAACAACAGCCCCTCTCCAGAGACCAGACACCAGGCTTCTCACACCCCTCCCTGGAGACTCTCAGAGAAAGTCTGTCACAATTAGAAAGGGACTTCACCCTTTTCAGGGAAGAAAGGAAAAGCAGCCAAGGTGTGAAAAATGCAAATGATCAACTGAGAGAAGAAATAGCCAGGATGAAAGCTGAGCACACTGCAGCCTTGCATGATATCAACATTTCCCTACAAAAACTACAGGAGGAAAACTCACAACTTAAAGAGGAGATCAGGAAATTAAAAATATTAAAACAGCCACAAAAGTTAGAGGAGACAACAAAAAGCACAAAGGCCCCCACAAAACCTATGCCGACCAAAGACAGTGCTCCGCACATCACACAGGATACAATAATCACCCAAGAGACTAGTGACAATCACAGCCATCCAGCCCCCTCTCCAAATACTGCCAACGCAGCCTCATCCAACAACCCACAGCCCAAGCCTAAACACCAAGCAAATCGCTCCTATAAACATCGCAGTCCTGACATTGTGCTGGTTATAGACTCTAATGGAAAATACCTGGACATAAGAAGACTCTTTCCAGGGATGCATGCCATAAGTAACACAGGTCATTAATGAGCCTTATTTCACCGACCCAAAACATCTCATCCTGCACACCGGCACCAATGACATTATACAAGATAACACCGCAGACCAAGAAACCATCACATACAAACTGTCACAACTGGTTAAAAGGGCACAGCAGAAATTCCCCAGCACAAAGATTATCCTCTCTTCCCTGCTCCCAAGAAGAGACATTCCTCACCAGACAATTACACAGATCAATGCAGAGCTGGCCTCCAGTCTCAGATCCTCACCAGACATACAACTGGCACAGCACACCACAATCACAACCGACCATCTGTACAACAACAAGCACCTTGACAAACAAGGAGTCAGCCGCCTAGCAAAGGAACTAAAGGACATGGTGCTAAGTAGACCCCAGAGACTCCAAGAAAGCCCCAACTCAACAATCAGACAGCAAACCACAATGTCCCAACACCAGAGAGAGAGCCCACAAGCATGGCAAACATGTAGGAAACCGCCTGCCCCACAATGGCAACACAAAGCGACAGAGGGTAGCATCATGGCGGAAATCAGAACTTTGCTTATCAATATACAAAGCAGATTGAGGTGACACCCACAACAGTGTCCACCCTCCCCCTGAAAATACTGAGTCCTATGAAAATTTCTGCTCATTACAAGGTAAACCGACTCAAAATGACATCCCTTATCATCAGTAGCTGGAACATCCAAGGGCTGAACGCCTCAGCTTTTGGATCCAAAACAAATGATCCAGACTTTAAAAAGAGACTTGAAAACATTGATATCCAAATCCTCCTGGAGACATGGACCCGGGCAGAGGATGAATCTTTCGTACCCATGGGGTACCGGGAATTCTCCATATCTGCACAGAAAAACAGGAACATTAAACAGGGCCGCCGTTCAGGAGGCATACTAATCTGGTATAAGGAGGAGCTCACAGAGCACATCAAAGCAATCAAACGAGGAGACAGCCACATCTGGATCAAAATAAACAGCTCCATCCTCACCTCTCAGTCTGACATGTACCTGTGCGCAGCATATATCCCCCCAACAGAGTCCCCTTACTACAAACCTGACATCTATGAGGTCCTACAAAGAGAAGCCAGCCACTTCCAGTCTCAGGGCAGAGTGCTCATCTATGGAGACCTCAACGCTAGAACAGGCACAGAGAAGGACTATCTGACCTCTGAGGGAAACACATACATACTTGGAGGAGAGAGCTACTACCAGGAACCAATGCAGACAGCAAGAAACAGCTATGACAAGACAGTAAACAAAAGTGGGAAATCCCTGTTGAACCTGTGCCGGAGCCTCGGCCTATACATAATGAATGGGCGAACCAGGGGTGACTCTCTTGGGAGATTTACTATGAACTCACATGTAGGCAGCAGTGTGGTAGATTATGCTGTCACAGACACAGACCCCATAAACATCAATGCCCTCATAGTCACCCCTGAAACACACCTGTCAGACCACAACCAAATCCTGCTGTACCTGAAATCCACCGATAAACCAACCACACAGCAACCTCACCAGAACGGTCTCTACAAGCTGCCACCATCCTTCAAATGGCCCAAAGAGTCTGCCATCAAATTCACCAACATGACCAACACTGCCAAAATCCAAGAACTGCTGACAAACTTTCATACCAACCTATATGAACTGAACAAACAAGGTGTCAACCATGCAGTGAAGGACTTCAGCAACATCTTATATAACATGGCAGTACTCGCCGGCCTCAAGCAGACCAACTTTAAGAGATCCACAAATAAACAGTCC
The DNA here is from genome assembly GCF_040937935.1 of Hyperolius riggenbachi. NCBI lineage: Eukaryota > Metazoa > Chordata > Amphibia > Anura > Hyperoliidae > Hyperolius > Hyperolius riggenbachi. The sequence goes on along the minus strand of NC_090646.1, from coordinate 409,566,397 downwards.
CAAAAATGGTTTGACAGTGAGTGCAAGGCTCTACGTAATTCTCTAAGGGCAGCCTCTAACCAAAAGCACAGAGACCCCAACAACCAGGACCTAAGGGAAGCCCATGACCACCTACAGAGACAATACAAAGACACCCTCAGGCGGAAAAAACAGAGCCACATCTCCCACAAACTCCAACAGCTGGAGGACTCCCTCCAAGACAACTCATTCTGGGAGACCTGGAACCACATTGGGACAAAGCCCAAGAAAAGCCCTCTCCACATCCAAAATGGCCACATCTGGCTCCACTACTTCAGGGACCTCTACAAAGACATCCCAGAAAATGCCCAAACCCCGGAACAGAAACAAATAGCCGCAAAGCTGAAGGACATGGAGGAGACAATCAAGGACTTTCAAAACCCCCTGGATACACCAATCACGATGGAGGAAATAAGAGAAAGAACAAAGCTGATAAAATGTAAGAAGGCTAGCGGTACCGATGGCATCCTGCCAGAGATGATCAAATACAGCCCCCCGGACATACATGAGGCACTCGCAAGACTTTTCAACCTTATCCTGAGTGCGGGCTCCTTTCCTCAGGCCTGGAGTGAAGGCCTCATAACACCCATCTACAAGAATGGGGACAGATATGATCCAGCAAACTACAGAGGAATCTGTGTCAGCAGTACACTGGGGAAACTGTTTAACAGCATCATCAATAAAAGGATCCTCTCCTTCCTCACACAGCAGGACGTACTCAGCAAAAGCCAAGCTGGGTTCATGCCAAACCACCGCACAACCGACCACATCTACACACTGCACAGCCTTATCAAGACTCATGTCCACAGCTCACGTGGCAAAATACACGCTTGCTTTGTGGATTTTAAGAAGGCGTTTGACTCGGTGTGGCACCCAGGCCTTTTCCTAAAACTCCTAGAGAGCGGAATAGGAGGTAGAATCTATGATGTCATCAAGAGTTCATATACTGGGAACCAATGCAGTGTGAAAGTGGACGGGAAGAGAAGCGCGTTCTTCAAGCAGGGTCGAGGAGTCAGGCAGGGCTGCATTTTGAGCCCAACGCTCTTTAACATATTTATTAACCAACTGGCTGTAGCCCTGGAATCCTCCCCAGCACCAGGCCTCCTCTTGCATGACCACAAGGTGAAGTTCCTGCTGTATGCAGATGATCTCCTGCTGCTCTCCCCAACAGAAAGGGGCCTACAGGACAGCCTGGCAGTACTGGAGAGTTTCTGCACCCACATGGGCACTGCCCATCAACCCAAAGAAGACAAAAGTGATGGTGTTCCAGAGAAAAAATCTAAAAATGCCCACCTCCTCATTTATATTAAATGGCTGCCCACTGGAGACCACAAACAGTTACACCTACCTGGGGCTGGAAATTAACCAAACTGGGAGCTTTAAACCAGCAGTAGAGGCCCTGAAAGGAAAAAGCCTGCAGAACGTTTTATGCCATCAGAAGGCAACTTTACCACCTAAAACCACCGGTGAGAGTCTGGGTAAAGATATTCAACAGCATCATCACCCCAATCCTGCTCTATAGCAGTGAGGTATGGGGCCCGGTCACCTACCCTGACCAATCAAAATGGGACTCCAGCCCAACAGAAATCTTCCATCTAGAGTTCTGCAAGTATCTTCTCCAAGTCCATCGCAGCACTTCGAACTCAGCTTGCCGGGCAGAGCTAGGCAGATTCCCACTATGGCTGACTATCCAGCAGAGGGCACTCTCATATTGGGCGCATATACAGAGCAGCAACCCCAGCACTTACCACCATAAAGCCTCACTGAGCCAGGGTGGGGAGGCCATACCACGCTCTCTGAAACAAAACGTCAAGAGCCAGCCCAGCCAAGACCACCAACACAGGCTGACAAAAGCCCAAATAAAAGGAATGATAGAAAGCTGCAAGGGCCGATACATAGAGGAATGGAGAAGTGACATAAAGAACTCCCAGAAACTCACTATCTACCAATCACTACAGAGGGAGTACACAATGGCCCCATATCTGGAGAGGCTACACCACCACAAAGATAGACAGGCCTTGAGCCTGTACCGTCTGAGTGCCCACAACCTGGAGATAGAGACAGGACGACACAGACAGACATGGAAGCCCAGGGAGGAGAGACTGTGCCGGCAATGTGATCAGGGGGGTCCCGGAGGATGAGGCCCACTTCCTGCTACACTGCAGCAAATATAACACCGTTGAGGACCGCCCATTTCCAAAGACTCTCCGCCCACATTGCAGATTTCACCTCCACAGATGAGGAGAGGAAACTCTATATCATACTGGGGGAAGAGGAAGAAACTGTGCAAATAGCTGCCAGATATGTCACGGCCTGCCACCAACTGAGAGGAACATGATAACACATGGACTGTATAACCCCATACTCCCCCTCCCCTATGGACTGTATGCCTATACCCCCCCTCCCCTATGGACTATATACCCCATCCCCCCCCATACCATCCCGTACATCCTCCTATGGACTGTATACCCATGTCCTTCCCTTATTCCCACAATCCCCCCCCCCCCCCCCCCCCCCACGTTAATGTTCTATTTTGCTTTGGCAATGCTGAATGTGTTTGGTCCTGCCAATAAAGCTTTTTTGGATTTGGATTTGGATTTGGATTTGGAGAGAGAGAGAGAGAGAGAGAGAGAGAGAGAGAGAAGAGAGAGAGAGAGGAGAGAGAGAGAGAGAAAGAGAGAGAGAGAGAGAAAGAGAGAGAAAGAGAGAGAGAGAGAAAGAGAGAGAGAGAGAAAGAGAGAGAAAGAGAGAGAGAGAGAGAGAGAAGAGAGAGAGAGAGAGAGACTTTTAAACAATCTATACTTAAAATACTGATGGCCAGGTGGTGTACAGTTAATTTTTTGCTTGCGAGGTCTGAGCTACTAAATGAAAGTTGTTTAATGCAAGTAGTTTCCCCTAATTCCATTTCATGTTGACATCCATACTATATGTATTTTTATAAAGATGGGAAACATGATACTGAGAGTTTCTCTCTCTGTGTGCAGTACTACAGCTCAGTAGATTCTTATTCTGACACTCTACTGTGGCTGCTGTGCTTGTCACGAACAACAAATCTCTCAAGGGAGTAATGGGTGAGATCAGGTATTCTGTGCTCACATGTAGAGGCTGGCTGCTGCCCTGTCACAGCTCCATTCTACAGTAAGTGATTCATGCGCAATAATGGAATAGGGAGAATTGGGGAGTGGATTGGCAGCATTCTAGACAATAAAATTACACTGTCAACAAGAATAATATTCTGTAATGTGCAAAAGTGAGTATATTTTCATGTTACCGCATTGAAGATATTACACTTTGATATAATGTATTCAGTGTACAGCTTTTGTAATGTCAATATTCTGCCCAATTAGACATGTTCCCTCCTCGGGGTCATATTACTTTATTAGTGTTACAAAGTCTCTGCTGTGATCAGTTCTGGATTGTCAACCAGTCACCAGACCCATAAAGATTTATCACCTCTGTTCATCTTGTCATTAAAAAGAACTCAAGGTGGTTCTTGCGGGGGCAGATGGGACACAGGGGCATGGTCTCTGCCTCATTATATGCCTCTGTGTCCCCCACACCGCCGCTCTCTGCCCCCCCAATCACCGATGTGCTCTGGCCCCCGAGATTGGCCACAATCACAGGGGAGAGGGATTCCCTGTTTAGAACGCCTGCCAGGGGCATTCCTACACGGTCTCCAGAGCTGCCATTGGCCATTAGCCGCGCCTCCTGCCGCTCCCCTGCCGCTCCCCTGCCTCCATGCACGCTGGTGAGAGAATGAATCTCTTGGTCTAACATCGTGACCCAGAGGTCACGAAAGTGAAAGTGGGCCATTGCAGCCCACAGGAGTGGCGGGTTTTGAGGCTACCTGATCTGCTCAGCTCCCCGGATCAAGTAACCTACTTTTTTTTTATTTTATGAGCCCACATCGGGCTCTCTAAGTAACTTTTTCAGTCTGTAAAAATCAACATCTCTGCAGTAATGCTCTACTACAGAAATAAGAAATTATACAGCCAGGCACACCCAGTGTTATACGCCCCTCCCTTTAGCTCAGAGATGTTGGGGTGGAATGTTACATAGTTACATAGTTATTTTGGTTGAAAAAAAGACATACATCCATTGAGTTCAACCAGAGAACAAAGTACAACTCCAGCCCGTCCCCCACATATCCCTGTTGATCCAGAGGAAGGCGAAAAAAACCCTTACAAGGCATGATCCAATTAGCCCCAAAAGGGAAAAAAATGCCTTCCCGACTCCAGATGGCAATCAGATAAAATCCCTGGATCAACATAATTAGGCATTACCTAGTAATTGTAGCCATGGATGTCTTTCAACGCAAGGAAAGCATCTAAGCCCCCTTTAAATGCAGGTATAGAGTTTGCCATAACGACTTCCTGTGGCAATGCATTCCACATCTTAATCACTCTTACTGTAAAGAACCCTTTCCTAAATAAATGGCTAAAACGTTTTTCCTCCATGCGCAGATCATGTCCTCTAGTCCTTTGAGAAGGCCTAGGGACAAAAAGCTCATCCGCCAAGCTATGATATTGCCCTCTGATGTATTTATACATGTTAATTAGATCCCCTCTAAGGCGTCTTCTATCTAGACTAAATAAACCCAGTTTATCTAACCTTTCTTGGTAACTGAGACCTTCCATCCCACGTATCAATTTTGTTGCTCGTCTTTGCACCTGCTCTAAAACTGCAATATCTTTTTTGTAATGTGGTTCCCAGAACTGAATTCCATATTCCAGATGTGGCCTTACTAGAGAGTTAAACAGGTGCAATAATATGCTAGCATCTTAAGTTTTTATTTCCCTTTTAATGCATCCCAAAATTTTGTTAGCTTTAGCTGCAGCGGCTTGGCATTAAGTACGATTATTTAACTTGTTGTCGATGAGTACTCCTAAGTCCTTCTCCAAGTTTGATGTCCCCAACTGTATCCCATTTATTTTGTATGGTGCTAGACCATTGGTACGACCAAAATGCATGACTTTACATTTTTCAACATTGAATTTCATCTGCCATGTATGTGCCCATATAGCCATCCTATCCAGATCCTGTTGCAATATGACACTATCCTCCTGAGAGTTGATGATTCTGCACAATTCATGTATATAACTTGAAATATGGACTGGGAGCAACTGGGGTTCTTAACCTTAAGATAAAGAGAACACACACATATGCATACAACCAGTCATTCAAGGAGCTACAAAGTCTCTCTTACACCATTGCAATAATAGGCTGTAGTGGCACAAGGATAGGAGAGCTACAGCTTGAAGCCTGGCCACATGGTTTCCATTCAAACAAACAAAATAGCTGTGCTCATCCTACTCAGACCATAGATAGGGGAAAGAGAGGCGCAAAGGGATGTGGCCAAAATCAAATGCAAATCAGTATTAACCCTTGCCCTCAAAGCTTGCACTTGCAGCAACCCACCCTGAAGGTACCTACTAAAACCTGATTTAGGTAGCTAACATAAACATAGCTATTCTTGGTTCACATGGTTTCCATCTCTGTCAAAGAAACATGATATATGTATAAGATGCAGTGCAACAGAAATCCAGTCAATTTAAACTTGAAATACAAACATAAAACAAAGATTTCTATTTAGTAAAAAAGCTAAATTAGACATGGACAGGTTGGATGCCAAAAGCTTATGAATATCTAGCTTTACTACTTAGCATTAAGGATTAGGAAATGTGAAAGGTTCATGTCAAGCACTGACATCTGTGTTCTTTGGCTTGCATTTCAGCTGTGTTGTGTATAGAGCATTATTAGCGAAGGGCAGCAACAATCACATCAGATATACACTAAGGGTACATTCATGGGATCCCACATTAAAAAAAATGACAATTATAAAATGCCAATTAAGGTAGGCTTTCTTTTTATCATGAATTGGGAATGCCTAAATTAAAGTTCTGGACGAATCCTGTCTCAAAAAGCAAATAAGCATTTGAAAATAAGGAAACAAATCTCAGAAACAAAGGGCACACAATTGGCTTTTATCCGGGAAAGCGTGTTGTTCCAATGCATGCTTTAAATACGAAAAGCCTGATAGATTTATCTGGTGCAACAGATTCTCTTCAGCAATTGAGATGCAATGGGCTGGATTATTACCCCACTACAAGACTGCCAAGGATTTGTTCCATAAAAGAAGCAGAACAAGGGGTTTATTGACCACAATGAGGCGAAGAATCTCACAGGACGGGTGCATTGTGGAGATTCAGCTGTCAAGTTACCCAGACGCCTTCGACGTGACAAAATGCACACAAAGCATGGTGTGCACATCTATGTGGTTTCAACACGGGTTCTTTTACCGAGAAACAAAATGCACTGTGAACATCCATAGATAATTAGGCCTAATTCTTATTACTTATACATGGTGGTCAGCAAACAGCATTAAACAGGAAAAAGCAAACTGTATAATAGACCCACGGCTTTGAAGTCTATTTCCGCAGTCAAGCAAACATACAGTGCCATTAGCACACATTCCCACATCCATCTTCGCTCCCCTCCATTGATTGTTAGGTGTATGTCAGCTGACTGCACAATGTAGAGCTCTGTTGACTCTGCAAAATGGTAAGCTCCAGTGTACAAACAATATCGGAAAGAGGATATCTTACGTAGCCCTTGGCAAGCTCCATAAAGACTCTGTTACCGACAGAATGTTAATCTTTTGTAATCCAGGTACCTGCTGGATTTTAAGAAATACAAACATTTCTTTATAGTGGAAAAAATGTCATGTTGATATGTCAGTTGATCTTCCCTTCAAATATGCTTTTTCCAACTGGATTAAAGTTACCTTGTAGGGTCTTCACTATCTGGCAGTTACGGTGCATGCCAGAAAGCCTCATTACTTCAACAGTTTCCTGGCAACAGCCCTGGTCAAGTTGGTCATGGGAAGGAGTTGGTGCCAGATAGGAAAATCCTTACGGCACTTTTGCAATGCCTGGGGGAACACAGCCTCTGAGTGGTGGAACACAGCCATAAGAATATGCCTACCTGGCATCCACTACCTCCTGTCACCATCTTGACTCCCTTAAGCACCAAGCACTTTACCCCCTGTATGGAGTTGCAATAATTATTGATTAAATGTTCGGAGTGCAATAAAAGAGCAAAGCATTTTCAACAGCAGTGCTGGGATACTCTTGAGCATTTTATAAAAAATATTTTTTATACTTTTTAACCCAGAACATGCCGATTAAGCTGTAGTGCTGGTCAAACCCTTCTATTTGCAATACAGGGACTTTACCAGCCACGTTAGATAAGGAAAATTTGTTATAAATCCCCAGTATTATATTCTGTACAAGTCAGTGAACAAAGTTGTGATTAATAACAGACAAACAATGGCTAAAGGCCGGTTCAGACGTGCGACTTCTGGCTTCTCATCTCGCAGCGTCTTGATCGGGGGCTTTCTGCAGCGATCATCGGCATCGCGATCGGCAGTATGAAGACGCGGCAGTGAATCACCCCTAGAAGCCGCATTAGGTGTCCAGGGTCACCTGAAACGATGGGGAAAATCGGGATCGGAACGCTGCATTTGCGCAATCGATGTTAATTGCTTAATGTTAAACGCTCCCATTCACTTGAATGGGAACGTTTAACAGTCGAGTCCCCGACGATTGGCGGTAAACGCCGTCAAGCGTCCGTGTGAACTGTGATTTTGAGCAAAAGAAAAAGTTTTATTTACCCCTTGATCTTAAACATTGCTTTATTTACTACATGTGGTAGGAGACACAGGTCAGATCCTGTCCATACTGGTAAAAAAAAAAATCTTGTTCTTTCTGGCATTTTAGTATGAACATTGATTAATGTTGAGTATTGAGTAATGCTTTTAAGGGTAAGTGAACTTGAGCATCAGTATGTTAAAAACGTCTCAGAACCCTGCAACCTTAAAATACTGCAATAAACTTAAATATTAGCTACCCTTCAATTACTTGCATATAACCACCAGTAAAGTGCAGTAAAAGCTCTAACTAGGTGACCACATTGAAAGTAAAATAATTGCAGAGTGTTGTGATACCTGCTTGAAATATGTTTCTCAATTGTTCCCCTCTGCTCCAATCTGGAAAATCTCTCTGTTCATGTCTTATTTCCTTAGCAACCTGCAAACTAAACATCAACCTGAACTTGTATCAATCACGATACATGGTCTGCTAAAGGTAAGCCTGAGCTCTAGCCTTATTGCATCCCTTGCTACATTTGTTCGGAAAAACACTTGTTCAGGGAAATCTGTTAGAGTCCTATACTCCTATACCAGAAGTTAATGGCAGCTGAGTGGTCTAACAGTTAGACCACTCAGCTGCCATTAACTTCTGGTATAGGAGTATGGCTATGAACGTAACCATAGCCCCACCCCACGTGATCATATACTTTGCAGAAGCAGAGTTTGGTTTATGATCACGTGGGTGGAAAGGAGACATGGGCACACAGACCCTGTATCAATACTAAACATGCTAGTTACTTACAAATTTTATAGTAAAGCTGCACAGAATGTAGTTTTATCATTAGAGGACAGTGTCAAGCTCAGGGCCAGGTTTTTGGAAAGGCCACAAAGGCCCAGGCCTTGGGTGAGTGCTGCCTGAGAGTGCATCTGTACATGAAAAAGGGGTTGCTGTATGTGGAAGAGGAGGCTGCAAATGAGGATCACCACATGGGAAAAGGAGCTGCTGTCCAATGGACATGAAAGAGGAGCTGCTGTGCATGGACATTACTCATTGAAGAGGAGTCGCTGCACGTGAAAGGGAAAGTCACAAGAAAGTTGAAGTAGGATGCACGTGAAATTAAATAGCCAAAATGTGTTTTATAGAATGCAAATTGGCATTTGTGACTGAGAATCTGCTACACCTGAAGGGTGTTAGCAATAGATATAGCATGCCTTTACTGGACAAGGACTTGTAATGTCCTGGTAAGGTACAAAGCGAATACTCACAGAAATGATTAACTGCTTCAAAAGCTTGGTGTCATCAATACAATCAAACATTGCCAGCAGGACCAGATGAGAGAACTCTCCCTAGAAAAGAAAAACATTCTTACAAACAATACACACTGGTACAGATTTATAGCAGCAAATACAAATATATTCACATAATATCTTTCTATATAGATATATATACCCAGATTTGTGCTCGTTTGCCATTAGGGCCTAAGCACACTTGCACGCTTCTGTGCACTTTTCAACAACACATCAATGTTACTCAGTGTTAGATACACATTGCTGAAAAATGCTCACAGGTGCCCAAATGTGCACACAACTGTTTTATTCCCTGACTACTGAAGGAAAAATTAAATTATGCTTGAATAATTATGCTTGATTTATCACAAGCATAACTCTCAATGCATTTTGTTTTTTTGAAAGAGCTGTACTGCAAGCAGGAAAATGTGTAAGTGCAAAATTCTGAGAGACATCTATAAAATAGAAAGTTGTTTTTATTCATTTATTGCTGGTATGCAGTAGGTTTTAAATACCGCAAGTGGTCGGTCCAATAAAGAACAACCAATGAACCAGTGACAAGTACATGGGCAACAAAATAAACAAAACAGCTGTTGTGGCACAAAAGTCTGAGAATCCTGGCCATGAGTAATAGAGGTAAACAAAAGGTATCAACGCTGCAACCCAATGATTTCCAGCACCAGGGAGTCAACCAGTCACCACCCTTATCCACCAGGGGTAACTTCAACGCAACAACGAAAAGACTGGGTCTCCACCTATATTTTAGGCCAACTTGCCAGTTTATTGCAAGTAACAGTGCAGAGCACCGCACTGTGTTACTTGCAACAAACTGGCCAGTTGGCCTAAAATCCAGGTGGAGACCCAGTCTTTTTGTTGTTGCATCAGAAAGAAAGGTGTCAGAACATTCAGTACATCACAGCTTCCTGAATATGTGGCTGTGTAGCTAAAGACTAGTCAAAATAGCCATGCTGAACTCTATCCAGTAAGGCTCGGTTCACATTGAGCCTACGTTCTGCTCCGATGAGCGGAACACAGCAGCGGAAGCAATGCTTTCCCGATGGGAAAGTTCACATTGCTACGTTCCGCTCCCTGCGTTCCGCTTGTCGGAGCGGATGTTCCCGACCTGCACAATCCTTCCGCTTCACGGAGCGGAACGCAGCGCAGGAGTGGATGCGTGCTAAATGTGAACCTAGCCTAAGGGCACATGTGCATCAGAACTGGATTATGAAGTAATGGAATTAGGGCCGTTTCACACTAAAAGGGAATGAGAATGCTCCATGCAGTGCTAGTGGAATTGCAAACGCAGCGCAATTGCAGGAGAGTCCCCAGCAGTGTGAAACAGTCCTAATTGCAATGTCTGTTGGATCGAGTGGGTGGTAGCTTGCATGTACATCATTCTTCTGTTGGATATACTAGAGAGACATCTAGTCCATGGGGCCCCCATATCACAGCTATCTTTTCCTACTGCTTTGATGCCAGATACCACAGAACACCTTTAATGGTTTTGTAAAGTCTATGCATTGATAAGTCAGAACTATTGTGGTGGGAGAACATAGACCTACATAATATGAGGCAGGTGGTTCTCATGTTTTGGCTGATCAGATCTTATCTCAGCTAATAAAAAAACATTTTAACACTTTAAGACCAGAGCCGTCCTTTCCCTATTTTGTTACATGATCGCGGTGATTGGCTCACAGCAATCATGGAGTCATTCCTGCCCAAGATGTGAAAGGTCTGCTGTCAGCATGAAAGCAGAGCTAGCAGGCGCAGTCACGCAGACAGTGGCAGGAGCGGCGAGAGAGAGCACACCGTGCGGCGAGAGTGATTAAAATCTACGCCCTGGCAGGATTAACAGAACACAAACAGGGCATAGATTTCAATCACTTCTGTCCAGAAGAGGTTAAACTGCATATGGGCTGAACAACTTCTCTCCTATGATCAAAAGTCCCTGGAGTTCAAGTTTAACATCATGGCACTCTACTTGTACTAACACACATCCCTAGTAAACACAGTTTACGCACAGTACAGTCTCACCAATCACTGGATTATCATTACTAGCACGCTCAGTGCTGTATTAAAGTATTAACAAGTGCTTTAATTTAAAGTGGATCCGAGATCAACTTTTACTCATTGCTTAATTGCGTTCCTTTCCTATTGTTTATAGGGCATTCCTCAAGCCAAATACTTTTTTGTTTTTGTTTTAATTCTCTAATTCCCTATAAACTAAACAAGCCACGCCCACAGTTTTTCAGAGAGCCAAGGCACTTTCAGACAGTAGCTAGGGCTCATGGGATCTCAGTCTGGGCAGGAAGAGGGGGAAGTATTACTAGCCAGAGATTTCAGAGGCAGAGGGGAGGAGGGAGGAGGAGGGGGGGGGATTAGGTTTTTTTGCTCAAGATGCAGATAAGCCTGCCTCTGTATAATGTTTACAAACAACATGGCTGCTGTCATTGTATCACAGGGAGAAATAATCATATTCTATTAAAGCTGTTTTCAGTAAGATTTGCTGTGTAAACCATCTAAACTTTAGATAAGATATATAGACAAGTTAAGGTAGCCATACACTGGTCGATTTGCCATCAGATTCGAGCAACAGATAGATCCCTCTCTGATCGAATCTGATCAGAGAGGGATCGTATGGCTACCTTTACTGCAAACAGATTGTGAACCGATTTCAGCCTGAAACCGTTCACAATCTGTTGTGGTGGTGGTGCTGCCGCCGCTCCCCCCGCCCGCATACATTACCTGCTCTGCCGGCGCGACTCCAGTCCCTAGGTCTCCGCTGCCTTCTCCGCTCTGGTCTCCAGGTCCGGCATGCTTTACTTCTTCCTGCCCGGCAGGACGTTTAAACAGTAGAGCGCCCTCTGCTGTTTAAACTTCCTGCCGGGCAGGAGGAACTGAAGCATGCCGGAGACCAGCGCGGACACGGAGCAGCGGTGACTGGGGGTAGTCGCGCCGGCGGAGCAGGTAATGTATTGCCGCTCTATTGCGTCGGTCGACGGGCACACGAACGCCGCTAGCGACGCGCTCCCTACCCGCGGGTGGTCGACGGTAATTTTCCGCACGGAGCGATCGACGGGATCGGACGAAATGGATCGAAATTCGATTGGCAGCAGATTCGATCCCAGTGATCGAATCTGCTGTCGAAACGGCGGCAAATCGGGCCAGTGTATGGCCAGCTTTACTTGTTATAGTTAGTTTTTCATCTCGGATCCGCTTTAATCATTTTAGAAACTTTTTTGTAAGTAAAAAGCTAGACTGTGTTCCAGCTTGGCAGGCAAGGGTTCAGCACTCATGAGGACATGCTCCTAATTTGCAGTACGAGAGGTAGGTGCAATGCAGATAAGGTGTAATGCTAGGTACACACGATGCAATTTTCTGACAGATTTACCATCAGATCGATTATTTCCAACATATGCAATCTGATTTCTAGATTGATTTTCCATAGAACTGAATGGAAAATCGATCAGAAATCAGATCTGACATGTTGGAAATAATCGATCTGACAGTAAATCTGTCAGAAAATTGCATTGTAGGTACCTAGCACAAGACAGACCCACGCAATAGGGGCTAATCCCCTTAATGATTGTAGCGCCTCAATACAAATGTTATCCAAATACTAGTAAATTGAGTATGCACCACAATGTACACTCAAATCCCCCCCCCTCCCCCCCCCAAAAAAAAAATAGAAATGGGTATGATCTGGCTTCATGGTTTTGTATAGTACATGTAAAGTACAGCAATGCTTTCTTATAAATCATGACTCCAGTGGATCTTTTCCTCTGATTAATGATCACTGAGTAATTTGTTGATTAACTCTTAAAAAAGCTAAATATTTAGAGAGTGCTGCACTAATGCAAAAGTGTGAAAAAAGGCAAACATATGGGATTGAAAGCGAATATGGTTTTCCTAAGTAGAAACAGTTGCAATGCATTTTTAAAATGTGCAGGTGCAAAACACAGTGTGAGAGAGCCCTAAGGACATAGCAACAGAAAAATGATATGCTCAGGTGCATCATTACAGTCACAACTGTAAAGTCTTGTGTGTTCTACATGTTCTTACATATTCTGATCATTTAGCTTTATCCTCTTTTGAACCTTATAACCAGCTAGTGGGAATATGCATCACAGTACTAGATGAACAGCAAGGCTCAGAAGACAGACTTGGGTAAAGTTTACCATGAATTGCCAGGGTAAGATTTTTATTTGCATATTAGAGTAGGTTGGAGAAAAACAGAAGTACAGCATAAGCCCCTTCAGAGCCAGGCAGTCTTGCACAGCGATAGCAGCTTCTGTTTGGCTTGTTTGAAATCTTGCTTCTAGGATGTGCACACTGTCACTGACCAACTCCACATTACACAACCATTATCGTGAAAAATTGTAACATTTAAAATACATACATACTTTGTAAAGTGTACATTTCTCAGAGTAAAATGCACTATAAACTACTTGTCTATATTGCCAACACTTACAAAAGGTAAAGCCGACAGATTTTGGACTAGTCCATCTCCTTATGGGAAATTCTCAGTATTGAATTTAAGCTTTATAAAAGCACTCTCTAGAAAGGATCTATACAAAGATGCCGTAATACTACCCTACTCGTCGTTTGCACACTATTATGGCAGTTGGACTGATTAAAAACACTTGCTAAATGGTAGTTTAAGATAAAGAAATAACTTAGAATCCCCCATGAGGTGGTGGACTAGTCCAAATCCTGAAACATTGTCATCACCTGCTGTAAGGGACAGCAACAAAGGAAAAAAGTAATTTATAGTGCACTTTATTCTGGGAGAAATGTACATTTATATGTACAATCGTGATGCGATTCGATCACGTGTCACCCATTCAAACATTTAGGAGCGCAAGTACAAGAAAAATGCAACACATACGATGATTGCTTTCGGGAACCATCATGTTGCAAACGCTTCACATTAATGGAAACAGTCCTGATGCAGTTTTCATAATTTAAGTACCTGCCATTTTGCGATCCCATAGCAATCGGAATTGCTGTGCAAAACGCTATTAGTGGATAAGAGCCCTAAGGGCAGGTGCAGAAGGGCGGCTGCAGGTGCAGCAGTTTCACGCCGGGATCGAACACGCCCTGCATTGAGATGAATGGCAGCATTGATCTCAATACGTTTACCATCGATTGCACAAATGTCTTGGTCACCTGAAATTCGAGAGACAGTTGCGTTGCGATGATGGGACAGGAACTAGTATGTCAAACGCTTTTCTGCTCAGCTGCAGAAAAGTGTTTAGCATCAGCTAAATACGCTGCATGCAGACGGATTTTTTACAATGAATACATGGCAGGTAGACCTGCCTTAGAATACACATTTCATGAGGAACTCATAACTGATGTTTCTACCAGAATTAAATTTGGCTTCTTGTAATATACTAAACATAGTACACTCAATCTATTATGCACCAATATATTTAAAGAGACACTGAAGTGTTTTTATTTTACCTTATTTTATTATACAGCCAGCTTCAGCAGTAAATTCCAAGCGGATTCGCCACATTCCCGTGGCAAAACGAGTTATTTATGCCTAAGAAATAGCCCAGCAAAGTTCCAGGGCTCGCAGACCTTTCTTCCTGGTAGAGGCAGAGCTGTGCGCAGTAGCTCTGCCTCCTCTCCAGTCAATCTCCACCACTCCCTGCACCTCTCAGTCTTCTTTCACTGAGAGGGGCGGGGAGAAGAAGAGATCAGCTGGATAAGAGGCAGAGCTACTGCGCACAGCTCTGCCTCCCCTGAGCAGCAAAATCTACGACTTTGCTGTCCTGTTTCAGGGGCATAAATCACTCGTTCCTCCGTGGAATGCGGCAAATCCACTTGGAATTTACTGTTGAAGCTGGCTGAATAATAAAATAAGGTAAAAAAAAAGAAAAAAAGACACTTCAGTGTCCTTAAGCAATAACATCCAAAATGAACAGATGTGCCAGCAATGTAATAGAATCTAACTTGCGCATTAACCATAGGTAGCTTACTGAGAGTGTGCTAAATACTAAAAAGCCACATCTAAACTTACCGTGGCCACTTTTTCAACAAATGTCTTCATGGTTTTCGTAAACACTTTACGATCCTGCATAACAACAATTGAATGGGCATTAGTAACAGCAAATGTTGAAAAAAATGCATGTAATACGTTAGTATTTTTAAGTATTAAACTTGTAATAATATCATGTTGTGTATTAAAACTTGAGAGAAAAAAACAAACCATAAAATAGAACCCTAGAATCAGTGGCGTAGCTATGGGCCCCGGTGCAAGTTTTAAATGGGCCCCCCCCCCCCCCCCCAAGCACTCTATATGTAACACTTGATACGGCGCAACAAAACCTGCCAATGTCATCCACAGTATTAGAGGTGCAAGAAGGGGATGGGGAACAGTTTGCTAATGATTACTACTAATCAAAGTATCTATAGAAGTGATTATTACCACCACAGGACCAATAAATAGCTAATACTTTGGTTGAGGAAGAGTCCCTTGGGGCCCCTCTGGCCCCGATGCGGTCGCTACCTCTGCAACCCCTATTGCTACGCCACTGCCTAGAATGGAGTTTGATGAGGATATAAAACGGGTCCCGAAACGTTTTGGGTCGAGGGCCGGGTCAACATACTACAGACTGCTGGGGGCCGGAGTATACATAAAATGATGTTGATGTTTTTGCAGGCCAGACAGTGAAGCATACCCAGGTGACAACCTACAATCCAATTGGAATTTGATTGGAAACCAGCGAATTACTGCTTTCTTGCTTCCATGTGGATGGGTGGTGCCAGCACTGCTATACTATATGTGGACTACCAATATTTAAAGATGTAGCTGACCGCATCTATAAGTATCTCGTTTTGATTGTGGAGGGCTGGAAAAAAGCCACAGGGGGCCACATTCGGCCTGCGGGCCTTAGTTTGAGGACCACTGATATATAACAAGTAGTAATGATTCAGGGACTAATGCAGTTTACATGAAGGAAATCAAAAATATGATTCAAACACTTCATCATAGGAAAGTCTGGCAGTGAATTATGGTTTCTTTACTGCTAGAACCAACAAAGACATTGATCCTAATGCTGTCCATAGACATCAGGAGGAAGAATCTGACTGCCTTCCTGGCCATCCACAGTACGAGATCACAAGTGCTGTAAAAAAAAAACAAGCTTCTGACCATGAAACATAAAGGGATGAGGTGGGAAAAACACTTCAGTGGAGCCACAAAACAAAGACGGTCAAATGTGTGGTAACTTCAGCAATGCAGACTTGCAGATATGAACGCATGGCTCTTTAGTTGATGTTATGTAGCGACTTATGTTTGCATCGCAGGCTTTAACCACTTGAGGACCTAGGGCTTTCTACCCCTTAAAGAGAATCTGTATTGTTAAAATCGCACAAAAGTAAACATACCAGTGCGTTAGGGGACATCTCCTATTACCCTCTGACACAATTTCGCCGCTCCTCGCCGCATTAAAAGTGGTTAAAAACAGTTTTAAAAAGTTTGTTTATAAACAAACAAAATGGCCACCAAAACAGGAAGTGGGTTGATGTACAGTATGTCCACACATAGAAAATACATCCATACACAAGCAGGCTGTATACAGCCTTCCTTTTGAATCTCAAGAGATCATTTGTGTGTTTCTTTCACTCTGCAGCTATCTTCCACTGAAGTTTCAGGCTGCTTGTTTCTTCCTGCAAACAGCTTTGCCCTTGTTTATAATTCTTCAGTATGTGAAAGCCCAGTCAGCTCAGAGGACGATTTATCCAGCTTGTAAAAGATAAGAGAGAAGAGAGAAGCTGCTCTAATCCTAAATAACACACAGGCAGTGTGCAGACAGGGGCCTCGAGGGGGGAGATGCATCACAGAACCACAACACTGAAGAACTTGGCAGCCTTCCAGACACAGGCCGACAAGTCTGACAAGAGAGAGATAAGTTGATTTATTACAGAGACAGTGATAGTATAAAGTGCTGCAGTAAGCCAGAACACATTAGAATAGCTTTTTGAACTTGTAGGATGATAAAAAACAGGATGCAATTTTTGTTACGGAGTCTCTTTAAGGACCGGCCACTTTTTTTCCATTCAGACCACTGCAGCTTTCACGGTTTATTGCTCGCTCATACAACCTACCACCTAAATGAATTTTGGCTCCTTTTCTTGTCACTAATAAAGCTTTCTTTTGGTGCTATTTGATTGCTCCTGCGATTTTTACTTTTTATTATATTCATCAAAAAAAGACATGAATTTTGGCAAAAAAATGATTTTTTTAACTTTCTGTGCTGACATTTTTCAAATAAAGTAAAATTTCTGTATACATGCAGCGCGAAAAATGTGGACAAACATGTTTTTGATTAAAAAAAAACCCATTCAGTGTATATTTATTGGTTTGGGTAAAAGTTATAGCGTTTACAAACTATGGTGCAAAAAGTGAATTTTTCCATTTTCAAGCATCTATGACTTTTCTGACCCCCTGTCATGTTTCATGAGGGGCTAGAATTCCAGGATAGTATAAATACCCCCCAAATGACCCCATTTTGGAAAGAAGACATCCTAAACTATTGACTGAGAGGCATAGTGAGTTCATAGAAGATATTATTTTTTGTCACAAGTAAGCGGAAAATGACACTTTGTGAAAAAAAAAAAGTTTCAATTTCTTCTAACTTGCGACAAAAAAAAAAATGAAATCTGCCACGGACTCACCATGCCCCTCTCTGAATACCTTGAAGGGTCTACTTTCCAAAATGGAGTCATTTGTGGGGTGTGTTTACTGTCCTGACATTTTGGGGGGTGCTAAATTGTAAGCACCCCTGTAAAGCCTAAAGGTGCTCATTGGACTTTGGACCCCTTAGCGCAGTTAGGCTGCAAAAAAGTGCCACACATGTGGTATTGCCGTACTCAGGAGAAGTAGTATAATGTGTTTTGGGGTGTATTTTTACACATACCCATGCTGGGTGGGAGAAATATCTCTGTAAATGACAATTTGTTAATTTTTTTTACACACAATTGTCCATTTACAGAGGTATTTCTCCCACTCAGCATGGGTATGTGTAAAAATACACCCCAAAACACATTATACTACTTCTCCTGAGTACGGCGATACCACATGTGTGGCACTTTTTTGCACCCTAACTGCGCTAAAGGACCCAAAGTCCAATGAGTACCTTTAGGATTTCACAGGTCATTTTGAGAAATTTCGTTTCAAGACTACTCCTCACGGTTTAGGGCCCCTAAAATGCCAGGGCAGTATAGGAACCCCACAAATGACCCCATTTTAGAAAGAAGACACCCAAACGTATTCCGTTAGGAGTATGGTGAGTTCATAGAAGATTTTATTTTTTGTCACAAGTTAGCGGAAAATGACACTTTGTGAAAAAACACAATTAAAATCAATTTCCGCTAACTTGTGACAAAAAATAAAATCTTCTATGAACTCGCCATACTACTAACGGAATACCTTGGGGTGTCTTCTTTCTAAAATGGGGTCATTTGTGGGGTTCCTATACTGCCCTGGCATTTTAGGGGCCCTAAACCGTGAGGAGTAGTCTTGAAACGAAATTTCTCAAAATGACCTGTGAAATCCTAAAGGTACTCATTGGACTTTGGGTCCTTTAGCGCAGTTAGGGTGCAAAAAAGTGCCACACATGTGGTATCACCGTACTCGGGAGAAGTAGTACAATGTGTTTTGGGGTGTATTTTTACACATACCCATGCTGGGTGGGAGAAACACCTCTGTAAATGACAATCTTTTGATTTTTTTACACACAATTGTCCATTTACAGCGGTATTTCTCCCACCCAGCATGGGTATGTGTAAAAATACACCCCAAAACACATTGTACTACTTCTCCCGAGTACGGCGATACCACATGTGTGGCACTTTTTTGCACCCTAACTGCGCTAAAGGGCCCAAAGTCCAATGAGTACCTTTAGGATTTCACAGGTCATTTTTGTTTCAAGACTACTCCTCACGGTTTAGGGCCCCTAAAATGCCAGGGCAGTATAGGAACCCCACAAATGACCCCATTTTAGAAAGAAGACACCCCAAGGTATTCCGTTAGGAGTATGGTGAGTTCATAGAAGTTTTTATTTTTTTGTCACAACTTAGCGGAAATTGATTTTAATTGTTTTTTTTCACAAAGTGTCATTTTCCGCTAACTTGTGACAAAAAATAAAATCTTCTATGAACTCACCATACTCCTAACGGAATACGTTTGGGTGTCTTCTTTCTAGAATGGGGTCATTTGTGGGGTTCCTATACTGCCCTGGCATTTTAGGGGCCCTAAACCGTGAGGAGTAGTCTTGAAACAAAAATGACCTGTGAAATCCTAAAGGTACTCATTGGACTTTGGGCCCCTTAGCGCAGTTAGGCTGCAAAAAAGTGCCAAGCATGTGGTATCGCCGTACTCGGGAGATGTAGTATAATGTGTTTTGGGGTGTATTTTTACACATACCCATGCTGGGTGGGAGAAATACCTCTGTAAATGACAATTGTTTGATTTTTTTTACACACAATTGTCCATTTACAGAGAGATTTCTCCCACCCAGCATGGGTATGTGTAAAAATACACCCCAAAACATATTATACTACTTCTCCTGAGTACGGCGATACCACATGTGTGACACTTTTTTGCAGCCTAGGTGCGCTAAGGGGCCCAACGTCCTAATCACAGGTCATTTTGAGGCATTTGTTTTCTAGACTACTCCTCACGGTTTAGGGCCCCAAAAATGCCAGGGCAGTATAGGAACCCCACAAGTGACCCCATTTTAGAAAGAAGACACCCCAAGGTATTCCGTTAGGTGTATGGCAAGTTCATAGAAGATTTTATTTTTTGTCCCAAGTTAGTGAAAAATGACACTTTGTGAAAAAAAAACAAAAATCAATTTCCGCTAACTTTTGACAAAAAATAAAATCTATGAACTCGTCATACACCTAACAGAATACATTGGGGTGTCTTTTTTCTAAAATGGGGTCCGTTTCTGGGGTTCCTATACCGCCCTGGCATTTTACGGGCCCAAAACCGTGAGTAGTCTGGAAACCAAATGTCTCAAAATGACTGTTCAGGGGTATAAGCATCTGCAAATTTTGATGACAGGTGGTCTATGAGGGGGCGAATTTTGTGGAACCGGTCATATGCAGGGTGGCCTTTTAGATGACAGGTTGTATTGGGCCTGATCTGATGGATAGGAGTGCTAGGGGGGTGATAGGAGGTGATTGATGGGTGTCTCAGGGGGTGGTTAGAGGGGAAAATAGATGCAATCAATGCACTGGGGAGGTGATCGGAAGGGGGTCTGAGGGGGATCTGAGGGTTTGGCCGAGTGATCAGGAGCCCACACGGGGCAAATTAGGGCCTGATATGATGGGTAGGTGTGCTAGGGGGTGACAGGAGGTGATTGATGGGTGTCTCAAGGTGTGATTAGAGGGGGGAATAGATGCAAGCAATGCACTGGCGAGGTGATCAGGGCTGGAGCCTGAGGGCATTCTGAGGGTGTGGGCGGGTGATTGAGTGCCCTAGGGGCAGATAGGGGTCTAATCTGATAGGTATCAGTGACAGGGGGTGATTGATGGGTAATTAGTGGGTGTTTAGGGTAGAGAACAGATATAAACACTGCCCTTGGGAGGTGATCTGACGTCGGATCTGCGGGCGAACTATTGGTGTGGGTGGGTGATCAGATTGCCCGTAAGGGGCAGGTTAGGGGCTGATTGATGAGTGGCAGTGACAGGGGGTGATTGATGGGTGGCAGTGCCAGGGGGTGATTGATGGGTGGCAGTGACAGGGGGTGATTGATGGGTGATTGACAGGTGATCAGTGGGTTATTACAGGGAAGGACAGATGTAAATAATGCCCTGGCGAATTGATAAGGGGGGGCTCTGAGGGCAATCTGAGCGTGTAGGCGGGTGATTGGGTGCCCGCAAGGGGCAGATTAGGGTCTGATCTGATGGGTAACAGTGACAGGTGGTGATAGGGGGTGATTGATGGGTAATTAGTGGGTGTTTAGAGGAGAGAATAGATGTAAACACTGCGTTTGGGTGGTGATCTGATGTCGGATCTGCGGGCGATCTATTGGTGTGGGTGGGTGATCAGATTGCCCGCAAGGGGCAGGTTAGGGGCTGATTGATGGGTGGCAGTGACAGGGGGTGATTGATGGGTGGCAGTGACAGGGGGTGATTGATGGGTGATTGACAGGTGATCAGTGGGTTATTACAGGGAAGAACAGATGTAAATATTGCACTGGCGAATTGATAAGGGGGGGTCTGAGGGCAATCTGAGCGTGTAGGCGGGTGATTGGGTGCCCGCAAGGGGCAGATTAGGGTCTGATCTGATAGGTAACAGTGACAGGTGGTGATAGGGGGTGATTGATAGGTGATTGATGGGTAATTCGTGGGTGTTTAGCGGAGAGAATAGATGTAAACACTGCGTTTGGGTGGTGATCTGATGTCGGATCTGCGGGCGATCTATTGGTGTGGGTGGGTGATCAGATTGCCCGCAAGGGGCAGGTTAGGGGCTGATTGATGGGTGGCAGTGACAGGGGGTGATTGATGGGTGATTGACAGGTGATCAGGGGGGATAGATGCATACAGTACACAGGGGGGGGGGGGGTCTGGGGAGAATCTGAGGGGTGATCAGGAGGGGGCAGTGGGCAGGGGGGAGATAAAAAAAAAAATAGCGTTGACAGATAGTGACAGGGAGTGATTGATGGGCGATTAGGGGGGTGATTGGGTGCAAACAGGGGTCTGGGGGGTGGGCAGGGGGGGTCTGAGGGGTGCTGTGGGCGATCTGGGGCAGGGGGGGGAGAAATCAGTGTGCTTGGTGCAGACTAGGGTGGCTGCAGCCTGCCCTGGTGGTCCCTCGGACACTGGGACCACCAGGGCAGGAGGCAGCCTGTATAATACACTTTGTAAACATTACAAAGTGTATTATACACTTTGTATGCGGCGATCGCGGGGTTAACATCCCGCCGGCGCTTCCGTATAGCCGGCGGGATGTTGCGGCGGGCGAGCGGTGACAGGCGCCGGCGGAGGATCGCGTCACGGATGACGCGATCGCTCCGCCCATGCCCTTAGAAGGACCGCCGCCTCTGTGGGTGAGCCGGTCCTTCAGGGCTCCACTTCCCGGCCGCCCCTGTGCGTTAGGCGGTCGGGAAGTGGTTAAAATAACATCAGTTTTATAAAATTTCCTCAAGCAACATTTGAGGTCTATTCTATATAATGTGGAAGAAAAGAGTACATAAAACAACAATCGGGAGGACTGGTTACGGCCTCTCCTGCAAGTAAGTGAATCCTTCACAGAAAGATTAGAAATAAATCACACACTGCTGATGGATTCCCAAGGGCACCCCAGCTGCAAATGAACAAATTAAACACTTGGCTGACTACACATTGTAGGTTTTTTTCTTCCCCCAAATCATAGATGGTTTCATTTAATAAAGGGAACGCTACCATTTGAAAATGGCAATTCACTACTCAAGAATTTAACTCTTTGGCAGAATAATCGTTTCAACGCTGCTGGACATTGTTTATTACAGAACGTATTAACAACTTTAGAGATGACACTAATGTGTCACTACATTAATAGGTAAGTAGCCGTATAAGGCCTCCTTTTCCACGAATGGCTGAACTGCTTTTTTGGGAGGGCAGTTCAGTTTCCTGGCTGAAGGCTACAAGCACCATTCAGATACAAATACATGGAGCTGAATGGCAGAGCTTGGTTACACCACACGTGTTATATTTGACACGTGGTGTCGTTTCCTGGAGGTACAAATAAATACATCTCATGTCGCATCTTGGGACACCAACCGCCATGCTCAGATGCAACGTCACTGGGGGGCCACCTGTCCACCAGCAATGCTATCCCGGCCAAAGAATGGAAGCAGCCTACAGCAGGCAAATTCACCTTATTCAGAAGCTCGTAGATAAGAGGTCTAATTGTAACCTCCATAGATGGCAAACAAAGGGATGTGCATCATGTGGGCAATGGCAGCTCAGTCCTGTTAATTTAGTTGCTGGTGCTGAGAAAATGTTGAGAAAAGCTGACAATTTGTGTAACCCTAACACAGTACCTCTAAGAAAACCTATTCCTTAAGGACACACAGACACTGTAAAATTCATTAGCCATGTATCCAACGTTTAGGCAACTCGTTTCACACCAGAAACAACACAAAATGAATTGCTCTACAAATCTGGGCTATAGATTTTCTGTAAAACTACTGTGTTACTCACCAACATTGTGTTCTGAAGGATTCCTCTATTTAACCCTTTCCAATCCTATGCCTGATTTTTTTAGACATTGACCTTTTCCTCCATAGGTCCGATGTCTGCCGCTAGATGGTGCTGCTGTCAGATAAAATCCAGCCCCTTCAGTTCAGAGTTGGGCAAAGTCAGACTCCCAGCCCCATCCCCACTACTGCACCACATAATATATGTCGTACAAACACAACTCAGTGCAGCGTAAAAACTAAATTACGCTGGTGTGTCTCCAAGGGGGTGGGGCTACAGTGCATGAGCTGGCCCCGCCTCCCACCACTGATGCTGGGTCACCTCCTTGCTCTAGTGCAGGGAAGTACAGACCCTCTGGATCCCTGCAACAGCACACCCCAATCACCCATGTCCCAAACACACAGCGTATAAAAGGCGTTGGGGGGAAGGTAATCGGGAAATAGGACTTGAAAGGATTTTAAAGAGGAACCTCTGCCAGAAATCTGTTATTGTAGTTTTGGAGATAGTCAAGCAAAATTAGAACATCTCACAAGTCTTTATTGATGTCTGGTTTCCAGTTCCAGTAAAATCTATTCTGCTCTAAAAGGCTCTCTTGCAGTCTCCCTCTTGACCATCTGTGTCCCTCCACGCCGCCTCACATGTAAGCCTCTTCTTTATGCCTTGCAGCTGCACTTTTCCTGCAAGCTTTCACGTCTTCCCTCGGCTACTCTTTTTCCCTTTAGCCGTGCTTATCTTGCTTCATTCACCAGCCTGTCTATTTATGGCTGATCTTTACTCTGAATTTCTCTTTTTTCTCAGAGGAATTACTTTTTATGCATGTTATTTAGAATAATTATAACCTCACAGATATATTTATACATGGGTTATACACCCCGTCTTTTCTGCTGCTTATAAAATATTTTTTTCTTAACTTATATTCCTTTGGCTCACATGTTTAAGTGCCCTTATATACACATGCACTAAGCACCGTTTACAGTCTATTATTCTATTAATATTGTATTGTTATTGATTATCATTCATTCTGTTTTCTGAGACACCGCAGTTCACCTTGTTGGTGAAATTTTAATTGCTTTTAATGGTTGTTGAAAATGTTCAATAAAGACTTTTGTTATACTTTTTGAAATATACGTGTGCTGGTCTGATGCTATCATAAGGGTATCTTTTTGTGGTTTCAAATTTCTAGTTGGCCCTTAGCACATTTCAGCCTGAGACTATTTATTGGATTGCTAAATACCGGTACAATTTATATGTGAGATGGAAGACACCTGGTGATTTTTGGTTAGCCTGAGACTACCAGCCATTATCTACTTTTGCATGGTGTTAAAAAAAAATATTGATTTAACCAGTAAAATCTTTTGTCGCTTCCTATCCCAAGGAATAATATAGTAAGGGTTCGCAGGTCGAGGCCCACTAGTCATGATCCGTGTATAGTATTTGTAAGTGCTGCGAACTGTTAGCAAACAGAGGATCTGTGAAGGAGGATTAGCTCATATTGGTCAAGCTCAATCCATTAACATACAGTCCAGTGTGTTTCTAGCCTTATCGACAGCCCACCAGTGTTCCTCAGCCTCCGCTCCCCAGTCACCAGTACCAGCTCGCACTGGTCGGCGCGAACCACCTTTACAAGGAACTACATCCGATGCCATCAGTGTGCAGATCGCCATGAGCAGTGTCCCTGGCATAAGTGGGACAGAAGCATGACTGCTGGCAGCCCATACGGGTGCTCTTGCATTGCCTAACAATTGCCCTCTTGCTGTCACTATTGGTTACAGAGTGCGCTTCCTTTTCTTGTTCCAAAGAATAGAAAGCGTGGCATAATTTCTCAGTGGGGACACGGACAAGAGTAAGCCCCTGATGAGTCTTCATGACGAAACGCTTTGGGCGGAGCTAAGGGCGGCACACAGAGGCAACATGGACTGCTGATCCAGGAGGCTGGATTACTTTTACTATATGCGCTTTTACATTGGAATCATGTGAGTGTGATATCACAATTTTAATCTTCTTATTAAAGTCTGTATTGCGCTACGGAAGCGGTTCCTTCCTTTTTAATAGGAGTTACTTAAGAACCGAGGAGGAGCTGGGAAGCAAAGTATACACAAAGCGATATGAGCTGTTTGTGACTGTGCAGCATCTTTATTCGGTGAGCGCAATTGTTTGATATTGGTGTGGGGGTCACACTGATGGTGCTATTGCAGTGCAGACGTACACCTGGTGGAAGCAGGCCCTGAAGCACACGGATGTGGAAACACTGAGTGATAGAGGGTTGAGTGCTGGGCTCACGATCTCACTGGTGCAGGAGCAATATTATAAATAGATACTGCACTATGTACTACTTTATGTCTTATCTGAGGAATTGCGGTTTGATACAAAGGAGGGACCAGAAGAACTACTGTGGATGATGATTGATTATGCGATATCTGCTGTTTGTAACTGAGCAGCATCCCCATCTGGTGAGCGCTTTGCACATATAAATTGTATGTGCTGGTGTTCACTTTCTATTATTTGTTGCACAAGCTAAGGTGGAGGTGCATGAAGTTAAGAGGATACTACATTATTACGGCCCTTTGCATTCTTTTTGTCTCTTCTCTGAGGTCCATTATTTCAGATCACCGTGAACGACCAGATTGGTGCATGTGTTGGAACTGATACAGTGCTGGACTTTGCTATATACCTCAGGGTACCGTATGGAGCACAGACACCTTTGCATACAAAGAGTAAGGTTTGGTTCACACATAAATCTGAACATTTCTGGTACAGTCCTGTCCTATCAGTTATGCATCCATTTTCTATCAGTTCTACCAGACTGGAAATGTACACCTTTTATGTGTGAACACAGCCATAGAAACACATACAAAACAGACAGGACCAGACATGTACAGATTTTTTTTTGTGAACACATCAATAGAAACAAATACAAAACTGATGCCAACTGCCTGTGCAGCCCTGGCTGCACACGTCCTCATTCCCCTGGCCACACGCATCCTTGTTGGCGAGTAGAAGAAAACCTCATACTGCGCCTGCGCAAGACGCTCCCGGTGAGGGAAATGAGGATCTGCACGGCCAGAGCCATGCAGGCACAGTGGACGTCGATTTGCGCTAACAATAGAATAAAAGAACAAATAGAATGCAGAATAAAATCCAAGCTTCTCAATATATTGGCGGGGGGGGGGGGGGGGAAGATATCAGCTCAAACCACAGACCCATGATTTCATCTCTGCCATTTTGTGCTCTTGTGGTCTGGGCCATCATATTTGCATCACTGTTTTTCCATTTCACTCTTCTGCTAATCATAATTTTGTACTTTAATAATTACTGTTGGTGTTCGTAAGGAAGTTGTTGAAATTCGGAATCCTGAATCTGCTGTCACCACACTTCAGCTCCCATAAACGTGGAGAGCGTCAGGAGGCATTCACTTAATTATGCATTTATTCCATGAAGAAGACAACAGTGACAGACTACTGTTTCGGGCTAAGGAGTCCTTTTTCAAACTGCATAAATAAAGTGGTTTCTGCAGTGTAAAAAAAAGGGCTTATTAGCCTGAGACAGCAGTATGTCACGGTTCTCTCCTTGTGATGGAATCAGGGCCGGATTTACAGCTCAGGAGCCTATAGGCACATAAGCTCTGGCGCCCTAAACTCCGCCCCTTAACAGACCACACCCCTAATGCCACGCCCCTTTTTATTATTTAATAAAACCACACAATGTAATGTAGATACCCAGATAGGTAGGTGGGAGGTAGGTATAGACAGCACAGAGAGAAGTCAGTGGGGGTTGATAGGTAGGTGGGAGAGTACAGCAGGTAGGTATACTGAGCACAGAGAGGAGTCAGTGAGGGTAGGTAGGTGGGAGAGCACAGAGAGGAGTTAGTAGAGGAGTCATTGGAGGTAGGTAGGTAGCAGAGTACAGCAGGTAGGTATAGAGAGCACAGAGAAGAGTCAGTGAGGGTAGGTAGGTAGCAAAGTACAGCAGGAAGGTATAGAGAGCACAGAGAGGAGTCCGTGGGGGTAGGTAGGTAGCAGAGTACAGCAGGAAGGTATAGAGAGCACAGAGAGGAGTCAGTGGGGGTGGGTAGGTAGGTATAGAGAGCACAGAGAGGAGTCAGTGGGGGTAGGTAGGTAGCAGAGTACAGCAGGAAGGTATAGAGAGCACAGAGAGGAGTCAGTGGGGGTAGGTAGGTATAGAGAGCACAGAGAGGAGTCAGTGGGGGTAGGTAGGTAGCAGAGTACAGCAGGAAGGTATAGAGAGCACAGAGAGGAGTCAGTGGGGGTAGGTAGGTAGCAGAGTACAGCAGGGAGGTATAGAGAGCACAGAGAGGAGTCAGTGGGGGTAGGTAGGTATAGAGAGCACAGAGAGGAGTCAGTGGGGGTAGGTAGGTAGCAGAGTACAGCAGGAAGGTATAGAGAGCACAGAGAGGAGTCAGTGGGGGTAGGTAGGTAGCAGAGTACAGCAGGTAGGTATAGAGAGCACAGAGAGGAGTCAGTGGGGGTAGGTAGATAGCAGAGTACAGCAGGAAGGTATAGAGAGCACAGAGAGGAGTCAGTGGGGGTAGGTAGGTAGCAGAGTACAGCAGGGAGGTATAGAGAGCACAGAGAGGAGTCAGTGGGGGTAGGTAGGTATAGAGAGCACAGAGAGGAGTCAGTGGGGGTAGGTAGGTAGCAGAGTACAGCAGGAAGGTATAGAGAGCACAGAGAGGAGTCAGTGGGGGTAGGTAGGTAGCAGAGTACAGCAGGTAGGTATAGAGAGCACAGAGAGGAGTCAGTGGGGGTAGGTAGGTAGCAGAGTACATCAGGAAGGTATAGAGAGCACAGAGAGGAGTCAGTGGGGGTAGGTAGGTAGCAGAGTACAGCAGGGAGGTATAGAGAGCACAGAGAGGAGTCAGTGGGGGTAGGTAGGTAGCAGAGTACAGCAGGAAGGTATAGAGAGCACAGAGAGGAGTCAGTGGGGGTAGGTAGGTATAGAGAGCACAGAGAGGAGTCAGTGGGGGTAGGTAGGTAGCAGAGTACAGCAGGAAGGTATAGAGAGCACAGAGAGGAGTCAGTGGGGGTAGGTAGGTAGCAGAGTACAGCAGGTAGGTATAGAGAGCACAGAGAGGAGTCAGTGGGGGTAGGTAGGTAGCAGAGTACAGCAGGAAGGTATAGAGAGCACAGAGAGGAGTCAGTGGGGGTAGGTAGGTATAGAGAGCACAGAGAGGAGTCAGTGGGGGTAGGTAGGTAGCAGAGTACAGCAGGAAGGTATAGAGAGCACAGAGAGGAGTCAGTGGGGGTAGGTAGGTAGCAGAGTACAGCAGGGAGGTATAGAGAGCACAGAGAGGAGTCAGTGGGGGTAGGTAGGTATAGAGAGCACAGAGAGGAGTCAGTGGGGGTAGGTAGGTAGCAGAGTACAGCAGGAAGGTATAGAGAGCACAGAGAGGAGTCAGTGGGGGTAGGTAGGTAGCAGAGTACAGCAGGTAGGTATAGAGAGCACAGAGAGGAGTCAGTGGGGGTAGGTAGATAGCAGAGTACAGCAGGAAGGTATAGAGAGCACAGAGAGGAGTCAGTGGGGGTAGGTAGGTAGCAGAGTACAGCAGGGAGGTATAGAGAGCACAGAGAGGAGTCAGTGGGGGTAGGTAGGTAGCAGAGTACAGCAGGAAGGTATAGAGAGCACAGAGAGGAGTCAGTGGGGGTAGGTAGGTAGCAGAGTACAGCAGGTAGGTATAGAGAGCACAGAGAGGAGTCAGTGGGGGTAGGTAGGTAGCAGAGTACAGCAGGAAGGTATAGAGAGCACAGAGAGGAGTCAGTGGGGGTAGGTAGGTAGCAGAGTACAGCAGGAAGGTATAGAGAGCACAGAGAGGAGTCAGTGGGGGTAGGTAGGTAGCAGAGTACAGCAGGGAGGTATAGAGAGCACAGAGAGGAGTCAGTGGGGGTAGGTAGGTATAGAGAGCACAGAGAGGAGTCAGTGGGGGTAGGTAGGTAGCAGAGTACAGCAGGAAGGTATAGAGAGCACAGAGAGGAGTCAGTGGGGGTAGGTAGGTAGCAGAGTACAGCAGGTAGGTATAGAGAGCACAGAGAGGAGTCAGTGGGGGTAGGTAGGTAGCAGAGTACAGCAGGAAGGTATAGAGAGCACAGAGAGGAGTCAGTGGGGGTAGGTAGGTAGCAGAGTACAGCAGGAAGGTATAGAGAGCACAGAGAGGAGTCAGTGGGGGTAGGTAGGTAGCAGAGTACAGCAGGGAGGTATAGAGAGCACAGAGAGGAGTCAGTGGGGGTAGGTAGGTATAGAGAGCACAGAGAGGAGACAGTGGGGGTAGGTAGGTATAGAGAGCACAGAGAGGAGTCAGTGGGGGTTGGTCGGTAGCAAAGTACAGCAGGTAGGTATAGAGAGCACAGAGAGGAGTCAGTGGGGGTAGGTAGGTATAGAGAGCACAGAGAGGAGTCAGTGGGGGTTGGTAGGTAGCAGAGTACAGCAGGTAGGTATAGAGAGCACAGAGAGGAGTCAGTGAGGGTAGGTAGGTATAGAGAGCACAGAGAGGAGTCAGTGGGGGTAGGTAGGTATAGAGAGCACAGAGAGGAGTCAGTGGGGGTAGGTAGGTATAGAGAGCACAGAGAGGAGTCAGTGGGGGTTGGTAGGTAGCAGAGTACAGCAGGTAGGTATAGAGAGCACAGAGAGGAGTCAGTCGGGGTAGGTAGGTAGCAGAGTACAGCAGGGAGGTATAGAGAGCACAGAGAGGAGTCAGTGGGGGTAGGTAGGTAGCAGAGTACAGCAGGAAGGTATAGAGAGCACAGAGAGGAGTCAGTGGGGGTAGGTAGGTAGCAGAGTACAGCAGGAAGGTATAGAGAGCACAGAGAGGAGTCAGTGGGGGTAGGTAGGTATAGAGAGCACAGAGAGGAGTCAGTGGGGGTAGGTAGGTAGGTATAGAGAGCACAGAGAGGAGTCAGTGGGGGTTGGTAGGTAGCAGAGTACAGCAGGTAGGTATAGAGAGCACAGAGAGGAGTCAGTGGGGGTAGGTAGGTATAGAGAGCACAGAGAGGAGTCAGTGGGGGTTGGTAGGTAGCAGAGTACAGCAGGTAGGTATAGAGAGCACAGAGAGGAGTCAGTGAGGGTAGGTAGGTATAGAGAGCACAGAGAGGAGTCAGTGGGGGTAGGTAGGTATAGAAAGCACAGAGAGGAGTCAGTGGGGGTAGGTAGGTATAGAGAGCACAGAGAGGAGTCAGTGGGGGTAGGTAGGTAGCAGAGTACAGCAGGTAGGTATAGAGAGCACAGAGAGGAGTCAGTGGGGGTAGGTAGGTAGCAGAGTACAGCAGGAAGGTATAGAGAGCACAGAGAGGAGTCAGTGAGGGTAGGTAGGTATAGAGAGCACAGAGAGGAGTCAGTGGGGGTAGGTAGGTATAGAGAGCACAGAGAGGAGTCAGTGGGGGTAGGTAGGTAGCAGAGTACAGCAGGAAGGTATAGAGAGCACAGAGAGGAGTCAGTGGGGGTAGGTAGGTGGGAGAGTACAGTAGGTAGGTAAAGAGAGCTCATGCACAGAGCAGTCAGTGGAAGGGTTAATGCGGACCTGAACATAGAACTTCTGCTCTTCTCTGAAAGATACACATATAACATTTAAAGATTCATTACAGCTGATACAAATCCTGCAATAAATCTGCATTGTGTCTACTTCCTTCGTTCGTGGAAGCAGACATAGGCTTAACATTCTGTGCTTTCAAACAAGCTTAAAAGAGTCATCAATCAGTACTGCTTACCCGGGGCTTTCTCCAGCCCCTGGCATCCGCTATGTCCCTTGCCGCAGCTCCGCTCTTCATCGCTGGCTCACGGTCCCTGGCGGTGCCTTGCCAGTGTCCTCTACTGCACCACTGTTAATCACCTCCACATGGTCCGGAGTGTACTGCGTCGACGGCGATGCAGAACTACTGGGCCTGCACAGTACACCCCGAGCCACGTGGAAGTGATTGACAGCAGCGCTCGCACAGGTGCAGTAGAGGACGACCTGTCGGTCTGGGACCGGGGGCCAGCGGCAGAGAGCGGAGCTGCGGTGAGGGACATAGCGGCTGCCAGGGGCTGGAGGAAGTAGTACTGTCTGGAGGATAGCATTATCTGATTGATGACTCCTAATTGATGACAGGGGCAATCAGGTGACACAGGGAAGATATTTCAACTTGTGATTAGACAGATTAGTGGGCATTAGACAGGCTAAACTCTTTAATACATACTGTGCACTTCATGTTTTCCTTCTGTCCTGTGCACGAGTTCAGGTCCACTTAATTCTCTGCTCCAGAGGACTGGGTGAGGCTTTTCTTGAGCTGGAGATTATTCCAGGTGCTTTGCACCAGGCAGGCAGCTCTCCAAGGAGTCAGAGGGGGCGGAGCCGCAGAAACTTCAAGTCCCTCTTCTCCAAAGTATGCCGCGCGGCTACGGACAGCGGCTGAGGGGAACTTGGGGGCAGAAGAAGGCCATGGCAGAGGAGACCCGAATAGAATCCGGAGGAGCGGCGGCCGCCCAAGCAGCCCTCTCGGCGGTGACAGGAAGGATGCCCACGGCTCCTCCATGCGTTCCAGGCAGTCTTAACGTCACTCCTCAGCAGCGCCCCCTGCGTCGTCTCCATGGCTACACACAGCGTGACATGGAGAGGATGCAGGGGGCGCTGCTGAGGAGTGACATCAGCGCTGGGTCTGGAACACACACAACGTAATTTTACATGCGCCGCTCTCCGGCGCAGAAGGTGCTGCCTGCTGCCACTTTGAACGAATGGAGGGAGGAAGGGAGGACGAGACAGAGACACTGTGGGTGGGCAGTGACCCGCCCGCCCCTCACAAATGGCTCCGCCCCTAGGCACGTGCCTACAGTGCCTAATGGTAAATCCGGCCCTGGATGGAATAAAGGAGCTTTAATTACTTTGATTTGGTGGTGTCAACCTATTTTTGCTGTGGACTTTAGTGAGCCCTAGAGACACAGGGGCTGGGGTCTTGGCGAACTGTTAGGGCTAGTTCACACGGGACGCTTTGGTCGCGTTTTGCAGTTTGCCGGCGATCAGCCAAAAGCTGTTTTTTCACTGTACAGGAAAACGATTCAGGAGTTTTCCAAGCATTGACTATTTCTTTTAACCTCCTTAGCGGTAACCTCCTTAGCGGTAACTTTGCTAGCTGCGCCAGCACTCTGATCGCCGCCGGCCCCCGCCCGATCGCCGCTATTTGCTGCGGCGCACGGCCCCCCCCCCAGACCCCAGCGCTGCCTGGCCAATCAGTGCCAGGCAGCGCCGAGGGGTGGCCCGGGACTCCCAATGACGTCCCGACGTCAGTGACGTCATCCCGCCCCGTCGCCATGGCGACGGGGGAAGCCCTCCAGGAAATCCCGTTCTATGAACGGGATTTCCTGATCGGAGATCGCCGAAGGCGATCGAAGCGGGCGGGGGGATGCCGCTCAGCAGCGGCTATCATGTAGCGAGCCCTCGGCTCGCTACATGATTAAAAAAAAAATTTTTTTTTTAAAAACTGCTGCGCTCCCTCCTGGCGGTATTTTTCATACCGCCAAGGAGGTTAATTAGCTAAAACACCTAATTTAGAGTTTTTTTTAGAAAATGATACATCTCATTTAAACACCAAATTTGTTATACTTGGTTAAGTATATCAAGCCTGAGTACCCCCTGGGGTACGCGTACCACACGTTGAGAACCTAGGACCTAAATGATCTAGGTATAGTTTTTTCAGGACATACTAGACTTTCATAGGGGGTATTTAGACCCAAGAAAAAAAATAAATTCTATGCATTACTTCACCCCCACGGTACAGATTTCTCCGTCACTTTTTCCACCCTGTCACCACCAAGGGACGGAGAAATCCGTACCTGATGCCGCTCCCCAAACCCCCACGCACGCTGCCGCCTGCCCGGAGATCAATGAATGGGAAAAACTTTTCCTGTTTGTTGATCTAAGCCCCCTGCAATGATCAGCTGCTTCTACGAGAAGCAGTGCGATCATTGTGAAAAAAAATAAAAGTTGCCCAGCCTCCCTGAACTTCCTGCAAGTGTACTTCCTGTACGCTTGCAGGTCGCATAAACAAAAACTAACTGGGCAAATAGTAAAACACCCTAAAGAATTTTTCATATACAAATACATTAAACATTAAAAATTAACTCATTACCTCCCACACCAATTTTTTTGTAATTAAAAACAATTAAAAAAACAATTCCCCAAGGTACCCATTTATGTCAAGAGGGTATAACACTTTATAAACTATGGGCTTGTAATTAGGGATGGACACAAAATTGAAAAAATGCACCTTTATTTCCAAATAGAATATTGGCGCCAAACATTGCGGTAGGGACATAATTTAAATGGTTTTATAATTGACAAAAGGGCAAATAAATTTCATGGGTTTTAATTACAGTAGCATGCATTATTTAAAAACCATAAAGGCCAAAGACAGGAAAAAATGTGGGAAATTTTTCAATTTTCCCAACATTATTGCGTTTTGTGAATCTATAACATTGAAATGCAATCACTCCAAAAATGCTGTATGCATAATCAGCAAATCGCTAATCACTGGCGATCACTACAATGTGAACACTACTATTGACTTTCAATCAGTGATCAGCAAATCGCTGAAGAAGTGAACTAGCCCTTATACCACACTTTGGATTATCACTTACAATATTTGTGCTTCATGTCATGTGAACCAGGGTAATTAAAGTAAAAACGGGTATTCCAAATTATTTATTATGGTCTACTATATGTCATTACAATTCATTTTTAAATTTGACTGTGAAAGTAGGGAAGCTAACATAGTCCAACAACTTGGATGCCAACACTTTTTTTGCCCACACACATCACATCACCACCTTGCTTGTGATGTCTCTACTGTGCACAGGCACTTAGTAAAAATCTCTGCATTCTCTCCATCTTTCTGTACACAGAGCTCATCTTGCTCATTAATCACAGCTAAGTGCTTTGTTGTTGGTTTAATGTTTGCAGAAGAGAGATAAAATTCCATCCCTTCAAAAGTGGATGAAACTAGTGAAAACAGGAAGTGCCTTACCTCCCACTGAGCTACTCGTTTCTGCACAAGGTTTTCGGCAACGGTCGCTTAAACATCTGTGTATGCCAACAAAATGTGTATTTTAAACAGATGCTGCACCAACAGCAATTCCACACAGCACCTTGCCTAAGCTGATTGGAGTAAATGGTGTGAACTAAGCTGATTGGAATTTTTTAACACCCAGGAAATAAGATCGTTCTTTGTAAAGTACTGACAACATAGAACATACCTTAGGTGTACCGTGCCATATGCAGTGCATGCCTACTCTTGCACCATCATGAGTATGGATTATGTACATCACTGCCTCTCTGATAGCTTCCACCATCTCCTAAAATGAAAAACAAAACATAGAACAAAGTTAAAGAACCTAGTATACTTATTTTCCGTAGGACATGCTTGTAAAGGATGATTTCAATTATTGTCTCATTAAGATATTCTATTTTAAACCAACAAAATTTATTCCATCCACAAAATAACCTACTGTACCATTAATGATATGTATCTGGAAAAAGGCACACTCCAAACCAGGTTAAATCAAACAAGATTAATCAAACTGCAAAAATATTGTTTACTTACTGATCTTATTTTTGGGGTTGAATGGTTAAAAAAATCCAAGAAAGCTTTATGCACCAGCGAATGCTTGATTACAGCTTCCCTGGGGAGAGAAAATTGCTTTATTATTCCTGACCTAATTCAGGCAATACCGCATAGCACTTATTAGAAAGTCTACTTGTGTAGATATGCAAGTCTGGAATAAGGATAAAGGTGCGTACACACATGCGACTATAGTCGTTTGTAACGATCGTTCCCCGATCTTTACCAACGACGATCGTTACAAAAAACGAACCACCGACTATTAAGGCAAACGACGAACGAGCCAAATCGCTACAAAAGAAAGTTCTGTCTCGGCGGATTTTAACCAACGACGATCGTTTGCAAAAGTAGTACATCGTTGGAAACGATCGTTCGTACTAGGCTTGACATGCGCATTTCACTATTTCTCCATGGAACTTCTCATTTTTATGCGCAGGCGCAATAGTTGCTTTCTGTGATGTAACGTTCGTTCTAACGATCAGATCGTTACACACATTTTAAAACTATCTTTACTTAGGTCGTTCTTTCATCAATTAAAAGTTCGTTCGTCGTTCTTAACGAACGATCGTTGTCGCATATGTGTACGTAGCATAACAATGGATAAAGGACCACAATCAGACAAAATAATTATTCTGTATGAATAGCCCCTCATAATTCTCTGTGATCCAGAGCTCTTCAAAACAGAGTACCCAGCTCTACCCATGTCAAGGAAAACGTTACAGACACACATATACAAAAATAACTTCGTTATAATGGCTCTTTTAACCACTTCCCGACCGCCGTATTGACAAATGGCGAGCGGGGAAGTGGACCCCGCAAGGACCGCCGTATAGACAAATGGCGGCGGTCCTTGTAGGGGCATGGGCGGAGCGATCGCGTCATCCGTTACGCGATCCTCCGCCTCCGCCTGTCGCCGCTCACCCGCCGCAACATCCCGCCGGCCATACGGAAGCGCCGGCGGGATGTTAGATAGACGATCGCCGCATACAAAGTGTATAATACACTTTGTAATGTTTACAAAGTGTATTATACAGGCTGCCTCCTGCCCTGGTGGTCCCAGTGTCCGAGGGACCACCAGGGCAGGCTGCAGCCACCCTAGTCTGCCCCCAAGCACACTGATTTCCCCCCCCCCCACCCCAGATCGCCCACAGCACCCCTCAGGACCCCCCCCCTGCCGCCCCCCAGACCCATGTTTACACCCAATCACCCCCCTAATCACCCATCAATCACTCCCTGTCACTATCTGTCAACGCTATTTTTTTTACCCCCCCCCCTCCCTGCCCCCTCCTGATCACCCCCCCACCCCTCAGATTCTCCCCAGACCCCCCCCACCCTGTGTACTGTATGCATCTATCCCCCCCTGATCACCTGTCAATCACCTGTCAATCACCCCCTGTCACTGCCACCCATCAATCAGCCCCTCATCTGCCCCTTGCGGGCAATCTGATCACCCACCCACACCGATAGATCGCCTGCAGATCCGACATCAGATCACCACCCAAGCGCAGTGTTTACATCTATTCTCTCCTCTAAACACCCACTAATTACCCATCAATCACCCATCAATCACCCCCTATCACCACCTGTCACTGTTACCCATCAGATCAGACCCTAATCTGCCCCTTGCGGGCACCCAATCACCTGCCTACACGCTCAGATTGCCCTCAGACCCCCCCTTATCAATTCGCCAGGGCATTATTTACATCTGTCCTTCCCTGTAATAACCCACTGATCACCTGTCAATCACCCATCAATCACCCCCTGTCACTGCCACCCATCAATCACCCCCTGTCACTGCCACCCATCAATCAGCCCCTAACCTGCCCCTTGCGGGCAATCTGATCACCCACCCACACCAATAGATCGCCCGCAGATCCGACATCAGATCACCTCCCAAGTGCAGTGTTTACATCTGTTCTCTCCTCCAAACACCCACTAATTACCCATCAATCACCCCCTGTCACTGCTACCCATCAGATTAGACCCCTATCTGCCCCTAGGGCACTCAATCAACCGCCCATTCCCTCAGAACGCCCTCAGACCCCAGCCCTGATCACCTCGCCAGTGCATTGCTTGCATCTAATCACACCTTGAGACACCCATCAATCACCTCCTGTCACCCCCTAGCACACCTACCCATCAGATCAGGCCCTAATTTGTCCCGTGTGGGTTCCTGATCACTCGGGCCAAACCCTCAGATCCCCCTCAGACCCCCTTCCGATCACCTCCCCAGTGCATTGATTGCATCTATTTTCCCCTCTAACCACCCCCTGAGACACCCATCAATCACCTCCTGTCACCCCCTAGCACTTCTATCCATCAGATCAGTCCCAATACAACCTGTCATCTAAAAGGCCACCCTGCTTATGACCGGTTCCACAAAATTTGCCCCCTCATAGACCACCTGTCATCAAAATTTTCAGATGCTTATACCCCTGAACAGTCATTTTGAGACATTTGGTTTCCAGACTACTCACGGTTTTGGGCCCGTAAAATGCCAGGGCGGTATAGGAACCCCACAAACTGACCCCATTTTAGAAAAAAGACACCCCAAGGTATTCTGTTAGGTGTATGACGAGTTCATAGAAGATTTTATTTTTTGTCAAAAGTTAGCGGAAATTGATTTTTTTTTTTTCACAAAGTGTCATTTTTCACTAACTTGTGACAAAAAATAAAATCTATGAACTCGCCATACACCTAACGGAATACCTTGGGGTGTCTTCTTTCTAAAATGGGGTCACTTGTGGGGTTCCTATACTGCCCTGGCATTTTAGGGGCCTCAAACCGTGAGGAGTAGTCTAGAAAACAAATGCCTCAAAATGACCTGTGATTAGGACGTTGGGCCCCTTAGCGCACCTAGGCTGCAAAAAAGTGTCACACATGTGGTATCGCCGTACTCAGGAGAAGTAGTATAATGTGTTTTGGGGTGTATTTTTACACATACCCATGCTGGGTGGGAGAAATCTCTCTGTAAATGGACAATTGTGTGTAAAAAAAAAAAATCAAACAATTGTCATTTACAGAGATATTTCTCCCACCCAGCTTGGGTATGTGTAAAAATACACCCCAAAACCCATTATACTACTTCTCCTGAGTACGGCGGTACCACATATGTGGCACTTTTTTACACCCTAAGTACGCTAAGGGGCCCAAAGTCCAAAGAGTACCTTTAGGATTTTACAGGTCATTTTGCGACATTGTTGGTTTCAAGACTACTTCTCACGGTTTAGGGCCCCTAAAATGCCAGGGCAGAATAGGAACCCCACAAATGACCCCATTCTAGAAAGAAGACACCCAAAGGTATTCCGTTAGGAGTATGGTGAGTTCATAGAAGATTTTATTTTTTGTCACAAGTTAGCGGAAAATGACACTTTGTGAAAAAAAAACAATTAAAATCAATTTCCGCTAACTTGTGACAAAAAAATAAAAACTTCTATGAACTCACCATACTCCTAACGGAATACCTTGGGGTGTCAATGGGGTCATTAGTGGGGTTCCTATACTGTCCTGGCATTTTAGGGGCCCTAAACCGTGAGGAGTAGTCTTGAAACAAAAATGACCTGTGAAATCCTAAAGGTACTCATTGGACTTTGGGCCCCTTAGCGCAGTTAGGCTGCAAAAAAGTGCCAATCATGTGGTATCGCCGTACTCGGGAGAAGTAGTATAATGTGTTTTTGGGTGTATTTTTACACATACCCATGCTGGGTGGGAGAAATACCTCTGTAAATGACAATCTTTTGATTTTTTTACACACAATTGTCCATTTACAGAGTTAATTCTCCCACCCATGGGTATGTGTAAAAATACACCCCAAAACACATTGTACTACTTCTCCCGAGTACAGCGATACCACATGTGTGGCACTTTTTTGCACCCTAACTGCGCTAAGGGGCCCAAAGTCCAATGAGTACCTTTAGGATTTCACAGGTCATTTTGAGAAATTTTGTTTCAAGACTACTCCTCACGGTTTAGGGCCCCTAAAATGCCAGGACAGTATAGGAACCCCACAAATGACTCCATTTTAGAAAGAAGACACCCCAAGGTATTCTGTTAGTAGTACGGTGAGTTCATAGAAGATTTTATTTTTTGTCACAAGTTAGCGGAAATTGATTTTTATTGGTTTTTTTCACAAAGTGTCATTTTCCGCTAACTTGTGACAAAAAAGTGCCACACGTGGTATCGCCGTACTCAGGAGAAGTAGTATAATGTGTTTTGGGGTGTATTTTTACACATACCCATGCTGAGTGGGAGAAAGATCTCTGTAAATGGACAATTGTGTGTAAAAAAAATTAAAAAATTGTCATTTACAGAGATATTTCTCCCACCCAGCATCGGTATGTGTAAAAATACACCCCAAAACACATTATACTACTTCTCCTGAGTACGGCAATACCACATGTGTGGCACTTTTTTGCAGCCTAAATGCGCTAAGGGGTCCAAAGTTCAATGAGCACCTTTAGGCTTTACAGGTGTGCTTACAATTTAGCACCCCCCAAAATGTCAGGACAGTAAACACACCCCACAAATGACCCCATTTTGGAAAATAGACACTTCAAGGTATTCAGAGAGGGGCATGGTGAGTCCGTGGCAGATTTCATTTTTTTTTGTCGCAAGTTAGAAGAAATGGAAACTTTTTTTTTTTTTGTCACAAAGTGTCATTTTCCGCTTACTTGTGACAAAAATTAATATCTTCTATGAACTCACTATGCCTCTCAGTGAATACTTTGGGATGTCTTCTTTCCAAAATGGGGTCATTTGGGGGGTATTTATACTATCCTGGAATTCTAGCCCCTCATGAAACATGTCAGGTGGTCAGTAAAGTCATAGATGCTTGAAAATGGGAAAATTCACTTTTTGCACCATAGTTTGTAAACGCTATAACTTTTACCCAAACCAAAAAATATACACTGAATGGGTTTTTTTTTAATCAAAAACATGTTTGTCCACATTTTTCGCGCTGCATGTATACAGAAATTTTACTTTATTTGAAAAATGTCAGCACAGAAAGTTAAAAAAATCATTTTTTTGCCAAAATTCATGTCTTTTTTGATGAATATAATAAAAAGTAAAAATCGCAGGAGCCATCAAATAGTACCAAAAGAAAGCTTTATTAGTTACAAGAAAAGGAGCCAAAATTCATTTAGGTGGTAGGTTGTATGAGCGAGCAATAAACCGTGAAAGCTGCAGTGGTCTGAATGGGAAAAAAGTGGCCGGCCACTTGAGGACCCACCCTTTACCCCCCCTTAAGGACCAGCGCTGTTATTTGTGATCTGTGCTGGGTGGGCTCTACCGCCCCCAGCACAGATCAGGGTGCATCCAGAGCGATCAGATCGCCCCCCTTTTTCCCCCACTATGGGGATGATGTGCTGGGGGGGTCTGATCGCTCCTGCCTGCCGGTGTTGCGGGGGGGGGCACCTCAAAGCCCCCCTCCGCGGCGAAATCCCCCCCCCCTCCCTCTCCTACCTGGCCCCCCTGGTGTTCCGGGCTGCACAGAACGCTATCCGTCCTGTGCAGCCAGTGACAGGACGTCCCCTGTCACATGGCGGCGATCCCCGGCCGCTGATTGGCCGGGGATCGCCGATCTGCCTTATGGCGCTGCTGCGCAGCAGCGCCGTACAATGTAAACAAAGCGGATTATTTCCGCTTGTGTTTACATTTAGCCTGCGAGCCGCCATCGGCGGCCCGCAGGCTATTCACGGAGCCCCCCCGCCGTAAATTGACAGGAAGCAGCCGCTCGCGCGAGCGGCTGCTTCCTGATTAATCAGCCTGCAGCTGGCGACACAATACTGCGTCGCTGGTCCTGCAGCTGCCACTTTGCCGACGCGCGGTATGAGTGCGCGGTCGGCAAGTGGTTAAGGGGGGGTGAAGCCCTAGGTCCTCAAGTGGTTAAGTGGGCCTGAACTCTTGCACAGAACAGAACGAAAACATAGAGAACTGCACCATGTATGTATTTAGAGAGTATAGCCTGTCTAATCCCTCCTCATCTATAACTAATCACAAGTTGTAATTTGATCTCTCACCTGTGTCAGGTGATTGCCACTGCCATGTTAACAATATGTCTGCTTCCATGAAAGCAGGAAGTAGACACATTGCAGATTTATTGTAAAACAATAATCTCCGCGCAAAGAATCATAAAAAGTTCCACGAGCTGCCCAGAAGTAAAAAGGTCCTCAGAATGACTTCATAAAATCATATAACCATATAAACTTCAGCGCTACATAGTCTCTTATATTAAAACTCCATCACCCACACCCTTCAAAGTTCAGGCTTACCAGCTTCCAAATAGACCCAGATTATAAGGTCTAAGCGTATGATAAATATCCACAACGATCAACCACTCTCCTCGTCTTCCTCAGACTTCAGATATACCTGATGTCATTCCTCAGATGATACTCTCGGCATATATGGATATAATACCAGAGAAGAACAAAAACGAAGTGCTCTCCGCGTTTTTTTAAAAACAAGCACCCCTGAGGACGCATTAGAGAAACCTAGGTCGGGTGGAATGGATAGCAGATGGGAGAGTGGCACCCTGTTGACATTTTTATATACGCTAATTTTACTGAGGGTCCCTGTAACAAGGGCCCTTATGTGAGTATCTGTTACATTTTTTTACATGCATGGATAAAAGTGCTTGTTTTTAAGAAAATGCGCAGAGCACTTCGTTTTTGTTCTTCTCTGGTATTATATCCATATATGCCGAGAGTATCATCTGAGGAATGTCATCAGGTATATCTGGAGTCTGAGGAAGTCGAGGAGAGTGGTTGATCGTTGTGGATATTGATTATACGCTTAGACTTTATAATCTGGGTCTCTATGGAAGCTGGTAAGCCTGCACTTTGAAGGCTGTTAGTGATGGAGTTCTAATTTAAGAGACTATGCAGCGCTGAAGTCTATCTGGTTATATTGCAGGATTTGTATTAGCCATAACAAAGAAATGTTTTTCTTCAAAGGTTATTATGCTGTTGTGAATCTTGTAGAGCAGAGAGGAAGTGATAGAAATATGGAGGCGGACATGTATTTTGGGAATGTTCTTCTATAGACTCTGTCCAACATTTGTGAACACAACACTGGCTACTGCAATGTCCACTCCAGAATATTCATTACTCATCAATCAGCATAATATACTGTATTGTATAGAAGTAGAGGTAAAGAACCGGCACTGCAGATCTCAGGTCTTGTGCAGTTAGTTAACATAGGATGCTAGGAAGGTGGTATCGGGTAATGCTGCTATATGCGTGCTCTGACCTCTGATACAGACAAGTTAGAAATGGCAAAAATAGAAGAATGGTCGGCACATGCAATAATGTAAGCATAAAAAAAAGCTTTATTCCATAATGGCTTCCTGCATGCTAAGTAAAACATCCATATAAAAGAAAGATCCTACCCGATACGCAGATGGCTGTGGGGTGAAGTGGGAGCGGTGGGGGGACGCCTTACGACAGTTTCGCTCTCCTGAGTGTCTTCAGAGGCAATGTGAATTGCCATCCATCTGGCTCATCAAGACTCACTCTCATTTCATCAGTCCATAAAACCTTAAAAAAATAAGTCTTGAGATATTTCTTGGCCCAGTCTTGACGTTTCAGCTTGTGTGTCTTGTTCAGTGGTGGCCGTCTTTCAGCCTTTCTTACCTTGGCCATGTCTCTGAGTATTGCACACCTTGTGCTTTTGGACACTCCAGTGATGTTGCAGCTCTGAAATATGGCCAAACCGGTGGCAAGTGGCATCTTGGCAGCTGCACGCTTGACTTTTCTCAGTTCATGGGCAGTTATTTTGCGCCTTGGTTTTTGCGACCCTGTTGACTATTTTGAATGAAAAGCTTGATTGTTCGATGATCACGCTTCAGAAGCTTTGCAATTTTAAGAGTGCTGCATCCCTCTGCAGGATATCTCACTATTTTTGACTTTTCTGCGCCTGTCAAGTCCTTCTTTTGACCCATTTTGCCAAAGTAAAGGAAGTTGCCTAATAATTATGCACACCTGATATAGGATGTTGATGTCATTAGACCACACCCCTTCTTATTACAGAGATGCACATCACCTAATATGCTTAATTGGTAGTAGGCTTTCGAGCCTATACAGCTTGGAGTAAGACAACATGCATAAAGAGGATGATGTGGTCAAAATACTCATTTGCCTAATAATTCTGCACTCCCTGTACTTCTCTAACTGTGCAGACTCTCCTGAACACAGACAGGCACTCCGTAAGCATTTCTGTGTACATTACAAGATGAATAAAGCAGTTATGAATAAAATGCAAAGGCAGCTCTCAGAGCAAAAAAAAAAAAAAATTGTTCTTTGGGAACTTGTAATTTCTAAATAAATAATATTTATGCACAAAAACAAATATGATAACCTTATGGCATATAAAAAGTAGCATGACATGTTTTTATTGAATATTATGTCAGGGTTTTCTACTGCTTTAAACTAAACTAATGCTCTATTTACCATTGGTACAACACATACAATTTCTTAACCCTTTTGGGACCTGCTGCCTAACTCACCCTGTAGCCAGCAGCCTTTACTCACCCCCCCCCCCCCCCCCCCACGCTCCAGCGATGAGCCGCTGTGGAACCCTCTGCTCGGGCCGGCATCCCCGCTCGTACTGCCACTCAGTTCCGGGTCACGGCTTGATGACATCATCAAGCTGGGATCCGATACTTACGTCAGAGCGAGTGGGTATGCCGGCCAGAGCGGAGGGGAACGCTGATCGCCGGGTGAATGGCAGGAAGGTAAGTGGATCCTTTTCTCCCCCCCCCCCCCCCCTACCACTGCATCACTAACAGTAATGACTACGATTCACCGGCGATTGTAGTGATTACATGATCAGGAGCCAATCGCGATGTCTCCTGATCACTGTGGGGGAATGTCAGCTGTCATAGGACAGCTTAATCTCCCCTCTCGGGTGCGCAGGATCGCGGCGCGATGCTTCATTTTCGCAGACGTTGAATCTAAGTCTAATCAGAGTGGCAGCACCACCTGCTGGACGTAGATTCGTACTACGTCGGTCCCCAATAGGTTAAAGGGAGCCTGAAGCCAGCAATTAAAACACACACACACCTAAAGAAGGGAAGGCACTGAGCCCTATAAGCAGTGGTCCCCAACCTTTGACCCAAGGACCGCTTCAGCATCAGACAATTTTTGCAAGGACCGGGCGGATGAGGGGGATGTTCTTGTGCGGGGAGGGGGGGGGGGGGGGAGGTAGTGTGCGGGCTGATTCTACAAGCAGGGTCATTACATAAAGAAGTCCTGGGAACACCAGCCCTACCTAACCACTATCTGAATCGCCCTCAGCACTTTGGAAAAGTACATTTGGTGTGTCAGGTGGTGTGAAGGGGGGTACTGCCTGGGCTTCCTTATCTACTGGCAGTCATTTGCTACCCTCATCTGCCTCCCCTCACTTTTACACTTCCCTCCACCTCACAGCCCCTTTACCCTCCTCCCCACACTCAATTCACCCATTCCTCCTCTCTACACCCACTTCACACTTCCCTCTTCCCCACACTCGCTTTTAACCTTCCATTCTTCTTCCCACACTAAGCTTTCAGCATCAGCTGCTTACCTCAGTGCAGACTGAACTCTGTGCCTGGCAAGAGACCAGAGCCTCCCAGTGATCCTTACTGCTGCCACCTGGTG
The DNA here is from genome assembly GCF_040937935.1 of Hyperolius riggenbachi. Lineage (NCBI taxonomy): Eukaryota > Metazoa > Chordata > Amphibia > Anura > Hyperoliidae > Hyperolius > Hyperolius riggenbachi. The sequence goes on along the minus strand of NC_090646.1, from coordinate 409,522,010 downwards.
TCCGGACAGACAGTAAGCATGCTGCATTACAAATAACAGACACTAGGTGGCAGCAGTAACAATGGCTGCAGATGGCTTTTCTCTATAGCCTCAGCAAACTCCAGTGACACTTCTCTCTGCACTGTGATGAGTCATGACAGACTGCATGGCCCAGCTGAGAGCAGCCTGCGGCCCACCAGTAGGCCGTGGCCCAGTTAAGACTGGTGGCTCTGTACTGCGCAGGTGCGCAAGAGAGCGCTCATGCATTTGCAGAATGGAGTGGCCCGTCTTCAAGAGCCCAAGTGCTCCCGATGGCTTTTGAAGCCCACCCGCAGCAGAAGAGAGCAGTCTCCGAGCCATGGGTCAGAGACTGCTAATGGGGGAGCCAGCGCAGGAACGACAGGATGAGTAGAGGAATGGGAAGACTCTATAAGTTATAGAGTCTTCCCCTTCCTTTACTCATCCTGTCGTTCCTGCGCTGGCTCCCCCATTAGCAGTCTCTGACCCATGGCTCGGAGACTGCTCTCTTCTGCTGCGGATGGGCTTCAAAAGTCATCGGGAGCACTCGGGCTCTTGAAGAAGGGCCACTCCATTCTGCAAATGCACGAGAACCTCTCTCTTGCCCATCTGCGCAGTACAGAGCCACCGGTCTTAACTCAGGCTCCCAAAGACGGACGAAGCCTCCGGCGGCAGGAGATATAAAACATAGGAGCCTGCGAGGGCACGAAGGGATGAGGAAAGAACGGGAAGGCTCTATAAAACCAAGAGCCTTCCCTCTCCTTAGGTAAGTATCTGTTTTTTGGTTTTTTAATTTCTGGCTTCAGGTTCACTTTAACCACTTGAGGACCGCAGTGTTAAACCCCCCTAAAGACCAGGCCATTTTTCATTAAATTGGCCACTGCAGCTTTAAGGCCAAGCTGCAGGGCCACACGACACAGCACACAAGTGATTCCCTCACCCCCCCCCCCCCCCTGAGCTCCCCAACAACAGAGCTCTCTGTTGGTGGGGTCTGATCGCCCCCCAGATGTATGTTTGTTTATTTATGTTTATGTGTGTGTTTTTTTAACCACCTGAGTACCAGCACCCTCTGCCCCCTTGAGGACCAGAGGGTGCTGGTACAGTAAACCGCCGCTTCCCGACGAATCGCCGCTAAAATCCGCCGCTCCCGCTGGTCACGTCGCTCTGTCCCCGCCGCAGGCTGCTCTCTTTGCCGTCGCTATGACGGCAGAGCGCTGTGCGCCGGTCAGGAGCCGCTTTCATTGGCTCCTGACCCTGTCACTCCATGTAAGCCAATGGGAACGGCTTACATGAATAACAGGGCCAGGAGCCAATGAAAATGGCTCCTGCCCGGCTCACAGTGCTCTGCCGTCATAGAGGCGGCAGGGCAGCTGATTGCGGCGGAGACAGAGCGGACAGCGCGGCGGGGACGCGTGGTGAATGGGACGTAGAGTTTACGTCCGTTCATAACCGCAGCGCTCCCTGCCCGCCGTAAATTTCAACTATGCCGGTCCGCAGGTAGTAAAAAAAAAAACAAAAACAAAAAAAAAACACGTTTTTTTAATTAACTATTATACACCCCCCCTCTTTCCCTCCCCCGCCAGCCAATCCCCGTGATCAGCTGTCATATGTTTCAGCCTATGACAGCCGATCACCTCTGTGCCTCTGGAGGGGACAGCTGTGTCACACGGCTGTCCCCAGTACATCGCTGCTGTAGATCGCTGCGCTTTACGGGTAATTAGATGGCGGAGACGGAGACTGAAAGTGGAGCTCTGCTCCGCCCACCAAGCAGGAGATGCTGCAAAACAGGACTTTACACCGATTGGCGTTAGGTGGTCCTCAGGCTGCTGCCGCGGCCACGACCATTGGCGCGACACGGTCGGCTAGAGGTTATGTTCATTTTCACTTCACGTTTGCTTTAAATTAATATGGTCTTTTTATTTCACACATCGATAAAAAGAACAATAAAACATACAAGGCACCCTGACAAGTAACCATTGTTCTGTTAGCATGAAAGGGTACAAAGCAAGAGCAAAAGTGGTTAGGTGGAAAGGGAACGCAAATAGTGAACACAGGCGCCAACAGGATAAAAATTGCTAGGGAGGCAGTGGTGGACTTACCTTTCCAAAGCAGACATGAAACGGTCAGTTTTCAGAAATAAAATTTATTGACATACTCCAGAAAATAAAGCTGCAACGTGTTTCACGGGTATATTTCCAATTCCTCAGGCAATAACACAACGGGAGTAATCGAACAGTAAAATGTGACAGAGGTGCTGGGTGTCATTACAACATTTTACTGTTAGATACTTCCCTTGTGTTATTGCCTGAAGAAGCGGAAATATAACCGTGAAACGCGTTGCAGCTTTATTTTCTGAAGTATGTCAATAATTTTTTATTTCTGAAAACTGACAGTTTTATGTCTGCTTCAGGGAGGTAAGCACACCACTGCCTCCCTAGCAATTTTAAAGTTTTAGCGCCTCTGTTCACTATTTGCGATATTGCAGAGGCAGCTAGCATACCAAAAACACAAAGCAATGACCTCAAAGAAACCGCACCAGAACAGCATGTATCAGAAAACAATATACCATCCTTTATTGAAATTACAAACATTAAAAACCATTGCTTTGAAAAAGGCACGCTATACGTGGCGAATCGCGATAGCGGCGGTGGGGACCCATGGAGACACTGTACCAGTACGATCCTATCCACTTGTTTGTTGACCTCACTCTACCTTCTTATCTTTACACAGTTTGCAATTTTCACTTTACTGACTCTCACTTACTGTATTGCTTCAATACTGTGATCACTATGTGATCGATTTCTGCCTTTCTACCCTGGTTATATATCACTACCTCTCAGGGGTTTGTTCCCCTCCTTGGTGCTATTACACTTTTCTTCTTTACCTACCTCATGAATTATAATGAATTGTTGATGCTATTTGCACATGTGGTTTTAATCATTTTGTGATTTTGTATGTGTCACAATATATGATGCACGCTTAGTTTTTGCAATTTTGAGGATCAATGTTTGTCACTAGCACTTTGCAAGTTCCTCTGGTTCTCCGATATTGTGGGTTTATACATCCCTCACCATGTTTTAATGGTTTTTAATGTTTGTAATTTCAATAAAGGATGGTATATTGTTTTCTGATACATGCTGTTCTGGTGCGGTTTCTTTGAGGTCATTGCTTTGTGTTTTTGGTATGCTATCTGAATTTTTTACCGTTCTGCACAGTACAGACCCACCCCTTGTTTTATATATATAGGGGGCATATTGATTATAGTGGATGGTGCTCCCCATGTGTATTTTGTTTAAAATTGTAGAGGCAGCATCTATTTTGGAGTCCTAATCCACCCTTTGAGAAAGGCTTTACACGCCGAAACAGCACTGTCAGGGTAACTCTGGACTTTGCATTGGACACTCTGTACTGCATTACTGGCTTATTGCATCTTGCTCTATGCACACTATTTTCCCATTGAGGATTTTTTCATTGCTGCCTTGCTGACTACTTTGGCCAGTCATCCTCAGGGCCCTTTTCCACCAGCGCAAACTGAATCGCAAAGACGCAAACCGCTAGCGATTTTACAATCGCTACGGTTTGCTTTTCAACATAGGAATCGCGGTAGGTCATTTCCACTACCGCGATTCGTTTTTTACGGGAACGCGAGGCGGAGCGATATTTGCCGCGATTTTGCTATGCAGTGCATAGCATAGCAAAATCGCGGCCGCAAACGTCGGGGAATCGCCGGTAATTGCGATTCAGCAATCGCTAGCATTCAGCGTGAACGCTAGCGACTGCTACAACAACAACAACAACAACAAATAACATTTGTAAAGCGCTTTTCTCCCGTGGGACTCAAAGCGCATAAGCATGGCTCAGACCATCGTGGTACAGAGGAAGAAATTTTATAAATCTGGAAATGCCAGGCTAAACAGGTGGCTTTTCAGTCTGGATTTGAATAGCTCCAGGGATGGTGCTGTCTTTACTGGGTGTGGTAGGGAGTTCCAGAGAGTAGGGGCAGCATGGCAGAAGGCTCTATCTCCAGATTTTTTGAGGTGCACTCTGGGAGTGACCAAGTTTATAGAACTTGCTGATCTGAGGTTGTGAGAGGTGTGGTGCAGCTTCAGCAAGTCCTTCATGTATCCAGGGCCTAGACTGTGCAGGGATTTGAATGTCAGCAGTCCAATCTTGAAGAGTATTCTCCATTCTACTGGTAGCCAGTGCAGTGAGCGAAGGATCGGTTTAATATGACAGTGGCGAGGCTGGTTTGTTAGCAATCTGGCAGCAGAATTCTGCACTAATTGCAGGCGGCGCAGGTCCTTTTTGGGGAGGCCAACATAAAGGGCATTGCAGTAGTCCAGACGTGATGTGATGAAGGCGTGGACTAGGGTTGGAAGATCCTCTGGGGGAATCAGATGTTTAATCTTTGCAATGTTCTTCAGATGAAAGAAGGAGGATTTAACTACAGATGAAATTTGGTTTCTGAAATTCAATTCCCCATCGATTAGTACGCCAAGGCTGCGCACAAAGTTGGAGCTGTTTATGTCTGAATTCCCAATCCTGATTGGTGTTGCTTTAGGATAGAGCTGTTTTGATGGCGGGCACTGGCTTTGGACAAACAGGACCTCAGTTTTGTCAGCATTCAGTTTCAACCAGTTATCATTCATCCATGCCTGTAGCTCAGCTAAGCAAGAGTTTATTTTTGGGGTAGGGTCTGTTCCACCAGGTTTGAAGGACAGGTATAGCTGTGTGTCATCGGCGTAGCAGTGGTACGTCAGGCCATGTCGTTGGATAAGTGTGCCGAGTGGCAACATGTAGATTGCAAACAGCAGAGGGGATAGGATTGATCCTTGTGGCACTCCGAATTGTAGAGGTGCAGGTTTGGACATTATGGGTCCTAGGGATACTCTCTGTGTTCTGTCAGTCAGGAATGATCTGAACCACTGGAGGACTGATCCACTGATGCCACAGTACTCCTGCAGTCTGTTAAGCAGGATTTCATGGTCAACTGTATCAAAAGCCGCTGAGAGATCCAACAGGATTAGGATGGAGCATTCCCCTCTGTCCCTTGCCATGAGCAGATCGTTGCAGACTTGGATGAGGGCTGTTTCACAGCTGTGGTGTTTCTTAAAGCCAGATTGTAGAGGGTCCAGGATGTTGTTTACTGACAGCCAGGTTTCAAGTTGCAGATAGACAGCCTTTTCAATAACTTTACCTAAGAAGGGGAGGTTGGAGACAGGTCTGTAGTTGCTCATAGCATCTGGATCCATGGAAGGTTTTTTAAGAAGGGGCTTGATGATTCCTTCTTTTAGAGAGGTAGGAAACCTCCCTGCTTGTAGAGAGCAATTTACTATTTTGTGAAATGCTGGACCAAGCAGGTCAGGGCATTTCAGCATATGTTTAGTTGGTCCAGGGTCCAGGTCGCAGGTTGTCTGGCGGAGGCGACGGAGGATGTCTGAGATCTCTTCCTCACTAATACTTTTGAAGTCAGTCCAGGGTGTTAGGTTGTTTTTGCAGCTATTTCCAGGAGTTGCATGAGTCTTGGGTGCTGTGGATTGAATGAGAGACCGAATGGAGGATACTTTGTCAGCAAAGTAGCACGCAAATTTCTCACATAGCTCCTTTGAGGGAGTTATAGTAGGTTTTAGACAGGATGGGTTACATAGTGGAAAAGGGCCCTTAGGGTGATCCTATGCTTACATTGTTTGTTTGCCATTTGCATATAGTGTCCTGTATGCTTGTACACTATGATTCATTTGCTTATATGGCCTTTATGGTCCACATTGTTTGATGCTTTTTGATAAATAGAAAAACTTTCTTGTATTTCAATTGCCTGGTGTGCTGGTCTTTTATATATTTTTGATTCCTGGTCCAGACCCTTGTGGTCTCTTACCGACCAAGCACCCATATTCACTATAGTTAAGCTATTATTGGACTGCTCAGGGTGTGCTGACCTATATTTACTGACTACAATTTACATGCAAGCCAGAATAATTTGCATCTCATTGACCATTCTAGAGTTTAGCACGCATATAAAGGGAAACATGGTATTCAGTGGCTGAAAGCATAGCAAATGGTCACTTCCAAGCTATTGCTAATAAAGGTGGTACTGAAAGCTATTAAAGCATGAGTTGTACTAAGTTTTCTCCATTTTCACTTTTTTTTTTGATCAAACAAAAATAATCTGCTGTACGTTCTACACCTAAGGTTAGATTTAAATAATTGGCAAGTACCATGTGATTATTTACGATATCCCGATACATACAATTCTAAGAGGATGTATGCTGTTTTTCTTATGACTGTATCTGGTACAAGTCTAATATGGCTCACACCTTACAAAGTGTTTACAAGCATTAGGTTATCAGAAGGGACTGGGCATCAGGTCAAGATAAAAGCAAGAAAGGTGCCACCTGTAAAAAAAAATGATTGAGTGGTGCAAAATACTGGAAAATACTGCAGAGAACAGGTTTTAGTCTGCTAAAAGCCTGACATTTATCCTAAAGGTCATCTTTCAGATGGGCGATGATCCGTATCACATAGCCAAAGTTACAAAGGAATGGCTAAATGAAAAAATATTAAATGTCTTACAGTCTCTGATATGAATCTAGTTAGAAAACTGATGTGCTGAGGCAGCAGGCACTAACATGAACAGCCTTGAGTATAAAATAATGGACTAAAAATCTATTATCAATAAAGTGCAATCGTGCGGCACTTGGACACCCAATAAAAGGCATAACACATAACTGCACGTACATAATTAAAAGTATGCTTGAGGGGGCGCATGCGCGCGCTGGACAAGATGGCGGCGTCTATCTGAGCTCCGTCATAGCCTCCGAGTGATTTTCCACCTTAGACGAGCTAACAGACGCTAAATTGGAGACAACCATAAGATTTGAGCTCCAAAACATCTATGCCACCGAAAAATAGCAAGAAAGCCGGCGGGGAAGGCAAAGCGCCCGAGAATATGGAGAAATTCCTCAGTACACCGGGCCCACAAGATGGCGACCGGAACTCCCGCTCCGGCACCCGCAACACACAACAAGAGCAGGCCCAGCAAGCAGTGACTCTGCAACAGATCGAAACACTCTTAGAGCGCAACAAGCTGGCGCTGATCAACAACATGCAGAAACTAATAGCTACAGCAATGACGGATTTGGAAGCCGAGATCGCTGCTATCGGGACCAGAACGGGTGATCTGGAAAACAAGCTGGATGATCTCACTAACCGCCATAACGCACTGGAGGACGACCATACCCAGACGCAAGCAGACATACGGTTTCTGCGGCTCGCTCAGGAGGACACGGAGAATAGAGATCGCAGACAGAACGTCCGGATTAAGGGGGTTCCCATGTCGGTGATTCCAGAGCAACTCCGTGAGTACCTACTGAAACTTTTTCACCATCTTTTACCAGAATGGGAGCCATCTCTATGGCGGATGGATAGAGCCCATAGAGCCCTGGGAACTCCCTTGCGTAATTTGCAGGCACCTAAGGATGTGATCCTCAGATTTCATTATTTTGAAAGTAAAGAAGCTCTTCTTAATGTCACAAGAAATATGCAGAAGGTGGAATTTGAGGGAGACAGTTTATCTTTCTACAATGACCTATCTCCAGTGACTTTGGAAAAACGAAGGCGGTTAAGAGCAGTGACGCAGGCACTGAGAGATGCGGGCCTGCGCTATAAGTGGGGTTTTCCGTTTAAACTTGTGGTTACTAAGAACTCCCGTATATATATCCTCCATGACCCTGACGATGCTGCAGATTTTATAAAACGTCTGGGCCTAAATCTACCACTTGCAAGGCGTACTTCACCGAATAAATCACCAAATTGTGACCAGGCCCGGGACTCACAAGATCGTCAGAGACTCTCGCCAGACTGGACTGTTCAGAGTTCAAGCAAGCGAGGGCCGCACGCTTCAGATTCGCCTTCAGCCTCCCCAATTTTGATGGCCGATCAGCCAGATACGGAAACCGAATAAACTGGCTCAGGAGCTGTTCATAACTAATAGATGAGAGACACGTAAATATACAAGCATGAAAGTATTGATTTAAGTATACAGTTGGAGGCCGCACTTTCCGGTGCTCTGGTGCTACCCTCAATGCTGCCTAATCTCCTGGGATGTTTTTTCCAACCCATAGGAGAAGAATTGGCAGAGCCGTGCTACCTTCAATGCACGGTGTCCTTGATATGTTACACTGTTATGTTTTTTTTTAGTTTAAGTTCTAAATTTCACTGTTCAAGTTTGCCTTTTTTGCTTATGCTACTGTCCATTGCATTGAGACTAGGTATATTATCACAGCGGAGACCTAAACATGACGTAGGCAGGGCCTCTGTCTCTCCACCTCACCATCTGAGTACTGCTGAGCTCAAGGATCCTATATATTTCTAAATGGTGAAAATTCTGTCTATTAATGTAAAGGGATTAAATTCCCCCTTTAAACGACAGCTGCTTGGTAAAGAGGTGGAGAGGCAGAGGCCTGATATTATACTGCTTCAAGAGACTCATTTTAAGTGTGATTCTCACCCTGAGCTAAGACTAAAAAACTTTCCGAATGTTTATTATGCTTGTAGTAAAACTAAAAAAGGAGGAGTGGCCATCTTAATAAAACAAGATCTTCCTTTTAAGATCAAAAGATCATATCTTGACCCACAGGGTCACTATATATTGCTACATGGTCAATTAGGTCCTATAGAACTGGTTATTGGCAATATTTATACTCCAAATACCCATCAGATCCACTTCCTAAACCGAGTGCAGAGACAGCTGGAAACTTTTCCGGCTGAATCCTGGCTTCTAGGGGGGGACTTCAACCTGACATTTTCAGCAGCCTTGGATAGATCAGTACTTAGATCAAACGCTTCTCTAAATAGAACCGAATCCTTATGTAAAGAATTCAGAAGATGGATTAGAGGAATGCATTTAGTAGATTTATGGAGACTAGCCCACCCCACCTCTAAACAATACACGTTCTACTCCAACCCCCACGATTGCTTTAGCAGGTTGGATTACTTTTTTGCATCCAAAATATTGATCTCTAAAATTACACAGACAGAGATACATGACATAACCTGGTCTGATCATGCTCCAGTTACAACGCATCTAAATTGCTATACAAGGCCAAGAGGCCCATTTCATTGGCGCCTAAACGAATCACTTTTAAAGGACGAGATGATATATAACACAGTCAGAAGTGAAATTGAAGAATATTTTAATTTGAACCAGGGGTCAGTAAGCAATCCTTCTGTTCTCTGGGAGGCCCATAAGGCCGTCACACGAGGAATTCTTATCAGAGAAGCTGTACAGAAAAAAAGAAATGATAAAGCTCTCTTAGACTGGAAGCTACGTACTCTTAGAGAAACAGAGTCTAGATATAAACTCTTCCCCTCAAAAATCAATTTTCGGTACTGGCAGGAAGCTAAATCCAAAGTATATGACCTGCAACTAAGGAGAGCAGAGAGGGCACTATTATGGACTAAACAATTGTTCTATGACAGGGGAAATAAACCCCATACTCTATTAGCAAGAAAGCTACGGGAACTAAAGAAAAAAAGAGAAATTTATGCAGTAACTAACAAACAGGGGATAACCTCAGCGGATCCCGCTCATATTGCAGCGACCTTTGAATCTTACTACTCCAAATTATAAAATCTGACCCCCCCTGGAGACCAGGAATCTTTGCACTCTAAAATGAGAGAGTTTCTAGATAGTCTAAATATCCCCAGATTTTCAACTGAACAGTTAGAAGAGGTGAATGCACCGATTGAGGAGGGAGAGATCCGAGAGATTATTAAAGCTCTACCGTCTAGAAAGGCACCAGGTCCTGACGGATTTTCATATGCTTATTATAAAAAATTTAAGCACATTTTAGTCCCACATATGTGCAACATGTTTAATACTTTTTTTAAAGGTGGCATGATCCCTAGGAGTATGAAAACCTCCAATATTGTTATGATACATAAAGATGGTAAGGACCCGCAGGATGTAAGAAGCTATCGTCCCATATCACTAATAGATTCAGACTTAAAGATCTATACTAAATTACTAGCAAATAGGTTGACTCCAATGCTACCTACAGTTATTGACGGAGACCAAGTAGGTTTCATCACTAAACGGCAAGCAGGTGATAATACCCGCAGGGCAATAGATATTGTTGACTGGGTTGGGAACTCAGGAAGGCCTTCTCTGCTCCTAAGTTTGGATGCAGAGAAGGCCTTCGATAGGATAGCATGGCCATATCTTTTTGAGGTACTCCAGCGCTTTGGTCTCTCGGATCTCATCCTTACCGCTATCAGGGGATTATACTGCAACCTACAGGCCAAGGTATGTGTTCCTTTAATGACCTCCTCCTTGTTCAAACTATCGAATGGCACGCGGCAGGGGTGTCCTCTTTCCCCCCTGCTGTTTGCCTTATGTATAGAACCACTAGCAATAGCAATAAGAGAGTCCAAGGATGTCTCAGGTATATCAATCGGTGGAAGGGAATATAAGTTATCTCTCTTCGCCGATGATGTGCTTTTATCATTATCATCACCAATCACATCCCTCCCCAACTTACTGAAGATAATACATGCCTTCGAGTTTTTCTCGGGATTCAGGATAAATCCAGATAAAACAGAGGCTCTCCCCCTTAACGTCCCCCAAGAGCTTTTAGAGACACTACGAGATGGGTTCCCTTTCAGATGGAAAACGGACAGTATAAAATATCTAGGAATCCAGATTGGTAATACCTATAAAAAATTGTATGACCTTAACTACACACCATTATTAGCTCAAATACGCCAGGATTTAGATAGGTGGAATCAATATAATATCTCCTGGATTGGCAGGATCTATTCTGGAAAAATGAACTTGCTGCCTAGATTCTTATACCTATGCGAAACCCTACCAATTTCAATTCCCTCAGGAGCTCTACATCAGTTGCAAAAGGATGTATTAAGATTTATATGGGCAAAAAAGAGACCAAGAACTCCACGTACAGTACTGCTATCAGATAGAATTAGAGGGGGCCTATCAGTCCCTAACTTTCGTTTTTACTACTTAGCCTCTCATATTCGCCAAGTGGCCGAGTGGTTAGCTACCCCGCTACGCACTAAATGGGCTGAATTAGAACAGGCATCCATATCCCCATATGCGATAGGAGCCCTCCCAGGCATATTAGAGACCATCCCAGAAGGGTTCAAACCAGCTCTTAATGCAATAAAATTTACCTGGCAATTATGGCGTAAAGCAGCTAAACAGTACAAGCTATCTCGTTTTCCATCCGGACTAGTTTATTTGAAGGGGAACCCATCCCTTCCCAGAAACTCTTTGACTAAATTTGAAGGTCTTTTTCCCATTACAGAACCATATAAACTGAGTGATATATATGATCATTCCCGCTCCAGAATGCTGACTTTCTCCCAAATCCAGGATAAATATTCAACACCACACCATAAATTTTATGAGTTCCTTCAAATCCGTTCGTATGTAACCAGAAATCATGGGTCAGTCTCTCTTACCCCTAGATCAGACTGTGAAAACATATTATTGAATTATGATAGAGAACCAGGATTGATTTCCAGATTATATTCTCTTCTCAACATACCAGGTGCTCACTCTTTTCAAAAACATAGCTATATGTTATCTTGGGAATTAAGACTGGGATCAGTTAAAGATCTGGCAGATTGGGAGGATATATGGCTTAATGCACGTAAGACTTCTATTTGTACTCAAACGAAAGAAAATATCTATAAAATATTATTTCAATGGTATCTGACACCAGAAAAATTGAGCAAGATATACCAGGGTACTTCCAATTTGTGCTGGAGGAAATGTGGGATGATAGGCTCTATCGAGCACATCTTTTGGTACTGCCCAAAAGCTTCCAACCTATGGAAATCAATCCAATCTCTAGTTTACAAGACCATAAAGCGACATATTCCATTGGACCCATGGATATATCTACTGGGAAAACCAGCCCCAGGTTTAAGGTCACACACTCAACGTATGCTTAATCACCTGCTTACTGCAACCAGGTTAACTATTGCAGCATTCTGGAAGAGGAATTCATGTCCTAGAGTGGAAGATGTGATTAATAGAATTAGGAACATAAGATCTATGGAATATCTGACCTCTCTGGTCCACGAGACAGAAGAACAATTTAAAAAGATTTGGGACTATTGGGATTTGAATGTTGAGGGGGAAGGAAGGGGGGGGATTTGATGTAAATCACCACTTTATTCTTAAAAGAAGTTCATAATGTCTTAGCTATATGTGAAAGTTTGTGCAGATGGTTTCACTCTCTATATCAGGTCTAGACCCACAGGACTTTTAGGGCCTTTTTCTTACAGCACTTTATGTGATGGACATTTCAACAAAAAAAAAAAAAAAAAAAAAAGAAGAGAAGCATAAGTATTTCTATATTTATACAATGTACTAATTTTTCCTTTTTAGATAAATTGTAATAGTAACCACACATAGACATAGATGATATGTACAGTTGATTTTATTATGTTCCTCTTTCGAGCAAAAACTGTCTATGTGTAGAACTGGAGATATGTACTACATTGTTCATGACATTCTCTTGCAGTCAATAAAGAGTTATAAAAAAAAAAAAGTATGCTTGAGCTGAGAGGGATAAGGAGGCTGCCATATTTATTCCTTTTAAACGACATCAGTGGCCTGACAGTCCAGCTGATCTCTTTGGCTGCAGTAGTGTCTGAATCACATCCCTTAAACATGTGGCTAATCGAGTCAGACTCCAGTCAGAAAAAACAGATCTGCATGCTCGTTTAAGGTCTATGGCTCTAGGCTGACGTCACACTTGTTCATGCAGAAAAGCATCAGTTTACTGCTATGTGGATTTTTCGTGTGTCCCCGTTTGCATTTTTTATTGAATCGAAAACAGCTGCGGCTGCTAGTGGAAACTGGCTCTTAAAGTATTGGAGGCTCAGGAGGACAGCCAGGCAATCTGCATTGCTTAAAAGGAAATAAATATTGCAACATCCATATCCCTCTCAGTTCAGTTGTGCTTTAAGTACAGTTCATTTGTTAGTCTCAAAGCTGCTCAGGTGCAGAACGTTACGGGGACGGGAGAGTGGCGGGGGCATGCACGAGGCCAAGGCGCACATGCACAGAAGCAGACGACTGGCTGGATTACCGGGAGTTGTAGCGCCAAGATAGAATAGAAAATCTTTATTGTCATTGTAACAACCGAAATTGTACAACGAAATTCGTAAAGGGACTCTGAGCAGTGCACAAACTATGGAAAGATGCATATCATTTTAAAGCTCTCTTTCTCCTCTTTCCAATGATATATAAACCGCCACTCTACGCCTTTTAGTTTTCGCTATTTTTGCGATTGAAATTGCCGCGGCCGCAATTTCGATCGCGAAAATAGAGAAAACTAAAAGGCGTAGGGCGACAATTTAGGTGTCGTCAGAAAGAGGAGAAAGAGAGCTTTAAAATGATATCCATCTTTCCATAGTTTCATTGTATTACACAAGGCGACTTTTTCTGCTTAATGGAGCTGCTGACTTTGAGAAAAAGTCGCCTTGTGTAATACAATGTAACTATGGAAAGATGGATATCATTTTAAAGCTCTCTTTCTCATCTTTCTGACGACACCTAAATTGTCGCCCTACGCCTTTTAGTTTTCTCTATTTTCGCGATCGAAATCGCGGCCGCGGCAATTTCAATCGCAAAAATAGTGAAAACTAAAAGGCATAGGGTGGTGATTTATATATCATTGAAAGAGGAGAAAGAGAGCTTTAAAATGATATGCATCTTTCCATAGTTTTTGCACTGCTCGGAGTCCCTTTAAGTGCAATTTTCCAGCAAAAACAAAGACAGCATAACATTCCATTCCTACATACATTGCATTGCACACAGCCCTTATCAACATGGCCACTGAGCAGCATTTAACATAGAAATGGCTGAAGGATAAAAACTGTTCTTTAGTCTATTCGTCTTAGTTTTTAGAAGTCTAAAATGTTTTCCAGAAGGCAGATGTTTAAATAACACATGTCCTGGATGTGAGGCGTCGCTTAAAATTTTCTTAATATTCCTGAAACAATAAGACGTATATAATTCTTCTAATGGAAGGAGAGGACAGCCAACTATCCTCTGGGCAACCTTAATTACCCTATGAAGCTTCTTTTTCTGTGCTACTGTGCAGCTTGAAAACCACGCACAGAGACAGTAGACTAGGACACTCTCTACTGCACTGCCGTAAAAAGACACCAACAATTTCTCAGGAATATTATTCTTTCTAAGCACCCTTAAAAAATATAGCCTCTTCTGTGCCTTTTTCACTACTTCAGCAATATGTGACCCCCAAGTCAGGTCCTCTTTAATAGTAACTCCTAAAAACCGAAAGTCTGTGACCCTTTCTACAATATTTCCATTTAAAATAAGTGGCTGAACGTCATCTGCCTTCTTCCTAAAATCCACTATAAGCTCCTTGGTTTTAGCTATATTTAGGAGCAGATTATTGTCTCTACACCACATTTCCAGCCTTTCTACCTCATCCCTATAGGCAGACTCATCCCCCCCTGATATGAGCCCCACCACTGTAGTGTCATCAGCAAACTTAACGATGGTGTTACTATGGTGGGCAGGAACACAATCATGAGTGTAGAGTCAGTCAGTGTACCATCTCTAGTACGCTTTAACCACTTTATGCCATGGGCTAAACTAAAAGTGCACTAACAGGACGTTTATAAATGTGTATTTTGCAAGGAGTGGTTGAAAAGAAAAAAAACAAGCAATCTACAGATTTCTAGCTTGACTGAGTAGAGTCCTCTCCTGTGTCTTGTTGTACAACATTGCATAATATGTTGGCATTTTATAAATAAAAAGATAATAATGTCAGGTTACATAGATCTGGCCAGTGCAGCCTAGTGCCTCTCCAGTCTAAGTAGGCAGTTGTTAAAAAAAAGTGAGTCATATTCTGTTGACCCAAAGCATGAAATTAAATGTATGCCTATGGGAAAAAAAATGAGTATTTAAAAATGAAGGATGACACGGGAGACAAGGGGGAAAAAGGACACGCAACAGTAATTAGGAGGTCCAGTGGAAGCAGGCGCTGCAGTAGGTACTTGTGGGGTGGAATATGTATTATTCAGACCATAAAACACAATTACATTTTCCCCCAACTTTTGGGGGAGAAAAAGTGCATCTTATGGTATGATAAATATGGTAACTAAGATGATACTTTTATTTTAAACATTTAGGAATTTGTTTTAAAAAAGCAAGTGCATTTTGTAAGCAATTCAGAATACATTCAGTACACGCAGGCTATAAATTCACTTATTCTGTAATGCAGTGATCCTTCATCTTTGCACAGAAGCGTACCGCCATTACAACCTCTGCAAGGGCTGAAAACCATGTGAGCTGGAAGCACGCCAAATCAGCAGCAACTGATTAGGCCAATTCCAAGTTACATGCAATTAGCAGCAAATTCTGCATCACATTGGAAAAGTAGCATTACACTTATAATCTCTAATTACAAATTATGATTAGAGATGATTAACGAGACGCATTTTTCCCAACTTGATGAAAATGTTGCTACAATTTATATGCAGCTTTAACTGGGAGAATCCAATTTGGCAGCAACTGTATCTGATTGGTCCGATTGAATGGAGTTGGAAAGATACATTAATCATCTCTTATTAGAACTGTATATTGGGACTTTAAACCCCAACTGTGGGTAAACGTTTTACATTTAGCTTTGGATAGTGTAAAGAGTCGCAACTGCTTTTGGATTTTTTGTATAATGAGGAAGCATTACAATCCCAAACTAGTTTTTTTTGCAGTGTCTTACTTTATGTCCTTGGGGTTACCAGTTTTTATATTAAAAACAACAAGCTTTCATGGATACCTCAAGGACACTCCTATGTTAACACAGCAATGCCCTCCTTCCCACTTTCAAAAAAGAAAAAACACAATTCTACAATATCAAAACCTAAAATAAAAAAAAAGGTACATAAATAACTTCAAAGAAATATATAAAAGCATATTAAATTATGTACCTCGATCACCACCCATGAATGTCGTCCTTACCAGATGTTTCAACTACTTCAGTTATATCATTTCTGGGCCTCATTGGGAACCTGGTTTAGAAACCATGATCCAACTTGTTTTGAATCGTGGTGTTCTAGGTCTCACTAAGAAGAGGGCATTATTTCATATTTGAATGAACTTTTAGCTATCCTGTCCCCACAAGAACACAGATTCTATCCTGCCCAACTGGGAGAGTGACCTGGGGTTTGTGCTCTGTGCTGGACGATGGGGGCACTGTTATGAGATCCTTCTGAATTGCAGCCTTTATTAGGCCTCTTTCAGACAGGAAGCTGAACTGCGCACTTGCCGAGCAGTTCGTTTTCCTGTCTGCTGCCCACCAGTGCAATTCAGGTGTAATTTAAATGCAGCCAGATTGCATCAGTAGTAGCACAATGCGTACCAAGTGCTGACACGCGGCGGTGTTACAGGGCGGCAGAGACTTGCAACATGTCGAGCCTGAGCATGGCTTCAGCTAACAAGCACCCGCTCGGTGCAGGAGAGCAGCTGAATTCACCGCCTGTCATTTGCCTATGTAAAAGGGCCTTAATCCCTACTGAAAACTAATCTTAAGCTCTTTCGGCTTACCTGACCCATTAGACTGGCCACATCCTACTCAGATGTATCAGACTTGTGCTTCTGGCTAGGGGGTGCCCACAGGTATCACGGTTTTGGTCCAAAGTTAATTACCTTATTTCTGATGTGCTCAATATTGCACTTTAAAATCTTGCCCTTCTCTTGCTTGGAAATAATCCCTCCTCCATGTGCCATTCTGTTCAAAGATTGGCTCTGCATAAAGCAAACTCTGCCAGGTCTTGTTTGTCCTCTAAATGGAAGGCTACCCAATTAGATGTTGACCCTGTTATTGCAAGAACTCACCAAATTATGGTCTTTGAATGCAGGATAGCGGTTTATGAAGACTCTGAGCAATTTACCAAGACCTGCTCTCCAAGGATTGATTATGCTGGAGTTGCGGGCCTTTCATATTTACTGAATTTCTGAGTCTGACTGGTAAATTGGGTATTATCACTGCCTTTTCTACTCTCTACAGTATAATCTTGTTATACTGTAGAGAGTACAGCGCTGCGTAATATGTTGGCGCTTTATAAATACAATAAATAATAATAATAGTAAACTATTTTTCCACAAGCTGCTTATTTGTACAGTATTGTGTGTCAAGCACCGGTGCCATTCTTCTTGTTTTAAAAATATCAGGCATCAACTCACTTGCAACCAGCCTTAAAATAGCAGCCGACAATGGGTTTCACACCATGTGACGCATGCGCCGCCTACTTTTCACTATATCTGGAGTCAGCGTCACTTAGGGCCCAAAAAAAACCAACATTTTTACTATAACAAAACTTTTATTATATCAGAGTTTATTATACCAGGAGTTGCTCCCATAGACTTATAACGGAGAATGGCCAGGACCCGAAGAGGCAGTTTAGTATATCAAAGTTTATTATTTCAAGATTATTCTGCATTATGTTTGGCCTTACAGTCTTTGTTCCTCGGTGCAAAGGTGCTGTTCCTATATGTTCTGTACTGTTTATATCACGGTCTATTTTCAGTCAATTTTTTTATCTGCCATTATGCTCCCCCTGCTTGGACTTTCAAGTCGCATAGACTGTTTCTAGTTGTTTATACATTAATATTCAATAAAAAACGTTTGAAACTAAAAGCATATTAGAAAAAAATGTAGGACAATTTGTATTTGAATTTAAGTATTTAATAACTTTAGCATCTGTCGTATTGTACAAGCAGATAAAAGCAACAGGTTCTGTTCCAACTATTACTGTGTATAAGCACTAGACATACCATTCGTAAGTGATATTCTGTTTTTTGATGGAGTAGAAAACCAATACATATATTTTAGAAGACAAACACCATAATGTTTACAAAAGAAAGCAGCAATAATCTGTGAAAATACCACCTCTCGCATGTACCAGGAGATTAATATGCAGTCAGGGTGAAAGGGCTTTGAATGAAAAGCTGGCCTGGAACAGATATATTCCCAGATTAATAAAGTCATAAAAGACTGAATATTTATCCTATAAAGCAATCCTGAGCATTCACGCACATGGAAACCCTTCTGTGTAAAGAGGAATTTCATCTCACCAGTGCCCTATAACGAAAATGACTTACTTCTGTGCCAAAGGTATGAGAATCTGTTTCATTTCCTCCAGGATAGACTCTTTCTTATGAGGTTGAGCCTCTAATACTTTGTCCAAAGAATTATGTTCTGCAGACTTAAAGACAAGTCACAATAAGCACAATTGATACACATGTGAGTTTCCCTAAAGCTCAACTAGAAAAAATGCAGTAAGTCAAGTGCTGTAAGTTCAGCACTGCCCTGCTCATCCTACACCCAGAACAGCTATTTTCCATGGTGTACTGGATGTATGGGCTGCTGCCTACACGACCGACTTACTGACATATACAATCTCTGAACATGGCTCTCTTCACATCAAGCTGACTGAGCTTCCAGCATAGTAACATTAGGTGGCACGACTCTATGCATGCGCTGCCCACATTCATGAACAGTGGGCAGCGCATGCATAGAGTCGTGCCACCTAATGTTCTGTTTGGCTTGTTATTTCACAGAAGATTAAGTCCAAGTTTTACTCAGTGCCAGAGGGGTACACCCCCAAACCACAGAAAATAGCTCCTTTTTGGGGAAAGACTGGCAGGGCACTGCTGTACCCAAAAGTGCTGGCCCTGCAGTTTGTTTTTCATTTTCATCTTTAGGTGGGCTGAAAATCCTGGTGCTCAGTTGCCTTTGAACAATACCAGTTGCCTGGCAGTCCTGTTGATCTCTTTGGCTTCAGTAGCATCAAACTTGCAGCTAATTAGGTCTGACTTTGGTTAGAGCACCTGACCTGCATGCTTGTTCAGGGTCTATGGCTTAAAGCGAATCGGAGATGAAAAACTAACTATAACAAGTAACTTGTCTATCTATCTTATCTAAAGTTTAGATAGTTTACACAGCATATCTAGCTGCAAACAGCTTCAAAAGTTTATGATTATTTATTCCTGTAAAACAATGAGAGCAGCCATGTTCTGTTTGTCACATTGTCACAGGCTGAGGGCTGGAGACGCTATCAGCTTGCCTGTGTGTAAATTCAATCCCCTCTCCTCCTCCCCTCTGCCTCTGAAATCAATTGCTAGTAACCTCCTTCTCCTCCTGCCCAGACTGAGCTCCCATAAGCCCTTGCTATAGTGCCAAGGCAGAAAAGGAGCTGGGAACGAGGCTTGTTTTGTTTATAGGGAATTGGAGTATTAAAACTAAACAAAAAAAGGATTTGGCTTGAGGAATGCGCTATAAACTATATGAAAGTAACACAATTATGCAATGAATAAAAGATCTCGAATCCATTTTAAAGTATTCGAGGCAGAGGATTAGCAGAACATCCAGGCAATGTGCACGGTTTAGAAATAAATATGTCAACCTCCATATTCCACTCACTTCAGGTGTGCTTTAGAAGACTCAGTTTTCTCATAGTCTTGTTTGAAAAAGGCATAGATGCAAAAAGAGCGCCCGAAAACCTGATAGTAGAATATTGGTAAATTTGCTGATATTCTACTATTTAAGTGCAAATAATGATCGTAAAATATTGTTAAAAATACCAATATTTTACTACAGCCATTTACAACCGTATTCCTACACTAAACCCTCTCACTACCGAAGCCTAATTGTAACCCTTGCCTAAGCACACCTAACCTTAACCACCCACACCAAACATTAACAACCCCCAGAAGCCTAACGTTATCTAACGTTATCTGCCCCCCCGCCAATCACCACAAAAAACACATTTTTTTTTTTTTTAATCAGCCATAGGCGCCCATTAAAAACGCCAGCAATGAGGTTTTTTCATGCCATGGCTAAATCGATACATGAAATCTCAAGCATACTAAAAAAATTGGTGTATATTCCAGAATATACAGTTAATGTAAGTTTAAACAGTTAGAATGCGGGGAGTCAAGATATTAGATATTACAAAACGAATATTTTAATCATACGCTTCTACAAAAAAAAGGATATGTTATCAGGCGCCTACATTTTCACTTTGGTGTCAATGGCAGCACCCATTTTGGAGTACATTTGAAATCGGCGCCGATAGACTTGGGCGCAGGATTCAGCGGTATAAGGCTGATCCTGCTTCTGCACAAGTCCGGGCCGATTTAAGTACTATTCCCCCTCCAGGCCACCATGGATAGTGGGGGAATGATATAATTCAGCTTCCAGCGATTGCTGGAGGCCGAATTATTGTGTTTTTTAAGCAACCTCGGCTCCGTCTTCTGACGGAGCCGATGTTACTCACTAAGCGCTGCAATAGGAATGATTCCTACTGTTGTCTATGGAGGCGCCGGCTGCGCCCAAATCCAGCAGCGCTGAAAAGCACTGCTCCGCCCATTTTGTCCACTAGCAGCTGGCACCCAAATTGTCTGCTACCTTAATAGAACTGTCACTCCAGTATCAGGCTAAAGGTGCCGATACACCGTTTGATTTTCCCCGGCAGATTTAATCACTGTGATTGAATTTACTGAAGATTTGTGCCCCAAAATGCCTTCCAATCATAATCTTTAACAATTTCTTGCCAAAATCCATCAACATTACAGATCAGACAGGAAGGTAAATTTGGTGGTTGAAAGGAGGTGACAGGGTCCCCCCAGATAATACTGTTTCCCTGGGA
Organism: Hyperolius riggenbachi; assembly: GCF_040937935.1. NCBI lineage: Eukaryota > Metazoa > Chordata > Amphibia > Anura > Hyperoliidae > Hyperolius > Hyperolius riggenbachi. The sequence continues at coordinate 409,501,298 of NC_090646.1, read as the reverse complement.
CCTTTGCAGAGTAGCAGCAACTCACCTGTCCACCCGATATGCTTCTGTGATTACCTATGGTGCCCATTACCCAGTGGCAAATACATACTTTCACAACATCACCGGGTCACTGAGCATGGGCATCTGGAGATGACAGAAGCATAAAAGAAGTGCACCAGCCATACCGGTGAGTGGTGAGAGTGTTCCACTGCTCTAATACTCTGCAGGGGCCCCGGGGAAGCAATATAGCTTGGGGGCGACCTGGGATGAGGGCTGTCACTGGGGGAGCGGCGTTCTATGGATAGTAGTATTGTATTTCTATTTATAATGCTATTGGGTGCAATATGGGGAAAGGGTGTTTTTTTTGTTTAGTTTAGTTCCTCTTTAAGTGTCCTCCTGTATGATAACAAAGGGCATCTCCAGGATGCATAAGTATTCATAAATGTATCAACTAACAATTCCTTCCTGTAATACTGATAGCAGCTCAGTTATAGACAGTAACATGACTGCCTCTTCAGCTGACAATAGCTCTGAGCTCAGAAAGGAGATAAAACATTTTACAACATACTTATTGCAAGTAACATATTCTACCCACAAATAGAAAACACAGGTAGATAAAGAGACAAATAATTATCCCTCAGTCAGGCTACGTTATTATCAAAATGTTGTAATATTAAAAAATGAATTACTAGTTCTCTTTAAACAATATTTTGATGGATGCTCTGAGCAGATTATCGTATCTCATTTCATCTTATAACTACCTTGAAGAATCGAAATGTGTTTCCATAGAGTTCTTCACACAGCATGTTCCTCTGTTCCAAAATAGCTTTGTGATTATAGGCATACTCAACAATGTGTGACGCCTCTGTATGCCTCAGCAACTTCTTTACTTGTCCTTTAAAGCTTTTAATTATTTCAGCCACTTGGGATTTTGTCCTGTCATAGTGAAAACAAGCCATATTTTTCATTCACTGGAAATAGGTGTTTTGATAACACATACAATATCAGAACATATGCCATCTGTATACCCCTCTTTTAATATAGGTAAACATAAAAAAAAAAAATCTTAAACATTTTGGATTAGCATTCTTATCTCCAAATCTGTGCAGGATTCTTCCATAGCTTTGCCACAAAACGCTCACCTCCTAGGACACTATTGCTAGGAGGGTAAAGAGCTTAAAGGGAATCTGAAGTGAAGATAAACTTATGCTATAATGATTTATATGTGTTGTACAGCTAAGAGATAGAACATTAGTAACACAGGTATGAGACTCATATTGTTTCCATTACAGAAAGAGTTAAGATACATCAGTTAACTATGCAAAAGAGTTTCTCCAAGCTCTCCGACCCAACATGGGTCCGCCACAGTGCTATTTTTGGAAGCAGTTATACATCAATGGAACAGTGAAAATACTTCAGATAAGGTTTTACTGCAGGGAAGTTCAAAGGGTCATTAGCTCTTTTTGCTACTAATGTTCTATTAATTATCCGCACTACACATACAATTCATTATATCGTACTTTTTTTCACTTCAGTGTCACTTTAAATGACTTCCTAATAAATATAATAATGTAATGATTGCAAACACAAGACTTGGGACTGAAAGTAAATTACTTTTTTATGCTTCTAAGCAAATCTTCAAAGTAGTAATTCTTGAAACTTGTGTTACAATTTACTGCACCTTCCACTCTGAGATCTGCAGGTTGGGAGGCACACAGGAAAGGGTATATATAGAAAAGGCTGTTACTCTGCATGAGCCTTTCCTGCCCATATCCTGCTGCTCTCCAATGCACAGCCCCTCCCACAGTTCACCCATCTGCCATGATTTCACCCATCAGTTCTTTTAAATAGGCTAAGATAAACACAAAAACGGTATTATTTCCTTGTATTCTTCAGCATCCTCCCTCTCCTTTTATCAAGACACACAGTCGGCTCTGATGAAAACCAGTCCCAGTTGATGATAACATCAACATAAGACGGTAAATATGTTGTTTTTTTATGTCTCAGGTGTGGAGAATAACAGGCCAGCAGCATGTACATTGAACATCTCCACTGTGCTCTTCACCACCATGGTTCACTGTAGGCATGGTGTAGTGGGCCCGTTTCCACTAGGGCGAATTCGCATGCGTGGCCTGCATGCGAATTCGCATAGGCAATGAAAGTGGATGGGACTGTTTCCACTTGTCATTGTTTTCGTGCGTTTTTCTGTGCAGGATTTTTCTGCACAGTAGGGCCCGCAGAATTCGCCTGCGTGAGGAATGCAGGCGAATCGCAGCCCATGTATTTAATAGGGAAAACGCATGTGCGTTTTTTGCCGCGAATTCGCGTGCGAATTCGCATGAAAAGTAATACAAATTGAGTCAGGCAGTGACATGGTTAAATTCGCATAGACCCTGCCTATGCGAAATCGCATGCGAAATCGCGGCAAAAAACGCATGCGGAATCGCATCCGCATGCGTTTTTGTCAGCGGTGGAATCCTAGCGATTCGCACCGCACTAGTGGAAACGAGCCCTCAGATCAACACCACAAATATCACTCAGTACATAAGCAAAAATCTGCAGTGATGAAATGCTTATCCTAAATGAGGCCCTAGGCTGCAGTTTTATCTTTCTCACAGGAAAAGCTGTTCTGGGTAAACGAAGACCAGTGACCACTAATCCAATCACCAATATTGGATAACTAGAGACTGTCACAGCTGGCCAATGGAAGCAGCTTAGTGAAGCAAGGGGCAAGCACAATGTGTGTGACTCAGGCCTACACCTCATGCCTTGAGTCTTGGTGGGTATCCTTATAGAAACGGTTTTAGAAAAATCCCATTTTCCCCTTAAAGGGCAACTAAAGTGAGAGGTATATGGTGGCTGCCATATTTATTTCGTTTTATTACCAGTTGCCTGGCTATCTTGCTGATCCTCTGCCTCTATCACTTTTAGCCATAGACAGCAGCATGCAGCAGATCAAGTGTTTCTAACAAGATTAGCTGCATGCTTGTTCTCGGTGTGATTCAAACACTACTACAGCCAAATAGATCAGCATGGCGGCCAGGCAACTGGCATTGTTTAAAATGAAGCCAATATGGCAGCCTCCACATACCTCTCACTTCAGTTGTCTTTTAAAGTACACCTGAAACATAAGAGAAATATAATTATATTATATATCAATATATATTGTGTGTGTGTGTGTGTGTGTGTGTGTGTGTGTGTGTGTGTGTGTGTGTGTGTGTGTGTGTGTGTGTGTGTGTGTATATATATATATATATATCACATACATACATACATACATACATATATACACACACACACACCCCATACTTACCTCAGAAATGAGAAGCCTTTGGATGGCCTTGAATTGTCCTGCAGGGAACCACTCCAACACAGGTTATTTCTATACCTCTTTCAGTTGCGTCGATCAAACGTCTCTTCTGGCCGTGCTCCCAGCCGTGGTCAGGTGCATCTGGAATAGGAATGCGGGAGCAAGGTCGGTGCATGCCCAGACGAACGTAATGTTTGTGCAGAGGAATAAAACTGCACTGGCGGCTTCATTCCACTGCGCATGTACAGTCCTTACTTGCATGTGCCCAGTCCAGGTGTGCTTGTCCACGGCTGGGAGTGCAGCCAGAAGATGAAGAGGGACCCTGTGCTGGAATGGGCTTTAAAAGGATCCATGAAATTTCTGTATATATCTTCCGGCTACTGAGTTAAGTATATATCCTTTTCAATTAAGGTGTGCTTTTATGTACAGGAGGTTGGCGGATGACATCACAGGGAAGGTAGAAGAGGGTGACTACCAAGACCTGGAGGTGCAGGAAATAATGGGTGATGATCCACCTGAACACCAGCAAACATTTCTTCTCATAACAGACCCAAATGGCAGTGTGAAAGGCTGCACAGAGAGCAGCCTTATGCTTAGTTTAAAGCAGGTATAAACTTGAGTCATTACATTTATACAGCAAATAAAGTAAAGAAAACATACCCATACATAAGGAATTTCCTCACAATATTTCTGGCGTACTTTGATTTACTCAAGTCCACTATGTGCTCTGCGTGAAAAAATTGAGATAATTGGTACACAGATACCACAAAAAAATAAAATTAAGTAAAATTAAAAACGTACATTCAACTTTAGAAAGAGTATTTAGTTGATATATGCTAAAAGTGCTAACCATGATGTTAAGCATTCAGTATGGCCACCCAAGTATAGGTTTAAGCTTACATATCAACCTACATTTTATTGCTTTTGTAGGTTTTCTATATGTAGATGTACAGGTCAACCTCTTCATTTACATATGTTTACTTTAAAGCACACACCTAGGGTAGGAGGGAATACCAATAAACTTAGGGCTTTCAGCAGAAGTACTGCGCAAAACGCTCCAGGCCATGTGAATGTGATCGTGAAAAGCACCACCGAGTGCAAAAGATGCTGACCTAGCAAGGTCGGCATCTGAAAAGGAAGGGATCCCAGACACTGGAGCTATGGCGAGAGACATACCGGCTGCCAGGGGCTGAAGGAAGCCCCGGGTAAGTAGATCCTGTTTTTTATTTTACCTTGCACCTGTCCTTTAAAACAGAAGGTACTGTATTTGCAATAACTCAGATTTAAAGAGACTGAGACCAGTGGGAATAAAAGTTTTATACACACCTGGGGCTTCCTCCAGCCCCCTCCGCGCAGATCGCTCCCACGGCAGAGTGTAAATTCTCCTAGATGCTCCAGTAGCAGCAGCCAGTTCTCCGCTGCCAGTCCGGCGTACTGCGCAGGCATGGCCTGACTTCACGTGTCCACCTTGCTCCCGTCGCTGGAAGCGTGCTTAGATGCACTGCCCCAACTTGCCGTGGAGATCAGGGCTGATCATCTAGGAGGATTTCGATGCTGGAGTGGGAGCAATCTGCATTGAGGGGGCTGCAGGAATAGAGATGTAGCGAACGGTTCCGGGCGAACTTTGGGGGTTCGCGTTCGCCTGGACCAGGCGAACTTTTGCGGAAGTTTTGCGGAACTTTTGCGGCCATTACAGTCACTCATCTGCCTGCTATTAGACAGACTAGGGCGAGCTGCTGCAGATTTTTTCTCCTAGGGAAAGATTAGTTAGGCTCTTGGCTTGCTTCTGGATGATTGTTATTGCTAAAGTAGCACCCCTCAGCTCTCTTTTGAGAGCTAATGTTTTCCCGATGTGTTTTTTTTTGTGTGTGTTGCTCACTGACACTGACATTATACAGCCCTATCTGTTGCAGCTGGACCTTGGTAATTGTTATTACTGAGCCAGCCAGGCCCTGCCTAACAATCTATACTGGGACACCTACCTATGCCTACCTAACTACTGGGGCACCTACTTACCTATACAGGGACACCTACCTATACTAGGGGACCTACCTATGCCTACCTACCTATACTGGGACTCCTACCTACCTATACTGGTTCTCCTACCTATGCCTAACTAACTACTGAGGCACCTACCTATGCCTACCTACCTACCTATACTGGGTCTCCTACCCATGCCTAGCTAACTACTGGGACACCTACCTATGCCTACCTACCTATACTGGGACTCCTACCTATGCCTAGCTAACTACTGAGGCACCTACCTATGCCTACCTACCTATACTGGGACTCCTACCTATGCCTACCTACCTATACTGGGACTCCTACCTATGCCTACCTACCTATACTGGGACTCCTACCTATGCCTACCTACAAGAAGCTAATAAGGTCGTTGCTTCATTGTGGACAGACCAAATTCGATCAGCTGGACAGTCACTGTTGTTCTATCATTGAGCTAGCACAGCCCGGCAACCATATGGGCTGGATAACTGCGACGGCCTGCACTCTGGCCATGGTGCGCACCAGTCCAGCACGGCCGTCACTATGCAAACAGCTGTTTGCGGTGCGTTACACAGTGAGTTTGGTGTGTCAGTGTGAAGCAGAACTCTAATTACACTCCCTGATTGATGTATACACATGCAAGATGTTTAAAAGCACTTTAGGCCTGCAATTTAGCATTCAATGTGATTTCTGCCCTTAAAATGCTGCTTTGCGTCAAATCCAGATTTTTCCCCGGGGCTTTTGGTGTCTATTCCACTCATTCATGCCCCCCTCCAGGTGTTAGAGCCCTTGAAACATGTTTTCCATCACTTTTCTGGCCAGCATAATTTTTTCTATTTTTCAAAGTTCGCCTCCCCATTGAAGTCTATTGCGGTTCGCGAACTTTTACGCGAACCGAACCTTCCGCGGAAGTTCGCGAACTGAAAATCGGAGGTTCGCGACATCTCTATGCAGGAAGCCCCAACTATGTATAAAAAACTTTTAGTCCCCTTCATCTCAGGTACACTTTAAGCGTGTAACTGTGGTTACACTGCTGAGTCTGCAAATTATCTATCCTCAGCCAAAACAATCATTCCTGATCATCTTGGCAAAAACACTAAATGTATAGAGGTGTCCCTTGACATTGCTGACCAACTCTTCAATGATTCCTTGGAATATCTTTTATTCCTGTGGAAAGTTCAAGGGGAGTTCCTGTGGCAAGGTGCCCACTTGCATTTCATCCTTCAATGGCCTCTTTAGATAGAGCAGGTCAAGTAAATCATCTTGAAGCTAAGCAGCCTGTCTATATAGTTTCTGTTTCAAAGCTGCCAACCAAAACAAACTGAAAGACTGAGTTGATGAACATTTTTATGCTAAGTTGGCGCAAAATTACACAGCTGGGCGACTGGTTAGTGTACTGGTTATAGACTCCACCTTTGACACCATAGACCAGAGCTGGAATCCCAACTAGAGCCAATTACGTATTCAGTAAAAAGAGTTCCTGGGCAAGACCCTCGCAGGGTGGCATAATGAGCATGCCCTTAGTGGATGCAGCACAAGTGCTTTTGAGTCAGACAGGAGAAAAGTGCTTTAGTTTAAGCATGTAGCTAGCCTAGCGCTAGCTACATGCTTCCCCCCCTCCCCGCGGCGTCTGCCCGTCCCCTCCGATTGCCGCCGGCGCCGCTTGCCCATAAGGAAATCCCGTTCTGAACGGGATTTCCTTGAGGGCTTCCCCCATTGCCATGGCGACGAATTGAGTGACGTCATCGACGTCATGGACGTCGAGACGTCACAGGGAGTCCCGATCCACCCCATAGCGCAGCCTAGCGGCGATTGGCCAGGCTGCGCAAGGGGTATGCGGGGGGGGCCTGTTTCCGCGGCGGGTAGCGGCACATCGGCGGCGGCGATCAGACCAAACACGCAGCTAGCAAAGTGCTAGCTGCGTGTTTGAAAAAAAAAATTATGTAAATCGGCCCAGCAGGGCCTGAGCGGCACCCTCCGGTGGCTTACCCCGTGTCACACAGGAGGTTATAGCCAAGGAGGTTAAAAACAAAGCAATATAATGCTGCAGTGGCTGGATTTGTCTTCATGCAGTATAAAATACAATGGAGCTGCTAAAAATTGTGTCATAGTTAAAGAAGCAGAAAATAGTTGCTACCATGAGGCATACCAGTTAGCAACTGCATAAAACTGGCAGCAGCTGCTTAATTAAAGGGGTTCTGGAGGGGGGGGGGGGGCTGAGAATAAAAACCACCACTTACCTGTGGCTTCTATCAGCCCCTGTAACAGTGAAGTCCTACGCCGTCCTCCTCCGATCCGCCGTTCCCATTGGGCAATTATTCGTCTGACAAGATGAATAATGTGCGCTGCCACTCGTGTCATCGGAAGCTTACTGTGCAGGCGCAGTACGAAGTTTTCTTGTACTGCATCTGTGCAGTAAGCTTCCGGTGACGCGGGCGGGAGCGAGCAGGTGCACAGCCATGTCCGCGCACCCGCAGTTGGACAGCATGCCGCGCTAGACCGGGGCCGGATCAGAGGAGGACGGCGTGGGACTTTACTGCTACAGGGGGCTGATAGAAGCCCCAGGTAAGTGACGTTTTTTATCCTGAGCACCCGCCCACAGAACTCCTTTAACATGTTAATAGTTGTGATTAGCAGCAGCAAAAAAAATAAAAAATAATAATAAAAGTATCTTGTATGACATGAGTCTAAGTAGCATGATATCATACTTCATACGAAACTACAGTGAAGTGAATTAGGAAATGTCTAACCAGAATGGCAGAACTGGATCAAAGGGTTCGGTAGTGCAGTTTATTTCTTAGTGATTTAAAGAAAATCTGAATCTAAAAAAAACAAACCAAAACACACTTACCTAAGGAGAGGGAAGGCTCTCTAGGTCCTATAGAGCCTTCCTGTTCCTGTCACGGTCCCCACGCTCCAGCGCTGGCTCCTTCGTTCAAACCTTCCACCATGGTGTGCACGCAAAAACAGAGTACAGAGCGTCCCGTCTTTAGGAAGACTCGGGCTCCCGAAGGCTCTCCGGAAGACTTCCAAAGCCCCCTGCAGTGGCAAAGAGCAGTCTCCTACCCATTGGAGACTGTAAACGGGGGAGCCAGCAGTTAAACGCGGGGTCTGAGAGAGTAATGGGAAGGCTCTGTAGGTCCCAGAGCCTTGACTCTCCTTAGGTAAGTATCCATTTTATTTTTTACATTTAGCTTCAGACTCTCTTGAAAACTAGTAAATTATAGATGAATCCTATAATAATCCAATAATAATAATCCAAACATTTGTATAGCGCTTTTCTCCTGTCGGACTCAAAGCGCTCAAGAGCTGCAGCCACAGGGACGCGCTCAAGAGGCCACCCTGCAGTGTTAGGGAGTCTTGCCTTAAACTCCTTACTGAATAGGTACTTGACCTAGCCAGGATTCAAACCCTGGGCTCCCAGGTCAAAGGCAGAGCCCTTAACCAGTACACTATCCAGCCACTGGATCTGTATACAAAAGATACCATACAATGGAGTGTATGAGGAGAGTTTAGGCTTAGTGCACACACTAGTCATTCATCTTCTGGCACTATCGTTTGTGACAGTTTCAGATAACTTTAGCTTGTGTACAGGAGTCCCCCAACATTCATAGCCTGGACAGTGGCAATTGGACATGATTGAAAGTCTGAAATTCCCTTACCTCCCACTGCTACATAAAGCAGAATAGGCTGCTTGGCCTGTTTCCACTTGGAACGCTAGGGGACAGTCACCACTATTAGGTATAAACATATGTAAAAAATGTCTGCCTCCATAAGCTGCATATTATTATTATTATTTAGCATTTAGATAGTAACATCTTCCGCAATGCTGTACAGAGTATATTGTCTTGTCACTTAACAGTCCCTCACAGCATATGTGATAACATTTTCAGCCCTCACGCTACACCTGAATTCCAAGCATCTCATGTGCTATTCATGCTAAAGTGATACAATGCCAATGTGAGATGCAATACTTGTGTACTATTTATTCACTGGTTATAATTCTTAAAATGCTAAACACTGCTTATAAATACATTACTAATAAATATGGCAATACAGCCACCAATGATGAATGGTTGCCAACTGGCAGGTGTAAGCTGCTGCCTCCTAGATAAAACAGAAGAGACAGCATAATCATACCTTTAAGTTCCTCAAAGACCTCTTGCCTTCTTCTCTCATCACCATGCTTTATGTAACACTGGAGGACTCTAGTAGTGTCATGTGCAAATGCAACCTGTAACACAAAAGACACAGAATACACAAATCAGCTTTTGTACCGTGCATTAAAGGACAACTGAAGTAAAAAGTGTACGGAGGCTGCTATATTTATTTCCTTTTAAATGCCAGCTTCCTGGCAGCCCTGCTGGTCTATTTGGCTGCAGTAGTGTCTGAATCATACCAGAAACAAGCATGCAGGCAACTTATCTTGCCAGATCTGACAATGTCAGAAACACCTGATATGCTGCATGCTTGTTAAGGGTCTATGGCGAAAAGTATTAAAAGGAGTGGATCAGCAGGGTAGCCAGGCAACTGACATTGTGTCAAAGGAAATAAATATGGCAGCCTCCATATCCTTCTCACTACACCACCTTAGCGGTATGGACGAGCTCAGCTCGTCCATTACCGCCGGTGGCTGCCGCTCAGGCCCTGCTGGGCCGATTTGCTCCCCGTAAAAAGCAGCACACGCAGCCGGCACTTTGCCAGCCACGTGTGCTACCTGATCGCCGCCGCAGCGCGGCGATCCGCCGCGTGCAGCGGCAAAAGAGGGTCCCCCCAGCCGCCCGAGCCCTGCGCAGCCGGAACAAACAGTTCCGGCCAGCGCTGAGGGCTGGATCGGAGGCGGCTGACGTCAGGACGTCGGCTGACGTCCATGACGTCACTCCGCTCGTCGCCATGGCGACGAGCAAAACGAAACAAGGAAGGCCGCTCATTGCGGCCTTCCTTGTTACTGCGGATCGCCAGAGGCGATCAGAAATATGGGATAGGAGCGCCCTCTAGTGGGCTTTCATGCAGCCAACTTTCAGTTGGCTGCATGAAATAGTTTTTTTTTTATTAAAAAAAAACCCTCCCGCAGCTGCCCTGGCGATCTTAATAGAACGCCAGGGTGGTTTAAGTGGCAACACAGTAAAAAGAATTGTGAACGCAGCCTTCTGGTGTGGATTATACACACATGCAATGTACACAACATCACAATGAACAGACAATCCTAGACTTGTCAAATAAAATGCAACTTTTTTCATGGGCTGCCGTGTTCTGTAAGGAAGAGAAATTCTGCATGTAGTACAGTACATGCATCCTCAAGTCAGTAATACACACTGCCTATATTTCTCTCATTTTATACCTTTACAGGTGCAGCAGGGTTCTGTACATAGCAGGCACAGCTTGTTCATAGGCAAGAATAATCTATGGGAAAGGTCACATGGCAATGCAGGAGATGTACACAGCTGGCATTCTGGTGATCAGCTATACATGCCTGGAGAATGAGAGTTTCCTATAGTCTGCACAACGATTACAGACCAATTATGGTAAACACCAATGCTATTATGCACTCCTCGAAAATAAATCAGTGGGCAAGTTTTAATAATGGTGCCACATTACAGCAATATACAGTAAGCTTAGAAACTTGACTGTATAGATTTGCTAAATAGGACAGACCACACAATTAAAAGAAATAAAAAATGTTTAAGCAAATGCTATAGTAAAAGTAACAACAGTTCTTTCAACATTCAGGGTAAATAATAATAATGAATGAGAAACAAACATCATCATTTCTGTATTTGTTCACATATATGTACAGCAATACTTATTGCTTTCCGATACACTGCAATTATGGAGTCTCAAGGGAAGCCTAAAGCGTATTTAAATGTAATACTTATTGACCTGCTATGCAATCTAATTAAACTGACTTATGATCCACAAGAATAAAGCAGCTCATATTGATTATCTGCTATATAAAAGCATTTAAGGTTTGAACATGCGTATTGGGAGCATCATGTTCTGTGGTCTGAGTGGCCACAGACCAATCAATCAGAGTCACTCACGCTTTTCACGTTCCCCCGCAGCAGCTTCTCAAGCTCATCCATTAACTTGGCCCTCTTAGTGGCATCACAGTCCTTTCTAGAAACATACAGGCAACATTTTTAGAGTTTTGTGTTTCAAAAAGGTTATTGAATTTTTCGATTTTTAGTTCAGGAGTACAGCAAAGTGATAAAAAAAAAAAAAAAAGGAAGGCATCAAAGAAATGGTAACAAATATTTCAAATAATAAAATTGAGTCAACCATTAAAGACATTAAGAGGTAAAAAGGTCAACAAATAATATAAACAGGAAACAAAAAAATATCTGCTTGCAGTAGTATAAATTATACCCCAGGGGACTATAGCCAACTTTCTGGGGTATGCCTTAAGATGGGGGGAGGGTCCAGAGAACATTTTTAGAGTTTTAATCATTAGATTAACGTATCAAAATATGAGTATGTCACCATTATCACACCTATATGCAAATATGAGGACAACTGCTGTCTTGCTGAGTGTTAAAGAGACTCCGTAACAAAAATTGCATCCTGTTTTTTATCATCCTACAAGTTCCAAAAGCTATTCTAATGTGTTCTGGCTTACTGCAGCACGTTCTACTATCACCATCTCTGTAATAAATCAACTTATCTCTCTCTTGTCAGACTTGTCAGCCTGCTCTGGAAGGCTGCCAAGTTCTTCAGTGTTGTGGTTCTGTGATGCATCTCCCCCCTCCAGGCCCCTCTCTGCACACTGCCTGTGTATTATTTAGATTAGTGCAGCTTCTCTCTGCTCTATTATCTTTTACAAGCTGGATAAATCCTCCTCTGAGCTGGCTGGGCTTTCACATACTGAGGAATTACATACAGGCAGAGCTGTCTGCACTCTGCAAGAAGAAACAGCCTGACACTTCAGTGGAAGATAGCTGCAGGGGGAAAGAAACACACAAATGATCTCTTGAGATTCAAAAGGAAGGGTGTATACAGCCTGCTTGTGTATGAATGTATTTTATATGTGTGGACATACTGTACATCAACCTACTTCCTGTTTTGGTGGCCATTTTGTTTGTTTATAAACAAACTTTTTAAAACTGTTTTTAACCACTTTTAATGTGTCGAGGAGCGGCGAAATTGTTACAGAGGGTAATAGGAGATGTCCCCTAACGCACTGGTATGTTTACTTTTGTGCGATTTTAACAATACAGATTCTCTTTAAAGGAAAAATTTAATTGTAGTAGTGGAAACGGCACTCCACAATTTACAGCATGGTGAAAACCCCATGTGTTTTGAAAAATGATCAAAATGCATGTAGTGGAAAAAGTAATTTAAAGGGTATTTAACTCTGGGACAAATACTAATCTTATATGCATGGTAGTACCTGTACTTTAAAGTGAAACTAAACTGAGAAGGATATGGATTTTTCCTTTTAAATAATAAGTTGCCTGACTCTCCTGCTGCTCGTGTCTCTAAAGCCCCATCTACACGATACGATTCTTTGTGCGATTCGATTACGATTCTATTTACGATCCGATTAAATCCAACATGTCCGATCGGGATTCGATTCAATTCGATTTGCCATTGTTTTGCAATGGCAAATCGAATTGAATCGAATCCCGATCAGACATGTCGGATTTAATCGGATCGTAAATAGAATCGTAATCAAATCGCACAAAGAATCGTATTGTGTAGATGGGGCTTTATACATTTAGCCACAGACCCTGAACAAGCATGCAGCAGATCAGGTGCCCTGACTGAAGTCAGACTGAATTAGCTGCAAGCTTGTTTCAGGTGTGCGATTCAGCCACTACTGCAGCCAAAGAGATCAGCAGGACTGCCAGGCAACTGGTATGGTTTAAAAGGAAACATCCATATTCCTCAGAGTTTAGATGCACTTTAAGGAGCAGAGCTAGTCTCACCTGCTCAGGCACCTGTAGCAATAAGCAGACCTCTTCTAATGCTCACTGTTCCCCCAAGTACCAGCTTCTCCTGATCGCGTCATTACATGCGACATGCAGGAGAAGTCAGCACTAAGGAGAGTTATGAGAGTGAAAAGAGGTTGCTCATCATGTGGAGGAGCCCAGAGCAGGTGAGACAAGTGCTGGGGAAGAACAGGACAGGGAGTCCCCAACATTGCATCGGGTCGTTTATATTGGCGGGTCGTTCGTATGTCAGGTGTTTTTAAGTCGGGGATTCCCTGTAGTGAAAGTAGCCTAATTTTACAGCTTTTCAGCTACACAAGTACCAAAAGAAATCAGAAAAAGTGATGAGAAAGAAAATAATTTTTAAATATATCAGTCTGCCTGGGATTGCAAAGTCCTTACTCTGATTTTATAGGAAAACATTGAGAGATAGTATCTCCAAATGAATAAGTTTAGCCAGAATAGTGAGTGTTCCCAAAAGAGAAAACACTGACAAACTTGCTCAAAGGATTGAACAACAACTCATCCAGAAAGAGAAAAGTTCTTAGAAGAATATCCGGCCTCTCTAGTCTTTTACATATTAGCCTCTGTACTAATCCGATCATGACAACCAAAGTATACCATATACAGTATAAGTACTTGAGTATAAACCCACATTTTTTTATTCTAAAACACTTCCCAGTGCAAAATCTCAGGTTATACTTGGGTCACAATACCTGGTTGTCTACTGGTCCCCTCTCCTATACAGTGTACCTGTTGTCCTCTACCTCTCCCATATCTTGTGTTTCCCGCCCGACCTCCCTTCCTTGCAAAGCTCTAGAGGCTGAACCCAACAAGAAGGAAGACAAAAGAAGTCCTGTATCTGTCCAGCCCTGGATCGGGTAAGATGCTTTTCCATCACTTCCACTCCCAGGACACTCTGCAAGGGGACGCAAACAGTGAGAGTAGGCTGCCACTAGACACCAGGAAAAAAACATGCTAATGGAGAGGGAGGGAATGCCAGGCCAACTGTATGAGGGAGGGAGGGGAAACCATTAGATACCAGGCAACACTGTATGGGCAAAAGGGAGGGGGACCACTAGACAACAGGTACACTGTATAGGGGAGGGAAAAACACTCGACACCAGGGAATGCTATATGGGGGAGGGGGAGTACTAGACCACCAGAGAAGCAATATGGAGATGTTAGAAGTAGCTGCCTGGGTTTCCACCCTAGGTTTATACTCAACAGTGTTCTCCCCAGAGTCAAATAGGTGGGCGCGCCGCCCGGGTAAGGTTACACCCCCGCCCGGCTGCCAACACGTGGCTGTAATTGAAGTCCGGACTGTTCTGCTCCTCTGCGTCATAAATCCCCGCCGGCTGACAGCACGTGCCTGTGAATAGTGAAGCCAATGCTGTTCTGCTCCTGCTCCTCAGTGTACGAGATCTCGTTGAGCTCGTACAGTCACTGAATTAGCATGGACTGGACTGGGCGGGACATTTACATCCTCATCAGGCAGCCGCTGAGTTCCCAGGATCGTCAGAAAGCCAGTCAGTGAGTGAAGCTGCGGGTGGGGGAATGGGATTCTGGAGAGGAATGTTGTGTGCCTGCAGCTCCTGTGTGAGTTTGTGTGAGAGCAGCCCCGCTGTCCCCCTCACCCCCTCCATTGTAAAACTGTTCTCTGGAAGCAGCCAGGGAGACAGCTGTAAAGCCATTAAGCCAGAACTTCTCCCTACCCCCCTCCTGGCAGAACTGATAAGGACCTGGGGCTTTCAGAGTTGAGACTGCAGGGTCCTAATGCTGACCTGCTAAAGTAAAGGTGCCCATACATCTAGCGATGATGGGCAGATTCAATCAAGAGACAAATCTCTCTCTGATCAAATCTGATTAGAGAGAGATCTGTTGGGTACCCATACACTCCAGGTTGATTCCCGATTGATTTCAGCTTGAAATCTCTCAGGAATCATCCGAATCCTCCGCCTCGCCCCCCCCCCACCTGACTGTCCCCAGAGGAGCTCACACTCTAATCCCTACCGATAGTCATAGTCTAATGTCCCTACCATATTATTATTATGTATTTATATAGCACTGACATCTTCTGCAGCACTTTACAGAGTGCATAGTCATGCCACTGACTTTCCTCAGAGGAGCTCATAGCTCAGCATAAGCCACGCCCACATTCAGTTGCATGGTAACACCCATTTTTTTGCGCTGGCCCTTCATTCCCCTGGTCGCTCCCCACCCGGCTACTTTTTCATGCCACCCGGCTGGAAAAAAATTCTGGGGAGAACACTGCTCAAGTCATAAGACCCAAGAGGTAGCGCTCACAGTGAGGTATTATGATGACACCTGTTCGCCTCCTCTTAATCAATAACAGTTTTATCCCAAGAGGTGGCGCTCAAGGTGCATAGGTAGTGTCACGGACGATTGCAGGGACGCAGGCGCGTCCTGGAACCGCCCGTGAAGAAAAGAACGATCGCACTCGATCCCTGCATCGATTGCGCTTCAAAACGATACAATCTGGGTTGAGTGTGTAGGGACAGCTGAAGTCCTTTTCTTAGCAAAGAGAGCACCATTCCAAAGGCTGGCTGGCTCTTTTGATATGCTAATGAGCCTGAGCCTAATCTGCCCCAGAGAGTCCCTGGCTTCAAGCTGTGCTGATGGCCCATCCATCAGGTATAAGGTGACAAGCACCATGGCAGGAGCAATCTAGTTGGGCTAAAAGCCAGACCCACTGGCTCATTCCCAGCAGGGGAGGCGACACCTCGCTGGCTGCTCCAAACTTCAAAGAGCCTTTGCCTGGGAATAACCTGAGTCTCATAGCAAATCCATAACTTCCCAGATCTGTCATATTTCTGGGGTTCCTGAGATGGCAGCTTCACCAAACGTGGGGGAAGTGTAGCATGAGCCTCGGTGCTGGTTCTGAGGAAGTTTCAGAACATTCTGAGGTAAGGACTGCCAGTTAGGCAGTTTGAAAAGGCCCTGATGATACCACAGGGGTCCCACCCCTCATGTCTGGTATCAGGGCGCTGGGTAAATCGAGACAGACCTGAAAATGTTAATAAATCTGCCCTGACCTGTACGGTTCTGTGAGATAGAGCCCATATATGGGTAGATATGATTTCTAGCCCCAGTACAAGGGGAGGGCTCATCTCATCTTTGAAGGGGGTGTATGGCTCCCCGCCCTCACTCCCTCCTACTGAAGCAGGGGCATAAGAATGGCTGAGGACCCAAACTCAGTGTCCTCCACACTGAACCATCTTGCACTCATCAGATGCCAGCTTGAGGATATGCTGGCATCCACCTGGTCTGAACTCTGAACTCTGGACTTTGAAACCAAGAACTTTATGATTCTTCCCACAATAAGGACATCTTTCCAGGAACTAAGTATTTTTCTCCCTTCTTTTATTTTTCATACTGGCTATTACTGTCTTAATAATTGTGATTTTTAATAATTGTCTGTATATATTAATTATTTATATTGCGTGAATAAACGACTTTCTCCAAGTCATTCACTTTCCGCTACCCTGCTTATCAGCACACACAAATGATCCCGGGTCTCTGAAGATACGCTACTGTTTGTTTGTTGTTGGCTAGACAGAATATCGTGTGTTTAACCGTTTTATTCGCAGGATTAGTCAGTCAGTTAGTGGGCCCCACGGTCCCATAGTAACCGCGGTGGTGGCAGTTTACTCTGAACCAGTAGGTGACGTTGTAATTACCCGTGTCTCACAGGCTCCCTTCTGAGTTGTCTGCGGCTAATTCTTAACGGTTCCTGCGCATTGACTGCGACCAGAGTTCGCACGATCTGTGCGCTGGCACCGTTTAGAAGGCCAAGTGCGGTCAGCCACAAGGGCTCCAGTGACAGTGTTAGGCAGCGGTTGGGACCTGTGTTGTGCTGAAAGTATCTGCGATAGCGCTAGCGCTATCGAGAAACGAACTAATTCGTTGGTGTAGCTGGAAGGCAATATATTTTTTATATATACAGAGAGACTGTGTAGCCAGTACCCCTCCCCAAAAGTTTTATTTTATTTGGCGTGGAAATGTCCGGGAACTACAAGAAAATGTGCCTGGCGGACCTGCAAAATCTTTGCCAAGAGAGAGGCATTGATGTCGGCCGCAAGAAACAAGGGGACCTAATAACGGAATTGTTTCAATGGGATACCCAGCAACTGCAGGAGCTGGATGTGTCTGCTGAGGTAGACGCTGACCCATCTGACTCAAGGCAAGGGGAACCAGAGACTGAGACTCCTGACCGTACAGAGGTTGTGCATCCTGAGGGCCCTGCATCAACAGTTACGCAGGAGAATGTCAGTGTGGACCCCAACCCCAAAGTTTCTGAAAATACTCGCCCGGAACTGGCCAGTACTGGACTGTCCAGGGGTGCTGACCCGGTAATGCAGCAGGCATTACAAAAGCTGATGGAGACTGACCTGGACAAGTACATGCAGTACATGGAAGCCCGCGAGGAGCGGGAACGCCAATCTGCAGAACGCAAGGCTGCTGCTGCTGCAGAACGCCACGCGGAGAGGGATGCCGCTGAGCGGGAATGCCAACGACAGCATGAGCTAAACATGGCAAAAGTGCAACAGGCCAGCCGGAGTTCACCGCCCAGCCTCCCTGCTGAAGGAGCTGCAGCACCCGTAAGTGCAAAGTTTAAATTTGCTAATATTGAAAAAGACACAGACATTGACTTGTTTTTGCGGTCTTTTGAAAAAGCATGCCGTCAGTATCGGCTGTCCCAAGACCAGTGGGCCAGACATCTGACACCTTTGCTGCGCTACAAAGCGCTTGATGCCTTCGCAGAATTGCCTGCGGAGAAGGATAATGATTATGCTGCTATAAAAGACGCTATCATTACTAAGTACCAGCTGACGCCAGAAGCCTATCGGAAAAAGTTCAGGGCCTGGCAGAAAAAGCCTTCTGATTCGTACCGAGATGTGGCCAGCAGCTTGCTCACCACACTCCGGCAGTGGACTCTAGGCCTCACCAAAGGGTCTTATGATGTCCTGGAGGACTTGATAGTCCTGGAACAATTTCTGAACATTTGCCCTGCTGATGTACGACAATTTGTGCTAGAACGCAAGCCGGCTTCAGCAACTGTCGCTGCAGACCTTGCTGAGACTTTTGCAACTACCCGGGTGGCTGATACCCGCAGAACTGCCCCATCCAGCTGGAGAGGAGGTCAGCCCAATACTCTGGCAGACTCTCCTGCCCCTGTGAGCCGTCCGCCACAGAGGCCACCCAGCGCAGCTGCTGCACCCAGGCCTGCAGCGCCTGGAGAGGTCACCTGTCACTACTGCCGCCAGCCCGGACACATGAAATTCGACTGTCCGGAGCGGAGACAGACACCACCAGCACCTGGATCATCTGCATCACCTGTACCTCACCCACAGCAGAGGCAACCCGCCAGCGAACCACAGCCGGGATCATCAGATTTTGTCCTGTTTGCCCGCGGAAAGGAAATCCGCGACCGAACCAACCAGCAGCAACTTGTTAGAGTGAACGGCAAAGTTGTCACCGGATTTCGAGACACCGGAGCTGACATCACGTTAGTTCACTCACACCTTGTGCCAAAGGAGAGCATCAGCTCCAGCCGATCCCTTGCCCTTACTGGAGTAGAGGGCACCCTTTTTCACATAGCCCACGCGACAGTGAAGCTTGATTGGGGATTAGGAATCCAAGAAAGGGTTGTTGGGGTTATGAAGGATCTCCCAGTCCCTGTGTTGCTGGGGACTGATTTGGGCAAGCTTGTGTCCTACTATAAACCTGCCACGACCGCCTTGTCGCTCACGGAAGGAGACGGACTCTCCACCCACCACCAGGTACTTTATACACTTGGGGGAGCACCAGGGGGAGGTGGGTTGAATGTGCCCAGTTCAAGGGTACCAGGTTCAATAGTGCCTGCTTCAAAGGCACCTGAGTTTGAGGTACAGACTGTCTGTTGTGATGATGCTGTAACTGTACCTGAGTTTCTTGTACAACCTGTCTGTAATGAAAAAATGTCTATACCTGTCAATGTCATTACTGCATGCAATGATGATTTGAGTAATGCCCGTCTGTGCCATTCTGACAGTGTATCTGTGCTAGCAGTACCGCGCAGCTGCACTGCTCAGAACCCGAGCTCAGAACAGGTGGAGGGGGTTCCGGCCTCCTCCCCCTCCTCTGACCGCAGGGATGAGACCTTTCAGCCGCTGGCCTCGTGTGACATGAGCCAGTTGGCTGAAACTGACAGCGCCATATTCTCAGCCGCACTACAAAGTGACCCGAGCCTGGAGGTGCTCAGGCAGCAAGCCGCTGAGCCCCTCGCAGACGGGGCCGCTTTCAAGGTGTACTGGGAAGGTGGGAGACTGTACAGTGAGTCTGTACAGCCCCCTACAGGTAGATCCCACGCGGATACCAAGTGGCTTGTGGTCCCGAGTGCGTTCAGGGGACATGTGCTGAAATCCGCACATGGTAATCCTCTGACAGGGCACTCGGGTGTCCGCAAGACACTCGCCGGTATTCGGAAACAGTTTTATTGGCCCCGGATGAACAGGGATGTAGCCAACTACTGCAGGGCATGTGCCGTCTGTCAGGAGCTGGGAAGGTCCAGGGATTCCCGCGGGGTTCCCTTAGGTCCACAGCCACTCAGCAGGGGAACCCTGCGTGGGCTGGCTGTTGACCTAACCAACCCACTGCCCGTTGTCAGCAGTCCCGGCAGACACCACGTCCGACTGCAGTGGCGCAAACGCCCTGTCCAGAACGGTCCATGTTGGGTCAACCCTGAGGGTAGCAGACTGCGACCGGTCCAGGGGAACCGAGCCACAGGCTCCAATAGGTTTTCCCGCCGTACCGGCAACTCGAGGCCCGTCAGCCAGGTTAGCGGCGCCGCCACACATCTTGCGGATGAGTGGCTAAGCCACGGACAAGGGGGAGGGCTGTCACGGACGATTGCGGGGACGCAGGCGCGTCCTGGAACCGCCCGTGAAGAAAAGAACGATCGCACTCGATCCCTGCATCGATTGCGCTTCAAAACGATACAATCTGGGTTGAGTGTGTAGGGACAGCTGAAGTCCTTTTCTTAGCAAAGAGAGCACCATTCCAAAGGCTGGCTGGCTCTTTTGATATGCTAATGAGCCTGAGCCTAATCTGCCCCAGAGAGTCCCTGGCTTCAAGCTGTGCTGATGGCCCATCCATCAGGTATAAGGTGACAAGCACCATGGCAGGAGCAATCTAGTTGGGCTAAAAGCCAGACCCACTGGCTCATTCCCAGCAGGGGAGGCGACACCTCGCTGGCTGCTCCAAACTTCAAAGAGCCTTTGCCTGGGAATAACCTGAGTCTCATAGCAAATCCATAACTTCCCCAGATCTGTCATATTTCTGGGGTTCCTGAGATGGCAGCTTCACCAAACGTGGGGGAAGTGTAGCATGAGCCCCGGTGCTGGTTCTGAGGAAGTTTCAGAACATTCTGAGGTAAGGACTGCCAGTTAGGCAGTTTGAAAAGGCCCTGATGATACCACAGGGGTCCTACCCCTCATGTCTGGTATCAGGGCGCTGGGTAAATCGAGACAGACCTGAAAATGTTAATAAATCTGCCCTGACCTGTACGGTTCTGTGAGATAGAGCCCATATATGGGTAGATATGATTTCTAGCCCCAGTACAAGGGGAGGGCTCATCTCATCTTTGAAGGGGGTGTATGGCTCCCAGCCCTCACTCCCTCCTACTGAAGCAGGGGCATAAGAATGGCTGAGGACCCAAACTCCGTGTCCTCCACACTGAACCATCTTGCACTCATCAGATGCCAGCTTGAGGATATGCTGGCATCCACCTGGTCTGAACTCTGAACTCTGGACTTTGAAACCAAGAACTTTATGATTCTTCCCACAATAAGGACATCTTTCCAGGAACTAAGTATTTTTCTCCCTTCTTTTATTTTTCATACTGGCTATTACTGTCTTAATAATTGTGATTTTTAATAATTGTCTGTATATATTAATTATTTATATTGCGTGAATAAACGACTTTCTCCAAGTCATTCACTTTCCGCTACCCTGCTTATCAGCACACACAGAAATGATCCCGGGTCTCTGAAGATACGCTACTGTTTGTTTGTTGTTGGCTAGACAGAATATCGTGTGTTTAACCGTTTTATTCGCAGGACTAGTCAGTCAGTTAGTGGGCCCCACGGTCCCATAGTAACCGCGGTGGTGGCAGTTTACTCTGAACCAGTAGGTGACGTTGTAATTACCCGTGTCTCACAGGCTCCCTTCTGAGTTGTCTGCGGCTAATTCTTAACGGTTCCTGCGCATTGACTGCGACCAGAGTTCGCACGATCTGTGCGCTGGCACCGTTTAGAAGGCTAAGTGCGGTCAGCCACAAGGGCTCCAGTGACAGGAAAATTTTTTACATATATTCAGTACACAGGAAATAATAGCAATGCAACACAATGAGTCCTTATAAGTTGAAAAAAAAAAGTCCCCAATCACTTCCTGATAATTCCAGTTCAAAGATTGATTAGACCATTTCCAGCAGGATCAGTATCAAGGGCATTGACCACCACCAGCACCCTTTTGTGTGCCACTCACCAGATTCACTGACCACCAGGTCAGTATAAGCCTTGGGATAGTTCCCAGGTCGTCCCCCACCTCTCCGACCAGACTAGTATTCCACTTTACTCCCAGAGGGTTCTTCAATGCCAATCACCTCAAAGAAAGCTCCACATAGTGTGATACCGTATAAAATGTAGGTTTATTTAAAAAACATATGCACTCACATGCTCCATAGGATAAAAACGCCTAGAGTTTTATAAACGGGCTCTCCCCCGTATAGATGGCCAGGGCTGGCAGGCTGCAGATCCGCTGGGCTCTCTCCCACCACCGCCGTGCACTCGGTGTGCAAGGATTCCCTTCCGCGTTCCGCCTCGCCGCCGCCACTCCGTAAAACTTCAGTCCCGCTTCCGCGGAGCGTAGCTTGATGCGGAAGCGGGACTGAAGTTTTACGGAGTGGCGTGGAGGCGGCGAGGCGGAACGCGGAAGGGAATCCTTGCACACCGAGCGCACGGCGGTGGTGGGAGAGAGCCTAGCGGATCTGCAGCCTGCCAGCCCTGGCCATCTATACGGGGGAGAGCCCGTTTATAAAACTCTAGGCGTTTTTATCCTATGGAGCATGTGAGTGCATATGTTTTTTAAATAAACCTACATTTTATACGGTATCACACTATGTGGAGCTTTCTTTGAGGTGATTGGCATTGAAGAACCCTCTGGGAGTAAAGTGGAATACTAGTCTGGTCGGAGAGGTGGGGGACGACCTGGGAACTATCCCAAGGCTTATACTGACCTGGTGGTCAGTGAATCTGGTGAGTGGCACACAAAAGGGTGCTGGTGGTGGTCAATGCCCTTGATACTGATCCTGCTGGAAATGGTCTAATCAATCTTTGAACTGGAATTATCAGGAAGTGATTGGGGACTTTTTTTTCAACTTATAAGGACTCATTGTGTTGCATTGCTATTATTTCCTGTGTACTGAATATATGTAAAAATCTACCTATGCACCTTGAGCGCCACCTCTTGGGATAAAATTATACTCAAGTCAAACTATTTTTCTGGTTTAGAAAGGAAAAACTAAGTATCTCTGTATAAGATATATATAATTTTTTTAAATTAATTAATATGCACCATTAGGCAAACAATACACCCTCCAGCACGCTGCAGGCAGGTAGCTCAGCAGCTGCCAGAGCTATGATTATCCTTTCATTTGAACTTCAGATGGTGTGTAAGGGATATAGGAAATCTAACAATTCAAGTCATTTCTAGTAAAATAGCTTAAATAGTATTCCTTTTTAGATGGATCTGTATAGAGTTACTAACTGTTGTAACCTTCGACTGGAGGTCTTGTTTAAAGGACTTCCAATGCAAGAAGGTTTAAACAGATTTTTACTCACCTGGGGCTTCTTCCAGCCCTTAGCAGCAGAGACACTTGGTGTAACCTAGACCCTATGCTGTTATATACTCTCCATTTTAATCGCCTGAGGAAGCAGGATCACACCTGTAAAATGCGTTGCAACATTGTATGTCAATAAATTTGTCTTTTTTGAATTTGACAGTCTGTGTGTCTGCTTCAAGGAGGTAAGTCCACCCCTGCCTCTGAGTTTTAAATTTTTTTTTTTTTTTTAGAGAATTTTATTGTTTTGACGTCTCTATTCGCGGTATTCTTAGCAGCAGTCTTGGTCCCTCCACGCAGCCCTGGCTTTGTCCCGCTGACCACCAGCAAAAATCGTTACCCCGCAGGCTCTTTTGTGCCTGCATTTGTGCCTGCGCGTCTACATCATCTGGTGCGTACTGTGCAGTAGTTGTGCATGGGAACGAATGCATGCGCAGGCGCACATGAGCCGACACGCTAGTGGGGTAGCGATCTTTACCAGCGGCCAGTGGGACAACACGGAGGATCAGGGCTGCGACGAGGGACTGAGACTGCTGCTAAGGGCAGGAAGAAGCCCCAGGTGAGTAAAATCTGTTTAATCCTTCTTGCATCAGAAGTCCTTTAACCAGCTGAGCGGTCTGGACGAGCTCAGCTCGTCCAACACCGCCAGCGGCTGCCGCTCAGGCCCTGCTGGGCCGATTTTAATGAAATAAAAAGCAGCACACGCAGCCGGCACTTTGCCAGCCGCGTGTGCTGCCTGATCGCCGCCGCTCTGCGGCGATTCGCCGCGAGCAGCGGCGAAAGAGGGTCCCCCCAGCCGCCTGAGCCCAGCGTAGCCGGAACAAAAAGTTCCGGCCAGCGCTAAGGGCTGGATCGGAGGCGGCTGACGTCAGGACGTCGGCTGACGTCGATGACGTCACTCCGCTCGTCGCTATGGCGACGATATAAGCAAAACAAGGAAGGCCGCTCATTGCGGCCTTCCTTGTTTATTCTGGGCGCCGGAGGCGATCGGAAGATCGCCTCCGGAGCGCCCTCTAGTGGGCTTTCATGCAGCCAACTTTCAGTTGGCTGCATGAAATAGTTTTTTTTTTATTTAAAAAAAACCCTCCCGCAGCCACCCTGGCGATTTAATCAGAACGCCAGGGTGGTTAAAAGCCCTTTACAATAAGCATTCAAGTTTAAATTAGAAAAGGGATGTTCACTTACCTCCTAATATTCTCCCAAATCTGCTTTGATTTTGCCATGATGTCATAGTTGTTCTTTTCATTGCTTTGCCTAGTCTGTTTAAGCTCTTTCTTCTTTTTCTTGAATTCCTCCCATTTTGGCTTCTTGGCTTCAGAACCTACAAAAAAGTCAGTTCTGTATGGCTGATATTGTGGTTAAACTACGGTCCTGGCAGTCTGGCAGGGGTCACATTTGTCTTTCAGTTTCTACACTTTTCAGAAAACTGAAAGACAAGTGTGACCTCTACCTTACAACAGCTAATGTAATTTATAGAGAAAACTGACAAATTGCGCAAGATGTCAGTTTTTTTTCTGCGTGCGAAATCTGCATTCAAGTGTGACCTTGCTTATTGATTAACATGAGTTCTCAGTTGAAAACAGTTTTTCTGTGCAGAAAACGCGCACGAAAGCCAACAAGTGTGACCCCTGCCTCAGTAAGAAACATTCCACACAGGTCAACTGTCAGAACTAATGATGTCACCACCAATGAAATTTCAGCATATAAATCAGAGAGAAGAAAGATTTTACATGGGACAAACACTGACTAAGTAATCTAGAAATGTATATTGTAGAAAAAAATAAATTTTATTGTTATTTTCACTACCGTTCCTCTTTAATTTCACAAGCAGTGAGTGCCTAGTTTCTTAACTAGTGATACATGTACCCCAGGGGGTCATTCTGATGGGTCCAGGGGGTTATTCGGCTTGATGTAGTTGACTAAGTATAACAAATTTAGAGTTTTAGAAAATGATAATCCTATGTAAACAACACCAAATTAGTATTTTAGCCAATTAAAAACAATAGTAAATGCTAGGAAACTTGTTAGAGACAATAATGGTGTAGTGCTATCAATTATATCTGTGTCAAGGGGTACTTGAGATCATCTCTACTATATCAAGGGCCAGTTGGGGAGCACAGACATTCAAAAAAGGTGCATACCAAAATAATGTTGAGAAACACTGCTCTAGTGTCAGCTGATAACAGATGGCCAGCTAGTCAAAGGTCACAGTCAGGCATCACAGACATGACAGACATGACTCATTTTGTGTTCTGAGAAATAACTTTTACTAATCACATTTATAAGACAATAGTAGTTTACTGAGTAGTTATTTTAATGTCATGGGATTAAAAAATAATAAAAAGTAATCCATCTGTTTTTGGCATATTTCTCTGAACAGTCTTGCGCCTGTTCTTTCTTGGCATACTTACTGCCCTCTTTGTCCTCTGCTGGTCGTTTCCTCTTCTTTGTGAAACCATCACCCTGCCTTGTATTCTTTGCTGCAAACTGTTTCACACCAGCTTTGCCTCCTTTTTGTATTGCCATCTTCTTGCCTTTTTCAAATTTGTTTGGCTTCACGTGGCCTTTTGGGCTCTTCCCTTTGCCATGATTCTTTGGGGAACCAAGTGCTAAAGAGTGAAAAAAGTAAATATATTAGCCAATAACTTATTACATGCCCATAAGAGAGGACCATAAACCAGACTAACTAAAGCTCAAAAAACTCAGGAAACAATAAGATGTAATTACTCAAATGTGGCTTTCATCCAAGAAGGTGAACATGAGATGCAGAACTCTGTAGTACCTCAAGTCTAGACTCTGCCCACTCTGTAGGCTTAGGTGATCAACCCTAAATTCATGCCCACCCTGTAGGCTTGGGTAATAACTACACATGCCCACCCTGTAGGCTTGGGTAATAACCCTACACGCATGTCCACGCTGTAGGCTTGGGTAATAACCCTACACTCATGCCCACGCTGTAGGCTTGGGTAATAACCCTACACTCATGCCCACGCTGTAGGCTTGGGTAATAACCCTACACTCATGCCCACCCTGTAGACTTGGGTAAAAATCCTACACTCATGCCCACCCTGTTGGCTTGGGTAATAACCCTACACTCATGCCCACTCTGTAGGCTTGGGTAATAACCCTACACTCATGCCCACCCTGTAGGCTTGGGTAATAACCCTACACTCATGCCCACCCTGTAGGCTTGAGTAATCAACCCTACAGTCATGCACATGCTGTAGGCTTGTAGGCTTGGGTAATCGAGATTAGACTCATGCCCACCCTGTAGGCTTGGATATTTTATATCCCCCCCCCCCCCCCATAGACTGTAAGCCTACAGAGGTACGGGCCTCCCCTATTGAAGCCTCAGCTATGTATGGAGTGGGGGGGGGGGGAAATTTCCTCTGCCCAGTAAAGATGCACCCCTGATTCAATACATTTGAAGTTGAATATCTCTGCAACCATGCCTCCTACAGACCCCCCAGCACTGCTGGTTCTCAAGATATACAGTAATATACAATCCTATCTCAAACCAATGACATGAAAGCGGCACTGGGGTCCCCTCCTTACCCCTCAAATCTGAGATCTGTAGATTGCATGGTTGTAGAGATATTCCACTTCAAATTTAAGTAATGAGGGGAGCATCTTTACTGGGCCACTGAAGCCCCCTTACATAACAGAGGCTTCGTTGTGGTAGGAACATGGGGTTTCAAACCTGCAGAGAAAATGTGGATTCTCAGGGACCCCCCGGCACATCTCGTGGTGTGCTGTTGCTGTGCATGTGATCAGCTAGGAGTCCTGGGACATTAATGCAGTGCCCCAGGATGCTGCACAAATGGGACTGTCCTGGCAAAATCAAGACAGTTGGGGGTATTACACAGCAGTCCTGTATCAATTCACTAATATCAGTGAAGATTCTTCTGAAATCAGTAAGGCTATGTTCACATTATAAATCGCCAGTGCTTTTTCAAGCGCTGAGCAATTTTTTTGCGATTTTCCCTGCGCTGTATAAATAACTTTTTAAGCTCTTTTGCAGAGGGATTTTTTTATTTCACTTCCTGATGTCAGTCAGGAAGTGAACTCTTGTACCCAGAAATGAATAAATATAATCAAGGGCTTTGCAATTTCCCTATACCTTCCAATATAGGCAAATTGCCCAGAAAATGGTAAAGGCAGCGCTTTGGCGTGAACTCTCTCATAGGGAATCATTGCACAAGCATTTTTAAGGCAATTTCTGAAATCGCCAGCTCTTAAAAAAAAAAAAAAATCACGAAATCGCCCTAGGTGTGAACAAGCCCTTGGTCAGTGCAGGGATGTTGCCACAGATTTCAATAGCTTTGGATTATAAATGTGATGGAAATTTTAAACTTGACAGTTTTTAGGGTTTTTTGATCTGCAATTACTGGGATTAGTGTGGACTGAACTGGAACTTTGCACATGGCTAACCAAATTTGAAAAGCTAATGATTACCTAACAGCTAATCAGGAATATTGCTAATAACACTGAAGTAAACATACAAAAAACAGACTCACCTTTTTTCTTAAATGCACCACTCTTGGGGGATTTAGTCTGTGGCACCTGTCTTGTTTTGGACTGTTTCTTGCCTTTGGCTTCCATCGTAACTATAGAAAAATAAAGGACACGTGAGATAATTAGAGAAATAATTATTGCAAACAGTCACAACTTTCATACTTGGAAATTAGGACACTGGAGCTGTAAAAATCCTTGCACACTGTGCATAATGAGTTACCAGTAAGTCACATAGCAAGTTAGATGTGCAGAGTGACTATACAGTGAAGCATACATACAGTACAATGAAATATGCTTCATGGCCACTGTAAACACCCACGATGCCCAGGTAATGCACAGCATGCTCTGCATTTCTCCGTCTGAACCCACTGCACTCAGATTAATACAAGGTGATAGTTCCACTTTTACGTCCAGATTTCACATTTCAGGTAGATCCAAAATAAAGTCCACTTAAAATGGACCTGAACTAAGAACTTCCTCTCTGCTCTAAAAGATAAGCAACAGCATAATAAGCTTTAAAGGGAACCTTAACTGAACGGGGGGGTAAAGAGTTTCACTTACCTGGGGCTATTACCAAGCCCCCTGCAGCAGTCCTGTGCCCTCGGAGCCGCTCTGGAATCCTCCTGGTTCCCCGCTGTCACTTAGTTTTGTTTTTGACGACTCACCAGTCGGCCGGCCGCCATGCGTATTATTGGACGCATTCCCTACTGCAATTAGTGCTGCATGCGTTTAACAATACGCGTTGCCGCATTCCGCACGCGTAGATATGTGGCAACGTGTATCTTTGTACGCGTTGCGGTCCGCAACAGCGCTAATTGCAGAAGGGAATGCGTCCAATTATACGCATGGTGGCCGGCCGACTGGTGAGTCGGCAAAAACGAAAATAAGTGACAGCGGGGGACCAGGAGGATTCCAGAGCGGCTCCGAGGGCACAGGACTGCTGCAGGGGGCTTGGTAATAGCCCCAGGTAAGTGAAACTCTTTACCCCCCCCCGTTCAGTTAAGGTTCCCTTTAAAGAAAAACATTTCTGATACATATCCTGCAATAAATCTGCAGGGAATCTGCTTCCTTCTTTCATGGAAGTAGACACAGGGTTAACATCCTGTGTTTACAAATCAGCTGCTCTGCCGAGGCAGCCTGCTGACAGCTGAGGGATCAAATTACTCTTGTGATTAGATACAGATGAGGGGGAATTAAACAGGCTAAACTCTCTAAGGGCTGGTGCACACCGAGCGGCTTTTTGGGCGTTTTCAGATCCGCTTGCGGCTGCGGATCTGCTTGGTCAATGTATCTCAATGGGGTGGTGCACACCAGAGCGGCAGGCGTTTTGCAGAAACGAAAAATGCCTGGGTGAGGCATTTTTTGGATTTCGGATGCGTTTCTGCCTCAATGTTAAGTATAGGAAAAACGCAAACCGCTCTGAAAAACGGCACTTCAGAGCGGTTTTGCAGGCGTTTTTGTTACAGAAGCTGTTCAGTAACAGCTTTACTGTAACAATATATGAAATCTACTATACTGAAAACCGCAGCAGCAATCCGCAAAACGCTAGCAAAACGCCTCATAAAAATAAAAAAAAGCGTTTAAAAATCTGCTAGCGTTTTGCGGATCTGCTAGCGGGTTTTGGTGTGCACCAGCCCTATATACATACAGGGTATATTTCCCTATGTTTTCCTTCTGTCCTGTGCAAGAGTTCAGGTCCACTTTAAGCTAACCATTCTCTCTTGTCCCTTTCATCACTAAAGACATGATATAAACATTTAGTTAAAGGACAAATGAAGTTAGAGGTATATGGAGGCTGCCATAATTATTTCCTTTTAACCAATGCCAGTTGCCTGGCAGCTCTGCTGATCTATTTGGCTGCAGTAGTGTCAGAATAACACCAGAAACAAGCATGCAACTAATCTTGTTAGATCTGACAATCATGGCAGAAACACCTGATCTGCTGCATGCTTCTTCAGGGGTCTAAGTATTAGAGGCAGTGTGTCACCCAGTGGCGGACATACGGCCATGCCGCCGCACGAGGGCCCCTGAAGTTCCGCTGCTTCAGGGGCCCATTAAGTATTGCAGGGTTTTTGTTTTTTTTTTGCTTTTAATTTTTTTAACCTGGGGGGCCCCGACTCCTGTCCTTCCCCCTCACCTCGGGCCCCTCCCCCCTCACCTCGGGCGCCCCCCCCCTCATGCGGCGGGAGAGCGGAAAATACAGGAAGTCTCCGGCCGGGGCTGCAGCAGACGCTAGAGGCAGCAGGCAGCTGCCTCTAGCGTCTGCTGCAGCCCCGGCCGGAGACTTCCTGTATTTTCTGCTCTCCCGCCGGCCGCTGCGCATACCGGGAGGGGGGCCCCGAGGTGAGTGAGGGAGGATAGGAGTCGGGCCCCCCACCCGGATAGCTACCCATCCGGCTACCTTACCCACCCGGCTACCTTACCCACCCGGCTACCTACCCGGCTACCTAACCACCCTGCCGGCTACCTACCCACCCACCCGGCTACCTACCCACCCGGATACCTACACACCCACCCGGCTACCTACCTACCCACCCGGCTACCTAACCACCCACCCGGCTACCTACCCACCCGGCTACCTACCTACCCACCCACCCGGCTACCGAACAACCCACCCGGCTACCTATCCACCCGGCTACCTAGCTACCCACCCGGCTACCTAGCTACCCACCCGGCTACCTAACCAACCTGCCGGCTACCTACCTACCCGTCTACCTACCCACCCACCCACCCGGCTACCTACCCACCAGGCTACCTACCTACCTAACCACCCGGCTACCTACCAACCCACCAGGCTACCTACCTAAAGACCCACCAGGCTACCTACCCACCCACCCAGCTACCTAACCACCCACCAGGCTACCTACCCACCCACCAGGCTACCCACCCACCCACCAGGCTACCCAGCCACCCGGCTACCCAGCCACCCACCAGGCTACTTACCCACCCGGCTAAGGGCTACCTACCTACCCACCCAGCTGCCTACCTACCTACCCACCAGGCTACCTATCCACCCAACCACCCATGGGAGCTGCGCGCCGGATGGAGGCTGGGACAGGAGGTCTGCTGCTGCAGGTGAGTAAATGGGTTTTTTTATTATTTATTTTAGCAGGTGTATGTTCTGGGCAGGTCTGCCACATGATTGCGTGTATGTTCTGGGCAGGTCTGCCACATGATTGCATGTATGTTCTGGGCAAATTTGCTACATGATTGCATGTGTTTTCTGGGCAAATCTGCCGACATGATTGCACGTATTTTCTGGGCAAATCTGCCGACATGATTGCACGTATTTTCTGGGCATATCTGCCGACATGACTGCACGTATTTTCTGGGCATATCTGCCGACATCATTGCACGTATTTTCTGGGCATATCTGCCGACATCATTGCACGTATTTTCTGGGCATATCTGCCGACATCATTGCACGTATTTTCTGGGCATATCTGCCGACATCATTGCACGTATTTTCTGGGCATATCTGCCTACATGATTGCACGTATTTTCTGGGCATATCTGCCGACATCATTGCACGTATTTTCTGGGCATATCTGCCGACATCATTGCACGTATTCTCTGGGCATATCTGCCGACATCATTGCACGTATTTTCTGGGCATATCTGCCGACATCATTGCACGTATTTTCTGGGCATATCTGCCGACATCATTGCACGTATTTTCTGGGCATATCTGCCGACATCATTGCACGTATTTTCTGGGCATATCTGCCGACATCATTGCACGTATTTTCTGAGCATATCTGCCGACATCATTGCACGTATTTTCTGGGCATATCTGCCGACATCATTGCACGTATTTTCTGGGCATATCTGCCGACATCATTGCACGTATTTTCTGGGCATATCTGCCGACATGATTGAATGTATTTTCTGGGCAAATCTGCCGACATGATTGAATGTATTTTCTGGGCAAATCTGCTCACATTATGTGTATTTTCTTGAGAAAACCTGCACAATTATGTGAATTTTCTGGGGAAAGGGTCACCAAAACTTGGGCCCACTGTCTTTGCGTTGCACTTTTCAAGGGAACCTGAGGTGAGAATAATATTGAGGCTGCCATATTTCTCTCCTTTTAAGCAATACCAGTTGCCTGGTTGCCGTTCTGGTCCTCTACCTCTTATTCTTTCAACCATAGACCCTGAACAAGCATGCAGCAGGTCAGGGGTTTCTGACAATATTGTCAGAACTGAGACGATTAAGCTGCATGCTTGTTGCTGGTGTAATTCAGTTTATTACTGCAGCCAAATAGATCAGCAGGGCCGCCAGGCAACTAGTATTGTTTAAAAGGAAATAAATATGGCAGCCTCCATATCACTCTCACCCTGGGATCACTTTAAATTACAGTTAGCTCCGCCCTTATCCGGTCATTGCCACACCCATCTTTTGCCGCAGGGGGCCCACAATTGATATTTTGCACAGGGGCCCACTGCTGCCTGTGTCCGCCACTGGTGTCACCAGGATAGCCAGGCAACTGGTATTACTTAAAAGGAATCAAATATGGCAGCTTCCATATCCCTCTCACTTCAGTTGTCATTTGTATAAGCTAGTCAGCTTTCAAAACAAACATTTCAAGTTAGCTTATCTTACTGTCCTAAAAAACATTTGGGCACCTTTACCAACAACATCCACAGCTGATCTATGTTGAACCATCAAACCACATTTGAGACAGTAATGGTCAATAAGCCGCTAATAATAAGGAGTATAAGCAAATTGTATGCAAGTTTATGTAGCTTGGAAGTGGAAGGTCAACAGATATTGAACACTATGAGCGGATTGTGTAGTTAAACCATCATACTACATGGGAGGTGGTACAATTCGTGAGGTAATTGGCCAATTATAATTGAAACTGTGTACCAGGCTAACAGACTAATCAGCCACAAAGTTAAAATCACTGACAAGTACACTGAAGAAAATGGATTATCTTGTTAAAGTAGACCTGAACTCTTGCACAGAACAGAAGGAAAACATATAGAAATGCACCCTGTATGTATTTAGAGAGTTCAGCCTGTCTTAAGGCCAGTGCACACCAAAAATCGCTAGCATAATCGCAAATGCTTAGCATTTTTGAAGCGATTTTTAAAAGTGATTTTAGGCATGTGCCTAGTGATTTTCTGTTTATGCTTAGCGATTTTATATCTCTTGTACACTTTGACCTAGAAGTAATCAGCTGTTTAATAAAAAAAAATGCTAGGAAAATCGCTCTGCTCACCGCTTTTTAGAGCTATTTTCTCTTTTCCTATACTCAACATTGAGGCTGAATCGCCTCCAAAATGCTGGAGGACCCACATTTGTGGTTTAGCTAAAATCCCATCGTTCTGGTGTGACTTAATTCCATATGTATTTAGAGAATTTAGCCTGTTTCATTCCCCCTCATTTGTGTCTAATCACAAGTTATAATTTGCTCTCCCCCTTGTGTCACATGACTACCATGGCAGAGATGGCGGATAAGTTCATTTGAAAGCACAGGCTTCCATATGTCTGCTTCAATAAATCAGGAAGTAGAAACAGTGCAGATTTAGTTTTAGGATTTGTATCAGCTGTAATAAAGAAATGTTTTTTGTTTACCCTCCCTGGTGGTATGATTCCTTCCTGATTTTAGGGTCTAAAAGTGGTACCATTTTTTCATGTGCTTTCAGACCCTAAAAGCAAGAAAAAAAAATCATACCATAAGAGAGCCTGGAGCAGCCCCTGCACTTACCTCCTTGGGATTCAGCGCTGCAGTTTTCCCTCCATCCTCCGGGTGGCTCTGTAACCCTATACTGAGATTGCCGGCTGTTGTCATGACGACAGTCAATCTCACCAGGGAGCTGCAGAGCCTCCGTGGACAGGAAGCGGAATGGCCGCCAGCATCTGAAAAGCCCGGGAGGTGAGGGAGAACGCATGTTGCGCACAATGCACTGCATGGACCTCCTGGCGGCTACTACGAGTGTAGCTTGGGGTTACTGCTCTAAGCTGCAGTTTTCCACCCCGAGTGTAGCTCGTGGTTACCGAGGTTAAAGGTTATTATGCTGTTGCGTATGTTTTAGAGCACAGAGGACGTTGTGAGTTCAGGTCTGCTTTAAAGTAGCTATGAACCAGTTTTTAAATTACATACTTTTAATGCCGTGTCCCCCGCTCTACTACCCGTGGATTATGGACAGGGAGGAAATGTCAATTGTTCCTCATCTCTGCCAATCCTTAGTCCTGCCCCCTCCACTCCCTGCTTATAGTTCCTGATAAGTGTTACAGCACACAGTGTGCAGGGGAGCTGCGTGGTGTGTGGTCTTGTGGTAGTTGAGGTCAGAACAATAGTGTACTAATACAGCTATTAGTACACTATTGTTCCAACTTCAGTTACCACAAGACCACACACAGCGCAGCTGCCCTGCGCCCTGTAACACTTCACAAGAACTATAAGTGGCGAGTGGAGGAGGCAGAACTAAGGACAGGCAGAGAGGAGGAAGAACTGACACGTCCTCCCCACCCATATTTGACATTCTGCTCAGTCAAATATTACATCTGAGCAGAACTAGGCACACAGGGGGTGCCAGAGGGGTAAGAAGGCGTACATTTGAAATCGGCGCCGGTAGACTTGGCCGCAGGATTCAGCCGGTATAAGGCTGATCCTGCTTCTGCACAAGTCCAGCCCGTATTAATTACTATCCCCCCTCCAGGCTGCCATGGATAGTGGGGGAATGAAATAATTCGGCTTCCAGCGATTGCTGGAGGCTGAATTATTGTTTTTAGGCAACTTCAGCTCCATCTTCTGACAGAGCCAACGTTACTCACTGAGCGCCGCTATAGACTGATTCCCATTACAGTCTATAGCTGCGCCCAAATCTAGCAGCGCTGAAAAGCACTGCTCCGGGAGGAAGGTGCTGTGCATATGTCCCAGCACCACAAGTGAAATCAGCATTCAAAGTATGTAATTTAACAACTGGTTCAGGGGGGTACTTTAATGCTCAGTTAGTGATCCTCTGAGAGCAGTGTTTTCCGCATTTATTTGTTGCCCAAAGAATCAGGAAGCGAACCCTGCTAGGCGACATGCCTCCTACATTTGTAAAAGGCAGACAGTCCCCTTTACATATAAGTAATAAGATTGTACAATTAAGATCGTACCCAAAGTGGGCACCTTCGGGCAATTTTGGGACGAACTAACTCCCCTGTATGAATTATAATATTGCAAATACTACTCTAAAGTTTTGTGTAAGGACAAAACTTCCTGCACATTTCACAAAAGTACTGTATAAAGCACATGCCCAAAAGATAACATTCCGTATGCACCAGCTAAAGTGTCAGCCCAGTGTAAAGTTTGGAGAGACTACACTCCCCACGGTGTGATCGCTGCTACATACCGTCCTATTAATATCTTGATTCTGTTGCCGTTCGCCCTTATTTTCCGTCACTATTCCGTAGCAGCCACCATACACACGTGTGCCCCTTACTAGCCAATGCACATGCGCAATTCTCACATTACGGCGGCGTAAAGTATCAACAAGCACGGTGTAAGAAATGTAACGTCTCAATAAAGCTTGTTGACGAAATGAATAGCAAGTGTGGCCATGTTGGTTATGGGCTGCATTTTACGTGTCATTACTGCGTGGAAGTAACTGAATGGTGGTTCTGGTTACATTTGTATAAAATGTTTCTATTCCTCCAGCAGGCAGTTGTTAATTGCAGCGTATCAGACGGGTCAGCTTCCGTGTGGTGAAATCTGACTAGGCTGGTCATAATAGCGCTGAGGTGGCCAATCGTGTTCTATAGAATCTGTTTCATAATTAAGTGAATTTCTCGGTGGCCTTGGCAATGGCAACAAGAAAGCCTCGGGTGAGAGGGTGACAGCACAACTGTATATCCCAGCTGTCCCCAGTGGTGTAGCAATAGGGGGTGCAGAGGTTGTAACCGCACTGGAGCCAGAGGGGCCCCAAAGGGCTCTATTTTTTCAACTAAAAATGTGATTACCAACTATACTCTGTTATTTCTATCATTTAAATTGATATATACCTTATTGTTAAAATTAAAGGGATACTTAAGTGTGAGATAAAAAATGACTTTTACTCACCTGGGGCTCCCCTCAGCCCCCTGCAGCTGAACGGTGCCCTCGCCGTGTCCCTCCGATGCGCCTGGTCTTGCCGGCGGCCACTTCCGGTTTGGCCGTCACCGGCCGACAGGCTGTGAACGCGGCTGATTATCCGCGTCCCCGGCCGCAATAGCGCCCTCTTTAATGCTATTGCGGCTGGGGACGCGGGTAATCAGCCGCGTTCCCAGCCTGTCGGCCGGTGACGCCCAACACGGAAGTGGCCGCCGGCGAGACCAGGCGCATCGGAGGGACACGGCGAGGGCACCGTTCAGCTGCAGGGGGCTGAGGGGAGCCCCAGGTGAGTAAAAGTAATTTTTTTATCTCACACTTAAGTATCCCTTTAAGGAGAACTACTGATGTTAGAGAGGACCAGCGTGTTCTGAATGATAAAATTACATCTTTTGTTTCTGAATTCTTTGTGGAATGAGATCTGGCAGGAGTGTGTCTTAAAGTGTCCCTCTTTCTTATCTCAAAAATTTGGGAGATATGTTAGGAGTAAACTCCTGTTTGCTTTTGTTTTGGTTTTTTTCTCTTTTGTTTGTTACGCATTTAGGTGAGATGTACAGATCTGTTTTGTACTGAAAGTAATATTGGCAGTAGAATACCTTAAAACTGTTCCAAATTGCCCAGCATCCGGGTGGGAGGTATGGTCCCGTGGCAACCCCCGCCCCTGAATCTCAGCGCACACCCTCCATTCTGTGCTCCCCCTGCTAAGGCTACATACACACTTGAGATACAAGTCTTTGGAAAAGGCAAGAAGATCACAAACCAATTTTACCCCATTCCATGTAGTATGAGAGCCATACTCTACACCAGTGGTCCTCAAACTAAGGCCCTCGGGCCGAATGCAGCCCCCTGATGCTTTATTTAAAGGCCCTCCACATAAAATGTATTACTTATACAGTGGAGGAAATAATTATTTGACCCCTCACTGATTTTGTAAGTTTGTCCAATGACAAAAATGAAAAGTCTCAGAACAGTATCATTTCAATGGTAGGTTTATTTTAACAGTGGCAGATAGCACATCAAAAGGAAAATCGAAAAAATAACCTTAAATAAAAGATAGCAACTGATTTGCATTTCATTGAGTGAAATACGTTTTTGAACCCTCTAACAATAAAAGACTTAATACTTAGTGGAAAAACCTTTGTTTGCAAGCACAGAGGTCAAACGTTTCTTGTAATTGATGACCAAGTTTGCACACATTTTAGGAGGAATGTTGGTCCACTCCTCTTGCAGATCATCTCTAAATCCCTAAGGTTTCGAGGCTGTCACTGCAACTCTGAGCTTGAGCTCCCTCCATAGGTTTTCTATTGGATTAACCACCCTGGCGTTCTATTAAGATCGCCAGGGCAGCTGCATGAGGTTTTTTTTTAAATAAAAAAAAAAATATTTCATGCAGCCAACTGAAAGTTGGCTGCATGAAAGCCCACTAGATGGCGCTCCGGAGGCGTTCTTCTGATCGCCTCCGGCGGCCAAAAGTAACACGGAAGGCCGCAATGAGCAGCCTTCCGTGTTTGGCTTCTCCTGTCGCCATGGCGACGAGCGGAGTGACGTCATGGACGTCAGCCGACGTCCTGACATCAGCCGCCTCCGATCCAGCCTTTAGCGCTGGCCGGAACTATTTGTTCCGGCTGCGCAGGGCTCAGGCGGCTGGGGGGACCCTCTTTCGCCGCTGCTCGCGGCGGATCGCCGCAGAGCGGCGGCGATCATGCAGCACACGCGGCTGGCAAAGTGCCGGCTGCGTGTGCTGCTCTTTATTTGATCAAAATCGGCCCAGCAGGGCCTGAGCGGCACCCTCTGGCGGTAATGGACGAGCTGAGCTCGTCCATACCGCTAAGGTGGTTAAGGTCCGGAGACTGACTAGGCCACTCCATGACCTTAATGTGCTTCTTCTTGAGCCACTCCTTTGTTGCCTTTGCTGTATGTTTTGGGTCATTGTCGTGCTGGAACACCCATCCACGACCCATTTTCAGTTTCCTGGCAGAGGGAAAGAGGTTGTCGTTTAGGATTTTACAATACATGGCTCCGTCCATTTTCCCGTTAGTGCGATTAAGTTGTCCTGTGCCCTTAGTAGAAAAACACCCCCAAAGCAAAATGTTTCCACCCCCATGCTTGACGGTGGGGACGGTGTTTTGGGGGTCATAGGCAGCATTTTTCTTCCTCTAAAAACAGCGAGTTGAGTTAATGCCAAAGAGCTCTATTTTGGTCTCATCAGACCACAGCACCTTCTCCCAGTCACTCACAGAATCATTCAGGTGTTCATTGGCAAACTTCAGACGGGCCTGCACATGTGCCTTCTTGAGCAGGGGGACCTTGCGAGCCCTGCAGGATTTTAATCCATTGCGGTGTAATGTGTTTCCAATGGTTTTCTTGGTGACTGTGGTCCCTGCTAATTTGAGGTCATTCACTAACTCCTCCCGTGTAGTTCTAGGATGCTTTTTCACCTTTCTCAGAACCATTGACACCCCACGAGGTGAGATCTTGCGTGGAGCCCCAGAGCGAGGTCGATTGATGGTCATTTTGTGCTCCTTCCATTTTTGAACAATCGCACCAACAGTTGTCACCTTCTCTCCCAGCTTCTTGCTAATGGTTTTGTAGCCCATTCCAGCCTTGTGCAGGTCTACAATTTTGTCTCTGACATCCTTGGACAGCTCTTTGGTCTTTCCCATGTTGGAGAGTTTGGAGTCTGCTTGATTGATTGATTCTGTGGACAGGTGTCTTTTATACAGGTGATTAGTTAAGACAGGTGTCCTTAATGAGGGTGACTAATTGAGTAGAAGTGTCTAACCACTCTGTTGGAGCCAGAACTCTTAATGGTTGGTAGGGGTTCAAAAACTTATTTCACTCAATGAAATGCAAATCAGTTGCTATCTTTTATTTAAGGTTATTTTTTCGATTTTCCTTTTGATGTGCTATCTGCCACTCTTAAACCTACCATTGAAATGTTACTGTTCTGAGACTTTTCATTTCTTTGTCATTGGACAAACTTACAAAATCAGTGAGGGGTCAAATAATTATTTCCTCCACTGTAGATGCGGTCAGCTACAGCTTTAAATATTGGTGGTCTGCATATGGAATAGCAGTGCTGGCACCACCCATCCACACGGGAGCTAGAAAGCAGTAATTTGCTGATTTCCAATCAAATTCCACATCAGGTCGGTGACTGAAGGTTGTCACCTGGGTATGCTTCACTGTCTGACCCACAAAGACTTCTACGTCATTTTATGTATACTCTAGCCCCCCAGCAGTCTGAAGTATGTTGACCAGGCCCTCGACCCAAAATGTTTGAGGACCCCTGCTCTACATAGTCTATTCTATTGAGCTGAACTCCCCATCAGATAAAAATCTTTGCAAGATGCTGGACACAAAGATGCTGTACACATTCAACAGATCAGTATCTGCAAAAGATCAGTTCCTGAAAAAGATCCGTTCTTGCAAAATGCATTCATAGGGCTTTATTCACAAAAGAGTGCTAACTGATAGCACGGCCGTTTTCACGCGAATTTTCACGTTGTGCGCGATCACGAATTTACGCTTGAAACGACAACGGTTTTGCGCGCAAATGTGAATTTTCGCATGCAAATGATATCGATTTCATGCAAAAAAATAATTGCGCACGAAAATGTTATCGTTTCTCGTGAAAATTCGCGATAATGCACAACGCGAAAATTCACGTGAAAACGGTTGTGCTATCAGTTAGCACTCTTTTGTGAATCAAGCCCAAAGTCTATGATATCTGCAGATCCTCATACACACCGTGTTTAACAGACATTCATCTGCAGATCAGATCCACCAGGATGGATCTGCAGATGATTGTCAGAAATGCAGATGAATGTCTGTTAAACAAGGTGTGTATGAGGATCTGCAGATATCATAGACTATGAATGCATTTTGCAGGAACTGATCTTTTGCAGGAACAGATCTTTTGCAGATACTGATCTGTTGAATGTGTACAGCATGTTTGTGTCCAGCATCTTGCAAAGATTTTTATCTGATGGGGAGTTCAGCTCAGTAGAATAGACTGTGTAGAGTATGGCTCTCATACTACATGGAAGGGGGTAAAATTGGTCTGTGATCTTGCCTTTTCCAAAGACTTTTATCTCAAGTGTGCATGTAGCCTAAAGGTGCATACACACATCAGACTATAGTCTTTTATCTGTTCCTGCAAATTGCATTCATAAGGCCCGTACACACGCCCGACTGCAGGTAACGATGGGTCCATCGTCACCTCCCGCTGGTAGGGCGTTCCAGCGACAGTCTGGCGTGTGTACAGTCTGTCTGCAGACGGATAAGGCTGTTTCTGAAACAGCCTTATCAGTCCGCCGACAGACTGTACACACGCCGGACTGTCTGCTGAAAACCCGCCCAGCGGGAGGTGACGACGGACCCGTCGTTGCCTGCAGTCAGGCATGTGTACGGGCCTATAGTCTATGAGATCTGCAGATTATCATACACACCTTGTTTAGCTGACATTCATCTGCAGATCTGAAAATCCATCCTGGTGGATCTGATCTGCAGATGAATGTCAGTTAAATAAGGTGTGTATGATGATCTGCAGATCTCAAAGACTATGAATGCAATTTGCAGGAACGGATCTTTGGCAGGAACACATCTTTTGCAGATACTGATCTTTTGTGTCTGTACAGCATGTTTGTGTGCAGCATCTTGCAAACATTTTTTCTGATGGGGAGTTCAGCTCCATAGAATAGACTGTAGAAATACTCTCATACTGCATGAAGGGTGGTAAGATTGGTCTGTGATCTTTCATTTTCCAAAGACTATAGTCTGATGTGTGTATGCACTCTAAGGGGTGCATACACACATCAGACTAGATGTGACACCACCAGGGAAGCTATATGGGGGTGGGAGGGGGTAAGCACTAGGCACCAGGAAAGCTCTAGTGGTAGGGAGTAGGAAGCTCTTGACACCTGGGAAACTATATGGGGGTGGGAGGGGATAGTCATTAAAGGGGGCTGAGCAGAGTTTTTAAGGGAGGTTTACAATGGTGTGTGCTGCTGCAGTTGCAGGGGTTGACTGGAGCACCATAAAGGCCCATACACACGTCTGATTTTTTTAAACGACGGGTCGTTTGGTTGTCCAGTCGTTCAGTCGTCCGGACGTCAAATCAGGCGTGTGCACAGTCCGTCGTTCGGCTGATAAGACTGGTATTGAGCGATCCGCCAGGCGTGGAAATTTTGGCGCCAGATTCAGCTATAAAAGACCTCCCCCAGCCGGTGTTCAGTACTGTACGTTCTGACAGCTAGTGTGGAATGCCTTCTCCGGAAGAATCTTTGATACTGATCCTGATCACCTGTTGACGACCTGGCTTGCCTGACCACTCTCGATCGCCTCTCCCTCGGCACTGACGGTTTTCGGATTTCCTCTGTCTGCCACCCGCCCTGACCTTGACCTCAGATCCTCCTGTCTGCCGCCTGCCCCGAACTAGGCCTGTACCTCGGATTCTCCTGTCTGCCGCATGCCTCGACCTCAGCTTGTTTATCGACTACATTTCTCTCCATCTTCACCTCCACATTGTGGTACTAGTTCTCTCGACCACTAGTGAGATGATTCCAGTTTGCGACCTGGTGGGCACTAGGCTGCGAAGTTCAGGGCGATCCCCTGGTGTCGTGTTTTGGTGAAGACCCGTGCTCACTTAGACCCCGCATCTGGGCAAAACTTCGTTCCCTAGTGGAAGGGTCAACTGACCACCGGACTGACCAAGCATCTCAGCAACATCACCCTAACAGCTGACAACAAAAAGAAATCATGAACATCAAATGCCCATACACAGGCTCAACCAAACCAATTTTGGTCTGTTGGGCAACAATCAGGCGTATGCACGCGTAGCAAATAACTAGACAAGCAACTGATAACAAGTGGTTTGCCTCAACTCACACGACGGTTAGGGTGATATCATGCATTGTTTGAATAACATACCATATTTTCCGCCATATAAGACACTCCGGAATATAAGATGCACCCAGATTTAGAGGGCAAAAAAACAGGGAAAAAAAAATAAACTAAACCTGGTGCGTCCACATTTCAGGAGCATCTTATACATGTCCTCCCCAAAATGGTGTCCTCCTGTGTGCCTCGTGTGTCCTGTGGTCTCCCTCCTGTGTCCTGTGGTCTCCCCCCTGTGTCCTGTGGTCACCCCCCTGTATCCTCTGGTCTGTTCCCTGTGTCCTCTGGTCTACACCCTGTGTCCTCTGGTCTCCCCCGTGTCCTGTGGTCCCCCCCTGTATCCTCTGGTCTCTTTAAAAACAAGAGGTTAAGCGCTCCTGGAGGACCTCCTCAAACCTCAATCTGCGGTGCGCGCTCACGCAATCTATTGATGTTAGATTAATCCAGTCAGTTGTAAAAATAAGCAGCGCTCAGGGCCTCACACCGTGGAACAAAAGTTATGTAACCTTGTATAATTTGACAAACAGTCTCAAGTCCACGCTCATCAGTGGTACAAGTATCCAGGTTCCGTCATCAATTGTTCATATAGGGCCAACGCATGACATGTAAGAGGAGAGAAAAAGAGAGACCAATAGCGTAACTCCGTTACTGACCAAAAGCCACCACCACAGTAAATACTAATGGCCAGCTGACCGTGGAAGTTACACTTAAGTTGCACCTCAGGTGAGCACCCTGACACTCCCCCACAATGTCTGCACTCACCCCGTCAACCTCCAAGAATCTCCGGAGGTAGGATTGATCACAGGGGGGAATAATGCGTCCACAGGAAGTCAGATCAGCAGTGTCAGTCTACAACTAAAACAATAGCTCATAGCGTAAAACCATTTAATAAACAAAGTTAAAATTATCAGATCCACTCACAAGAGGAGACTTGGGTAAGCGCATATTAAACAGTTGGGTCCCGGGTGACCTTCCGTTCCTCTGGTCTCTTCCCTGTGTCCTGTGGTCTCTCCCCCCCCCCCCCCCCGTGTCCTGTGGCCTCCCCCCCCCCCCTGTGTCCTGTGGTCTCCCCCCCTGTGTCCTGTGGTCTCCCCCCCCCTGTGTCCTGTGGTCTCCCCCCCCCTGTGTCCTGTGGTCTCCCCCTGTGTCCTGTGGTCACCCCCCTGTGTCTTGTGGACTCCCCCGTGTCCTGTGGTCTCCCCGTGTCTTGTGGTCTCCCCCGTGTCCTGTGGTCTTTCCCTGTGTCTTCTGGTCTTCCCTCTGTGTCCTGTGCTCTCCCCCCTGTGTCCTGTGCTCGCCCCGGTGTCCTCTGGTCTCCCCCCTGTGTTCTGTGCTTGCCCTCCTGTGTCCTGTGGTCTCCCCCGTGTCCACTGGTCTTTCCCCTGCGCCCTGTGGTCTCCCCCTGTGTCCTCTGGTCTTCCCCGTGCCCTGTGATTTTCCCCCGTGTCCTGTGGTCGCCCTCCTGTGTTCTCTGGTCCCTCCCCTGCGTCCTCATGTTTCTCCGTGTCCTCATGTCTCCCCGCTGTGGGGGCAGGATGGACACGCAGCGGAGAGCCAGGCACAGCGGGGACACAGGCAGGGAATCCCGATGTCGGCGGTTCATATACGGTACCTGTTTTGAATGTGGCCATGATGCGCAGTCCGCCATTTTGCTTGTTATGCAGTATGTTTATGAGTTGGTTGCTTAGCTGGTTGGTGTGCAGAACATACAAGGTATGAGGCCTGTCCCCCAATCATTATCCGATTCCTTGGGCTACTCTGCAGGACCTAGGCTATACAGACAGTGCAGGTGTGATGTAAAGCGGGAGTCGTATCAATGGAGAGAACGATGCTCTTGGCCAAAGCAATTCACCAGGATGATCACAGGCCGTGGAGTCAGAGGTTGCTGTACACATGCTGGATTCTTGGCAGAGGTGGTAGCTATTGACAGCCTCTCAAAGTTTTATCTAGTGTGTGTACACACTAGGCCTGAACGATTTTAGGAAAAGATTGAATTGCACGATTTCAGTCAGAAATTTCGATTCGGTTCACGGTTTTCTTTAAATCAAGCTTTAGTATATCACACAGTCCAGCTTACAGCCACCTCAGCTCAAATGCATAGTGCCCACAGCACATATCATCTTGCACACACACAGAATGAGTCACACAGCGTGTCAGTGTGATCTGATGTGCATTGTGCAGATTTGCAAAGGAAGCGGGGGGCGGAGCCATGACAAATCTTAGCCTGGATGCCTGGCTCATAGTAGGTAGTGGTACTGTCTGTCACTGCCTGGCCAAACTCTTGACTGATGGGCCTTCCGTGGCGCGCTAGGCTAGAAGCAAGAGAGCACGAGAGTCTGCGGGAGAACCGAGAACCTGTGGGCGGAATCTACCGCCCGCCCAGCTGATGAAGTGCCAGGCTGTGTGGAGCGAAAGTGTGAGAGCCTGCCACGGCCGCCCGCCCAGCCAATGACGCGCTAGGCGGAGGGAGAAAGTAAGAGGCTGAGCCCTGTGATGACGTCGGAGGTGGAGGCGGCAGTAGGAAGGAGGAAGGAGATGGTTAGAAATGCTAAGCCGCCACTACTTACATGGAGCGGCAAGCGGAAGATAGACTGCCTGCCTCTGCCTGGCTAAAATGATACACTGCGGGAGGGATATCGCGAGAAATCGCTGAATTCACGATCACGAAATCGTTGTTTCCGTGATCGCGATTTCGGTTTTAAATCGATAAATTGTTCAGGCCTTGTACACACTTTAAAGCCTAGTATACAAATATGAGGTTTGTCACCTGACAGGCAATGGTTGTACAGACACAACAGTTCAAGGCCAAGGTTGTAAAGATGCATCACTAACCTC
The DNA here is from genome assembly GCF_040937935.1 of Hyperolius riggenbachi. Classification (NCBI taxonomy): domain Eukaryota; kingdom Metazoa; phylum Chordata; class Amphibia; order Anura; family Hyperoliidae; genus Hyperolius; species Hyperolius riggenbachi. Next base: position 409,456,845 of record NC_090646.1, on the reverse strand, counting down.
TGTTACTATGGAAGGAGGAGGAGGCATGATACAGCAAATTCTGGCAGGTGGGATGAGTGGGAGAAAAATATCACTTTTAGGTCGCTTGCCGTATCTTTAGTCAACTACAGGGGGCTCCACACACTAGATTCTCGCCAAGGCATCTTTATCGACTGCTCTGGCTGAGTTTAATCTAACATGTTTATGTGGCTTAAAGCATTGTACACACACACTACATGGTTCTCCGCTATCTATGACATGTCAGATATGTCCAGTGACAGAACAGTTCTGCAGGACGGGCCTATGCATTCCATCACTGCGACAGACATGTTTGAGCAGATCCTATACTTGACATAGTATCTGTCAGAATGTCCATTTATCCATCGCTGTTTGTTATGGTCCAACAATGGCATGGTCTGAACCAAATCTAGTATTTGCATTTTCACCAAAATTTCATGTTTACACGGTTCTAAACAATTTCCACCACCAGATGGCAGTATTAGTTTTGCAAGCGTACACAAGCAATAATACAATTATTTATAGTGTGGGCTGCAGACTATAGGCTTTATTAAATCAGTATTGGTAAAGTTGCCGTCTGCAGGGACCGCACAGCAGTTTTAACTTGTTTAGCTCAGGTTGCACATTAAGGCTGGTTTCACAGTGGGACGTTACAGGCGCACGTTAGAGCAGCCTGTAACGCAGCCCACCGCACAGTAATGAAAAATCAATGGGGCTATTCACAGTGCCCACGTTGTAACGCTGCATCACAAGACAACGTACTGCATGCAGTACTTTAGACGGTTAGACTGCTTGCGCATGCTCAGTAATCTTGTGGAGGAGCGGAGAGCGGCCAGGCACATGGCTAATTAATATGCACTGCACGTTGTGACGTGCAGTGTTTACTTCCTGGAGCGGCCGCTCTGTGCGGCGATTGGCCGGCGGGACCACGTGATGCCGCATGCGCACAAGAGTGCGCATCACGGCATCACTGACGCCAGAGTGAGCTGCACAACGCGGCTCACTCTGACGTCCAGATCCAGCACCACCAGGCGTTCCGTTAGAGGGACGTTATGCGACCTTAACGCCCCCTCTAACGCAACGTCCTGGTGTGAAATTAGCCTTAAGGGGAACTTCAGCCTAAACAAACATACTGTCATCAAGTTACATTAGTTATGTTAATTAAAATAGATAGGTAATATAATCTCTTACCCACCCTGTTTTAAAAGAACAGGCAAATGTTTGTGATTCATGGGGGCTGCCATCTTTGTCATGGGGGCAGCCATCTTTTTGGTTGAAAGGAGGTGACAAGGAGCATAAGACACAGTTCCAACTATCCTGTGTCCTGATTACCCCTTCCAGCTGCACACGCTAGGCTTCAAATGTCAAGTTAAAAATGTTAAAAAAAAAAAAATTGCACCAAAACAGCAGAACGAGATCAACAAAATAAAAAATCCCATCATGCTTTGCACAGCATCAGGGGAAAAAAGCCCGGGCAGTTTTCTTCTGTGCAGCTAAAAATGAGGCTTGTATAAGAGAAACAAAGTTCTGATGCTGTGAAACTGTTAAAGAAACACAAAGCCTTTTCAGTGCTGCTGAGTCGATTTTTAGTACGGAGGTTCACTTTAAGTGTAGCCTTAGTAACTTAACCAATAATAAGTAAATATGACCCTATTTGTCTTGCAAAATAGGACCATGTCAGGCAGCAGGGTATGGCTCTTGGTAGTATCACCTGAGAGGCACGCCTTAATGAGGGACAGCAAGGAAGTGGAGCCCAGAAAGGAGCAACAATGGTTATATGGTCAGTGGTCACAAGTGCTGTTGTTTACTACACAACAGAGATATTTGTGCGTATTTTCATAGCCCCACACGTATTGTGCTGAGACTAAGGGAGGGATCCACTGGTTTAGTACACTGTTCTTGGACAGGGCTTTAAGTCTGTGAGACATTACTTCTCCTCCATAACCAAAGCATTATTAAAGAACACCTGAAATGTAAGGGATATGGAAGCTGCAACATTTCTTTCCTTTTACACAATGCAGATTTCCTGGCTGTCCTACTGATCCTCTGCTTCTAATACTTCTAACCCCAAACACTGAACAAGCATGCAGATCAGATGTTTGGATTTGCTGCTACAGCTTTACTGTAACAATATATGAAATCTGCTACACTGCTGTGGGGCTGTGTGGCCAGTGCAGGGACAGGGAATATTGTCAAAGTTGAGGGACGCATGAATTGCACTCAGTATCAGCAAATTCTGGAGACCAATGTCCAGGAATCAGTGACAAAGATGAAGCTGCATCGGGGCTGGATCTTTCAACAAGATAATGACCCTAAGCACTGCTCAAAATCCACTAAGGCGTTCATGCAAAGGAACAAGTACAACGTTCTGGAATGGCCATCTCAGTCCCCAGACCTGAATATAATTGAAAATCTGTGGTGTAAGTTACAGAGAGCTGTCCATGCCTAGAAGCCATCAAACTTGAATGAACTAGAGATGTTTTGTATAGAGTAATGGTCCAAAATACCTTCAACCAAAATCCAGAGTCTCATTGGAGACTACAGGAAGCGTTTAGAGGCTGTAATTTCTGCAAAAAGAGGATCTACTAAATATTGATTTCATTTCTTTTTTGTGGTGCCCAAATTTATGCACCTGCCTAATTTTGTTTAACCACTTAAGGACCGCCCCCAGCCGATGGGCGGCGGCAAAGTCCGGGCCCAAACGACCGCAATACGCCCATCGGCGGGGCGGCTGCGGGCGTTGCTATGCGGCGATCGCGTCATTCGTGACACGATCAGCCGCCGGGGACTGGCTCCGCCCCCGTTCACTGTAACCCGCCGGCCGTTCGGAAGCGCCGGCGGGTTACTAGCACCCGGATCGCCGCATGTACTTTGTATAATAGGATTTGTAATGTATACAAAGCCTATTATACTGGCTGCCTCCTGCCCTGGTGGTCCCAGTGTCCGAGGGACCACCAGGGCAGGCTGCAGCCACCCTAGTCTGCACCCAAGCACACTGTTTGCACCCAGTCACCCCCCTAATCACCCATCAATCACTCCCTGTCACAATCTGTCAACGCTAATTTTTTTTTAGTCCCTAATCTGCCCCCTACTCCCTCCTGATCACCCCCCACCCCTCAGATTCTCCCCAGACCCCCCCCCCCCCCCGTGTACTGTATGCATCTATCCCCCCTGATCACCTGTCAATCACCCCCTGTCACTGCCACCCATCAATCAGCCCCTAACCTGCCCCTTGCGGGCAATCTGATCACCCACCCACACCAATAGATCGCCCGCAGATCCGACATCAGATCACCTCCCAAGTGCAGTGTTTACATCTCTTCTCTCCTCTAAACACCCACTTATTACCCATCAATCACCCCCTATCACCACCTGTCACTGTTACCCATCATATTAGCCCATAATCTGCCCCTTTGCGGGCACCCAATCACCCGCCCACACGCTCAGATTGCCCTCAGACCCCCCCTTATCAATTCGCCAGTGCAATATTTACATCTGTTATTCCCTGTAATAACCCACTGATCACCTGTCAATCACCCATCAATCACCCCCTGTCACTGCCACCCATCAATCACCCCCTGTCACTGCCACCCATCAATCACCCCCTGTCACTGCCACCCATTAATCAGCCCCTAACCTGCCCCTTGCGGGCAATCTGATCACCCACCCACACCAATAGATCGCCCGCAGATCCGACATCAGATCACCTCCCAAGTGCAGTGTTTACATCTCTTCTCTCCTCTAAACACCCACTAATTACCCATCAATCACCCCCTATCACCACCTGTCACTGTTACCCATCAGATTAGACCCTAATCTGCCCCTTGCGGGCACCCAATCACCCGCCCACACCTCAGAACGCCCTCAGACCCCAGCCCTGATCACCTCGCTAGTGCATTGCTTGCATCTATTTCCCCCCTCTAATCACACCTTGAGACACCCATCAATCACCTCCTGTCACCCCCTAGCACACCTACCCATCAGATCAGGCCCTAATTTGCCCCGTGTGGGCTCCTGATCACTCGGCCAAACCCTCAGTTCCCCCTCAGACCCCCTTCCGATCACCTCCCCAGTGCATTGATTGCATCTATTTTCCCCTCTAACCGCCCCCTGAGACACCCATCAATCACCTCCTGTCACCCCCCTAGCACTCCTATCCATCAGATCAGGCCCAATACATCCTGTCATCTAAGAGGCCACCCTGCTTATGACCGGTTCCACAAAATTTGCCCCCTTATAGACCACCTGTCATCAAAATTTGCAGATGCTTATACCCCTGAACAGTCATTTTGAGAAATTTGGTTTCCAGACTACTCACAGTTTTGGGCCCGTAAAATGCCAGGGCAGTATAGGAACCCCACAAGTGACCCCATTTTAGAAAGAAGACACCCCAAGGTATTCTGTTAGGTGTATGATGAGTTCATAGAAGATTTTATTTTTTGTCAAAAGTTAGCGGAAATTGGATTTTTATTGTTTTTTTCACAAAGTGTCATTTTTCACTAACTTGTGACAAAAAATAAAATCTTCTATGAACTCACCATACCCCTAACAGAAAACCTTGGGGTGTCTTCTTTCTAAAATGGGGTCACTTGTTGGGTTCCTATACTGCCCTGGCATTTTAGGGGCCCTAAACCGTGAGTAGTAGTCTAGAAAACAAATGCCTCAAAATGACCTGTGAATAGGACGTTGGGCCCCTTAGCGCACCTAGGCTGCAAAAAAGTGTCACACATGTGGTATCGCCATACTCAGGAGAAGTAGTATAATGTGTTTTGTGGTGTATTTTTACACATACCCATGCTGGGTGGGAGAAATCTCTCTGTAAATGGACAATTGTGTGTAAAAAAAAATCAAAAATGTGTCATTTACAGAGATATTTCTCCCACCCAGCATGGTTATATGTAAAAATACACCACAAAACACATTATACTACTTCTTCTGAGTACGGCGATACCACATGAGTGACACTTTTTTGCAACCTAACTGTGCTAAGGGGCCCAAAGTCCAAGGAGTACCTTTAGGATTTCACAGGTCATTTTGAGACATTTGGGTTCAAGACTACTCCTCACGGTTTAGGGCCCCTAAAATGCCAGGGGAGTATAGAAACCCCACAAGTGACCCCATTTTAGAAAGAAGACACCCCAAGGTATTCTGTTAGGTGTATGATGAGTTCATAGAAGATTTTATTTTTGTCACAAGTTAGCGGAAATTGATATGTATCGTTTTTTTTTTCACAAAGTGTCATTTTCCGCTAACTTGTGACAAAAAAAAAATCTTCTATGAACTCACCATACTCCTAACAGAATACCTTGGGGTGTCTTCTTTCTAAAATGGGGTCACTTGTGGGGTTCCTATACTGCCCTGGCATTTTAGGGGCCCTAAACCGTGAGGAGTAGTCTAGAATCCAAATGCCTCAAAATGACCTGTGAATAGGACGTTAGGCCCCTTAGCGCACCTAGGTTGCAAAAAAGTGTCACACATGTGGTATCACCGTACTCAGAAGAAGTAGTATAATGTGTTTTGGGGTGTATTTTTATACATACCCATGCTGGGTGGGAGAAATCTCTGTGTAAATGGACAATTGTGTGTAAAAAAAATCAAATAATTGTCATTTACATAGATACTTCTCCCACCAGCATCTGTATGTGTAAAAATACACCCCAAAACACATTATACTACTTCTCCTGAGTACGGCGGTACCACATGTGTGGCACTTTTTTGCACCCTAAGTGCGCTAAGGGGCCCAAAGTCCAATGAGTACCTTTAGGATTTCACAGGTCATTTTGCGACATTTGGTTTCAAGACTACTCCTCACGGTTTAGGGCCCCTAAAATGCCAGGGCAGTATAGGAACCCCACTAATGACCCCATTTTAAAAAAGAAGACACCCCAAGGTATTCCGTTAGGAGTATGGTGAGTTCATAGAAGATTTTATTTTTTGTCACAAGTTAGCGGAAAATGACACATTGTGAAAAAAAACAATTAAAATCAATTTCCGCTAACTTGTGACAAAAAAAAAAATCTTCTATGAACTCACCATACTCCTAACGGAATACCTTGGGGTGTCTTCTTTCTAAAATGGAGTAATTTGTGGGGTTCCTATACTGTCCTGGCATTTTAGGGGCCCTAAACCGTGAGGAGTAGTCTTGAAACGAAATTTCTCAAAATGACCTGTGAAATCCTAAAGGTACTCATTGGACTTTGGGCCCCTTAGCGCAGTTAGGGTGCAAAAAAGTGCCACACATGTGGAATCGCCGTACTCAGGAGAAGTAGTAGTATGTGTTTTGGGGTGTATTTTTCCACATACCCATGCTGAGTGGGAGAAATATCTGTATAAATAGACAATTGTGTGTAAAAAAATAAAAAAAATTGTCATTTACGGAGATATTTCTCCCACCCAGCATGGGTATGTGTAAAAATACACCCCAAAACACATTATACTACTTCTCCTGAGTACGGCAATACCACATGTGTGGCACTTTTTTGCAGCCTAACTGCGCTAAGGGGCCCAAAGTCCAATGAGCATCTTTAGGCTTTACAGGGGTGCTTACAATTAGGCACCTCCCAAAATGCCAGGACAGTGAACACACCCCACAAATGACCCCATTTTGAAAAGTAGACACTTCAAGGTATTCAGAGAGGAGCATAGTGAGTCCGTGGCAGATTTCATTTTTTTTTTGGTCGCAAGTTAGAAGAAATGGAAACTTTTTTTTTTTTGTCACAAAGTGTCATTTTCCGCTAACTTGTGACAAAAAATAAAATCTTCTATGAACTCACCATGCCTCTCACTGAATACTTTGGGATGTCTTCTTTCCAAAATGGGGTCATTTGGGGGGTATTTGTACTATCCTGGAATTTTAGCCCCTCATGAAACCTGACAGGTGCGCAGAAAAGTCAGAGATGCTTGAAAATGGGAAAATTCACTTTTGGCACCATAGTTTGTAAACGCTATAACTTTTACCCAATCCAATAAATATACACTGAATTTTTTTTTTTTATCAAAGACATGTAGCAGAATAACTTTCGCGCTCAAATGTATAGGAAATTTTACTTTATTTGAAAAATGTCAGCACAGAAAGTTAAAAAAGTCATTTTTTTGACAAAATTTATGTCTTTTTTGATGAATATAATAAAAAGTAAAACTCGCAGCAGCAATCAAATAGCACCAAAAGAAAGCTGTATTAGTGACAAGAAAAGGAGGTAAAATTCCTTTAGGTGGTAGGTTGTATGACCGAGCAATAAACCGTGAAAGCTGCAGTGGTCTGAATGGAGAAAAAGGCTCTGGTCCTTAAGGGGCGAAAAGACTGTGGTCCTCAAGTGGTTAAACAATTATTGCACACTTTCTGTAAATCCAATGAACTTTGTTTCACTTCTCAAATATCGCTGTGTGTTTCTTCTATATGATATATTTAACTGACATTTTTTATTGTACCAACCAACGATTTATACAGGATAATCATGACAATTAACAAGGTTGCCCAAACTTTCGCATCCCACTGTATTCCTTTAAATCTCAATAAATAAGCCAGTTCTATAGAGATTTAGTATAATATCTTTATATGCATCTGTGACCCCATTCCTTCCCTGACAGTGTTTACAGTTTTGGTTATCCAAAGTCTTGTACAGTACTCCGGTTATAGAACCAGGTAGCTATGGGAGAATAAATAAAGTTCATATGCATTGGCGTAGCTAAGGAGCTTTTCCCGGTGCAAGTTTTACATGGGGCCCCCTAAGCACTCTGTATATAACAATTGATATGGTGTACCAAAACCTGCCAAGGCCAACCACAGTGTCAGAGGTGCAAGAAGGGGATGAGGAACAGTGTGTTAAGGATTACTACTATTCAAAGCATCTATAAAAGTGATTATTACCACCACAGGACCAATAGAGAGCTAATACTGTGATAGAGGGTGGACCCTTCGGGGCCTCTCTGGCCCAAGGGCCCCGTTGCGGTTGCTACCTCTGCACCACCTATTGCTATGCCACTGTTCATATGCCAACTTAGACCTCGATAGTATGGCACTAATTAATTCTTGTCTCAATGGCTTGCTTCTGTTTTTTAGATCTTGTGTCACCAGAGGAGTTATTCCTCAGATAACATCATCACTGTAAGACTACATTTTTGGCATACCAAAGATGCATAAATGAATAAAATCATCACAAGGACGACAAGGCATTGGCTTCGATCTGAAACAAAATCAGTAAATTTACCAACTGCAGCATCTTTTTTTCGACATGAAGGATATGTCATACTGTATCTCTCGCATTCACAGTGCCACGTTGTGGAGCTGCGTTATAAAGTCTCATAACGCAGCTTACCGCACTGCAATGCTAATCCTATCCTAATCCAATGCAACCGTTCACAGTGCGACGTTAAAGTTGCGTTAAAAAAATGTTGCGTTGTGGTAACTCACTGCTTGCAGTGCGTTACCTCTCAACGCAGACACGTTGCGACTTTAAAGTCGCATTAAACCGCAACGTCCCACTGTGACTAAAAAGTAAACATGAATAGAAAAAAAAACATAAAATAAACATACATGGCATAAGTATCCCGCATAGTGAAGTCTTCACTCTGCTCCACTTATCTGGCATCCCGTTCGTCGACTGTGATTGCTCAAATTTTGTGTTCTTTATTTTAAAGAGGAGCTGTTAGGTATAAGGTCTCAGAGAAAAAAAACACATATATCAGTAGCTAAATATTGGCTCTATTTACATTACATATGCATTTCACTGTCCACGTTTGGATTTCACATAATTTTTATGTAGTATTTGCAGAGAACGATGCTCCTGAAAGCTCATGGCAGGTTCCATGTTTGTCTGTCTCCTATGAAGCCAATTGTGTCGTCATGTCCTCCCTGCTTCCTGATGATTCGACTCGCAAAAAAGATCCTAATGGACAACACTACTGTACATTGAATATTAATTAGCCATGTGGCTAGGAACAATAGCGGACTCATGCAGTATACTCTGCCCGGAGATTTTTCAGTGCTGTGAGCTGGACTGCGTTACAAGCTGTTGTAACATGAGCCTGTAACTTCTCACTAGCAGCCGAGGGGAGGACCCAAGGTGGGGAGAAGCAGCCCCAGAATGCTTTGCAGTATGTTATGCGGCCTCTCGTCCTTTTAAGAGCTTGGGAATAACAGCTTTGCTGTTCAGCACACATCAAAAGTAAGAGAGATTTTTAACTTCAGTATTGCCTTTTTGGCTTCCTTCTAAACTGTTTAACACAGGAGAATAGAGGTTTAAATTAGCTTTTGCAGCCTGACAGTTACTCTTTAAAATAGGCTGAGAATTCTCCCCTCAGAGCATTCTGAGAGACCAAAGATCTTCGCTACTGACATTAGAACTCTTAGTAAACAAACATTCCGTAGAGGTCTCCTGCCAGAACCAAAGATGTTGCCATCTGTGATAGATTTCAGAATGTAAATCAGGGAGAGTAAAGATTTTACATTGGACAAACACTGACTTAAATCATTTTCTACATGAGTATTGTAAAAAATAAATACATAAGCAATTTTATTTATTGTTATTTTGACTACAGTTCCATTTTAAGCTTGCCTTCAATAACTTAAAATGAGGCTCTGTAATGTATTACTACAAACGTAGGATATTTAGCATATTACTGATTTTGCATTTGTTAAAAAAAAAAACTATTATACACACTATCATTACACAGTATTCTCATATTTATCATGACTGGGTTTAATTCAGGGGCCCATATGCAATTCACTTTTTCTCCTGAGTTTTCTCCTAGGTGATATTTTCTCAACTTGTCATAAAAAGACTTTTAAGCCAAAAACAAGCAAGAACATACTCAAAATAAATTTAATAGTACCCTTTCACCAACTTTTGGGTACACTTCCAATTGTAAAATGCTGAAAAGTTAGTTTAAAGAGAATATGAAAATGATCTCCTAGGTGAAAAAGTTAATTGCATATGAACCAGGATCTCTTTGATGCACTAATGTGTTGGTAGCCATGTAATAATGTAAGGTCACAGACGGCTTTGTCCCGAATGTGCAAGTGTTGAAGAATAAGTGCAGTCATGCACAAGAAAAGCTCAATAAACCTATCAGTGTCCACTGAAGCAAAATGCAATACTATCACTGGGGATTAAACCCTTGACCTCTCACACTCAAGGTTAGTTACACTGTTAACCAAGTTGGAAAAACATCATGAGAAAATGCACCTTCATAAAGCCTAATGCAGCCAACTTAAGATATGTATTGATTAGTTTACTTCAAAGGAAAACATTCCCTTAACTCCATTTGACAATCATATAAATCCCTGGATTAACATGCTACTTCAAAATGTAGATAACAATTACTATTTATTTAGTTTGATAAAAAAATAAAAGCACACATATTTCAGCTCCGTGAAACTGGCCCCCATACAATCAGCACAAATAAAAATGCTGGGTTAGTTCTACATTTGTGCCCATTTGTGCCAAAAATTAAGATTTGTGCCGCTTTCGTTTTGAAGATAATAGCACTTATTTTCTCCCAAACTGTAACATGACTGTAACGATCGGTGTCAGCAACCAGAGAGAGAATCTGATCCTTGGCGATCTGCAGTATCCCCAAGAATACAGATATACCAGATTATTGAGGATCTGCAGTATCGTCAATAATCAGATATGTCTAACCTCTAGACACCTGAGTGGGTGAGTGTTTTGTAACAGTAACAACTCTGAGTGGAGACCACCAGAGGAGCTGGCGGCCTAAGACTCCTGAGGAATTCACCCCTGACTGTGGGTGATATTCCTGTAGCCTGTGGACCCCTGGGCGAGGGACCGAGGCTGGGTTGCAGGAAGCCCTGCTGCTAATACGAAAGGTTTTGCCCTGAACTGGGCTAACGTAATACAGTAATAGCACAATCCTAGTCTTCGGGTGTGAGGTCCGTAGTCACAACACCCTGGAACTAGTCTGGAGCATAACATAAATGATAATACAATTCCCTAGTCTTGGGTGTGAGGTCCGTGATTATCAACACCCTGGAACTAGTCTGGAATATAACATAAATGATAATACAATTCCCTAGTCTTTGGTGTGAGGTCCGTGATCATCAACACCCTGGAACTAGTCTGGAATATAACATAAATGATAATACAATTCCCTAGTCTTTGGTGTGAGGTCCGTGATCATCAACACCCTGGAACTAGTCTGGAACATAACACAAAGACAATACAGTTCCCTAGTCTTGGGTGTGAGGGCCTTGATCTCAACACCCTGGAACTATGCTAGAGAATACACAGAAGATACACAGTATTCCTAGTCTGGGGTGTGAGGGCCTTGATTTCAACACCCTGGAACTGGTCTAACAAATAATACAATACAATAGTTCTTTAAGCTATCAACAGAATCTGGCTAAGTGTGAATTCCCAGGTCCACCTGGTTCAAACACCCTGTAAGGATCTGACTATGGTCTAACTGCTTCCACACAAGTGTTTGCAATGGCAGACAACCAGCAACTGACAAGCAAGCAGAATATATAGTTGCTGAACACTGCTGCCCCGCCCGAGCCACTCAGCCATTTATGAGTCCAGCAGGAATCAGCTGATCATCCTGATCAGCTGATACTTCCCCTGCTGGTATAAAGGTCCTGACTTCTGGCCCGCGCGCGCGCGTAGCTCTCCATCCATCTATGTGGACTAACAGACCCAGCCACTCCAAAGGCACGCTGCTGCGTACAAACCGCCACCTTGGACGCGTAAACAGCCGCTTTGCTGTTAGAACATGCGGCGGCTTTTCCACGTTCTGCCACACTACCAGACGTGTGCCTACGCGTTCAAACCGCCGCGTGGGACGTGGAATCAGCCGCCTTGCTTTTAGCACACGCGGCGGCTTTTGCGCGTTTTCTCACAATGACCCAGCCCCATACAACAACCTACGGACATGAAATGGGTATGGGTGTGTAGTGTTGTGTGTGCTCATTTGTGCTGCAAAAATCATCTATCTTTTATAGTGTTTGAGATATGCACGTCTTATAATGGTCAAAAGTTTCACTCAGCCTTTGTAATGTTGGGGGGGGGGGGAGGGGTGTGAACTTTTGACCTTTATGAAAACTTGAATATCTCAAAAACGAAAAAAAATAGTAAGTTAATTTGTGCAGCATAAATGAACACATGCACTCCCCATGCAAACCAGTCCCATGTCTGTAGATTGTTGTACCGGAGGGAGGGGGGGGGGGGGGGGGCGGGTTGTGTGATGTTATTTTTGTGGCACAAATGTAGCACAATGGAATTTTTATTTGTGTTGATTGTAGGGGACTAGCTTCACGGAGCCACATATTTCAAGTCAGCTGACATATTTTAACAAACTGTACATACCTGTAATTGTGCTGGTGTTTTCTGAGGTTACCGAGGTGGCTTTGCTGGTTTCATAGTGAAAGTTGCCATGCATGGCTAAAGCCATCATATTCATAAAAGTGTGGAGAGGATTTTTTTTTTTTTACGCAGTGATTTATTTATTTTTAAGTGATAAGCCAATTTTGTGGGTACCTTTAATCCCACAGTAACTTTATCCTCAATTTAAGAGCTAGGAGAGCCTCTGCCAGGGCAGTTTCTAGGCTAAATTTCACCCAGGGCGAGGGTGTAAAAATCGCCCCCCCCCCCCTTCCCCGCCATGGAGCCAGGTATAGGTGCCCACAGTTTAGGTTAGCTATGTAGGTGCCTGCAGTATACGTTAGATAGGTAGGTGCCTGCAGTATAGGTTTGGTAGGTAGGTGCCTGCAGTATAGGTTAGATAAGTAGGTGCCTGCAGTATAGATAGGTAGCTTAGATAGGTAGGTGACAGTATAGGTTAGATAGGTAAGTAGGTGACTGCAGTATAGGTTAGATAGATAGGTGCCGGCTGTATAGGTTAGATAGGTAAGTGCTTGCAGTATAGGTTTGGTAGGTAGGTGCCTGCAGTATAGGTTAGATAGGTAGGTGACTGCAGTATAGCTTAGATAAGTAGGTGCCAGTATAGGATAGATAGATAGGTGACTGCAGTATAGCTTAGGTAGGTGACTGCAGTATAGCTTCAATAAGTAGGTGCCAGTATAGGTTAGATAGGTAGGTGACTGCAGTATAGGATAGATAGGTAGGTGACTGCAGTATAGGTTAGGTAGGTGCTGCAGTATAGATTAGGTAGGTAGGTGCTGCAGTATAGATTAGGTAGGTAGGTGCTGCAGTATAGATTAGGTAGTTAGGTGCTGCAGAATAGATTAGGTAGGTAGTTAGGTACTGCAGACTGCAGTATAGGTTAGGTAGGTGCTGCAGTATAGATTAGGTAGGTGCTGCAGTATAGATTAGGTAGGTAGGTGCTGCAGTATAGCGTAGGTAGGTAGGTAGGTGCTGCAGTATAGAGTAGGTAGGTGCTGCAGTATAGAGTAGGTAGGTAGGTGCTGCAGTATAGAGTAGGTAGGTAGGTAGGTAAGGTGCTGCAGTATAGATTAGGTAGGTAGGTGCTGCAGTATAGATTAGGTAGGTAGGTGCTGCAGTATAGGTTAGGTAGGTGCTGCAGTATAGATTAGGTAGGTGCTGCAGTATAGAGTAGGTAGGTAGGTGCTGCAGTATAGAGTAGGTAGGTAGGTAAGGTGCTGCAGTATAGATAAGGTAGGTGCTGCAGTATAGATTAGGTAGGTAGGTGCTGCAGTATAGGTTAGGAAGGTGCTACAGTATAGATTAGGTAGGTGCTGCAGTATAGATTGGGTAGGTGCTGCAGTATAGAGTAGGTAGGTGCTGCAGTATAGATTAGGTAGGTAGGTGCTGCAGTATAGATTAGGTAGGTAGGTGCTGCAGTATAGATTAGGTAGGTAGGTGCTGCAGTATAGGTTAGGAAGGTGCTACAGTATAGATTAGGTAGGTGCTGCAGTATAGATTGGGTAGGTGCTGCAGTATAGATTAGATAGGTAGGTAGGTGCTGCAGTGGTGGTGGGAGCGGGCATAATAGTAATAACTCACCTTTCTTCATCTTCAGCTGAATAGCCGATCTCACTGCTTCAATGTACTTCCTGTCTCGGCATCTGTCTCAGTAACAGCTCCCCCCTGTGTTGACATGCGGAACATCATCACAGGGGGCGCTGTTACTGAGACAGATGCCGAGACAGGAAGTACATTGAAGCAGCGTGAGCGTGAGATCGGCTATTCGGCTGAAGATGAAGAAAGGTGAGTTATTACTATTATGCCCGCTCCCACCACCACAGCGCCCCCCTCCGGCCACAACAATCCAGCGCCCCGGGCGATTGCACGCATCGCACGCCCATAGAAACGGGGCTGGCCTCTGCTCTTAAGGCCCGTCCACACCTTGCAATTCTTTATGTATTTCTTCTGTTGACTGGTGATTTCTTAAGCAATCGTTTCCCACAATCCTGCGACGTGGGTACAGGTCCGAGATTAAGCAAATTAGGACGCGCAGCAATAATGACGATCACAGTGGATCCGATCTTTGAGATTCCCAATGACACTTGATGACTCCGGCACAAAGTGCTGCGATCGTTTGAACTGTCATTTGCGCCGTCGTGTCCCGCCGCGTGACATCCCATGTTACCACGGGCTGGAAGATGGATCATGGAACCTTGTTCCTCGGTAGGTGTCACTGTGAGGTTCCGTGATCCATTGGCAGGTGAGTAGTCAGCTTTAGACTCCAGCGGACCCTCAATTTATGGCAGAAACATTAAAGCTTTAGTCAACTTTGTGTTAGGTCTTGAAGTACTTGCCAAAACTAATCTCATACCTGATATGAAGAAGGATCAACATTTTGAGATGGTTTCTTTTAAGTTTCCAATCCCCATGCACCAAAAAATAAAATCCAAATGTGTACAATATTGAAATGATGTAAAATTATTCGGTGGTATGATAAAATTGTTAATGTTTTGTCAATAAAATTACATTTGCTTTGAAATGTTAAATTTCTGCATGCTATTCTATATGAATTATCTCCTTATTAACACTGTCAGTTAGTCTATGGATCTTATTTGGATCCTTTATTAAATCACTACTATGCCCAAAAGGGTCAAGAGAGGTATTGTTAGTTCTCTCTCTTCTGCAGCCAAACTGAAGCCAAGCAGCAGTTGATGCCTGAAAAATAAACTGATGAGATAAACAATTGTATTTATCCTCCTACTCCTAAAAATGAGTTTTTTGGATATCCCATGGTTTTATTTTATATTTAAACATTTACAAAGGAGTTTGAATGTTTTGTTGTCTCTGCCTAAATGAAAATAGATGAACTATCGACCTTTGTTTTATCTCCCCCTGCTCTCAGAAGATGTATTCTGCCAGGAAAACGTTTATGCCTGTAATTACATTATCAGTGATGTTTATTATATTCCCAACATGGTACCAACAAGACAGAAACCGTCATTTTTCACCTAAAAATTAACTCTTTCAGGCAACAAAATAAAACATGTAAAACAGCCTCATTAGTAATACCGGTATGTTTTGCACTGTACATACACTTTTATCTCATCATGTCACATGTCGCCTCGGGTATACTTTAACAAACACTTCCAGCTGTTTCATGCACACAAAATTCTAAAAAGCGAAATCTTTATTTTAAATATGCCAATTATAACAGATAATATCCAGAATTCTACTTTCCTACATCTTATTGGTATCCCTTTGTTCTTTATGCTTATAATTTAGATTGTAAAAAAAATTTTTTTTTACAGAAAATGAGGTCACTGAAACTCTACACAGACCTTACTGTATTTTCAGCTTCTGCCTTCTATGACTTCAGAGAGACTGCTTCTAATGAGCTGTAGAGTAGAGCTGGAATGAAAGGGCTATATAAGCATCCAGTACGTCTTCCCTGGTGACCACTATATTTTACATGTTTTCACTACCAAGAAAAGCACATATCTAACAGCCACACATAAAGGCACTTTTGTGTTGAGATGTAAGGAAAATATTTCAGTCCCAGGTATATTTACATAAACTTATGAACCAGGTGCATGCCTAAGCCGGCTATTTCTGGCACCATTATTTTCAGTGGTCTTTGTTATATGCGATTATGACAGCAGAAAAACTACCATGATAACAACAGTAGTTATATAAGCTTTTAGGTTACATTCTCTAAAATGAAATGTATACTGGAAATAAAACAGTTTTTTTTGCTAGTATATGATTGAAATATCTCAGTAAAATATAAGCAGTAATTTTGACCTTCAGAAAAATTAGTGTACAGTGTTAAAAAGGCTGTTTAACTTTGCAATTGGGTAAAATAGGCAAAAGTCAACAAGGCTGGAAGGATCTGCCATTGAACGCTACTTATCCAAGCTGGGTATTTAATAATCTATTTGTTTTGGAGTACCCTGTCAATTTACCTAAACCGATATGATTGTATTTATGTATGTTCTAGTCTAGTATTCATCCAGGAATCCCACTAAGAAATATATTATGTGTCCTTTTTTTTTACTATACATCAGTAAGCTGTGTTTTAATGTAATGTTTGCTTTTTTAATGTGTATGATTATTTACAACCAACAAAGGTTTGCATAATTCCCCTTCATTTCGCCTTTAATAAATTATCCCTGTTGTGTTTTATAGTTAACCTTACGAAAGTGGGAAATTAGGTCAAGCCATTATACATAACATCCCAATCAATTTCAAGATGGGTTGTAAACTCCTGCTACTGCTCTATCCTTCCCAGGAGAGCGTATTCATTGCCGATGCATTCCTACAAGCAGGTTCACCACCCCTGCACCACAACATGATAGGTAGTATACGTAGAAGGAGACCTGATGAAGGGCTACACCCGAAACATGTAATGTGCAGACATAACTAATAAACATGAATGCAAATTCTAGCCTGTGGAGGGCCTGCTTCTACATATACATAGCATCCCCTCTAACTTCTTATTGTATGTTTGTAACAAAACAGAAAAGCATTTTAATGGATAAAATTTTTTATTTTTTCTTAAAAAAGCTATACAAAAATTTTTGATTGCTGACTTAATTTATAACAGTATGTATTCCTTTTTTTTCTTTAATCACAGGTCTTTGGTATGTTTCCATTTTATATTCAGCTCAACTCATAAAGTTCATGCATACCTGCAAATACAGCATAAAACATAAGGCATAATGTTGAGTACTGTAGCATTTAGTATTATTTTATTAATTGGGTAAACAGTACAAATAGATCTTTTTTATTTGTTTGATAGTAGCCACACATTGTTCATCCAAATACAGCCACAGGTGTTTTTCACTTGTACATAAAAGGAATGCAGATTTGTAATGTATCCTTATATGCAAGATAGCTTGACCATTCATTCTTCAAATGTTTGCATAATATGACAAAAACAAAATTGAAGGGACTGAAGCCGTATGGTGCTTGGCTGGCTGCAGAACTCTTTAAAGAGAGTCTGAAGCAAGAATAAATCTCGCTTCAGACCTCATAAATAGCAGGGACACGTGTGCCCTTGCTAAACCGCCGCTATCCCGCGGCTTAACGGGGGTCCCTGATCACCCAAATCCCCTCCGTAATGCGGGGGAGCGCTTCCTGGTTGGGGCAGGGCTAACCGCCGCAGCCCTGCCCCATGCGCGTCTGTCAGCGCGTATCTTCCTTCACTGAGAGGGGCGGGGGAGAGGCTGACAGACGTGACTGGAGGCAGGGCTGCAGCCGTTAGCCCTGCCTCCAGGAATGACCAAGTCTGCGACCAAGTGTCGCAGTGGGGGGTTTGGGGGTGAAGGGACCCCCGTTTAGCGGCGCTATAGCGGCGGTTTAGCAGGGGCACACGTGCCCCTGCTAACCATGAGCTCTGAAACGAGATTTATTCTCGCTTCAGAGTCTCTTTAAAACTAAACAGGAAGTAGGGAAGAGATGGGATCCCCGGGACCAGGTAATTTATGAGAGATGCCGGTAATTACATCTTATTGCTAAGGTTATTTATCGGTATCACCCTGCGCCATTCTTTCCCAGCGCCTCTTTGGTATGCACGCCACCAGAAAGCCTCAAAGTCCATCTGAATCCACATTTAACCAGGGCAAATTCAAATCCCAATCAGGTTAAGTGAATTTAAATAAAAATAAAAAGCAAAGTAGTGATCAAAATATCTTTTCATTAATCAAATCTGCTTGACAGTGCACTAAAGCTGGCTTTCTGCTCTTTTGTACATTTATGTGGTGGGTGAATCAACCAGAAATGACCATTTGACTCTCACAGTAAGGTTTAGTCATACTAGAGGACAGACTACATTTCCCAACAAAAGTGGAAAATGTGCCTGAGAGTGGTAGTAAAGGCAGTGACAAGGTTGGAGAATTACATTAGTTTTTCCCTTTTTTTTTTTTAGCTGACCAGCTCACCCTCCACCTTATCTATATTCATTTTTGCACAAGAGAGGAGCAGGAGCTTAAGTAAATATGCTGGCATAACATTTTACAATTGAAAAGTAGCCAAAAGATGGTGAAAAGGTACTATGAACATTTTGAGTATTTTCTTGCTTGTTGGTGGCTCAAAAGGCATTTTATGACAAGGTGTGAAAACGGTTTTTAGGCATAGGCATTACAGGCCACTGCCTGGAGTGCCATTGGTCCTGCCCCCTGCCATGCCCCTAATTAAGCCCCACCTTGAACTAAGTCATGCCCCCAAATGAAGCCACACCCCCATGGTTGTTTATACCCTCTTCTGTCCCTTTGTGCCTCCTTTTGTCTCTTTGTGCCACCTTCAGTCCCCCTGCGCAACCTCTGCCCCCTTGTACCTCCTTAAATCTCCCTTTGTGCCTCCTTTTGTCTCCCTTTGTGCCTCCGTGTGCCACCTTCAGTCCCTCTGTACCACCTCTGCCCCCCTGTGCATGCAAAGATGGATACAACTTTGGGCCCTTGCTTCATGGCCACCTAGCTTTTTTGGAAAGATTTTTTGGGGGATAGCATAAACCAGGCCACCTGACTCTCTCCAGGCCCTAGGTACCTGCCTAAGGTGCCTTGTGGATGATCTGTCTCTGTCCCCTTTTCACACTATCTGTTCCTCCTCCTGTGCTACCCCAGTCCAGAGTGTAAAGGCAGAGTATAGCGCAGCAGAAGCTGTGCCTGTGCCACCATCCTGTCTGTTTTCTGCTCACTCTAATGCTGGCTCTCCTCATGTAGCATAGTGTAATCACGCTACATGTGGTAGAAGATGCTGGGCACTAGGGCGAGTGGTGAACGGACAGGCGGAGAGCACAGCTTCTGCTGCGCTATACTCTGCATTTACACACTAAGCTAGAGTAGTGCGGGAAGGGGGTGTGCAATGAAATGTGACAGGATCAGTGGATTGTTTGTATATCAAGGACTCCCTGTATTATCCATCCACCTTATTCGGCACATGGTTTATATTCTCTAGTGTGGGAGTGTGGGGTTTCGGGGGGGGGGGGATGACACAGGACTTTCTGCCTGGAGTGACAAAAAGACTAGAAATGCCCCTGTGTGAAAACATCACCCAGGTAAAAACTCAGGAGAAAAAGCGAATTGCATATGGGCCCTTGTCTCCTACTTAAAGGATACCCGAAGTGACATGTGACATGATGAGATAGACATGTGTATGTACAGTGCCCAGCACACAATTAACTATGTTGTCTTCCTTTTTTTCTTTCTCTGCCTGAAAAAGTTAAATATCAGGTATGTAAGTGGCTGACTCAGTCCTGACAGGAAGTGACTACAAGGTGACCCTCACTGATAAGAAATTCCCCTTTTTATCCCCGTCTTGCTCTCAGAAGCCATTTTCTGCTAGGAAAGTGTTTTATAGTTGGAATTTCTTATCAGTGAGGGTCACACTGTAGTTACTTCCTGTCTGAGTCAGGACTGATGCAGCCACTTACATACCTGATATTTAACTCTTTCAGGTAGAGAAAGAAAAAAAGGAACACAGCATAGTTGTTTGTGTGCTAGGTACTGTACATACACATGTCTATCTCATCATGTCACTTCGGGTATCCTTTAATATACCTTCCGATATCCTAGTAAGCAGAGTACCCAAATTACATATTACAGCGCAGTTGTAGACAGCGGCTTAGTGTGTGCAGCGCAGCTGTGGGTTTAGTGCATCTTTTGAGAATTGGGGGGTTTACTGGGTAACTCAAACATCCTGCTGTGTTTCTGTTACAGGAAGAGAGGGAAGATTTCCCTTGTGCAGACAAAAATAGCAGAAAAACACAGAAGTGAAATCATCGGACATCCTCCGGGCTGTACTGCGCAGGCGCAGAACTACTGCGTCGGCGCAATACAGCCCGGAGGACGTCCGATGACATCGGCGTGCCCTCTTGAGGCACACGTTGGAGCGCAGAAGAGCCCGACCTGGCCAGTTCAGGTCGGCCACCGAAGAAGACCGGGAGCCTGCGGAGCGGCGCCGAGGGCACATCCTGGCTGCCACGGGCTGGAGGAAGCCCCAGGTAAGTGGATTTTTATTTTTTTTTATTCTACCGCGGATCTTCCCTTTAAGGAAATAAAGCCATCAGTTTCTCACATTTGTTAGTTAAAGTTTCTTTGAAAAGGAGCAGTTATCTCACCTGAAAAAAGAATATCTTAAATCCAGAACAGTGGCGTCCCTACCATGGGGCGGCCAGGAGCGCTCCGCTCCGGGTGTCAGCTCCAGGGGGGGTGTCATCAAGGCCTCCCCAGAAGCCTTGATGACACAGGAGGGGAAGCAGCGCTGAAGGAGGGGTGGCAGCGTCGGCGGGGAGGGGGGAAATACCCCCCCACATCTCCCTCACCTGGGTCCCCTCCTTCGGCGCTTCCCCTCCACGGGCGCCGGCAACGGGCACTGACAGGGCGGCTGATAGCCGCCCTCAGTTTACCCGAGCAGGGCTACGGGAAGATGGCCGCCGAAGCCCGCACTGGAGACAAAAATAGACGGCAAGATGGCCGCCGACGCCATCTTGCCGTCTATTTTTGTCTCCAGTGTGGGCTTCGGCGGCCATCTTCCCGTAGCCCTGCACTGATGACGCAGCAGGAGACGGCGCGGGACATTCAAGAGGAGCTGCGGAGGCTGCCTGGGACTCGGAAGAGAGGTTTCATCACCCACCGCTGCTGCCCACCTACCCACCGCTGCTGCCCACCTACCCACCACTGCTGCCCACCACCTACCCACCACTGCTGCCCACCTACCCACCAGGCTACCCACCACTGCTGCCCACCTACCCACCACTGCTGCCCACCTACCCACCGCTGCTGCCCACCTACCCACCACTGCTGCCCACCACCTACCCACCACTGCTGCCCGCCTACCCACCAGGCTACCCACCGCTGCTGCCCACCTGCCCACCGCTGCTGCCCACCTACCCACCACTGCTAGCAGGCTACCCACCGCTGCTGCCCACCTACCCACCGTTGCTGCCCATCTACCCACCGCTGCTGCCCACCTACCCACCGCTGCTGCCCACCTACCCACCGCTGCTGCCCACCTACCCACCACTGCTGCCCACCTACCCAGCAGGCTACCCACCACTGCTGCCCACCTACCCACCACTGCTGCCCACCTACCCACCACTGCTGCCCACCTACCCACCAGGCTACCCAGCAGGCTGCCCACCTACCCACCACTGCTGCCTACCTACCCAGCAGGCTACCCACCACTGCTGCCCACCTACCCACCGCTGCTGCCCACCTACCCACCGCTGCTGCCCACCTACCCACCGCTGCTGCCCACCTACACACCGCTGCTGCCCACCTACCCACCACTGCTGCCCACCTACCCACCGCTGCTGCCCACCTACCCACCAGGCTACCCACCACTGCTGCCCACCTACCCACCGCTGCTGCCCACCTACCCACCAGGCTACCCACCACTGCTGCCCACCTACCCACCACTGCTGCCCACCTACCCACCAGGCTACCCAGCAGGCTGCCCACCTACCCACCAGGCTACCCACCACTGCTGCCCACCTACCCACCACTGCTGCCCACCTACCCACCACTGCTACCCAGCAGGCTGCCCACCTACCCACCAGGCTACCCAGCAGGCTGCCCACCTACCCACCACTGCTGCCCACCTACCCACCACTGCTACCCAGCAGGCTGCCCACCTACCCACCAGGCTACCCAGCAGGCTGGCCACCTACCCACCACTGCTGCCCCCCTACCCACCATGCTACCCACCTACCCACCACTGCTGCCCACCTACCCACCAGGCTACCCAGCAGGCTACCCACCACTGCTGCCCCCCTACCCACCACTGCTACCCAGCAGGCTGCCCACCTACCCACTAGGCAATCAGGCTGCTCACCCTTCACCACCTACCCACCAGGCTATCAGCTTGCCAACACTCAAATCTGCTACCGATATTGTGTATTTTGTGGTCAGATCTGCTACCGACATTGTGTATTTTGTGGTCAGTTTAACTACCGTCATTATGTATTTTGTGGTCAGTTTAACTACCGTCGTGTATTTTGTGGTCAGTTTAACTACCGTCATTGTGTATTTTGTGGTCAGTTTAACTACTGATATTGTGTATTTTGTGGTGAAATCTGGTGCTGACATTGTGTATGTTCTGGTCAAATCTACCGCAAGATTGAATGATTTTTTTCTGGTCAAATCTGCCGACATGATTGAATGTATTTTCTTGTGAAATCTGCTCACATAACGTGTAATGTCTGGTGAAATGTTCTCGCATTACGTGTATTTTATGTTGAAAGCTTCTGACATTTTGTGTATTTTCTGGAGAAAAGCTGCGCAATGATGTGAATTTTCTGGAGAAAGGTTGACTAAAACTTGGGCGCACTTTTAAATTAGCTCCGCCCCATCCGGTCATAGCCACGCCCATTTTTCGCGCGCCGCAGGTGGTGTACCGTGGGGGGGGGGGGGGGGTGTCTTTCAATACCTAGCACCGGGTGTCAAATGCCCTAGGTACGCCACTGATCCAGAACATTGCCAGACTTAAATCCGGTTTGGTCTACTACTGCCACAATGTGAATGTCATAACTTTGTCTAGATAGGATAGAAAGCATAATACTTAGAGCAATCAGAATGTATGCATCATCACACTGTAATTACCACAAGTGAAGTACCTTGTCAGTGGTTCTGGCATGAAGGCATCAGGAATTACAAGCACGTAGCATGTGAATGCAATGGTTCCACTTTGTGTGTTATCATAAAGCACTGATTGCCATCAAACTGTTCAGGACATTTTTGCTGCTACATTCCATCTGTTAATTTCCATTCCTTCTGTTAATTAGTGTGCTGTGGTGCATACAGGTACCGTTCCTCAACCCATTTCACATGAAAATTACAGCATAATTTACAATAGCAGGACTTTCTGGAATGTTACAGCCATTTAAACAGAGGCAGCTTGGAAAGTTATTTTCTCTGTTTGGAAAAAAATGTGCTCTATTATTCACATCTCACTTGTCTTACTAAATAAGGCAGCAAGTGTGGCTGTAAATTGGGAACATTCATTGGTTTGTCCTGTTCTGTATGCTAAGGAGGAAAACCATCTACTTTGTACAATTCTAAATATACTGTATATACTCACGTATAAGCCTAATTTTTCAGCACAAAAAATGTACTGAAAAGTTACCCACTCGGCTTATATGCCAGTCAGTGGAGCAGAACAGATGGTGGAGCAGGTTTTGTTACTGGCATTGGAGCGTAAGGATCATGCACTAGTAATCCTGCTCTTGCCATCTGGCTCCCTGCTGTTTCGGTGCCCCTCATCCCCTACAACATGGTGTGCAGAGTGCGCTGCTCAGGACTACCTGTGTTCCCCGGCATGTGGAGCAGAGCATGCCAGCAACCTTTCAGCAGTGCAATGATCCAGAATTCTTCCTGTGTGGCGTCTTGAGACACAGCTGTATCATCCTTGGGGCATATCTGGCTATGGGGAGGGGAGCTGACTGTTACTGGGGGCACATCTGGCTTCTGTGGAGAAGGCTACATTGAGTAGGGGGCTTATACGCGAGTCAATAACTTTTTCCTGTTTTCTTAGGAAAAAGTGGGTACCTCAGCTTATATGCGAGAATATACAGTAATTTTGCCTTATTAAAACAGAGGGTATTTGCAATAATTCAGCTTTAAGTGAGTAAGTACAGTTCCCCATGATGCATCATTTGCAAATCATCTTTTTATGCCCCTAAAAGCCAGGCACACATCCAGTGCTGATATATAGTGAGCCTATTGCTTATATATTTTACAGAGCGACACCAATACAATATGTTTATAGCTATTTTGTTCTTTATGGTCTTTATCAGTGCATTGCATGGATTATTAAATATTTTAGTTGTTCATGTTACAAAGTTGTATATACTGTAGTAGATGAAAAAAACTAAAACAAATTGTTTATACTATATGTCCCAATCCGGAGTTTCCCGAAAGCAAATAATTTATCCATGTTTCGCCATGTATAACGGATGACTTAACTTAAAAACACATTCAACTTACAAACAACCTTCTGGAACTTAGGCTAGTAAAATATTTATTTATCTTGAATAGAGCTAGGAAGGCTTTGAATCCCTATCAGGTTATCCTTATGCCAAGTGACATGGGAAGCTTTTAACCAATGCCCACTTTGTTTAAAGCAGAATATAACCCTGCATTTCAACTTTGCTCTAAAACAGTGCTGTCCAACTTCATGGGCATGGAGGGCCATTTTTTTTTCTGACCCCATGGAGGAGGGCCGAAGGTTCTTGCTGGAGCCGCGGCCCCCCCCCCCCCCCCCCCCCCGCAGTAAAAAAAAATGCAATTAAAGGACAATTAGATTGGCAGCACTTTCCACAAAATGCAATGCAATTGGCAGCAGATCCCCACAAAATGCAATTCAAGAGGTCATTGAAGTTGCGCGCGCTGAAAAACAAGGGTACCGTTTTGCGTAGAGCGCCGCGCCGAAAAATGGGTGTGGCCATGGACCAGAATGTGGGTGTGGCCACGGGTGGAGACAAATTTACATGAAGTTAGCAATGTGGGACATTAGATCAGGACAGTGGTGGCAAACCTTTTGGAAGCCGAGTGCCCAAACTGCAACCCAAAACTCACTTTATCGCAAAGTGGCAACAGCAATCATGATGCCCCCAACAAGACAAATTTAGCAATCATGAGGCCCCCAACAAATCATGAGGCTCCCAACAAGACACATTCAGCAATCTTGAGGCCCCCAACAAGACAAATTCAGCAATCATGATGCCCCCAACAAATCATGAGGCACCCAAGAAGACAAATTCAGCAATCATGAGGCACATAAATAGACAGCATTTCACATAAATAGGCAGAATGCCCCCTTAATATGGTTGACACCTCTCACCTGGCTTTTAAATTCTCCTCTACTGGCTGCTGTGCCTGGCAATAGTGTTTTTGGCTGGATTGGGGATGATGTGTGGGCTGAAAGGCCTTGCGGTAATGCTGTGGCCGGGCTGGCGGTGATGCTGTGGTGTGGCCAGCTGAGGTAGTGACAGGTGCCCCCCAGTTAGATAGTGACAGGTGTCCCCCCAGCTGAGGTAGTGACAGGTGCCTCCCAGTTAGATAGTGACAGGTGTCCCCCCAGCTGAGGTAGTGACAGGTGCCCCCCAGTTAGATAGTGACAGGTGCCCCCCAAGTTAGATAGTGACAGGTACCCCCCAAGTTAGAGACAGGTGCCCCCCAAGTTAGATAGTGACAGGTGCCCCCCAGCTAGATAGTGACAGGTGCCCCCCAAGTTAGATAGTGACAGGTGCCCCCCAGCTAGATAGTGACATGTGCCCCCCAAGTTAGATAGAGACAGGTGCCCCCCAAGTTAGATAGAGACAGGTGCCCCCCAAGTTAGATAGTGACAGGTGCCCCCCAGCTAGATAGTACCATGTGCCCCCCAAGTTAGATAGTGACAGGTGCCCACAAGTTAGATAGTGACAGGTGCCCCCCAGCTAGATAGTGACATGTGCCCCCCAAGTTAGATAGTGACAGGTGCCCCCCAGCTAGATAGTGACATGTGCCCCCCAAGTTAGATAGTGACAGGTGCCCCCCAGCTAGATAGTGACATGTGCCCCCCAAGTTAGAGACAGGTGCCCCCCAAGTTAGATAGTGACAGGTCCCCCCAGCTGAGGTAGTGACAGGTGCCCCCCAGTTAGATAGTGACAGGTGCCCCCCAGCTAGATAGTGACAGGTGCCCCACAAGTTAGAGACAGGTGCCCCCCAAGTTAGATAGCGAGGTGTCCAGTCCCCGTTACCTGTCATCAGCGCTGTCCTCTCCCATGTCCCCGCTGGCGCTGCCTCAGCTCAGACCTCACAGATCGCGGCGACTGAAGAGAGCAGAGTGCGCATAGCACCCGCGCGGAGGAACTTCACATGCGGAAGTGACAAATGATGTCACGTCCGCATGTGAAGTACTCCATGTATGCGGGTACTACACATGCGCACTCTGCTCTCTTCAGTCGCCACGATCTGTGAGGTCTGAGCTAAGGCAGCGCCAGCGGGGACACGGGAGAGGACAGCGCTGATGCAGGCCAGCGGGGACACGGGAAAGTGCGCGTTTTGAGATTCCAGGCATGGCGCCTATAGCGGAAGCCATGCCTGCAACTCAGGGAGACGAGCGGGCCGCAGCTGGAGGCCTGGCGGGCCGGATGTGGCCCGCGGGCCGCCAGTTGGACAGCGCTGCTCTAAAACATTATTTACAGCATATTATATGCAACCAGCATTTTTTTTTACTAGACCAGCATTGGAAGGGTTACACACAGAGCTTTAAAGTTCCGTGGAGAGAAATTCTACCGCAGCCGAAGTTTAGATAGATACATTTAAGTAAACACAATGTAACACGTGTGGAATGTGACACACACTCTGACTGTGTAGGAGTTCCTGGACACAGAGAGAGAGAGTGAGTCACATTCCTCACTTGTTACATTGTGTTTACTTAAATGTATCTACCTAAACTTCGGCTGCGGCAGCATTTCTCACTTTAAAGCTCTGTGTGTAACCCTTCCAATGCTTGTCTAGTAAAAAAAAAAAATGCTGGTTGCATATAATATGCTGTAAATAATGTTTTAGAGCAAAGTTGAAATGCAGGATTATATTCCGCTTTAACAAAATAAAGTCATGGCTAATTCAAGTTTCTCTATGAAATGACGTGTGCTTCACGCTATGGAAAAGCTGACCATTAATTTCTAGTATACAGAAGCATTTTTCAATTTTCTGTCTGGTTTAAAATGGTAACTTTCCAATGTCTAACCCTATTTTCTTTTAACACTGAGGCATCCGCCCACCCTATAGAAAATACGTAATGTAATTTAGTCAGAAACGGCTTAGGCAAAGGATAAGTTTACTGTCATAAAATAATTTTCTTGGCAGCCCTCAATATTACACTGGCCAACATTTTACTGCTTTTTGTTAATGTCATATTTTCTATGCTAATGATCCCAAATATTGCCCAATCTGGAGTTAGAGGTAACTAGTTTAGCAGATTGCCCATATTATACTTGGCAGCCTTGTTTCTTTATGTATTTATAGCATAACAGATTTCAGCATGAGGACTGAGATTTCATGTTGCAGAACGAAATATTTCTGTGAGGAAAGCTTATTGCTAGAGTGCCCATGGGAGGTCAAGGTAGAATGAAACATTTTCTTTCCCATTCTAGGTGAACGTCAGATGGTTAAAGCAAATAAAGTAGTTAGTTATTATCCATGTTTTTGTTCCTGTCATGTTTCAGGAACACTGATAAACAAGCTAATAAAAAAGAGCATGCTTTCCTTCTCCATTTCAACAAGCACAGCACAAATATGAGCTGAGACTCATGTACCAAACAGGTTATGTGTCTGTAGTGCCTTGCCATGAGGATAACAGCTACATGTACTAAACCACTGGGAGGGAGCTTTGACAGCTGTGCTCCAAAAGTGGCAGCACTCCAACCAGACACAGGGCTCAGTAGAAATGCTCAGCACTGCTTACTGGGCAGCCAAAGGATGGGAGTGACACAGGTGACTGATTATTTTTTACAGCAACATTGTAACTTGCACAGGAATATTCAAAACACCCAGCTGAACTAAAACACACTTGTAGGAGGTAGTGTAGTGGATAGCAGCTTTGCCTTGGTTGGTTCCCTGCTCTCTGGTTCTAATATGGGCCAAGACAAGGTGGCTGGATAGTGTACTGTTGAAGGGCACCAGCTCTGACATAGTAGACCAGGGTTCAAATCTTGGCTATTCCTATTCAGTAAGCCAGGAGAAATTCAGTAAGGAGTTCTTAAGCAAGACTCCCGGCTAACACTGTTGTTGCCTACTCTGCGAACCCCTTGTGGCTGCAGTAGCTGGCAAGTGCTTTGAGTCCAACAGGAGAAAAGCACTAGTTGTGTGAGTTCCTCTGAGCACACTGGTTTCCTTCTAAAATGTACAGATAATTTGTCCTTGGTCTACCCCACGGACATACACGTATGCTCTGTTGTGGGACAGTTGGGGTGCATACATTTTGATTGGCCAGGCACTAGGGTGTGCTCAGTAGGCAGTACCAGTGTTAGGGAGTTTAGTCCAAGACTCTACTGAATAGGTGCTGGCTACACTATCCAGCCACTGCTGGCTTTAGTGACATGACTACATACAGTACACTGTAAGCTATTTAAATATATACAGTGGCTTGCAAAAGTATTCGGCCCCCTTGAAGTTTTCCACATTTAGTCAAATTACTGCCACAAACATGAATCAATTTTATTGGAATTCCACATGAAAGACCAATACAAAGTGGTGTACACGTGAGAAGTGGAACGAAAATCATACATGATTTCAAACATTTTTTTTACAAATAAATAACTGCAAAGTGGGGTGTGCATAATTATTCAGCCCCCTGAGTCAATACTTTGTATAACCACCTTTTGCTGCAATTACAGCTGCCAGTGTTTTAGGGTATGTCTCTACCAGCTTTGCACATCTAGAGACTGAAATCCTTGCCCATTCTTCTATTATTCTTTGCAAAACAGCTCCAGCTCAGTCAGATTAGATGGACAGCGTTTATTAACAGCAGTTTTCAGATCTTGCCACAGATTCTCGATTAGATTTAGATCTGGATTTTGACTGGGCCATTGTAACACTTGGATATGTTTTGTTTTAAACCACTCCATTGTTGCCCTGGCTTTATGTTTAGGGTCGTTGTCCTGCTGGAAGGTGAACCTCCACCCCAGTCTCAAGTCTTTTGCAGACTCCAAGAGGTTTTCTTCCAAGATTGCCCTGTATTTGGCTCCATCTATCTTCCCATCAACTCTGACCAGCTTCCCTGTCCCTGCTGAAGAGAAGCACCCCCAGAGCATGATGCTGCCACCACCATATTTGACAGTGGGGATGGTGTGTTCAGAGTAATACACAGTGTTAGTTTTCCGCTACACATAGCGTTTTGCATTTTGGTCAAAAAGTTCCATTTTGGTCTCATCTGACCAGAGAGCCTTCTTCCACATGTTTGCTGTGTCCCCCACATGGCTTGTGGCAAACTGCAAACTGGACTTCTTCTGTTAACAATGGCTTTCTTCTTGCCACTCTTCCATAAAGGCCAACTTTGTGCAGTGCACGACTAATAGTTGTCCTATGGACAGATTCCCCCACCTGAGCTGTAGATCTCTGCAGCTCGTCCAGAGTCACCATGGGCCTTTTGATTGTATTTCTGATCATCGCTCTGCTTGTTTGGCCTGTGAGTTTAGGTGGACGGCCTTGTCTTGGTAGGTTTACAGTTGTGCCATGCTCCTTCCATTTCTGAATGATCGCTTGAACATTGCTCCGTGGGATGTTCAAGGCTTTGGAAATCTTTTTGTAGCCAAAGCCTGCTTTAGATTTCTCAATAACCTTATCCCTGAGCTGTCTGGTGTGTTCTTTTGACGTCATGGTGTTGTTGCTCGCAATATTCTCTTAGACAACCTCTGAGGCCGTCACAGAGCAGCTGTATTTTTACTGACATTAGATTACACACAGGTGAACTCTATTTAGTCATTAGCACTCATCAGGCAATGTCTATGGGCAACTGACTGCACTCAGACCAAAAGGGGCTGAATAATTACGCGCACCCCACTTTGCAGTTATTTATTTGTAATAAATGTTTGGAATCATGTATGATTTTCATTCCACTTCTCACGTGTACAGCACTTTGTATTGGTCTTTCATGTGGAATTCCAATAAAATGGATTCATGTTTGTGGCAGTAATATGACAAAATGTGGAAACCGTCAAGGGGGCCGGATACTTTTGCAAGCCACTGTAATAATTATGTGTCTATTATCACAAATGAAATAAAGTGATTTTGTTATAACAAGATTATTATATTTTAACAATATACAAGGGTAATCCAAAGGTACCAGACATTTTCAAATAAGGAAAAATTGTATGTAATTTATTTTAGACACAGTTTTTTTCATCATTTTGCCAAATAATCACCAATAATTTTATTTAAAGGGAACCAGAGACGAAGGTAATGAAAAAAATGCAAAAGCTTTCATACATACCTGGGGCTTCCTCTAGCCCCAGAAGCCTGGATCGCTCCCAAACCGCCATCCTCCGCTGCATCTATCGCCTCTTCTGGGTAACGTCACTTCCGGCGGACACGGCCAATTTTCCCCATGCACAGGGGCTCCCGCCATATCCTTACGCATGCGCCTGCGTAGTATGGACGCACTGCTGTTGCGTCGACTGGCTCAACTGGCCGAAAGTACGGGACCCGGTACCGGCGGATAGAGGCAGCAGAGGACAGCGGCGTGGGAGCGATCCAGGCTTATGGGGCTGGAGGAAGCCCCAGGTATGTATAAAATCTTTTTTCCAACGTCCCTGGTTCTCTTTAAGCATTTTGTATATTTTTTTTACAATGTTATCAATAACTTTATTTTAGTAACATCTAGTAACATCAAACTCTCACCTATGGGTTTGAAGAATTGGGGGGGGGGGGGACATTTCATGTTAATGTTGCTAAACAAACAGTTACCAGGAATCTACAGTCCTGACAAACAGTGCAGGGAGAGAAGAGGTTAGCTTGACAAATGCAGGGTAAATTACACAGATATAATATTTTGCATGGCAGTCAAAAGAGAAATAGCTGCTACTTTCTGGATGACCCTTGTTTTTCTTTTCATTTTACCTTTTGTTGGCTTGAAAAATCACTTTTCCTGAGAGAGTTTCACCCTCTTTGGCAAAAAGTGGAGTCTGGAGAAGGCAACATAGTTGGTACCAGTGAGTTAATGGTTCTGTTGGTGCAGTGGAAAGCCACACTGTGACACTACAAGAATATACATGCATGAAAATTGAAATTGATATAGGGACAAATGGTAGCAAGTGTCATTTAGGTCTAGCTTTTTTTGAAACTTACAGTGATCCAACAAATGCCATGTCAAACCAAATTGCAAGACCATGAATCAGTCCGGACTGCGATATGTCAAAGAGAAATGGAATTTCTATTCTTAAGATAAAAAAACAAAAAGTGTAAAGTAAGATTTAATTGATCAGAATATATTATGTGACATAAAAATCAAAATAAAGACATTATTTTGTTGTTTGTGCTGATTGAAGATACCACACATATAAAGTGTGAGCATTCAGGATGGAAAGCTATTCAGTGAGTTATTTGACCCACTATTTATGTAGTTAGCAGTAGGGATGATCAATGAGATGCAAATAATGTTGAGTTGATGCAGGATGTTGCAAATTTTGTATACAAATGTATGCAGCCTGAAAATAAACCAATCAAATTTTGCCTCTGCAGGATTTGATTGGTTCATTTTTAATATGTAATATAATATATATTTGATTGGTTCATTTTCAGAATGTCATGAATAATCATGAATAGTTTGGTCTCACATTGAATCAGCCCCAATCTTGCTTTGAAATTATTGTGAAATCGTCAATTTTGCCACTCATGAACTGTGAAAAAAAAAATAAAGATGACAATTTTTATTGTACAGTATATTTTTTGATGACTCCTGCTTCTATTAACCCTGACATTTTATGACACAACCACACTGCATTCAACAGGGCCTAATTTTCCTGCTAGTCAGGCAGGGGTCATATTTGCTAGAGTCCCACATGTTTTCTACAAAATGTGCACCACCACGATCATCATTGAAGTCAATGGCCCGCTTGGGATTTGGATTTTTTTTGCATTCGTTCGTGTTCTATTTTTTACTGCATTTTTTACTGCATTTTAAATCATTCAGCTTTCTGCTTTTTACCACACGACACATACACATTCCCAGTTACATTGTATTTCACCACAATAAGGGAAATGGCGAACAATTTCGGCAAGTCATGAATGGGAGAATGCAATCGCAGAGCATCATAGATTCTGAATTTGCACTGAAAAATGCGGGAGTACCGGTAAGTGTGACCTCTACCTTAGTTTCAGAATTATATTGGCAGTTCCATAAAAACTGTATCACAAGATTCTTAAGAGCTGACCTGAAATTCAATGAAAATCTTGAAAAACTGCCAATGACAGTGACGTTTTGTTTTTGAATGTTAGGCTGACATCTGGTGTATGAGAGTAGCTATATACAGTAAATATGTCATACTTATAAAGAAAATCTGTGAAATTGTTTAGCCTGTAAAATGCATGTAGACCGTTTAGTAAGGTGACACGGATTAGAAAATGTACATTTGTGACGGAAACCATTGTAAAGTGGTATGTAGCTCTGCATGCCTTAGCATAACCCATAAAATAAAAAATTGCATGAATCCCATACTTTCAGTTCCCACTTCATCGCTCTCCCATCCAGAGCTGCTGCCAGATAAAATGTATTTTTGGGGAACAGCTGCCAAATTATGTGTGTGTTGAAGGAACCGCTGCTGCCAGATTATGTCTATTTTGGGGGAACCACTGCCATATTATCTGTATTTTGGAGGAACCTCTGCCAAATTAGGTGTATGTTTGGTGAAATGCTGTCAGATTACATGTATTTTTGCGGGAAACACGATGGTAGAGCTCAAATTTCCCTGGCAGACCTTTTACACCACTGCTAAGGTCATGTATATCTGGCCCCACTCATGACCACGCCAACATTCTGTTGCGTGGCCACGCCCATTTTTGGTTGTAAGCCGCGCCTGCCAGGCAATGAGCCCCTTTTGAGCCCCCAAAAAATCTGAAGTTGGAGCCGCCGTCTATAAAATTCACCTCTCTAAATGTAGGAAGCCTGTTCTGAAACTAACAAGCTTCCATTAAAAAGATGAGCACATGGGTCTTGTTTACATTAGATGCAGCAAGTCAAGGCTCTGTGATTACTTACCGTATATACGGTGCTGGAATACTTTGGTTTTAGCCTAGATTTCATCAACTAGGTAAAACCACTGTGCACAACATCAATGGCCTAATTCAACTGAAAGTAAGAGGAAACACTTAGGGCTCAAACCCACTTAGAAGCCTTTTCTAATTCCTTGTGATTTGAAAAAGCTCTTGCTAATGCAATGCTATGGGGGATTTTTATAAAATCAGATTGCTCAAGTGGGATCACACCCATGGCATTACATTAGCAAAAGATTTTCAAATCACAAAGCGCTCAGAAAAGCACTCCTAGTGGGTTCCAGGCTTTCTTAACCTTCCTGGCGGTAAGCCCGAACTGAGTTCGGGCTATGCCGCCGGAAGGCACCGCTCAGGCCCCCCTGGGCCGATTTGCATAATTTTTTTTTTGCTGCACGCAGCTAGCACTTTGCTAGCTGCGTGCAGTGCCCGATCGCCGCCGCTACCCGCCGATCCGCCGCAATTCCTCTCGCCGCGGCCGCCCCCCCCCCCAGACCCCGTGCGCTGCCTGGCCAATCAGTGCCAGGCAGCGCTATGGGGCAGATCGGAGTCCCCTCTGACGTCACGACGTCGATGACGTCGGTGACGTCATCCCGCCCGTCGCCATGGCGACGGGGGAAGCCCTCCAGGAGATCCCGTTCTTTGAACGGGATCTCCGGATCTCCGATCGCCGGCGGCGATCGGAGGGGCTGGGGGGATGCCGCTGAGCAGCGGCTATCATGTAGCGAGACTTTGTCTCGCTACATGAAAAAAAAAAAAAATTTAAAAAAAAAGATTTGCTGCCCCCTGGCGATTTTTTTGCAAACCGCCAGGAGGGTTTTAACTTACCTATCCTGTTGTTTTTACTGGATGTTATAACCCCATTTAATAACTTAACACTTTTCTTTGAACAGAAGCTATAGGCAAAGGTGCCCACTGCTCTTATTACTATATTTTAACCAATATCGTTGTCATCTTGGTCAATGCTCTATATAAACTAAAGCACTTTGAGTTATTTTGGGCACTGCAGCTCAGCTATAACACAGCTGATATTGACACTCAGTGAGTTATCAGCCATGAATGGTATCAGCATTCATCAATTAGAGAAGCAGCAGCTAACAAGATATCAGCGCCCAGTGCTTAGATAATTTCTATAACCATCAGCGGTCCCCTCCATTTTAGGCTACATCAGACACATTCCTAAAATACATAGTGCCGTTTACAGCAGATCTTGTAAGTTACAGTAATAATGTCAGGGACACTAACTCTTTGAGTTATAATACATTATGATAGCAGCAATGGTAGTCCCTCACCCCTTGGCTACACTATGCCATATAAGGGTGAAGGCCCGCCCCTTTGCAGTATAACACCCTGGTGTTTTTTCTGGAGGCTGGGTTACCTCCTCCACAGCCCAACCTCCAGCTCTGTAGCCCGCCCCCAGCACTGTGGCCGCGGTGTAATCACGGGAGATTGCTCTTTGAGGAGAGAGGAAATCTCTGTTGTAGCATGGCTGGGGTTGGTGGCTACAATGGCCGTTATATTATAACCCATAGAGTTTGTGTCCCTGACACTAATGGTAGCTTATGCTGGAGGTCTTCTTTAAGTGCCCATGTAGAAATAATGAAAAATGTTCAACTTTTATGTGAAAACTTGATACGGGCATCCAAAGCCAGTAAATTATTAAGACAGTACTTGATTGCAGGTTTTTAGATTTTAGCTGTAGGTAGGGTTCAAGGTTGAGACCAGGCTTCCGCAACTCAAAAAGGTTGCACTTGAAGCCGGTCTAAAGGTGGCCATACACTCGTTAGATTAGCAGCAGATAGATCATCAGATAGATTTTCTGATCTATCTGATGTGTTTAGGAACATTTTTTACTAGGAACAGATTTCCAATAGATTTCAGTATGAAAATTATTGAAAATCGATCTGATGGCATTTTTTTGCCATCGGATTTCCATTAGGTCCAATGCAAATTGATAAGCAATCTCATCAGATCGACCTAGATTTTCCAGCATGTCAGATCGATTGAAATCAATCGATCAATCGATCGATCAGCCGCTAATCGGCTGAGTGTATAGGCCCCTTTACAGTAGGAACACACTAGGCAGAATCGCATATACGTTTTCCACTATGTGCTATGGGAAAACTCATGAAATTCTGCCTAGTGTGATCTTTCCCTAAGTCAGTTGACCACTACTGAAGACAGTCTTGAGTGGTGGAGAGAATGAAACTTTTTGCTGGTACAGCTCATCATTGTAAAACATAATGGATGCTGGGACTAGATAAATGCTGAATGTAATTTTATAAACACTTTACTGATTAAAATGGTTCTTTGTTTTAACAGGAACTGGAAGCTTCCTTACTTTTGATTCATCCTAAAAGATGTTACACAGTTTGGAACCGCTGATAGTGAAGCTCAATTATTGATTTGACTGGTATTTGTGAAATTAAGGAAATTTTAAAAAACCTCATATGAACTGCTTTCCTTTGGATGGTTTCTGTAAGTAAATACAGTTTTGTAACATATCATACCTGTAAATATCTTCTTCTTCTTTACCACCATAAAATTGACAGTATATTTAACTGTTCTTGCCATCAGAATTCTTATATCGAAAGTATCCTAGAAGACATATATGTAGTATGCTTTGTACACATAACATTCCTTTAACGACACTTTACATTTCCAACTGCAATTCAGAAACGGAATCTTCTATTTTTACTGCAATAAACACTTACAACAATTGGTTGCCTGAAGTATTCATCAATTGCTGCCCTGTGGAGACTGGTAACATTGACTCCATAAAAGCTCTGCTGATGCCTGCATGTTACAATGCAAAAGTTACACTGGTTCATGAGAATATTCATATTTTTATGATAGAAATATATAACAATAGTTCTTTGGTTATGTTAATTTCCTGTGCCAAAAAGGTGCTATGTGTTTTCTGCCAGAGATCAGGGTAAAAATACAGGGATGTCTCTTGTTTTCTTTAAGTGAAAAAAAGGACTGCATGTAATACCCCCTCCCATTGGGTGTGGGGTCAATAATTAAAGGTAAGAATTATTGTTTATTAAGAATAAACTTTATTTTTAAATTGTTAATGTGTTTATTTACTTTTTGCTTTTAACTCTTTGTGGGAATGGGTAGGGGTATTACTGTATTCTAATACCCATTTCACATAGAGTAAAGGACACCTGGGAGCCCCCTTGATGTTTAAGGGGGCTTTCAGATTCCCCTATACGTCACTCCCCACCTCCTCCTGGACACCACAGATGGGGGTACGTCTCTTGTTTATAACCTTGGTCAAGAGCATTATGCGGAGGGGGGGGGGGGGGGCTTGGCCGATTCCTCTCTGCAGGGTTTCCACCAATCTTATGGCACGTGAGGGCTGGTATCACTGAATGGGAAGAGCCCCTCACGGATGGGTTCTGAATGCACCTGGGAAAATCCAGCCTCTGAGGGGACAACTGATGCTGTAGAGGTTTAAAAAAACACGTTTTCCCCACCAAAGTTTTAAAATAGATTTTCTCAAACTACATGGTCTATTTAAAAAAAGATGTTCTAATGAGCCTGACATATGTAGCAAATTTGGTGATTATTGCATGTTTAGAGGTTTCAAAAAAAAGGCCAAAAAATGTTTCAATGGGACACTGCTCCTGTTTAAAGAGGTGTTTTCCTTCCTTAAATCTATTTTCTCTTAAATAACTACAAAGTACTTTCATATTTTTTGGGTATGTTCCATCTGACATATGTAGCCCTGACATATGTAGCACATTTGGTGTTGAGAGCATATATACATAGTTACGCAGTTAGTTGGGATGAAAAAAGACATCCATCCATTGAGTTCAACCATATGAAAGCTGTTTAATTGACCCAAAAAGTTGGCACATTAGAGCTTGATGCAAAATTTGCCTCAAATTATTTATGAAAATCCAGTAAACTTGTTAAAAATTCACTACCTGGGAACAACCTAGGTTATGGCCAGTGCAGTGATTATAATGTTTTCTGTTAAAACCCAGCTTATTCCTAGTAACCACACCTATATTTTTTCACCTCTAAGCTCTAATGGTTTGAGGCTTCTTCTGACCTATGTAAGCAAACATGTTGGACTTCTCAGTGCTGTTTCTTTGCCACCGATTGTCACTGCAGTGCTGTGGATATGTTCTGTCCTTACTCATCATGCAAGTAGTTATTAGGTAGTGTGACCTAGGTCTGGTTATCAGTTGTGCCATAAGGAACTGGCATCGATTAAGTCAATAATCCATGTAATGACATCTTTTAATTGTCTGTAACTGTTATGTTCATATCAACAGCTGAGCTCTATTTCTCCATAGCCTTCACTAATAAACCGTATACTGCACAGCTTTCTTAGAATTCATAGTCTAAACTTTTATTTTTAAAGGAAACCTGAAGTTAGAGCAAAGTGGAGGCTGATACATTTATATAATATTAAAGGACTCCCGAGGTGAAAAAGAAAAGCAATATTTACTTACCTGGGGCTTCTTCCAGCCCCTAGAAGTATTTTGGGTGCCTTGCCGCATCTCAGGTGCTTCCCGCTGTCCTGATGGCCGCCTGTAAAGCTTGCCGACCCATCAGCAGGTCAGGGCTTCTGCGCATGCTCGCAGTAGTGAACACCTGATGATGCGGCCGCATGCGCAAAAGAACCGACCCATATACAGGCGGCCAGTTGGACAGCAAGGAGCACCGGAGCTGCGATGAGGGGCCCAGAAGACTTTTCAGGGCTGGACGAAGCCTTAGGTAAGTAAAAAATTCTCTTTTTCACCTTGGGAGTCCTTTAACCTCCCTGGCAGTTAATTTTTTTTGCCAAATAGGCAAAAATCCTTTTTTTTTTAAATTTTTTTTTTGTTTTATGTAAAGCTACCAGAGTGGTAGCTACATGAAACACCACTAGAGGGCGCATGTGTCCCTCTAGTGCGATCGTCGCCGGCATCAATAGCAAACAGGGGAACGCGTATATAAAGCGCTCCCCTGTTTGGCTTCTCCTGTCGCCATGGCGACGATCGGAATGACGTCATGGACGTCAGCCGACGTCCTGATGTCAGACGCCTCCGATCCAGCCCATAGCGCTGCCCGGAACTCATTGGTCCGGGCAGCGCAGGGCTCTGGTGGGGGGGGCCCTCTTCTGCCGCTGCTTGCGGGCGAACGCCGCAGAGCGGCGGCGATCAAGCTGTACGGCGGCTAGCAAAGTGCTAGCTGCGCGTACAGCACTTTAAATGGCCCAAATCGCCCCACCAGGGGCTGAGATATCTTCCTGCGCGGCATAGCCCGAGCTCAGCTCGGGCTTACCGCCAGGAAGGTTGAACAATACCAGTTGCCTGGCAGCCTGGCAGTCCTGTAGATTCTCTGCCTTTAATACTTTTAGCCACTGACCTGAACAAGCATGCCGATCAGATGGTTCTGACAAAATCTGACTAGAGCCACATTCTTGTTTCAGGTTTGTGATTTACACACTACTGATGCCAAAATGATCAGCAGGATTATCAGGCTACTGGTATTGTTAAAGAGGCAGAAAATATGGCACTCCCCATGTGTTTCTCACTTCAGGTGTACTTTAAGCAATTTTTTTTTTATGTTACAGAAGATCAGTTTCCTACCTCTCAAATGAATACTCCAATTAGATAACAATACTGTGCATTCATTCAGGTTGAAGTATTGTCTACATTCCATGTTGTGCACAGGAGTTTATTCCTCGAGCACAATGGTTAAGCTTCCACATGAGAAGTGGAATTTCTAAATCATTCTAGGAGGCACATTTTTAATTACTGTGGTTGAAGTATGGCCATAGATAGGCCCTGTAGGGTTCATTGATACTGGAATCATTGGAATCTGTTATCAGTAAAAAAATTTCACTGCCAATTCTTATAAAAATATATTACATCAAGGTGGAAGTATTATTAAAGCCATACCAAAATTTAGCTCTGGAATAATGCTCTGTGTAGAGATGCTCATCTGTAAAAGGCGCCAGGTAGATATCACTGAAAGCAGGAAACATCAAACCTGGAATGTGAGGTAAATAGTGTTGTACAATGAACAAGACAGAACAATGGTATGCAAGCTAATGGAACAGTGAATGATAAAATAGATGTGAAGAATACAGCATCCCTACAGACTTTCTGTGAATAGAAAAAAACCTCAGGTAGGTTGTAACAACTATTTCCAGTTGTGCTTAACATACAGTAGTTTCACAACATAAAGATTCACCACTTTGCATCCTGCCCTATTTTTCCCTTAAAGTGGACTCAAATTAAAAATACAAGATTTCAGAAATAAAATCTATTTTCTAGATTATAATAATAAATAGCAGCCTTTTTTCAGCTGCATGATGACAAATCTAAAATATTTTACATTTATTGGAGTAACCCCTCCCTTCCTTTCAAATTGCCGGGACAAAATCCGGCAAATTGGTGTAGTAGATGGTGTCCGGCAATGGAGGAATTGCTAATGGCTGCCCCCAGTATAACCCTAGTTATGAAAAGAGAAAGGTGAAAAGCATGCACTGAAATGCTCATAGGCTTGAAGGAGTGTTTATCTTTGTATTTGTCAGAGTGGTGCAACTAAATATTTTTAATAAAAAAAAAATGTTTGGTTTGGGTCCGCTTTAACTACCAGAGCAGTTTTGAAGTTTTAGCTGTGCCCCTGTTTAATCAGCAATGAAGTTTTCACCAAGTATGACACCTTAGTGCAGGGCAGCCATCAGGGGGGGACAACTGACACTGCAGTGAGGGGCCCAGAGCTTCTGGGGGCCCTGGGCACCCCAATGCGCTGGAAGGGCCTCATGTGCTGGCTGTGGGCTTGTGGCTCACTAACCAGCACACCGCGTTCCAGCACTGAGAGAAGAGTGACATCAGCACTTGAACGTGGGGAGCAGATGAGTGAGCCCGCTACAGCGGACTTTCTATACTGGGGCATCACCTATATCTGCCTACAGGCTACCTATACTGGGCCACCACCTATACCTGGCTACTTATCCTGGGGCTGAAACCACCTATACTGGGATACCACGTATTCCTGACTACCTATACTGGGGTACCATCTATACTTGGCTAGTTATACTGTGACGCACATAGCTTGCTACCTATACTGAGGGCACCTGTACCTGGCTAACCTATACTGGTGCACCACTAATACCAGGCTACCTATACTGGGGGCAACAATACCAGGCTACCTATACCACGGCATCATCTATAGTTGAATACATATACTGGGGGCACCTGTATCTTGCTTGCTGGCCTATACTGGGGCACCACCTATAGCTGGCTACTTATACTGGGGGAACCTTTACCTGGCTACCTATACTGGGGGCACCTATATCTGGCTAGGGCAGGGGGACGAGCTGAGACAGAAGGGGACAAAACGTAACACAGGGGGATAAAAGAGGAACAGGAGGGACAGAGGCGGACAAAAGAGGCACAGGGAGAAAAGAGATGAGACGGGAACATGAGGTCTCACAGAGGGACACAAAAGAGACACAAACTGAGGTGAGACAAAAGAGGCACAGGGAGAAAAGAGGGGGACAAAAGAGAATGGATAAAGGATAAGACCGGACCGACAAGTCCCTATCTCATTTATTAACTGGGGACTACCTGTATTTTGCTAGTATTTGGCTCCACACACAACATGGCATGGTCACGCCCACTTTTTGCAGCATCACACTGTGCATGCCGCTTTCTTCACTGTCGGAGCCATGCACTTTTTTCGCCGCAGTGCACTTCTCGCACGAACAGGGGGGGTGGGGTAGCTACGGGGTGGGCATAGCAACCATTGAGTGGGCCCAGGGAGGGAGGGGCCCAGGCCTGATGATGTGTGAGGGGCCCCAAAATTTATCATGGCGGCCCTGCCTTATTATTATTATTTATTGTATTTATAAAGCGCCAACATATTACGCAGCGCTGAGTCCGTAATGTCTGTAGGTGTAATTTTACTATTTGGCCACAAGATGTAATGCGTGGCTGTGTTACTTCAGAAGTGACGTAGGCATCTCATTGATGCCAGTGATCACGGGGACCTAGAGGGGAGATGAATGAATGGGAACAAAGTTACCATTCATTAATCTAACGATCGGCAGCAGGAGTGGTGGGAATGATTCCTTAGTGATATATACATCGTGTTTTTTGGGACAAACTAGACTTTATTTGGGTGCTTTAGTTCCTCAGCAATTATTTAATTTTCTATGCATTTTAAAGGGAACAAGAAGATGAAATGGAAACAAAATGGACCAGAGCTGTTTTGACATTTTAACCATTTAACCACTTCAGCCTGCAGGTTGTTTTCACCTTATGGATGAGAAGAATTTTCACATTTCAGCGCTTCTCCCTTTCATTTCCCAATAACTTTATCACTACTTATCACAACTAAATTATGTATACTTTGGTTTTTTTTTACCACCAATTTAGTCTTTTTTTTGGGTGGTACATTATGCTCAGTATTATTTTATTCTAAATGCATATATGCTAAATGCATTTTAATGGGAATAATAAGGAAAATTTGAAAAAAAAATCACTATTTCTCAGTTCTCAGCCATTATAGTTTTAAAACAAAACGTAAAACTGGATAAAATCCACACATTTTATTTTTTTGTCCCGGTTATTGCAAT
The DNA here is from genome assembly GCF_040937935.1 of Hyperolius riggenbachi. Taxonomy (NCBI): domain Eukaryota; kingdom Metazoa; phylum Chordata; class Amphibia; order Anura; family Hyperoliidae; genus Hyperolius; species Hyperolius riggenbachi. Next base: position 409,415,170 of record NC_090646.1, on the reverse strand, counting down.
ATTTAAATTATATCCCTAGTACAATGCATAGTTACAATATTTAGTTTTACATCCATCACTAATCACAAGCCCATTATTTAATAATAATAATATACCCTCTTGACATACATATTAAAACAATGTTTTAGTCCCTAATGTCTGTAGGTGTAATTTTACTATTTGGCCACAAGATGTAATGCGTGGCTGTGTTACTTCGGAAGTGACGTAGGCATCTCATTGATGCCAGTGATCACGGGGACCTTGAGGGGAGATGAATGAATGGGAACAAAGTTACCATTTATTAATCTAACGATCGGCAGCAATAGTGGTGGGAATGAGCGGGAGGGAGCGTGGTGGCACCATTTAAGAATGATCACTGTTTGGGAACAAAAACAGTGATCATTCTCGCCGGACATGCATGGATTGGCTCAGGGGACTTCTGTCCCCTGCCACCAATCCCCCCTGTCACCGAGACCATCGCTTACGCCCACATGATCGTGTGCGCAGCCCCGCAAACTGCATGGACGTGAGTCTCACATCTCTGCAGCTGCAGCAGCACCAGCCGTGGACGTGAGACTCACTATTTATTCATTTTAGTGAGAGAAATAAGAAAAAAAAACACTAATTCTCAGTTTTCACTCGTTACAGCTTAAAAATGAATAGTGATACTGTAGATAAATAGTACCCCCCCTCCAAAATAGGGCTACCGTAGATTAATAAAAACCTCCACATTTTATTTGACTATGTCTCCTGTTTATCACAAAATTGAATGCGTATAGCCAGATGTGCCTCTTGACATAAATATTTAAAAAGTTCAGTCCCTAAGGTAACTATTTATGTTTTTTTTTTAATTGTATTTTTTTTTTATTTTAATTACAAAAAAAAATAAAAAATTGGGGAGTGTGGGAGGTAATGAGTTAATTTATTGTGTAAATGTAATGTTTGTATATGTAAAATGCTTTTAGGGTGTAGTTTACTATTTGGCCACAAGATGGCCACAGTGTGTTTGTTTACATGCGACCTGTAAGCGTCCGGAAGGACGCTTACAGGAAGCAGTAGGAGGCTGGGAGACTCACAATGATCTCGCTGTTTCTGAAAGAAGCAGCAGATCATTGCGGGGGCTTAGATCAACGAACGGGAATGGATTTTCCCGTTCATTGATCTCCGGGTGCGCGCGCACGAGCGGCGGGAGCGCGGACAGCGGCGGTAGCGCGGAAGGTACGGATTTCTCCGTCCCTGGTTTTTTAGGAGGGAAAAAAGGGGCGGAGAAATCCGTACGCGTGGGGGTAAAGTGGTTAAGAATACAAAATCATTGTTTACGTGATTTAGGTTTCAGTCAAAATAGGACTCTAGATTAGTGTAGATTGTATTATGCAAATTAAATTACTACATAGTGCCCAATCAACAAAATATTCCCTTCTTCTTCTTCTAGTTGGTTATGGGTTATGGCGGGTCGGTGTGGGTACAGAGTAATTTATGCTGGATGTGAGTAATTACTACTACAGTGGTTTTGTAACAACCAAATACAGCTTGGGGTGACCAAAAACCACTAGGAAAGTAAAGGAGACTAAAAGATACAGAAAATCCTGCCTACTAAAAAGCAACCCAGTGTAATTTGCCTTCTCAAAACAGAAGGTATTTCCGATAATTCAACTTTAAAGGGTCACTTAAGTCACAAAAAGAGGAGTTTTACTCACCTGGGGCCTCCCTCAGCCCCCTGCAGCTGTCCGGTGCCCACGCAGCCTCGTTCTGATCCTCCTGTCCCTGCCGGCAGCTACTTCCGTTTCGGCGACAGGTGCCGACAGGCTGGGAACGTGAGTGATTCTGGCCACAATAGCACCCTCTATACTGCTATTGTGGCAAGGAAGGACACAATAACAGTATAGAGGGTGCTATTGTGGCCAGGAACACGAAGAATCACTGGCGTTCCCAGCCTGTTGTCGCCGATCGCCGAAACCGGAAGTAGCTGCCGGCGGGGACAGGAAGATCAGAGCAAGGCTGCGAGGGCATCGGACAGGTGCAGGGGGCTGAGGGAAGCCCCAGGTGAGTAAAACTCATTTTTTGTGTGACTTAAGTGTCCCTTTAAATAAGCAACTGTGGTTACCCACAATGCATCACTACTGAATATCCAAATTATCACTTTATACCCCTGTACACCCAGAAACACTGGTGTATAGCAAGCATATAGCTTAAAAATTTTACAGAGCCACACCAACCCAACATGCAGACAGCCAGTTTTGGACTGTTGATCTTCCTCAGTGCTTGTCAGGCATTGAAATGGCTCTATGGGATAGGGCTTGGGCCAGTACAACAGAATTCCCAAGCAGCTCGGGGTGACCCAAAACCACTAGGAAAGTATAGGGGACTAAAAGAGACCAAAAAGCCCTCCTACTATGCAATGCTTAGTGTAATTTGCCTTCTTAGGTACTTTAATGGATGCTTTGAATATACTGTATACTGTATCTGATTGCTGCTGTGTTTTTATTTTGCTGTGAGACTGCACTAAACACATCCAATGCCAGCAGACCAGGGGTGTATCTTAAATAAGCCAGGCCTACCAGCAAATTTTGTCAGGCTGCATTTCCAAGCTGCATCAATTTACAAACAGACAATTAGCATAACATTTGCATGAAGGGAAAATTATTAGCATCTCATTGACCAGCATCCAAGCCCCCTTTTTAAATGAAAATATAGCATTTGCAAGCCCCCCAAGTGTCCCGGATCCTGCGGGACTGTTTGATTGTGTGGGGTACCCCCCAATGTCCCGGCCAGCGGGGCAAAGAGGGGGAAAAAATGATTGAGGCGCCAGCCGGGCCGATGTGGGATTCGAGTCTGGCATCACATACATTTCTCCCTCCCTCGCTCGGAATGTGACTCCCTGTGTCCCCCCTGTTTGCAGAGGAAAGTGTGCGCAGCGCAGTGGGCTGTCATCTTACCATTGATCCACGCGTACCGGCATCTGGCTTCACTCTGCTTCATGTGACGTCACAGGAAGCAGAGTGAATGAAGTCGGCTGCCAGTACGCGTGGATCAATGGTAAGATGACGGCCCACTGTGCACGCTTTACTCTGCTAAAGGGGGGGGGTGGGGGCAGGGGGGCACATACACAGTGAGGCAGGGAGGAATGATACAGAGGAAGGCCCGCATAACTTGATCATTTTTATGATATGCGTGGCTAAGGGGTGTGGCTAGAGGTGTGGCCTAAGTGTCCCGCTTACAGATTTGAAAATGTTGGGAGGTATGCACTTGCATAACTACTTCTTGTTCAGATTTGGGGATACATTGCTCATTTGCTAAGCTTTTACATACTGATGTACTTACAACATGAAAAAAAATAAAAAAATAAAGCAATACCTCAATACATTTTGCAAGAGGACTAGATTCCACTGCATACACCTTCCTGGCCCCAGCTTGTACTGCAAAAAATGAGAGGATTCCTGTTCCACAGCCAACATCCAATACAACCTAAAGTAGAAAGAAGTAGGAGCTTATAACATTGCTGTACAAGTAATGTATGTTTGTACTTTATGCTATATTATATACAGTATACTGTGTTGAATAGATTGTTCGGCAATTGAAGAAGTATTAAAGGGGAACTTCAGCCTAAACAAACATACTGTCATTAAGTTACATTAGTTATGTTAATTAGAATAGATAGGTAATATAATTTTTTACCCACCCTGTTTTAAAAGAACAGGCAAATGTTTGTGATTCATGGGGGCTGCCATCTTTGTCATGGGGGCAGACATCTTTTTGGTTGAAAGGAGGTGACAAGGAGCAGGAGATACAGTTCCAACTGTCCTGTGTCCTGATAACCCCTCCCAGCTGCACACGCTAGGCTTCAAATGTCAAATTCAAAATGTAAAAAAAAAAAAAAATTGCACCAAAACAGCAGAACGAGAACAACAACATCAGAAATCACATCATGCTTTGCACAGCATCAGGGGAAAAAAGCCCGGGCAGTTTTCTTCTGTGCAGCTAAAAATGAGGCTTGGGTAGGAGAAACAAAGTTCTGATGCTGTGAAACTGTTAAAGAAACACAAAGCCTTTTCAGTGCTGCTGAGTCAATTTTTAGTCTGGAGGTTCACTTTAACATTAGTACAGCAAGTTGATTTTTACTGCAGATCCTTGATGTCTTGAGGCACTGTACAAGTTTAATTTACTAATAATATACTTCAGACTGTTCACTTATACTCTCTCTATTGTAAAGTGTAAGAGAGTATATAGACGTTATCTCTTACCTTGTAATCTAAAAAAAAAAAAACTTTAGTTAAAAAATTATCATTATATACTCCCATATTGTTAAGTGGTAAAGTGGTTTTCAACCCTTACTAATTACCCAAAACTGTATTCAGTCAGCAGTAAATAAACAATATCACACACTGCAGAATGGGAGCCTCTCATATACAGTAAAGTTTATTGAATGGGAATTGGGGTTCCACTGAAAATAGTGATGTTGTTTAGTGAGTTCTCCTTTTTATCAAGTGGAGCTCACTTGAACACTGTAACTTGGCAGTAGCTTTCTAGGAATACATGGCAGTTCCTTCAGGTAAGATGTTAAGACCCAGGAAAGGGATGCTCCTAAATATGGACTAAATTATAGGCTCCTCTTATGTAAAGTTTAGTAACTTGGCTACTCTGAGGTGCTGTTTTAATGGTGATTTTAAGTCTATAATCATCGCAGGGTTTAACAACTTATCCTTCTGGACAGAGACAATGTCTACATCTACGAAAGAAGAGAATACCCTTATAAAGCCTTTCCTTTGAGTCTCATCATATTCATTCAGGACATGGTGTTCTGATTAAGAGCAGGTAAATTCTCCAAATTCATTCTCAGAATCTGGTAGTAGTTTAACTTTGGAGCAGAGAAATTATTGCTCCTTTCTTTAGAGAAGGTAAAGGGTTGCAATGAAAACACAATAAGCAGGCACTTTTAAAACCTCCGAAGAGACATCAGTCTGGCATACATCATGGAACTCCTGGACAGACCTAACATCTATGCTAGGATCCTCTTCCTTGACTTTAGTTCGGCCTTTAATACCATCTGCCCCGACACCCTGCACGATAACCTGCACGATAACCTTGCACAACTTGGTCTTCCACAACTCGAACTTCCAGCACAGGTGCCCCACAAGTATGTATCCTGTCCCCATACCTGTTCTCCTTGTACACGAACAGCTGTACCTCATCTACCAACTCTGTTATGGTTATCAAATTTGCAGACAACACCACCATCCTTGGCCTCATTGGCAGGGATGTAGAGCAAGTATACCCAAACGAGATTGAGCTCATATGCAATTGGTACAAAGATAATAAGCTTGTACTTAATGCAGTAAAAACAGTTGATTTGGTTGTGGACTTCAGAAAGCACCTTCCCATACTCAACCTGGTCTCCATCGAGGGCAATGACATCTCCAGAGTGTCTAGCTTTCGGTTCTTAGGCACCACAATCATCAATGATTTGTGGTGGGCGGAGAACTCCACCAAAACCCAGAAGAAGGTTCAGAAAGGTTGGTCCTCCTGAGACAACTGAGGAAGTTTGGAATCCCACGGGAACTGTTGACTTGCTTCTACACTGCCACCAACGAGTCTATCCCCTACTTCTTTATTGATGTCTGTTACACAGGCACAACTGTAAGCGCGACAGGCTCAAACTTCAGAGTCATCAACACTGCAGAGAGGATCATCGGATCACCCCTGCCATCACTGGACCTCCTACACATCTCAAGATCGAAGCCAGCGCAAACAGAATATTGATTGACCCATCCCACTCCGGCAGGCGCTACTTCAACCGTCTCCCTTCAGGCTGCTGCTTCACAACCCTCTCCATCTAGGCTGATGTCTAAATAAATATTTCTTTAAAAAAAACAACATCCCAGGAGTGATCACAGCCCACCAAAATAAAGCTCTGTTGGTGGGCAGAAAAGGGGGGGGGGAATCACTTGTGTGCTGAGTTGTGCGGCCCTGCAGCGAGGCCTTAAAGCTGCAGCTGTTTTGTAAAAAATAGCCTGGTCACTGGGATGTTAGTGGTGTTAACTTAAGTGGTTAATACATCCAAAATAGCCTGGATTTATTTAATAAAATGTTTTAAGTTGGTGCATGGTGTGACTGTGATCATACAAGCATTAATTCTGTGCTTTGCAAACTCAAGCTTTTGGTAAATCTTAGTTTAAGAAAAAAAAAGAAGAAACTGTAAAACATAACTATATATATTTATCTTATTATAAAAATATATTAAAATCTTACCTTATTGTTGAAGTCTACATGATTTTGCAATATTGCTTTGTGATATGTACTTGTTTTTATATAATCCTGCACCATATTCTGCTGTTGTGATAGGCAGCTTAAAAACTAAAACAACAAAAATAAACAACCAGTCAATGAATAAAAGGACATATAATACATTTATAAAACAAACTTAATTGATACAACTGTATTATATTATTGGAAAACAGATACAACTGTTTTCTTGCATTATAGTTTTATAATAACTGTAAATTTACTAATTTTATAACGTGCAAATATGGAATATATTGATTTAAAATAAATCCTTTATCCTCCCAATAAAATGAGTGCATTTTAATTTCCATAGAATTTTCTTTTCAGTGTGGACAATTAAACCACAGCATCATTTGAGGCGAAAGAAGTACTGAAAAGATAAAATAAAATTCCTGTTTCATTATAAAAAAAATGAAAAAAAAATTACACTTCTTTGCAACTATAACAATAGTACTCTGCTTAGAGTGGAGTGCAGTGTTTTTGAACTCCCACCATGCACATAGCAGAATCTCATTGTCAACCCCTGCACTAATCCAATGGCTGGCAGAAAGCTTTGTCACTCCCATCTGCCACACTGTGAAATGATTGCGTTTTACAGAAACAAAGGAAGCAATGTTTGGTATTTATCCTCGTAATATATAGATTTGCATTTTTCTCAATAGTGGAAGTTCTCTTCAAATATTTTATAATGAACGCATCCTAGAAATAATTGCCTAAGATAGCAATAAAACGTGTGGTTTAATGTCTTTATTTTCACAAATAAATAAACTTTAGTTTGTTCTTGGGAATTTAGGGTTTACAGACTGGGAAGGTCAAAGTGCCAAATATCAGCAAATTTACATGCTGACAGGTTATGCATGAGTGTGCACAAAGTCACACATGGTAAGTCACATGCACATTATAACATTTTTTGTAAACATAATGAAGGACACCTGATAGCCACTAAAATGATTTACCTGGGAGTGTTGTCCTGCAGCCATCTCCTCTGCATGAGAAGAGCAAATGTTGCAATCACTTGTGAGGTTTGTTAACATTTCCAGAACATTGTGGAAGGCAGTGTACTCTGAAAAAAAGAATGGCATGCATGGCATTATATAGTAACAACTAGTAGACCTAAGCCCATTTAAAAACAGACTCTAGGTCTGTCACACAAAAAATGTGTTCACCAGGCATTACTGCAGCAAATTAAGTGAGCAGCCTGCCTTCAACACAGTTTGATGAATGGTAAACTATGCATGCACATGCCCTAAACCCCATTAATTTCAATGGAGCTGATCATGGCTCCTTATGTACAGAGACTTAAAATAGTTTGGGGTTCATTGTGGCAGCATAATGAGCCAGGAAGTATGCAATCTTAGGAGAATCACAGATTGAAATCTTTTAGCTTAAAGCAAAGTTGTTGCAAGTTATTGTTCTTCCAAAACATTTCGATAGAGTCTACTTCCTGTGTACACCTAATTCCATGTAAAATAAGTAGCATATGTCTTAAGCTGGCCACTAATGATACAATCTTTTTCATCCAATCTTACCATTTCTATGTAATATAAGGTGACTGCCTAAATTATCTGTTCAATATATCACTCAGTTTACCCTTGTATTACATAGATTTGGTAAAATTGGATGAAAAAGATTGTATCATTAGTGGCCTCCTTTAGTGACCTAATGCCTAGATAAAGACAAATAAATCGCAATCCACACCACCTTCTTGTTTTACTTTGTGCTCTCTCCTAATGAATGTGGGCCAGACAAATCCTGCGCATGCTCACTACAGGCTGTATACAAAGGGGAGTGGATTATATGTCATGATCTCCCACAATCCTCTGCACATTTGGCAAGGAGAAAATGCCAAGGCACTTTTTTTGAGGCGGTATAGCATTGATTGGGCAGGATGGAAATACGGGACATACTGTAGGTATACTTTATTAAAAAACACAACAACCCTGCAACATCAATGTTACTGTTAATTGAGCAAAGTAATATACTTTTGATTTTACAGCCAGAGGTTCCCTATCCCTAGGACCACTACTGTGAAAAATTGTAAAATTTAAAATATGTGTACACATACTTTTAACCATTTCAGCCCGCAGGTGTTTTCACCTTCAGGACAGAAGCAATTTTCCCCAGTTATTCGCCAATAACTTTATCACTACTGATCATACCAAAAATGATCTATATCTTTTTTTTTCACCACAAATTAGACTTTCTTTGAGTAGTACATTATGCTAAGAATTATTTTATTGTAAATGCATTTTAATGGGAATAATAATAAAAAATTGAATAAATTCATTATTTCTCAGTTTTCATCCATTATAGTTTTAAAATACTACATGCTACCATGATTAAAACCCACACATTTTATTTGCCCATTGGTCCCGGTTATTTCAAAGTTTCAATATTTTATTTGAGAATAAAGGTGCATTTTTTTGTATGTGTTTGTATGGGGATAGAAGATGGGGGGGGGGGGGGGGTTGTATCAATAGTGTTTTAACTAATATTAAATGTATTTCTTTTTTCTTTTTTTTAATATTTTGTCATTGCGGTTTTATGAATCAAGATGCCTAGTGACTCAAGGCATGTTGATTCATTCACAGGGGATCAGTTGGCTTGGGGAAACACTAGTTTCCCTTCCCCAATTGCTCCTCTGTAATAGCGGCGATGAACAAGCGCAAACCCACCCGGAACAAGCACACACCCTCCGCAACTTCGCTGGACTAATATATCCATCCAGATTGCCACTAGGCTGTGCCTGCTGGACGGATATATATTCATCCAGTTAGGCTTAAGTGATTGAGAAGTACATTTTATCCCAGAGTAAAATGCACTATAAATTACTTTGCTCTTATGTTGCTGTGGCTTACAGCAGGCAGTAAAAATCGGAATAAACTGACAGGTTTTGGACTAGACAATCTCCTCATGTGGAATTCCCTTGTATGTCCTTTATTCTATACAAAAGTAATCCCTGGAAAGGATAGTCATTTATAATCATTTTAATCTGGAAGAAATGTACTTCTTGTGCACATGTATTTTACATTATATAATTTTCCATAGTGATCCTTTAATATATTATGTCTTGAGATTAGGAACACAAAATCAGAATCCTATATAATAAACCCCATGTCCCTGCGTCCTCTCCTGTCCCTGTGTCCGTGAGTGTGTGTGGCACGCGGGTTAGAGAGCAGGAGGACAGATGCAGGGGGTGCGCGGCTGTGCACGTGTGGCGGGGAGCGCGGCTTGCATGCCGGGCAAGGTGTCGGTGAAGGGTGGTCGCGGCTGAGCCCTAGCACTTGTTTCAAACAGGCAGGCTTAATGCCTAGTTGTTTATAAAGTTGTACTTTATTTACTAGACACAGAGCCACAGCACATTAGCCCAATAGCTCTCAGTGACATAGAGCAAATTGCTTTTATTAGGTAAGTATGAAGGTTTTTTACCTATTTCTGATGCCTACTTAGAGATTAGGTAAACTTTCACAACACATTCTAGACCCTGCCAAGCACTGACATGCATGGTAGTACAATTGATCCCATTCGGCTGCATTTAAGTTGTACCCAAATGGTGCTGGTGGGCAGGAGACAGATCACTAAACTGCATGGAAAACGCACAGTTCAGCCGTCCATCTGAAAGAGGCCTTACTATGCTGGATAACAGGGAAGTGCAACAGTTACCGATATGTCCCTACTCTAACGGCTAATTTTTTAAGTGCTTTTTAACATTTCACAGGTGCACATATATGGTTCAGTAGAAGCAATGTTTATGTCCACACATGATGAAGCTAATATAAACTGCTATTGTAAGTAGTTAATATTGCATTAAATAGTAGCATAATTATTGTTATTAAGTCTCATTAAAAGCCATTCACTGAAAAGACTGGTACTGTGAGATAAGGGCTCACACAATGAGCTAGTGAACGGTGTGCATGAGCCCAGCAGGAGAAAGAGACAAATAGCAGCGCTTTCAGCACTTACCACTGCGTGACATGAACTCGAGCAAAGCACTGATGACGCCTATAGTAATTAAGACTGATTGCTTTCCAACACGACAGTACTCTGTGTCTTTGTTAATTAGGCATTTAAACACACACTCTCCACTACCTACAAAAGAAAAGGTAGACCTTATATTTTTAAACATGTATTTTCTATGGTTTGATAATTACAATGAACACACAGCAATATACACTGGAAACCTCTAATAAACAAGTTCAGAAAGGCTTCACAGTCCTGTTATTGATTTTGTAGAATGTCCTGTTGTGATGGGAATAATGAATACAACCAAAGGCTTTTGTTGTTAGCTGGTTAGTCATGATTTAATTTGCAAATTCAGTTATATTTGAACCCCACCCCCTCCCACCCTCTCTCCTGCCCCCACCTCCCTCCCACTCTCTCTCCTGCCTCTACCCCTTTTGATCCTGCCCAAACATTTCCCCCTTCTCTTCTCCCACCCATCACCACCTGCCTACACATTTTCACTTCCTCTTCTTCCCATCACTGCCTGGTACAAACATCCATTTTGATTTACCAACCACTGACCAAAAAGAGATTGTAACTACTATGTACAGATTGTGTAAGTAAGCTCTCATATGGTATTGGTGGTAAAATTGGCCAATCATTTGCCAATCAAAATTGCATGTGTATATGCACCCTATTTCTTTTTCTACCTACAGAAGATTTTTAATTTAACGCTTGCCTGTAGGTATATTGCTTTTAAAACAATGGTTTGTTAGCAAGCCCATGTTAAAACACTTAATTTTGTCTAAAACAGCAGGTGTGCATGCACTGAACCCAGCTTAGTCTTCTTCATCTAGTCATTGACGACTGAAAATTATCCTATATACTAACTGAAGCTTATAAGTATGCATGGACCTGGAAACACCTGTAGGCTGCAGCATAGTGTGGGTAGTGCAGTTGTGGGCGTTGGCTTAGAGTTGGCAGCAGCTTCGTGTGGGCAGTGGATTAGTGTGGGTGGCAGGTAAGTGCTGCTGTGGTTTGGGGTGTGTGAGAGGTGGCTTAGAGTGGTGGTTGGGGTCTTCATGCTAAGCGTGCAATTCTTCTTTTGAGAACTGATGGTTTACTGGTGTGACATAACCTGCTAACAACTAACTTATTATACCTGAGCTTGGAATTCAAATGTAACGTGTATCTCCACTTTCTCTAAAAAAACAAACAAAAAAACAGTCAACGGACTATTATCCCAAAAGTTTTAGAGGTAACCAAGGTTTATTTTTGAAATGTGGATAATTGTTTAACTTAGGGGACAATTGCTTTTTCACATGGGTGGTGTCTTTAGTATTTATTAATGTTACCTTTAAAATACTTTTTTGACTAAGCTTAAGCAGAGGAAATCAAACAGAGGAAGATAGGAACTCATTTTCCCACCAGTATATGTGTTATATATTTTTTTATACTTAATTGAAGTTTTTAAATTTATGCTACCATTACCAAATAATCAGTATTTGTAGAGTATTTTAAACATTTTTGCAAAAGATTGCACGAAAGCTGAAAAAAGTACAACTATGTACACACACTAGGTTTCCTCCATTAGAGATTCTCATTCTTGGTCAAATCTATTGGTAGTGCAGCCATGCCATGATATACAGGTAATTTTAATGGATCACTAATGCTGGGAATACACCATACAATTTTCAGATTTACCTGCCAGATAGATAAAGTTCAACATGTTGGAAATGTATCTATCTTATCCATCTGCCAAGCAATTAGGCATTGTTGACAGAAGACAATGCACCAGAGATAATGACCATTCTCTACAGACAATAATCTAATTATGCATTCTAACAGAAAATCTTAAGGTAGCCATACACTGGCCATTTTGCCATTAGATTCGACCAACAGATAGATCCCTCTCTGATCGAATCTGATCAGAGAGGGATCGTATGGCTGCCTTTACTGCAAACAGATTGTGAATCGATTTCAGCCTGAAACCGTTTACAATCTGTGGTGGTGGTGGTGCTGCTGCTGCCGCTCCCCCCCCCCCCGCATACATTACCTGCACCGCCGGCGCGACTCCCCAGGTCTCCGCTGTCTTCTTCACTCTGGTCTGGTCTCCGGGCCCGGCAGGCTTCACTTCTTCATGTCTGGGGGAAGTTTAAACAGTAGAGTGCCCTCTACTGTTTAAACATCCTGCCGGGACAGGAAGAAGTGAAACCTGCTGGATCCGGAGCCCAACGCGGAGACGGAGCAGCGGTGGCCGGGGGGGAGGGATACGCACCGGCCGGATCAGGTAATGTATTGCAGCCGTATTGCGTCGGTCGTCGGGCACTCGAACGCCGCTAGCGGCGCGCTCCCTACCCGCGGCCGATCGACGGTAATTTCCCGCATGGAGCGATCGACCGGATCGATCTATTTCGGGACGAAATAGATTGAAATTTAGCGTTAACGTTAACGATTTGACAGCAGATTCGATCCCAGTGATCGAATCTGCTGTCGATCGGCGGGGAATCAGTCTAGTGTATGGCCAGCTTAACAGAAAAATCTAAACAGAAAAATCTAACAGAACATTGTATGGTGTATTCCCAGCATTAGAGAAGGATTAAACTTGCATCTGCAGGAATCAAAGACGATTCCCCACACGTTTTGCCGCACAATTGTGTGATTTGCAGAGCGTTAACAGTTTGTTTGTTTTTTTACAGTAGTTATTAATTTCTATTGAAATCCACATGCGTTGTGTGTTAAAGTTGTGCAGGTTGCACCTTATTTTTAAAGTTATGCCGTATTGCATATGTCTTCGGAAAACGTAGCAGCACCATAGACTATCATTATATGCAATCCCACATGCATTTTTTGTATGCGGCAAAACACTTTGGACTTGCTCAAGTGTGATCCCTGCTAAATGACTAATGAGTCATTTTGTCTTTCTTTTTTCCCCCACGGTGGGGCACTACTCTCTCCTCTACTGCTCATTGCTCCTCCTCCTTCCTCTATAGAACAGAACAGGCATTGCTGGAAGAGTCTGTACACCGTTTGTATTTGCCTTGTCTTGCAACTCATCCAGTTGAGAGACTTTAGCTCTGGGCACTGCAGAATTAGCTCCTGAATGCTGCAGTAATTTGTGGCATAACTCTGACAATGTATTACCCATTACTTAATAAAAACTATGTTTTCAATGAAAATCTGACACTTTCTTCACACACCTAGAGTTGAGCTGAAATTTTCGTAATTTCGCATTACTATAATTACGCATGCGAAATTTGCGATTACGATGCGAAATTAGCGTAGCGAAATTGCCATTAAAATCGTAATTGAAAATACCGTAAGCGTAATTTTCAACGCGAAATTTCGCGTTTCGTATCATGCCGTAATTTCGCATTAAACGCTACCGTAATTTCGCGTTAAACCGTAACGCTCCATATAATATAAAAAAGCCGCCGACTTTAAGGGTTAATAGCAAAGCCCCCTTAAGTGCTAAGAGCCTCAAATTTGGAGAATATATTAAGGAGATCAGGAGGAATAAGAGGAAAAATTTTTTTTTCAAAAAGACCTTATAGTTTTTGAGAAAATCGATGTTAAAGTTTCAAAGGAAAAATGTAAACATTTAAAAACCCGCCGACTTTAACGGTTAATAGCAAAGCCTGCTTAAAGTTTAGGAACACCAAATTCCCAGGGTATATTAAGGGGATCAGTGGGAATAAGAGGAAAAATTTTTTTTTCAAAAAGACCTTATAGTTTTTGAGAAAATCGATTTTTAAGTTTCAAGGGCGAAAATGTCTTTTAAATGTGGAAAATGTCAGTTTTTTTTGCACAGGTAACAATAGTGTATTATTTTCATAGATTCCCCCAAGTGGGAAGAGTTTTACTTACTTCGTTCTGAGTGTGGGAAATATAAAAAAAAAACGACGTGGGGTCCCCCCTCCCAGACCTCTTTAACCCCTTGTCCCCCATGCAGGCTGGGATAGCCAGAATGCGGAGCACCGGCCGCGTGGGGCTCCGCACCCTGACTATACCAGCCCGCATGGTCCATGGATTGGGGGGTCTCGGAAGGGGAGGGGCAGCCAAGCTTTCCCCTCCCCCTCCGAGCCCTTGTCCAATACAAGGACAAGGGGCTCTTCTCCACCTCCGATGGGCGGTGGAGGTGGAGGCCGCGATTTCCTGGGGGGGAGGTTCATGGTGGAATCTGGGAGTCCCCTTTAAAAAGGGGTCCCCCAGATGCCCACCCCCCCTCCCAGGAGAAATGAGTATAGAGGTACTTGTACCCCATACCCATTTCCTTTAAGAGTTAAAGTAAATAAACACACAGACACTTAGAAAAAGTATTTTAATTGAACAAAAAACATAACCACGAAAAAAGTCCTTTAATATTCTTAATTAACCATTAATACTTACCTGTCCCTTTAAATAAATGATCCCTCGCAATATCCTCGGAAATGTTCTATCAGTTACAATGTAACAAAGTTATTACAATGTATCAACTTTGTTACATTGTAACTACGCCGCACCCGACGCCACTCGCCGCTCAGCCGCCGCATACGCGTCCGTGCAGGACGCTAAGTCCCCGCAGCTCCCGCTGTCCACCCCGCCCACATCTGTCACCCACATGTCACCCACATGTGGGTGACATGTGGGTGACATGTGGGAGAGGCGGGGAGGGCAGCGGAGCCGGCGGGGACTTAGCGTCCTGCACGGACCCGACAGAGCTCTGAGCTATAGCTCAGAGCTCTCTAAAGCATCTTTGTATTTGGGCTCCAAGGAGCCCCATTGGTCCTTAGCAGACCAATGGGGTTCCTTCAAATCAGAAGGAACCCCATTGGTCTGCTAAGGACCAATGGGGCTCCTTGGAGCCCAAATACAAAGATGCTTAGAGAGCTCTGAGCTATAGCTCAGAGCTCTGTCGGGTCCTGCAGCGCAGACGCGGTGGCGGCGGCGGCGGTGAGTGACGTCGGGTGCGGCGTAGTTACAATGTAACAAAGTTGATACATTGTAATAACTTTGTTACATTGTAACTGATAGAACATTTCCGAGGATATTGCGAGGGATCATTTATTTAAAGGGACAGGTAAGTATTAATGGTTAATTAAGAATATTAAAGGACTTTTTTCGTGGTTATGTTTTTTGTTCAATTAAAATACTTTTTCTAAGTGTCTGTGTGTTTATTTACTTTAACTCTTAAAGGAAATGGGTATGGGGTACAAGTACCTCTATACTCATTTCTCCTGGGAGGGGGGGTGGGCATCTGGGGGACCCCTTTTTAAAGGGGACTCCCAGATTCCACCATGAACCTCCCCCCCAGGAAATCGCGGCCTCCACCTCCACCGCCCATCGGAGGTGGAGAAGAGCCCCTTGTCCTTGTATTGGACAAGGGCTCGGAGGGGGAGGGGAAAGCTTGGCTGCCCCTCCCCTTCCGAGACCCCCCAATCCATGGACCATGCGGGCTGGTATAGTCAGGGTGCGGAGCCCCACGCGGCCGGTGCTCCGCATTCTGGCTATCCCAGCCTGCATGGGGGACAAGGGGTTAAAGAGGTCTGGGAGGGGGGACCCCACGTCGTTTTTTTTTTATATTTCCCACACTCAGAACGAAGTAAGTAAAACTCTTCCCACTTGGGGGAATCTATGAAAATAATACACTATTGTTACCTGTGCAAAAAAAACTGACATTTTCCACATTTAAAAGACATTTTCGCCCTTGAAACTTAAAAATCGATTTTCTCAAAAACTATAAGGTCTTTTTGAAAAAAAATTTTTTCCTCTTATTCCCACTGATCCCCTTAATATACCCTGGGAATTTGGTGTTCCTAAACTTTAAGCAGGCTTTGCTATTAACCGTTAAAGTCGGCGGGTTTTTAAATGTTTACATTTTTCCTTTGAAACTTTAACATCGATTTTCTCAAAAACTATAAGGTCTTTTTGAAAAAAAAATTTTTCCTCTTATTCCTCCCGATCTCCTTAATATATTCTCCAAATTTGAGGCTCTTAACATTTAAGGGGGCTTTGCTATTAACCCTTAAAGTCGGCGGCTTTTTTATATTATACGGAGCGTTACGGTTTAACGCGAAATTACGGTAGCGTTTAATGCGAAATTACGGCATGATACGACTGTAATGCGAAAATTACGCGAAAATTACGCTTACGCGAAATTTCGCGAAATCCTTCTTCATTACGATTATGTACTTACGGCCATAATCGTAATTACACTAATTACGCGAAATTTCGCAAAATCGTAATTAGGTCATTACGCTCATCTCTACACACACCTAATTAATGTCATAAACCTCTTTGTTCTCCAGATAGTTAGCTATGCTTGCTAGCCCTGAACATGTCAGTTGTTTGCACTGCCATTGTGTCCTAATAAATATTCTTCTGTAGAGCTTCTGGTGTGCTTTTTTTCTGTTTTTGAAATATACTTTTCTAACTGTGATGGTATTCATACATCATGCTAATGACTGAGCATGGGCGTCCACATATCGGGCAAATTGGGGCATCTGCCCTGCCCTGGACAACCGCTGCCCCCCCCCCCCCCCGGCCGCTGCCGCTGCCCTCCCCTCCGCTGGCTGCCGCCGTCCCCGCTGCCAGCATCAGACCACGATCAGCCGGCGACCACTAGTGCGGGCGCTAGGACCTAGCGGACACCGCACTGATACGTGGAAGTGACTTCACTTCCGCATATACAGCATGGTGTGTCCATGCGCACCTGCTCTAACTGGTCGGGTCACCGGCTGATACTGAGGTCTGACGCTGGGCTGCTGCTGCTGGGAGGTGAGTGAGGGGCACCTGTCACTACCTAACTGGGGGACCCTGTCACTACCTAACCTACGGGGGTCCCTGTTACTATCTACCATGGGGTTCCCTGTCACTACCTAACATGGGGGTCCCTGTCACTACCTAATCTGGGGGTCGCCTGTCACTACCTAAACTGGGGGGTACCTGTCACTACCTAACCTGGGGGTCCCTGTCACTACTTAACCTGGGGGTGCCTGTCACTACCTAAACTGGGGGGCTCCTGCCTCTCCCTAAACTGGGGGCTCCAGTCACTACATAAACTGGGGGGTCCCTGTCACTACCTGAATTGGGGGGCAACTGTCACTACATACACTGGGGGGCTCCTGTCACTACCTAAACGGGGGGGCTCCTGTTACTACCTAAACTGGGGGACTCCTGGCGCTACCTAAACTAGGGGGCACCTGTCACTACCTAAACTATCCAGGCCAGTCAGCTTGCATCACCACCAGCCAACCAGCCCAGAATCACTGTCAAAAAGGCCACAGCATCACCACCAATCAGGCCAGCATTTACTTCAACCAGCCAAGCACAACCCAGCATCACCGCCAGCCAGGTCACAGCATCACCGCCAGCCAGGTCACAGCATCACCGCCAGCCAACCCAGCCACAGCATCACCGCCAACCAGCCCGGCCACAGCATCACCGCCAGCCCGGCCACAGCATCACTGCAAGGTCTTTCAGCCCACACATCATCCCCAATCCAGCCAAAAACAGTATTGCCAGGCCAGCCAGGCACAGCAGCCAGTAGAGGAGAATTCAGAAGTCAGGTCAGAGGTGTCTACCATATTAAGGGAGCATTCTGCCTATTTATGTGAAATGCTGTCTATTTATGTGCCTCATGACTGCTGAATTTGTCTTGTTGGGGGCCTCATGATTGCTGAATTTGTCTTGTTGCAGGCCTCATGATTTGTTGGGGGCCTCAAGATTGCTGAATTTGTCTTGTTGGGGGCCTCATGATTTGTTTGGGGCCTCATGATTGCTGAATATGTCTTGTTGGGGGCCTCATGATAGCTAAATTTGTCTTGTTGGGGGCCTCATGATTGCTGAATCTGTCATGTTGGGGGCCTCATGATTGCTGAATTTGTCTTGTTGGGGGCCTCATGATTGCTGAATTTGTCTTGTTGGAGGTCACATGATTGCTAACTGCGAGACTATGGGAAAAGCTGAATCATTATCATATGAGACAATAGCATTACACCTACTTTTTTTTAGCTTTTTAAAACGGAAAATAAAACTGGGAGGTTCTAAAAAAATGAATACATTTTTCAGGAATAGGATGGATGAAATTGTTTATCTTCACAGTTTATTTTCAACTTGGATTTTCCATAATGTTCATGTATGAGTTAAAACGTTTGTATTTAGTGTAAATTGCTGTTGCCACTTTGCAATAGATAAGTGACTTTTGGGTTGCAGTTTGGGCACTCGGCCTCCAAAAGGTTGAGTCCTAATCTAATGTCCCACCATTGCTAAGTTCATGTAAATTTGTCTCCACCCGAGACCACACCCACATTATGGTCCATGGCCACACCCATTTTTCGGTGCGCTGCACAACATAACCCTCATATTTTTACGGCACACGGATTTACCCTGGTTTTCGCTGCGGCGCGCGTTCTTCCCCACCTTTTTGCCCCCCCCCCCAGAAAATTTTCTGCGGGGCGCCCATGCTCATGAGAACTATGCCTTTCACATCAATTCTCCAAAGTAGTCCACAGTGATAAGGTACGTGTGGCATTTTATTGGTGATGGGAGCTTACTGTTCCTGAGGTAGTGTACACTTTCATATGTCTCACGGTACATTTTTTTTAAGATATATATATATATTTTTTAAGATTTTTTAAGATAATATAATTAAAATATCAGAGAGATACAGAAATTCATGTAACATTGATTCCACAATAGTTCTCTGTCTTGTACATATCCTCCAAATTTTTAACATTTTTTATATACTAAACAGTCATGACTGAAACAAAAATATTGAGTTTCTAAACAGCAAAAACTTATTATACTATGAAAATCCAAGTGAAGACTAACCGGTTGTGTCAATTCAAAATATAACTTTGAAGCATTGCTGTTACAGCCCCACAACCCATGAATTTGTAGACATTAAGCCAGACAATAGGGACAGTCTGACTAGTCCCTCTTACGTAGAGGGGGAAACCTGTCCCTAATAACAATAACAGTAACTTAGCATCTTTCTATTTAAAAAAATCCTGATTTAAGATATCTTCTTGGTTCGCACAACAAAAAACAACCATTGTTTATCTATCTATGGGTGAGAAGGGTAAATATAGTCTTTAATGTAATGGTAAGATTATGTTCACGGTACATTTTATTTCACTATTTTTTTCCCCTTAGTCTCAGTTATATCCAACTGAACCAAAAACAGGAGGAGGGAAAATCTAATAGCAGTTAGGATAATAAGTGATTATAAACAGTATATAGAAGCAACCTGGTGGCCAGAATAATGTTTTCATGGACCAGATGTGCTTGCCCTTGCAGTAGAGGCTGCTATCTCTCCTTTCTGGATACAGCTAATGGGTGGGTCAATCAAGCTACATTCCCCAGAATCCTTGGCTTACAGTAGAAACCAGATGTTTTCATGAGAAGATGGGACATTGTAGTTCAGAGGAAAGTTTCTGAGGAGTTGTAAAATCTTAATTTGCGTTCAGGAAGCTAGGGCCAGGAGAAGTTCTAAGACTGTATGGATAGGTACACAACTGTAGGCAAGTAGAACTACACAATTTATTTTAAATTAGAAAACTTCAGTCAGGGGCGAAACTAGACTTAATAGGGCCCGTCTGCAAAAATGATAGCTTTGGGCCCATTTGGTCCCTGAACCCCATGAGGGTCATGTGATTGGGAGCCAGCGAATAGCAGCAGAGAGTGTTTTGCTGTGAAGCAGTCTAAAATGAGCAAAAAAACATACAGATGCTCCTGCCACTAGCTACTCTGTATGGCTGGAGGAGGTGGCAGGGACGGTTTTTGTGAGGGAACTGGAAGGTCTTCTTGCTAATTGGCTGCACTTGCAGTTGGGGAGAGAAAGGTGGAGGGGTCCCTAAAGCCTCTGAGCCCCCCTTGCATTAGCAGGGGTCGCAGGGGTGATTGCTACGCCCATGACTTCAGTTACAACTGTAATACTTTATAATTTACACTAAATAACACCATTGCCTTTGGAATTTGTCTTGCTCATTTTTGGGTTTAGTTGAGTTTTTATAAGAGTGGGGCATTTTGGAACTGTGCAGACCAAAGTGGAGCCTCCATTCTGAAAGCTTTCCTTGAAAGAAGATTCATATGCACTTGTAACTTTGGCCAGAGCCGGATTAAGGCTAAATGGGGCCCTAAGCAAAGTAACTGATTTGGGCCCCCCCATCATGTCGTACTAGAATCAGAAGATGCAGCTGCACAGCAACATGCCACACACACCGGGGCAGCCGAGCTACTGGTTGCTATGGGCAACAGCCCACTTTCCTCTGTGGGTGCACAATGCAGGGAATAGCAGTGGCAAAATGCAGAGTGAGAGATGAATGGCTGGGACATTTGCACTCAGGGGCTGGGGCACCCCTGTGAAGAGGGCGCCAGGTATCACAGCAGCAGCACTTTCCCCCTGCATCTCCAGCCTGGCAATAGCAGAAAGCTCTGGACACCGCCAAACCGGAAGCCGTTCCTCAGACAGAATTACATAACCACCCCCACCACCGAACAACCGATTTCCTCCCAAAGTAGACAGCCACCATGCAGCCTCCATCCCAGTGAATACGATAGTCCAGCAGATAAGGCATCCGCAGCGGGGGAGAATGACAGCACCAGATGACTCACATTCACCTATTGCGATCCAAGCAATAGAGGTCCCGTCATCCGGAGCCCATCTGTCTCCTCTAGAGTGCTGCTGCTCTGTTACTACTACTATTACTACTTCCTACTTCCTGTCTGATCTGAGAATCAGGAAGTTCAGAGTGAGCGGCTGCACTGTAGAAGAGACAGATGGGTTTCAGATGACAGGATCTCTATCGCTTGGATCATGGATAGGTGAGTGAGCGTTTGCCATCTGCTGCTATCATTCTTGCTGCAGCTGTGGTTCTCTGACGGAAGGGAGGAGTGGGCAGCGGCAGACTGCACAGTAGCAGGAG
The DNA here is from genome assembly GCF_040937935.1 of Hyperolius riggenbachi. Taxonomy (NCBI): domain Eukaryota; kingdom Metazoa; phylum Chordata; class Amphibia; order Anura; family Hyperoliidae; genus Hyperolius; species Hyperolius riggenbachi. The sequence goes on along the minus strand of NC_090646.1, from coordinate 409,394,063 downwards.
TGGGACCTAGGAAGAGAGCCTGGCTCTGAAGACAATCAGCAGCGCACGGCATCATTTGACAAGGCAAGACAAATAACATTTATATCACGCTTTTCTCCTGGCGGACTCAAAGCGCCAGAGCTGCAGCTACTAGGACGCGCTCTACAGGCAGTAGCAGTGTTAGAGAGACTTGCCTAAGGTCTCCTACTGAATAGGTGCTGGCTTAATGAACAGGCAGAGCAGAGATTCGAACCCTGGTCTCCTGTGTTAGAGGCAGAGCCCTTAAAGGGACTCCGAGCAGTGCCTGTGGGTATGCCTTTAAGCATACCCACAACTAATTAATTACATCTTCATACCTACCAGCATGATGTTTGTAATTATATCCTCCTGAATTCCTCATATTTCATTGCATTGTGCTGAATCGAGCTGCCGACTTTGGGGAAAAGTCGTCCTGTGTAATACAATGTAACTATGGAAAGATGCATATCATTTTGAAGCTCTTTTTCTCCTCTTTCCAATTATAGATAATCTGCCACCCTACGCCTTTTAGTTTTCTCTATTTTCGCGATCGAAATTGCCGTGGCCGCGATTTTGATCGCGAAAATATCGTAAAGTAAAAGGCACAGGGTGGCGGTTAATATATCATTGGAAAGAGGAGAAAGAGAGCTTTAAAATGATATGCATCTTTCCATAGTTACTGCACTGCTCAGAGTCCCTTTAACCATTATACCATCCAGCCACCGCTGACAGGATGGCGAGGGCTGGTTTATGTGCTGATGGGGCCCCTTTGACTCTGAATGGGGCCCCAAGTGACTGCTTTTGTTGCCTGGTTGGTAATCCGGCCCTGACTTTGGCCACTGTAAGTAATTGTTTATGATTGTTTCAGGTACCTCTGCATAGTGTTTACAGGTGTCATCTGATGCAAGACAACTGGACATTAAAGATTATATATCCTAGAAAACCATGCCCGACCCTATAATTATTTCCTGCTGCAGATCACTTGAAACAATCACGAAACAACACTGAATTGAACCCGAACTCTTGCATAGCCCACAATGAAAAGTCTTTATTCCACAACTAGTTGCTGAAGAAATTCACTACTCTCCGTTCTGTGTTTGTTTTGGCAGATCAACTTGTCTGACTGACAGTAACTATGAATAGACTACAGTAGAACTGTGCTGCTCTCCATATAGTAAACACAGAGGCTTAAACCTTTCAGTTTTTTTAGGATTTCCATAAATCATAATGAAGAAAATGTTTTCTCATAAACTGTACCATGGTGTAGCTAATCGCTTAGAGCAGAGAGGAAGTTCTGAGTTTAGTTCCACTTTAAGGATTACAATATTTTAGGTCTTTACTGGGCCTTATGATATTTCCCTACAAGGCAATGGATGAGCAAAGTGCTTAGACATATGATTTTATTGATTTCCTATGTGAACAAACCAAGCAAACATGACTATGTATTCTGATATTGTTTTTACAAAAATAATCACCAAAGAATTACTTCAGAATGGGAAGGCAGTGGCTTTTGAAGCAAGTGAAAGGGAAGGCATTGTATTATACAGCATGTGAAAGATTCTGATGTATTTTACTGCTTCTGTCTTGCTTGATGATTTAAGCTCTATTTCATCATAAGCAGCTTTATTGCTTAGGAAAATTTTGTTCAGCGTATCTCATTGCCCAGCTAGAGAAGGTCATCTAAGCTTCTGACAAATTATATTTCTTAGATACACATTTACATTACTTCCTATCCAAAGCAGATTTTGCAAGTACTAAAGCTGTCAAAAAGTGACGTCTTTTCAAGACTGGTGTAAGATATAAGCCAATTTCTCATGACCCAGTCAGACAGAGAGCTCTGTTATGTTCCGAAATTGGTGCAGTCCGATGGAGGATTTCCAATACATTAAAACAACACCTTTGTTCCAGCCAGTCATTAATATTAACAAGTCTCATACAACATCTGTGTTTCAGTGTTTTATATCTATGCATGCAGTTTCACCTAAAAACAATAGCAGTTTATGATACAGAAACAGAATATACTCTCCAACACCGGGCATGTGTAAATCAACTGATACATACATTGACTCATGGTAATGAATATAGCGTTCCTTAAAGCGAACCTGAAGATTGCTAAAAAAAGAGTTTCACTTACCTGGGGCTTCTACCAGCCCTCTGCAGCCGTCCTGTGCCTGTGCATACCTGGAACGATCCTCCGCCCCCCCGCCACTGCTCTCTTTCACCGGTCGCGGCCCATTGCGTTTCTCGTACTGCTCCTGCGCAGGAAGCTCCCATCTATGGTAGTGCCAATGAGGATGCGTGCAGCCAGGGCCACGCATGTGCAGTGGTCGGAGACTTGCAAGTCAGTGGTGAAGAAACAGAGCCGTGGTGGGGGACTGGAGGATCTTTGAGGACTGGCGCGGGGCAGGACGACTGCAGGGGGCTTGTAGAAGCCGCAGGTAAGTGAATCTATCTTTTTTTTTTTTTTTACCTATTTCAGTTTCACCTTTAAGCATATTGGTATTACTTTAAAATCCCAAAAAGGTGAATAAAAGAATTATGCAGCAGAGGGTTCTCAATTAGGCTAGGAATGTTATAGAAACATGTCTGAAGTATACCCCTCAATTGAAAGTCTAGCCTTGCGCCCATGGTTAAGGAAGGGATCTTGAATCTAAATGGGATCCAGCAGATACAGGAGACAGTATTAAGCAAAGATATGTATGATAAGTATTATACCATGTGGGCGGTATGGATAGACTATCAGTCATCTGAGGAGTACCTGAGATTCCTTGCCTGACCACCCCTTGTCTTCATACCTGAAACATGTTATCTGATTATATAGAAGCAGTATCCACTATGTGCAATATATGTTGTTATGGGACAATGATTATTACGTTATGCCATACGTTTGCTTCTTTAAAGATTTGCTAAATTGTTGTAAACAATGCCTGGACTTTAGAATACTAGTTTGGGTCAATGTTTGGTGAGACAAAAGTAAAAGTATAAGTCTTAAGTCATACGTTTTCTCACCGTGGAAATGGTTATATAATTTAAAAAGATGTCATCTGTATCGTATGCTGTCTTTGATTATAATAATGCATGATGAGGGCCTATGCGTGCGTTATATCATTTACTTAATGGATAGTGCATCTTTAACATAAAAATTAAGTTAAACATTTTGCATAGTTCAATACATTTCCACTAGAATTAATGAAAACTGATGTAACTATGTTGTTCTATATACAAGTATAAAATGAGACCTTCTTAGAATGACTGTTTATGTTTGCCAACACAGGCCACACTGCATATTAAATTGTTGTGTGAATCCCTTTAATACACTCCCAACACAGATCCCAATAAAGTACAAGATCTCAGTGAATCTTTCTAAACAGAGGGAACACTGTATTTCTCAGAGTGAATATCTTTCTGCCTTGTGAATAATTACTGCTGTATTACTTCTCCCCTCACATTCCAGAATCTACAGTACACCTGTATGCGTACATCTAAAGTGGGCATTCGGAGGATGGTCAGGGGTAAGGGCCCTTTTCCACTGCACTGCGATTCAGCTAAATTGCAAAACACTAGCGATTTTTAAATTGCTAGGTTTTGCAATTAATATAGGAATCGTGGTAGATATTTTCCACTATTGTGCTTCGATTATGTCAAAAGCGTGATCGCGTTCGGGAGCGACTTTTACATCGATTTTGCAATGCAAGTGTATTGCATATGCAAAATTGTGATTGCATAAAAAAGTTAGTGACAAATCGCAATCACTAGCGTTTGCGATTGTGACTACTAGTGGCAAAGGGCCCTAAGTGTCACTATTTTCTTTAAAACTTTCTGCATACTTCAGGTGTGCTTTAAAGAAAACCAGAGGCGGCATACTGGAATCCTAATAGGACCCATAGGCATGTCATGTGCACAATGACATGCCTCTGGGTCATTGTATCGCCGCTGGCAGTACTCCTGGGTCACGGCTTGGCTTCCTATTGGAGGAAGCTAACAGAGGAGGAGAGTGACAGGGGAAGCATATTATAGAGGGGAAGATGCTAGGAGGCTGATTGACAAGCCTCACATAAATAAAGCAGGCTAGCGACAAGCAGATTGTTGCTAGCCTGGCAATCTTTTAAGGGGGTGCAGTGTGGTGCGGGGGGGGGGGGGGGAGGGGCTGGAAGCTGCAATACAATAACCCAGAGGCATGTCATTGTGCACATGACATGCCTCTGGGTCCTATTAGGATCCCAGTATGCTGTCTCAGGTTCTCTTTAAGGGTATGTTTTTAATAAGTTTGGGGATAGGTGGTACTAGCTGTGGAGTAAAATAAGCAATACATCCTTTAAAATCAGTGACAATGGACTCCTGCTCATGATTGAAATTAAAGCCCATATTCCAAGCATGAAACTTTTTTTCCCATATTGGGCTTGATTTACTAAGACAAATAGCATGCCTTATGAGAGTTAACACACCTTATGAGAGTTAACATGCCTTATCAGAGTTAACACACCTTATCAGCGTTAACACGCCTTATCAGAGTAGCAAAGCTAGCGCTACGAACTTATGCCCGCTAATTGGCAATGACGAAGGTTCCACTCGTCCTGCCCTGAGCCTTTGCGGGTTCAATCACTTTAAAGGACATTATCCCCGCACTTTGATTGGCCCAATAGGCCGCCTGTCAAGTTTCCTGTCAAATGCCAGGCAGCCTATTGGGCCAATCAAATTGCGGGGATAATGTCCTTTAACCACTTAAGCCCAACTGGACGAACATTCTCGTCCAGATGGGCTGTGCGCACTCCCGCAGGCCGCGCACCCTCCCGCCACTGGCCGTTAGCCCAGCGATCAATGAATGGGATTATAGATCCCATTAATTGGTCGAAGCCCCTCGCAGGAAAACCGACAGCCTCTAATTAGAGGCTGCGGTTTTTCTGAGTTACAAAAAGTTCCCCGTCTTCATTCTTCTTCCTGGAAGCGTACAATCACGCTTCCAGGACTTTTTCACTGTGGCCATCTTGTGGCCAAATAGTAAAACTTCTCACACCTCCATTTTTTAACAAATAAATACATTTTTTTTTACATTTAGAATTAGCTGTTTAACTCACACACCAAAAATTACTCACATACAATTTTTAATACAAAAAAATATTTAAAAAATTACAATTAAAAAAAAATGTAAATAGTTACCTAAGGGTCTGAACTTTTTAAATATGCATGTCAAAGGAGTATATTAATTTATATTTCTAAAATTATTGGCTTGTAAATAGTGATGGACGCAAATTGAAAAAAATGCACCTTTATTTCCAAATAAAATATCGGGGCCATACATTGTGATAGGGACATAATTTAAATGGTGTAATAAGCGGGACAAATGGGCAAATAAAATACATGGGTTTTAATTACGGTAGCATGTATTAATTTCAAACTATAATGGCCAAATACTGAGAAATAATATTTTTTTTCCATTTCTTTCTTAATATTCCTATTAAAATGAATTTAGAATAAAATAATTCTTAGCAAAATGTATCACCCAAAGAAAGCCTAATTGGTGGCGGAAAAAACAAGATATAGACCAATTCATTGTGATGAGTAGTGATAAAGTTATTGGCAAATGAATGGGAGGTGAAAGTTGCTCAGATGCAAAAAAATAAACAACCCTTCGGGTTTAGGTGGTTAAAGTGATTGAACCCGCAGGGGCTCAGGGCAGGACAAGTGGAGCGCTCGTCATCGCCAATTAGCAGGCATAAGTTTGTAGCGCTCGCTAGGCTACTCTGATAAGGCATGTTAACTCTGATAAGGCATATTAACTCTTGTAAGACATGTTAACTCTGATAAGGCATGCTGTTTGTCTTAGTGAATCAAGCCCTGTGTCTCCAGCTGTTAAAGAAGCATTTGAGGAGATTTCTGATGACTTCTACTGGAGATAGTCAGAAACTGTATCAGAGATACATTTGTGGAGATGTTAAAAACTTCTTGATATAAAAACTTTTTGCAGAATAAATCAATTTTGAAAGATATCAGTCGATTGCATTTTTATCCTGCATCTAACACCATAACATTTTAAAGTGCTGATATGAGAACTTAAAGGGAAACTCCGCTTTCTTTACAAAAATCTATAAACGTATATTGACAAATCTTTCTGCAATATAACAATATTACATGTTATCATTCTATTCAATCTGCACCAAGATAAGAATTTTCAGAACTGACAGAAAGCAAAACATTTTTTTTCAATGTTTGCATCATTGTTCTCTGGAGTACAGTTGGTAGTAGATTATCCAGAAATTACCACCTGCAAGGGTAATTGATTGCACCAACTAGCGGTAATGTTGCCATGCGGAGACAGCGCAATATTACTGGTGCTATCGCAGCAGTGTACAGTGAGTTACTCTATAAGCACGACCTGCAGTACTTAAGTAAGACGAGCATTGCCACGGTAACACGAGGTTAATAATGTACATTACTGTAGCAATGCTCGTGTTACTCGAGAACTGGAGGTCTCGCATACAGCATAACTCACGGTACACTCAAGGCTGGATTTATACTTTTTGTGCCCCTAGGCCAAGTATGTTGTGGCTCCGCTTACATGTGCAGCAATGCCCCTCCCATTCCATGTGCAGCCCCCTCTTCCATGTGTATCATCCATGTACTTTACATAAATAGCTCCCTTGGGCATCAGTTTCCATTTTCATGTGTTGCTCCCCATTTTCAGCCTCCTCTTTCATATGTAGCAACTCCTCTTTCATGTTCAGTTGCCTCCTTGGGCTGCGGCCGCCCAAGGCCCAGGCCTTTCCAGAAATCTGACCCCAGGTACACTGCTGGCAGTAGTACCAGTAATATTGCTGTGGGCTGTGTCCGCACAGGACTATTACTGCTAGTTAGTGCATCAGGCCCTTAGTTGCTCGGACTAAAGATGTCAATAAATGATTCAACCAAAACGCCTGAGCTTCCTTTGTTTATTTTTAATAAAAAGGATCTATTGTATTGAAGAAACTATTTTTTTTTTGAACTTTTGATCAATTGGCCATGGTGAAAAATGATGATACATTTTTGGAAAAAAAGTAATAGTGTATGGTGGAATGCTTGTATTGATTGAATTTAAAATCTCTAAAGAAAAAATGTATATGCTGTATGGTCAGCATACAAATGCACAATGTGTATCACTTGCCAGAATTGAACTCGATACTGCTGGGGACACTATGGGGCCTCAATACTATACAAAGCTTTGCTAGGGATGATCCAAGCAATGTGTTCTGTGATGTCTCTATGGAGAACAGAGGAGGCATAATGATCATTATGTAACCGCAACAAACCTCAGGGGACACCAGGACTAACATTAGGTTCTCACCCGAGAACAGTTTAGCGTTAGTACCGGACTTCATCCATTTTCTGGTAGAAAACTTTGTCACTCCTATATGCTAGTTTCTGTAAAAAGTACAGTGTAATGTATAAAGTGGACCTGAACTCTTGCTCAGGACACAAGGAAAACATAACAGAAATGCACCCTGTATGTATTTAAAGAGTTTAGCCTGTGTAATTCCCCCTCATTTGTGTCTAATCACTAGTTGTAATTTGATCCCTCTCCTGTGTCACATGACTACCTATGGCAGATAAGCCCATTTGAAAGCACAGACTGTAAACAATATGTCTGCTTTCATGAAACAGGAAGTAGTAACAAAGCTGTAACAAAGAAATGTTTTTGTTTAGGTCTCTTTCATACCAAGACGCTGCGTTTTAGGGGACGTTAAGGTCGCATAACGTTCCCCTAACGCAACGCATGGTGGTGTTGAAGTTGGACGTCAGATTGAGCCGCGTTATGAGGCTCTTGGTGCTCTCCTGGGAAGTCCGGATCTTTTCAATGATTCGGATGACTCGAATCGGATCATTGAAAAGATCCAAATCTTTGAACCAAATCTTTGAATCGTTTTACTAGGGAAGCAGGAAGCAGGGGTGCAGCAGAGTGAGAGGTGCAGGAGAATGAAGGCACATTGAGGGTGCTAATGGGGAAGGGAGAGATGCAACAGAAAGATTGTACTTGTGCACAGAAGCTGCAGTTCCTGTTTCTTCCAGACATCCACTGTGAACCGAATCCTTCATTGTGATGATCCGGATGATTCGACTCACAAAAAAGATCCGGATCAAAGATCTGAATTGTTCATGATCTGGACAACACTACAGTGCAGTTAATATTAATTAGCCATGTGGCTAGGAACAATAGCGGACTCTCCTCTTACTGAGCATTTGCAAACAGTCTAATGCAGCTAAAACCACATATAACGCACAGCATGCTGCACTTCCTTTGAACGTCCAGCGTTACACTGTAATGCAATGTGGGCAATGTGAACAGCCCATTGATTTTTCATTACTATGAGTTGGGCTGCGTTACAGGCTGCTCGAACGTGTGCCTGTAACGTCTTACTGTGAAAGCAGCCTCAAAGGTTATTATGCTGTTGTGTATCATTTACAGCAGAGAGGAGTCCTGAGTTCAGGTCCACTTTAACCACTCTGCGACTGCCTAACGCCAATTGGTGGCCACAGAGTGGCCCCCCAGGACCGCCTAATGCCGATTGGCATCAAGTCCTGGGGGCAGAGATTAGTGGGGAATGCGTGTGCATCCCTGCTAAGTTATGGAGCTCCACTTCGTAAACAGCCTGCCAGCCACGAAAAAAAATGTCCACAATTACTTCTTCAGCGCTGCGATCTAGTGCAGCGATATACAGAGGACAGCTCTGTCACCAAGCTGGAGCGGCTCACAATCAGATCCCTCTCATAGGCTGATGCCTATGAGAGGTGATCACTGGGATTGGATCTCGGGGGGAGGGATAAATTAAAAAGAAAATAGTCATTTTTATTTTAAAAAAATTACAAAAAAATTAATATACAGATTGCAACAGCAATCAGATGCCACCAACAGAAAGCTCTGTTAGTGGCAAGAAAAGGAGGCAAGATTAATTTGTGTGCTAAGTTGTATGGCCATGCAGCTAAATGTTAAAGAGAACCCGAGGTGGGTTTTAAAAACCCTATTAGCACACAGAGGCGTGTCGCTAGCAAGCTGTTTCCAATCAGCGGGGAGGGAAGGGACGCAGACGGAGCGGCGACATAGAGGAGGCGGGGGGAGCGGAGTAGAATGACAGTTTACATGTAAACAGCTTGCTAGCGACACGCTGTGTGTCGATAGCACGGCGGTTTTATTTTGGGGGCAGAGCAGAGCGCAGGGGGCCGGGGGGGGACTGTATAGTAACAGAGGCTGGGCATTATATGCAGACCCAGCCTCTGTGTGCTAACAGGATTTTTAAAACCCACCTCGGGTTCTCTTGAAAGCTGCAGTGTGCTGAATTGTAAAAGATGGCCTGGTCACTAGGGGGGTGTAAGCTTGTGTTCCTTAAAGTGAAACTCCAGACTAAAAATCTACTCAGCAGAACTGAAAAGGCTTGGTGTTTCTTTAACAGTTTCACAGCATCAGAACTTTGTTTTTCTTATAGAGGTCTCATTTTTAGCTGCATTTTTAGCTAAGCTCCGCCTCATCAAAGAAAACTGCCCGGGCTTTTTTCCCGATGCTGTGCAAAGCATGATGGGATTTCCTATGTTATTCACGTTGCCTAGCAACTGGGAGTGGTGATCAGGACACAGGACAGTTGGAACTGTGTCTCATGCTCCCTGCCACCTTCTTTCAACCAAAAAGATGGCTGCCCTCATAAAATCACAAACCTTTGCCTGTTCTTTTAAAACAGGGTGGGTAAGAGATTATATTACCTATCTATTTAATTAACATAACTAATGTAACTTAATGACAGAATGTTTGTTTAGGCTGAAGTTCCTCTTTAAGAAGTGGACCTGAACTCTTGCACAGGACAGAAAGAAAACAGAGAGAAACGCACCCTTTATGTATTTAGAGAGTGTAGCCTATCTAATTCCCCCTCATCTGTGACTAATCACCACCGTAACTTGATCTCTCAGCCGTGGCAGCTCAGGAATCTCCTCTGCCACGGCAGAGCAGCTAATCTGTAAACACAGGATGCTAAAAAAAATCTTCCATAAGTTTTCATGAAAGCAGAAAGTAGACACACTTCAGATTTATATCAGCTGTAAAAAAGAAATGTTTTTCTTTAAAGGTTATTATGCTGTTGGGTATCTTTTACAGCCTCTGAGTTCAGATCCTCTTTAAAGGGTGAAAAAAGTAATACAGCTGATAAACCGCCTGTCCTTTATTTTTTGTAAAACATAAAGCCAAACTGAAAACACAGAGCTTTTGCATAGTAAATAGAAACTTCCACTTAAAGGATTTATACTGAAATTCAGCTGTTTATAAAATATCTTCGTGTTGAATGTTTGTCTTACAAGGTGAAGTATTGTCGGTTCAGTCTCTGTTTTTAAATCCCCTGATTTTCCATTTTAGCTCCACTTGTAGGGAGATTGTAAGCTCCTTGTTAAATTATTCTAGACTAGGTTTATCACTAATGGTGGCCATACATGGTACAATTTTTTCATACAATCTTACCATTTCTATGTAATATGAGGGAACTGCCTAAATTATCCTTTTAGTATATTCACTTAATTTACACTTATACTACACAGAAATAGTAAGATTGTATGAAAAAATTGTACCATGTATGGTCACCATTAGGTTCCTTGATAATATCGCGCGTGTGGGAGAACTCCACTACATCAGCAGCATAGTCAGTCAGAAAACTGTTAAGAAACCTTTTTATACTTTATAGTAAAATCATTTAGAAGGGCAGGTTATATGTAGACTTACTAGTTTTGCTAATAAGAAATCTGCTTAAATATGTTGTAATATGTGTAATAAAGTGTATAAGAAGCCATTTCCTTGAAAGGTAGAAAAGGATAACTTACCATCAGTTAGAGTCAAGTCTGCTTCCCCTTTCCCGTAGTGGACTTTTAACTGAAGAATGCTTGGTAGAATACTGAGGGATAATTGCAATGATCCATTTCCATCTCCACATCCATTATTATTTGCCTCGTTTAACGATCTCACCTTGACATTCCACTGCAGCTGGTGTGGTAATGGGGAAGCCATAACATCCACGTTAAAGAAAGAGATCCGAGTACAGTATAGCTACCATAGCCAGCTTTTATTCTTTCACAGACACCTAGTCAATCAGCAGCATGTTTATACAGTAGACACTCAGTATTGTCGATAGACATAAACTTGCTGCCTTAGAGTTGAGCAGCACCTAGTGGCCTTCTTGTGAATCTGCAGATATTTCATTTTCAAGAATGAAAAGAAATGCTAGTCTGTCTATCTAGGGCTAATTACTAAGAAAAGTATGAGTAGCTGAATATGGTAACCCATTCCGACCTCGGCTAACAAAGTTTGTGCTGCTAGATCTGCGGTACTATTTGTTAGTCTGTAGGCTAGCAGTGATAAGTGTTATGTTAGCCATACACTTATTTATGGTTGCTCTATAGCCTTATTTATAAATGTAGTAACATAGATTATATTCTAGCATTACTAGTCCACATACTTTTTTCCTTTGTAATTTAGTCTTTATTGTAAAGTTGGTTAGACGTGCAACAGTGTTAGATCGGTGTACAAATCAAAAGTATCAACATCTGGGCTCCTATGCAATTAACTTTTTCTCCTGAGTTTTCTCTTTGGTGATATTTTCAAAACGGTCAACAAAATGCCTTTTAAACCACCAGCAAGCAAGAAAATATGCAAAATAATTTTGATAGTACTTGGTTACCTACTTTTTGGTACTTTTTTTAATTGCAAAATGCTGAAAAGTTATTCTAAAGAGACGTTGAAAAATTATCTCCTAGGATAAAAACCAGGAGAAAAAGTTAATTGCATATGGCCCCTGGAGGCAGTAAATACCATGACTTCACATCCATTTACATCTTTATGAATGATATGTCTCCCACAATTCTTGCACACCGTGTTAGTCAGTGGCATACCTAAGGAGCTGTGGGCCCCAAAGTGTTACATTGGGGCCCCCCAAGCACTCTATACATAACAATTGATACGGCGCACCAAAACCTGCCAATGGCAACTACAGTGTCTGAGGTGCAAGAAGGGAATGGGGAGCAGTTTGTTAATGATTACCACTATTCAAAGTATTTATTGAAGTGATTATTATGATCACAGGACCAATAGGAAGCTAACGCTGTAGTTGAGGGAGGTTCCTTCGGGGCTCCTCTAGCCCAAGGGCCCTGATGCGGTCGCAACCTCTGCAACCCCTATTGCTACGCCCCTAGTGTTAGTAAAGATTGCAGCTTCCATCCCTCGCACACGGTGCAGGGTATGCAGTGGGGTGGCCAGTGTTTAAGAATACGTTGCAACTGGGCAGCATGGTGGCGTAGTGATTACCACTCTTGCCTTGCAGGGCTGGATCCCCAGTTCATATCCCAGCCAGGGCATTATCTGCACAGAGGTTGTATGTTCTCCCTGTGTCTGCGTGGATTTACTCACAGGTGCAGTATGTGCCAGATGACGTGGAAGCGCGGTCATGAGTGCCCGCACAGGTGCAGAAGAGCTGATTTGTCGGTGGGTCACCAATCATTACGGGCGGCCAGTGGAATACCGAGGAGGCCCAGGGCTGCAGGCAGGGACTGAAACAGCTGCTAGGGGCTGGAAGAAGCCCCAGGTGAGTAAACATAGATTGTTGTTGTCGCCTTGGAAGTCCTTTGAGTCAGAGCTTACTTTTCTATTACATATTAGGCTTGGACAAGCTGGGAGAAGCTGGGACATATAGTCACTCTGCAGTGGCACTGAAAGTAGTCGAAAATGTCCCAATGTTAGAGTGAAAATGCAATGACAATGGCATTGACAGTAATATTGACAGGGAATAATTGAATACTGTAAACAGTAAGCAGGTTGCAAGAGGGTGCTCCACAGTGTCATCTGATCTCTGGATTTCCTAGATCTGCTCACTTGCCTGCTCCTGATGCTGTATTGCTGCTTGTCTGTTCTGTCTGCACATATGCTCTGTAATTCCAATCTGGCACTCAGATACTCCTTATCCTGCTCTTCTGTGTTTCCTGTAACACAACCAGTGTCTCTGCACCTCCAATCAGCTGTGTTATCTGATCTCTGGATTTCTAGGTCTGCCCACTTGCCTGTTCTGTCTTCCCTTTTCATCTGTACTTCCACTCGGCGGTAATTAGCATGGGGGTCAATGGGTATCTGAGGGTAGGAACACACTAGGCAGTGCAGGAAAGGTAGCGTTTTAGTAGTGTTTTGCAGCATGTGCACTTTCAGTGCGTTTTCCTGTGCGTTTGCGTTTTTGTTAAGGAAATGTGTTTTTCTTGCGTTTTGTATTTGTTTTAATGCATTTGCAGTCCGCATATATACATTTCATATGTGTTTTGCGTGTTTTTTTTATGTGTTTTATGCAAATCACTAGGAAGTCAACAGAAAGCAGAAATACGTCAAACTTGTTTTTTTTTTAAAAAAGCATGCAAAACGCATAAAAATGCACTAAAACGCAATACCTCTGCATCACCATTGACTTTCTTTATGTGCGTTTTATATGCGTTTTGGAAAAAAACGCAGCAAGACCAGTTTTTAAAAATGAACATTGCAGAACGCAAGCATATCCGTTTTTCATGCGGTCTATTGGCTTGCATTTTTGCGTTTTTGCTGCATTTTCTGCAACACTAGTGTTTCTGCCTAGTGTGTTCCTACCCTCAGTGACCATACACAAAAGGATCCGTTATGACGGTTGTTCAAAGCAAATGATTGCTGCGGGTAATCGCCCATCATCGAACATCGTGTAATGAACTTTTGCTAAATGATGTCACATGGTATCGCGCAAATGGTCGTTTGTCGACACAAAAATCTTTTGGAGGGTATAAGTCTTAACACAGCCTCTTTGCAACACAGCCTTCCGACACCTCTCTGTGTCTCTGCAGCTCCGATCATCTGATCACAGTTGTGTGTATTCGGGAGGGGGACCCCTGGTCGCATAAACCAGTACCCTTGCAGCTCTTACTGACCTCCAACAATAGTTAAGCCCATCAGCAGGGATTGGAACTGGGACAAAGCGTCTGGAAGCAACAGTTTAGCAGCAGCTCAGCCTATCAGCGTGGGATGGGGACCAGCAGCCAGAAAAACGTCACATTCTCCTCTGACTACCTCCTCCTACTATTTGTTTCATTCATTCATCCCAGGTATAAACTCAGAGTTATTGTAATTATAGCATGTACAGTATTGTGTTATGGTTATACTAGATCGCCTAATAGATTATGAATTTATCTTACATGCAGTTCACAGTATGAAATAAATGTAAAGAGTGCCATCTTGTGTCCAGTTATGGGAATAGCACATCACTTATCAAATCAGTTCTTCCATTAAAGCGGTTTAAAACCCTGACATAATATTCAATAAAAACATGTTTACCTACTTTCTTTATGCCATACGGTTATCATATTTGCATTTGTTCATAACTATTATTATTCATTTAGAAGTTATAGGTTTCCAAAAGTACAGTTTTTTGCTTTGTGAGCTGACTTTTCTTTTTATTAATAACTGGTTTTATTCATTGCTGTTTTGCAGCCAGACAAGCTTTCAGTGTCTCTCTGTCTCCAGCAGCTTCTCCGCAGTCAGAGAATGTGTCACATTCCTCACTTGATACATTTAAGTAAACACAATATAACATTATCTGAAGTTCAGATGCGGCAGCATTTCACTGCACTCAACTTTCAAGCTCTGTGTGTAACCCTTCCAATGCTGGTCTAATAAAAAAAAATGCTGGTTGCATATAATATGCTGTAAATAATGTTTTAGTGCAAAGATGAAATGCTGGGTTATATTCCACTTTAAGTGCACCTGATTGGCTGACTGGCGTCGGCTGGCCAGATAGAGGCAGGATATTGCTCTGGCTGGAAGTTAGCAATTGTGTTTGTTGCAGTTGGCATTCAGTTTAGAGGTGGTGGGGTGAGTTCCCTGGAGGTGAGAGGTCCAGGGCTTGCCCGCACTTCCCTCTAGGTGTCGCATGGTGGTTTGGGGGCCCCAGTGAGTGAGAGAGACCTGGGGCCCCTGGGCTGTCATGTGGACCAGTGTTTGTGATTTTAAATTTATTTTTTGCAGCTTCTAGGATGCGGTTGACAGGTGAGTGGTTAGGGAGGGGACCGTGTGGGAGATGTGCCTACACGGGGCATCCCTGTAAACAACGCAATTCACGATTGCGTCCAACCGAAGCCTCCCACCTGAATGCTAATCTATGTAATTCCTGCTAGGTATGGTACAGCAGGCAAAGGGTGTATGACAGTGCACCTGATTGGCTGACTGGCGTCTGCTGGCCAGATAGAGGCAGGATATTGCTCTGGCTGGAAGTTAGCAATTGTGTTTGTTGCAGTTGGCATTCAGTTTAGAGGTGGTGGGGTGAGTTCCCTGGAGGTGAAAGGTCCAGGGCTTGCCCGCACTTCCCTCTAGGTGTCGCATGGTGGTTTGGGGGCCCCAGTGAGTGAGAGAGACCTGGGGCCCCTGGGCTGTCATGTGGACCAGTGTTTGTGATTTTATATTCCACTTTAAGACAGCTAAGATGGATGCGTGCAGACTTAACTATTATATTATAATAAGATAACATAATGGAAAAGAATAAAACAAAAGACAGAGCTTAACAATGAACGAAAGAGTTCTTGGTCAATCAGTTCCATTTAAAGTTCAGTTTCAGGATTTTTCTGTCTATTGTGACTTGTTTAATAAGTTACATTACATTTTTGTACTTACAAAACTGATACATGGTGAGGTTGAGAGTTTTCTGTAATCTGCAATGTTGCTGTGCTGCATGCTAAAAACAGTAGGAGCCAACAACCCCTGCTGCAGAAAACCCAGCCTGATGCCTCCCACTACCTATTTGGTCAATATACAAGTCCCAACCTATACACCTCATACACAACCCACACACAACATGCACACTTACAAACAGTCCTCTCTGACTGTGGTCTCAGCTTATGTAGAATCAGCTACACACTGAATGCTTTGAGTGAAGTAGTTAATGCCAGCACAGGTGTGTTGTTTTGACATCACCTGACCATGAAAGAAGTCTAGCTGATGCCATTTCCTCCTAGTGGCTTGGGAAGAGAGTCTGTGTCACATCTCGGAGTCCGGGCTACCACGTGTTGAGTGTGGCCATGCTATAACGTAACACACTGCAAAGCGCATCTGCGTCATAGGAAGGTTCCTGGCTTTTTGGAGCAAGAGTATAAACAGCTGCAAGAATGGGCTATATAAAAAAAATGCAGCGTTGTCTCAAAAGGAATAAGTACTGCTTGATCCTGCCAGCCAGGTGCTTTAAAAATATAAAAGTTCAGATGTACCATATACAAAACTTTTTATAAACCTATCATCATGAGCATTAAAAAGGGAGGCCAAACTAGGCCTTTAAAGAACCACTATGGTTAAAAATGTAAAATTTAAAATGCATGAGTGTGCTTATGAGTGTTTCTGACCTACAAATCTGTCCACAAAACCTGTCCAACCTACATTTCCGATCTTACTCAGAGGTACACACCTAGCCGCTCACTCCGCTCTTCCAATGAACCTCGCCTAACCGCCCCCCACATCACCCAGTCCCATGCACGCCTCCAGGACATCTCAAGAGCTGCTCCAACACTATGGAACTCCCTACCTCCACCCATTAGGGCAGCCCCCTCCTTCAACATCTTCAAGAAAGCCCTCAAAACTCACCTTTTCACTCTGGCCTACTACCCCTCACAAGTGCTATAAACCCACAGCTGGTCCCCTACCTTTTGTGTCCTTACCAGGAGCGTCGCTAGCCCTATTTTGGGGGGGCACGTGCCCCCAATCTGTCCTGGGGTGCCACGGATCTCCTCCCCAGGGGTGCCCGGCACTGCCCGCTGTCCCCTCCTGGCCGCCGCTGTCCCCTCCTGTCCGCCGCTGCCTAACCCCCCCCCCCCCCCCGGCTGACCAGACGCAGCAGGCGCTAGGACCTAGCGTACACCGCTGATATGCGGAAGTGACATCCCTTCCGCATATACAGCGTGGTGCGTCCGGCGCCTGCTCTATCTGGTCAGGTCGCCCGCGGTGCTGATCGAGGTCTGCTGGCTGCGAGGTAAGGGTGCGCCTGTCACTCACTACCTAACGGGGGTCCCTGTCACTCGCTAGCTATCGGGGGTCCCTGTCACTCACTAGTTATCGGGGGTCCCTGTCACTCACTAGCTAACGGGGGTCCCTGTCACTATCGGGGGTCCCTGTCACTCACTAGCTAACAGGGGTCCCTGTCACTCACTATCGGGTGTCCCTGTCACTCACTAGCTAACGGGGGTCCCTGTCACTCACTAACTGAGGTCCCTGTCACTTACTAACTGGGGTCCCTGTCACTCACTAACTGGGGTCCCTGTCACTCACTAACTGGGGTCCCTGTCACTATCTAACGGGGGTCCCTGTCACTCACTATCTATTGGGGGTCCCTGTCACTCACTAGCTAACGGGGGTCCCTGTCACTCACTATCTATTGGGGGTCCCTGTCACTCACTATCGGGGGTCCCTGTCACTCACTAACTGGGGTCCCTGTCACTCACTAACTGGGGTCCCTGTCACTCACTAACTGGGGTCCCTGTCACTCACTAACTCAGGTCCCTGTCACTATCTAACGGGGGTCCCTGTCACTCACTATCAGGGGTCCCTGTCACTCACTAGCTAACAGGGGTCCCTGTCACTCACTAACTGGGGTCCCTGTCACTCACTATTGGGGGTCCCTGTCACTCACTAGATAACTGGGGTCCCTGTCACTATCTAACTGGGATCCCTGTCACTATCTAACTGGGGTCCCTGTCACTCACTAACTGGGGTCCCTGTCACTATCTATCAGGGGTCCCTGTCACTATCGGGGGTCCCTGTCACTCACTAACTGGGGTCCCTGTCACTCACTACCTAACTGGAGGCGCCTGTCACTCACTAGCTAACCTGGGGGTCCCTGTCACTCACTACCTAACTTGGGGGGCTACCATATTAAGGGGGCATTTTGCCTATTTATGTGAAATGCTGTCCATTTATGTGCCTCATGACTGCTGAATTTGTCTTGTTGGGGGCCTTATGATTTGTTGGGGGCCTCAAGATTGCTGAATTTGTCTTGTTGGGGGCCTCATGATTAGTTGGAGGCCTCATGATTGCTGAATTTGTCTTGTTAGGGGCCTCATGGTTTGTTGGGGGCCTCATGATTGCTGAATTTGTCATGTCGGGGGTGTCACGATTGCTGAATATGTCATGTCGGGGGCGTCACGATTGCTGAATTTGTCATGTCGGGGGCGTCACGATTGCTGAATTTGTCATGTCGGGGGCCTCACGATTGCTGAATTTGTCATGTCGGGGGCCTCACGATTGCTGAATTTGTCATGTCGGGGGCCTCACGATTGCTGAATTTGTCTTGTCGGGGGCCTCATGATTGCTGAATTTGTCTTGTTGGGGGTCACATGATTGCTAACTGCAAGACTATGGGAAAAGCTGAATCCTTATCATATGAGACAATAGCATTAAACCTACTTTTTTAGCTTTTTAAAACACAAAATAAAACTGGGAGGTTTTAAAAAATTGAATACATTTTTCAGGAGTAGGATGGATGAAAATGTTTATCTTCACAGTTTTTTTTTCAACTTGGATTTTCCATAATGTTCCTGTATGAGTTAAAACGTTTGTACAGTATTTAGTTTAAATTGCTGTTGCCACTTTGCGATAGATAAGTGACTTTTGGGTTGCAGTTTGGGCACTCGGCCTCCAAAAGGTTCGCCACCACTGTCCTAATCTAATGTCCCACCATTGCTAGGTTCATGTAAATTTGTCTTCACCCGTTACCACACCTACATTCTGGTCCATGGCCCACCCATTTTTCGGTGCCGCGCGATAAGCGTGCCGCACAACGTGATCCTCATATTTTTGGCACGCTAGCTGCAGTGTGCTGAATTCTGCTGCCTACAGCATGTACAGTATACGCTGTTCTCTAGTGCCTGCACTGTGTGCTGATCTACCTCCAGTGTGTACAGTGTAAGGTGTTACTCTGTGCCTTTACTGATTGTAAACCAGCTGTATTGTATGCTGATCCCTGCTACTTTCAGTATGTACAGTATCAGCTGTAAAGCTTGGTACACACATACAATTTTGATTAGCCAATTTTAGCTCTGTTTATAAAATTCATTGTCTGTTGGCCCACTTACTGCACGAGGGTGGTAAAATTGGTGGTCAGTGATTGACCAATCAAAATTGTATGTGCGTATACATCTTTGATCTATGCCTATACTGATTGTAAATTATCTAAATAAAGGACAGGGGGCTCCATCCAATATTTCGATGGGCAGGCCCGTTATCTGTAGCTTACACCGCTGCTAAGTTCATGTACATTTGGCCCCACCCATGGCCACGCCCACTCACCTCATGGCCACGCCCACCTCCCCACCTGGTGTCCACAGTTGCCCCCGATCTCCAAGGACCCTAGAAATGCCCCTGGTCCGTACCTCTCCCTCTAGATTGTAAGCCATTGGGCAGGGTCCTCCTCCTTTTGTGTCCTACCTGATCATGCACCTCCATTACTGTGAACCCATGCTATGCATCTGAGTGAACCTAACTTGCCTAATCTCCATGCTCCATCCAGTGACTGACTAAACATTACCTTGTACTCATACTGTGCTGCATGATCTGGTCTTTCTTGCATTCATGTATTGTCATTTTGCTGTATGTCACCCCTAAATATTGTCTGTAACCTAAACTAATGTCCAGCGCTGCATAATATGTTGGTGCTTTATAAATACAATAAATAAATAAATAATAAATGTATAAAATGTACATTTGATCCAGAATAAAATGTACTATAAATGTATTTTCACCTACATTACTGTCACTTGTATTAGCCTGTAGAACTTTGACAGATATGACAGGATTTGGACTAGTCCATTACCTCATGGGGAGTTTTTAGGGTTTTCTTCTTTTTTTTTTAAAGCACTTCATTAAGGAAACAGTAAATTGAGTCCACCATCTCCTTTTTCCTAAGTAAATAACCTAGTTCAGATAATTTGGTGAATAGCTCTGACTTGAGAGAAACGTGGAAGATTGGTGCTGTCAAAGACACCAGGAACACTTGTGGGCCCTGCCAGAGATTAACTTCTCAGGATTACTTCAGGTGGATTTACTGCACACAACCCCCAGGTGTTGAGCAGTGCTATCTTCAGTTGTGCAGTCAGAAGTATGTGCCAATGGCATGTTAATGAATTTGAGTTAATGCTAATTTTATGGCAATTTTTTTTTACAGTTTTGTGTAGCTTGGAATTGGAGCAATCAAAAATAATCAACTACTGCAATTCATTTTGTCCATCTCCAAACTGCGTACATTTGCATAAAGGTAACATAACATTAGAGATGTCGCGAACCTCCGATTTTCGGTTCGCGAACCGGGTTCGCGAACTTCCGCAGAAGGTTCGGTTCGCGGAAAAATTCGCGAACCGCAATAGACTTCAATGGGGAGGCGAACTTTGAATAATAGAAAAAATTATGCTGGCCACAAAAGTGATGGAAAAGATGTTTCAAGGGGTCTAACACCTGGAGGGGGGCATGGCGGAGTGGGATACATGCCAAAAGTCCCGGTGAAAAATCTGGATGTGACGCAAAGCAGCGTTTTAAGGGCAGAAATCACATTGAATGCTAAATTGCAGGCCTAACGTGCTTTCAAACATCTTGCATGTGTATACATCAAACAGGGAGTGTAATTAGAGTACTGCTTCACACTGACACACCAAACTCACTGTGTAACGCACCGCAAACAGCTGTTTGTGTAGTGACGGTCATGCTGGACTACTGCGCAACATGGCGTGATTGCTCTTCCTCACTCAGTGATGTCAGGTAATGTGTGACTTCCTTCTCAACTTTCCATGGCATTGTTAAAAAGCTTACGTTTTGTTTTTAATTGACATTTTCTACTTGCTGTGTACTTGTTCAGTACCGCTACAATGAGAATCCTGTGGAGGCGGGCAAGTCTGCAATTGTGACCCCGGGTAATGGCCGGGGAATGAGAGGTTTGAATCCGGTGTGGAGCCTGAGCAACGGCTACCACTACACATCCAAGGAGGGCAGCGGGCAGGCATGCACGCCCGCCCGCCCCGAGGTAGTAACCAATAATAACAATACAGGAGGAGGACTTTCGAGGCCCTGCTGTGTATTTGAAATGAATGTACTTTAAATCCTTTAACGAGAACCAGTTATGGCGGGCAAAGATGACACCACATTCCTTTCACGAGAATCATATGGAGGCGGGCAAGTCTGTCATTTGTGACCCCGGGTAATGGCCGGGGAATGAGGGATGGAATCCGGTGTGGAGCCTGAGAAACGGCTACCACCACACATCCAAGGAGGGCAGCAGGTAGGCATGCACGCCCGCCCCGAGGTAGTGACAAAAAATAACAATACAGGAGGCGGACTTTCGAGGCCCTGCTGTGTATATGAAATGAATGTACTTTAAATCCTTTAACGAGAACCAGTTATGGCGGGCAAAGATGACACCACATTCCTTTCACGAGAATCATATGGAGGCGGGCAAGTCTGTCATTTGTGACCCCGGGTAATGGCCGGGAAATGAGGGATGGAATCCGGTGTGGAGCCTGAGAAACGGCTACCACTACACATCCAAGGAGGGCAGCAGGTAGGCATGCACGCCCGCCCCGAGGTAGTGACCAAAAATAACAATACAGGAGGCGGACTTTCGAGGCCCTGCTGTGTATTTGAAATGAATTAACTTTAAATCCTTTAACGGGAATCCGTTATGGAGGGCAAGTCTGCCATTGTCACCGCAGGGAATGAAGGTTGGATTGCGGCCCGAAGTGGGAGCCTGCTGAGACCCATGCTGTAGCTGCCCTGACCGTGCTTTGCAGACCAGGCATCTGTGGTCAGATGGACCCTTGAGCCAGCGGAAGACAAACCAAGTCGAAAGCATTTGCCAAGAATGTTTTACGGAGGGCAAGTTTTTTTGCCCTTTTTTTTAATTTTTTGAAAATGATAGATGGTTGTATTTTTAAATTGTTTGAAAGTTTAGATGGTTGTATTTTTAAATTGTTTGAAAGTTTAGATGGTTGTATTTTTAAATTGTTTGAAAGTTTAGATGGTTGTATTTTTAAATTGTTTAAAAGTGTATCCATTCTTCCTCCCCCCAGCCACGAACAATACCATGGGAACGTGGAGCAGCAGAAGCCCCCTGTGACGGCTGCCACGGTTGTTCTCCGCTGCTTGTCTTTTGAGGGGTGCTTCTTTTCCTCAGGTGTTCTTGCCATAGCTGTTTGTGCCTTCTCTCCAGGTGCCTTCGTAAAGCACTTGTCCCTACGTGACAGTTGGCCTTTCCACGGCTCAATTTTTGCTGGCAGAGACAACAGATGGCTTTGCTCCAATCTGAGACACACACGTGAAAAAATTTCCAAACCGCTGAGCCCCCCTGGGCTGATGGCGCTACGGTGGCATCAGCAGCTGACGTTGAAGGGCATGTTTGCTGTCTGGCCATAGCTGGCGATACATGGCGCCGGACACTGCCCCCAGCTGATTCTGAGGACGAGCTCCCTCTTGTATTGCGTTCCGGAGTTGGAGCCTGATCAACGTCTACCACCACAAATCCAGGCAAGGAGGGAAGCAGGCAGGCATGCACGCCCGCCCCGAGGTAGTGACCAAAAATAACAATACAGGACTCAGGAGGACCTTTTGCGGCCCTAATTGAAATGAACTAACTTTAAATCCTTTAACGGGAATCCGTTATGGAGGGCAAGTCTGCCATTGTCACTGCGGGGAATGAAGGTTGGATTCCGGCCCGAAGTGGGAGCCTGCTGAGACCCATGCTGTAGCTGCCCTGACCGTGCTTTGCCGACCAGGCATCTGTGGTCAGATGGACCCTTGAGCCAGCGGAAGACAAACCAAGTCGAAAGCATTTGCCAAGAATGTTTTACGGAGCGCAAGTTTTTTTGCCCTTTTTTTAAATTTTTTGAAAATGATAGATGGTTGTATTTTTAAATTGTTTGAAAGTTTAGATGGTTGTATTTTTAAATTGTTTGAAAGTTTAGATGGTTGTATTTTTAAATTGTTTGAAAGTGTATCCATTCAAGTGCAAGTTATGCACTGACTGCCAGGTATAATGTGCAGTCACAGATGCAGTGAAAGGTATGCAGTGACTGCAAACAGCCGTTTGTGTAGTGACGGCCGTGCTGGACTGGTGCGCACTGTGACGAAAGTGCAGGTGATGGTGGCTTTTCAGCCCATATGCTTGCCCGGCTGATGTAGCTGAATGACAGAACAGTGACTTTCCAGCTGATCAAATTTGGTCTGACCACAATGAAGCAACGACCTTAATATCTTTTGTGTGCCACCCCCACCCGAGACACTCAAATAGCCGGCGGTCATTGCTTCATTGTGATGCGCAAGCCCCTTCACCGCGGCAAGGTAATGATCACGAAGGGGGATGGGCACATGTACACGCACCAGAAAAGTTAGTGTAGCGGCCGCTGCTAGCAGCGGCCTTAAAAATTCAGGAATCCGCCTAGAGTCCTGGAACCTGTTGGTAGTGGCGGAGAAGGCAGTCAAGCGGCCTGCAGGCAGAGATGCTGTGTGTGGGGAGTGGACTGACTTAGTCTTCGGTCGTGCAGTAGCCCTCCGTGATCCATTCCTCATTAATTTTGATAAAGGTCAGGTACTGAACACTGTCGTGACTTAGGCGACTTCTCTTCTCAGTAACTATGCCTCCAGCTGCACTGAAGGTCCTTTCTGACAGGACGCTTGCGGCAGGGCAAGAGAGGAGTTGTATGGCAAATTGGGACAGCTCTGGCCACAGGTCAAGCCTGCGCAACCAGTAGTCCAAGGGTTCATCGTCGCTTTTCGCAGAGTCTACATCCACACTCAAGGCCAGGTAGTCGGCTACCTGCCGGTCCAGGCGTTGGTGGAGGGTGGATCCAGAAGGACTATGGCGAGGAGTTGGAGTAAAGAACGTCCGCATGTCCGACATCACCCTGAGATCGCTGGAGCGTCCTGTTCTTGCCTGCGTGGACTTGGGAGGAGGAGGGTTACTGCCAGTGGTACCTTGATTGCGTTGTGCAGCCACATCACCCTTAAACGCATTGTAAAGCATCATCGACAGCTTGTTCTGCAAGTGCTGCATCCTTTCCGCCTTTTGTTGAGTTGGTAAGAGGTCCGCCACTTTGTGCCTGTACCGAGGGTCTAGTAGCGTGGCCACCCAGTACAGGTCATTCGTCTTGAGTTTTTTGATACGGGGGTCCCTCAACAGGCTGGACAACATGAAAGAGGACATCTGCACAAAGCTGGATGCAGAGGTACTCTCCATCTCCTCTTGCTCTTCCTCAGTGACGGGACGCAACTCCTCTTCCTCCCCCCAGCCACGAACAATACCACGGGAACGTGGAGCAGCAGAAGCCCCCTGTGATGGCTGCCGCGGTTGTTCTCCTTCCGCCGCCTCTTCCTCCTCCACAGAAACACCTTCCTCATCATCACCATCATCAGAGTCTGACTCCTCTCCTTCCCCACACGACTCCTCTTCTTCCTCCTCCTCCCCCCTCTGTGCTGCCGCCGGTGTTGTGGAAACATTGGGTTCGTGTGTAAATGGCTCCAATGAATCCTGCTGCCCTAACTCTTCTTGTTCACGCTCCTCCACAGCTGTATCCACCACTCTACGCACGGCACGCTCCAGGAAGTAGGCGTAGGGGATCAAGTCGCTGATGGTGCCCTCATCGCGACTCACCAGTTTGGTCACCTCCTCAAAGGGCTCCATGACCCTGCATGCATTTCGCATCAGTGTCCAGTTGTTGGGCCACAACATCCCCATCCTCCCAGATTGTGTCCTTGTACTGTAATGATACAGGTAGTGGGTGACGGCTTTCTCCTGGTCTAGCAGGCGAGAGAACATCAGCAGGGTGGAATTCCAGCGAGTCGGGCTATCGCAAATCAGGCGTCTCACCGGCAAGTTGTTTCTACGCTGAATCTCTGCAAAGCGTGCCATGGCCTTGTAAGAGCGCCTGAAATGCCCACACAACTTCCTGGCCTGCTTCAGGACATCCTCTAAGCCTGGGTACTTGGACACAAATCTTTGCACGACCAGATTAAGCACATGTGCCATGCAGGGTATGTGTGTCAGCTTTCCCAAATTCAACGCAGCAATGAGATTGCTGCCGTTGTCACACACCACGTTGCCGATCTCAAGCTTGTGCAGGGTCAGCCATTGCTCCACCTGTTTGTTAAGAGCAGCCAGGAGAGCTGCTCCAGTGTGACTCTCCGCTTTCAGGCAAGACATGTCTAACACTGCATGACACCGTCGCACCTGGCATGCAGCATAGGCCCTAGGGTGCTGGGGCTGTGTAGCTGGGGAGGAGATGGCGGCACCAGCCAAGGAGGAGGAGGATGACGACAGCGAAGCGGTGATAGCAGGTGGAGAGGAGGTGGCTGGAGGCCTGCCTGCAAGCCGTGGAGGTGTGACAAGTCGGTCCTCTGCGCAGCCACGTACTACCTGCTTGCTGCCATCGGTCACCAGGTTGACCCAATGGGCTGTGTATGTAATGTAGTGGCCCTGCCCGTGCTTGGCAGACCAGGCATCCGTGGTCAGGTGGACCCTTGACCCAACGCTGTGTGCCAGAGATGACACCACTTGCCTCTCAACTGCACGGTACAGTTTGGGTATGGCCTTTTGAGAAAAATAATTGCGGCCTGGTATCTTCCACTGCGGTGTACCAATGGCCACAAACTTACGGAAAGCCTCCGACTCCACCAGCTTGTATGGTAATAGCTGGCGAGCTAATAGTTCCGCCACGCCAGCTGTCAGACGCCGGGCAAGAGGGTGACTGGCAGACATTTGCTTCTTCCGCTCAAATACTTCCTTCACGGACAGCTGGGTACTGCTGTGGGCAGAGGAGAAGGAACCGCTCAAGGGAAGAGGCGGTGTGGAGGAGGGTGGCTGTGAAGGTGCAAGGGAGAAAGTGGATGAAGACGATGCACCTGAAGGAGGAAGAGGAGAAGGAGTTTGGCTTGTCTTTTGAGGAGTGCTGCTTTTACTCAGGTGTTCTTGCCATAGCTGTTTGTGCCTTCTCTCCAGGTGCCTTCGTAAGGCACTTGTCCCTACGTGAGAGTTGGCCTTTCCACGGCTCAATTTTTGCTGGCAGAGACAACAGATGGCTTTGCTCCGATCTGAGACACACATGTGAAAAAATTTCCAAACCGCTGAGCCCCCCTGGGCTGATGGCGCTACGGTGGCATCAGCAGCAGCTGACGTTGAAGGGCATGTGTGCTCCCTGGCCATAGCTGGCGATACATGGCACCGGACACTGCCCCCAGCTGTTTCTGAGGACGAGCTCCCTCTGCTTCTATCATGGAGTCGTCTCCTCCTACTCCTCTCTGACTCCTCCTCTGAACTGTCCCCCTGGTCATCTCCTCTACCGGGAACATATGTGGTATCCTTATAATCGTCATCATAATCCTCCTGGCCAGCTGCGCTTTCCTCAGACACCTCCTCAAGTGCACCAACTTCAGGTGGTCCACCATCATCCCCATCCACACATGTTACGTCCATACTATCGCCACCTAACTCAGACGTATGAGGTGGTGTACCTGCGCCTTCTTGTTGTTGTTGCAGTAGTGGCTGGGAATCAGTGATTTCACCACCACCACCAAATAACTCCTGCGAAGTGTCAAATGCAGCGGATGTGGTGCTTGTTGTAGCGCTGGTGGCTGCGGGAGATGAGGTGTTCTGTGTTAAATACTCAATCACCTCCTCACGATTTTGGGAAGTGATGGCACGTGCCTTCTTCTGAGCACTGTATTTTGGGGCAGGTCCGCATGAAATCACAGCAACACCACCTCGCACAGCCACTGACCTGCCGGTGCCTGGTGGCCTTCCTCTGGGTCTGCCTCTACCTCTTCCTCTACCTGGTTTGTCCATTTTGTCCTTCAGGGGGGTATGCTAGCTATATGCAGTGAGGTGGGTTCTCACTCAACACAACAGGTAGTTAGATGCAGTGAGCTGGGTTCACTCAACAGTAAAGGTACTTAAGATGCAGTGAGGTGGGTTCTCACTCAACACA
This sequence comes from Hyperolius riggenbachi, assembly GCF_040937935.1. Taxonomy (NCBI): domain Eukaryota; kingdom Metazoa; phylum Chordata; class Amphibia; order Anura; family Hyperoliidae; genus Hyperolius; species Hyperolius riggenbachi. The sequence continues at coordinate 409,367,075 of NC_090646.1, read as the reverse complement.
ACAGGTAGTTAGATGCAGTGAGGTGGCCAGGTGGGTTCACACTCAACACAACAGGTAATTAGATGCAGTGAGCTGGGTTCACTCAACACAAGGCTAGGTATATGCAGTGATGAGGTGGGTTAAGTAAACACAACAGGTACTGGGTAGTTAGATGCAGTGAGCTGGGTTCACTCAACAGTAAAGGTACTTAAGATGCAGTGAGGTGGGTTCTTACTCAACACAACAGGTAGTTAGATGCAGTGAGGTGGCCAGGTGGGTTCACACTCAACACAACAGGTAGTTAGATGCAGTGAGCTGGGTTCACTCAACAGTAAAGGTACTTAAGATGCAGTGAGGTGGGTTCTCACTCAACACAACAGGTAGTTAGATGCAGTGAGCTGGGTTCACTCAACACAACGCTAGGTATATGCAGGGATGATGTGGGTTAAGTAAACACAACAGGTACTGGGTAGTTAGATGCAGTGAGCTGGGTTCACTGAACAGTATACAGTAAAGGTACTTAAGATGCAGTGAGGTGGGTTCTCACTCAACACAACAGGTAGTTAGACTTAGATGCAGTGATCTGGGTTCACTCAACACTACGCTAGGTATATGCAGTGATGAGGTGGGTTAAGTAAACACAACAGGTACTGGGTAGTTGGATGCAGTGAGCTGGGTTCACTCAACAGTAAAGGTACTTAAGATGCAGTGAGGTGGGTTCTCACTCAACACAACAGGTAGTTAGATGCAGTGAGGTGGCCAGGTGGGTTCACACTCAACACAACAGGTAATTAGATGCAGTGAGCTGGGTTCACTCAACACAAGGCTAGGTATATGCAGTGATGAGGTGGGTTAAGTAAACACAACAGGTACTGGGTAGTTAGATGCAGTGAGCTGGGTTCACTCAACAGTAAAGGTACTTAAGATGCAGTGAGGTGGGTTCTCACTCAACACAACAGGTAGTTAGATGCAGTGAGGTGGCCAGGTGGGTTCACACTCAACACAACAGGTAATTAGATGCAGTGAGCTGGGTTCACTCAACACAAGGCTAGGTATATGCAGTGATGAGGTGGGTTAAGTAAACACAACAGGTACTGGGTAGTTAGATGCAGTGAGCTGGGTTCACTCAACAGTAAAGGTACTTAAGATGCAGTGAGGTGGGTTCTCACTCAACACAACAGGTAGTTAGATGCAGTGAGGTGGCCAGGTGGGTTCACACTCAACACAACAGGTAGTTAGATGCAGTGAGCTGGGTTCACTCAACAGTAAAGGTACTTAAGATGCAGTGAGGTGGGTTCTCACTCAACACAACAGGTAGTTAGATGCAGTGAGGTGGCCAGGTGGGTTCACACTCAACACAACAGGTAGTTAGATGCAGTGAGCTGGGTTCACTCAACAGTAAAGGTACTTAAGATGCAGTGAGGTGGGTTCTCACTCAACACAACAGGTAGTTAGATGCAGTGAGGTGGCCAGGTGGGTTCACACTCAACACAACAGGTAATTAGATGCAGTGAGCTGGGTTCACTCAACACAAGGCTAGGTATATGCAGTGATGAGGTGGGTTAAGTAAACACAACAGGTACTGGGTAGTTAGATGCAGTGAGCTGGGTTCACTCAACAGTAAAGGTACTTAAGATGCAGTGAGGTGGGTTCTCACTCAACACAACAGGTAGTTAGATGCAGTGAGGTGGCCAGGTGGGTTCACACTCAACACAACAGGTAGTTAGATGCAGTGAGCTGGGTTCACTCAACAGTAAAGGTACTTAAGATGCAGTGAGGTGGGTTCTCACTCAACACAACAGGTAGTTAGATGCAGTGAGGTGGCCAGGTGGGTTCACACTCAACACAACAGGTAGTTAGATGCAGTGAGCTGGGTTCACTCAACACCACGCTAGGTATATGCAGTGATGATGTGGGTTAAGTAAACACAACAGGTACTGGGTAGTTAGATGCAGTGAGCTGGGTTCACTGAACAGTATACAGTAAAGGTACTTAAGATGCAGTAAGGTGGGTTCTCACTCAACACAACAGGTAGTTAGACTTAGATGCAGTGAGCTGGGTTCACTCAACACAACGCTAGGTATATGCAGTGATGAGGTGGGTTAAGTAAACACAACAGGTACTGGGTAGTTAGATGCAGTGAGCTGGGTTCACTCAACACAAAGCTAGGTATATGCAGTGATGAGGTGGGTTAAGTAAACACAACAAGTACTGGGGTATATGCAGTACTGGGTAGTACAATGTGCAGCTCCCTGTCACACACACAGGCAGTCAGTCACTGAATGTGCTGGGCTGCTGGCAGTGGCACACACACTATCAATTAGCAAGGCTGTGCATGCAACAAAAGTGTCAGAAAAAAAAATGTACAGGTTGAGCTCTGAAAAGAGCTGTTGCTGGGTGCTTTAAAAGCAATATTATTCAGTCAGGAACAAGCAAAGCAGCCTAGAACCTAACTAATCTGTCCCTAAGAGAAAAAGTCTGCAGCAGCTGTCCCTTTCCTCTCTCTAGCAGGCACACGAGTGACTGTAATGGCCGCCGGAGGCTGCCTTATATAAGGGGGGGGTGGGGCTCCAGGGCTTACTGTAGCCTGAATGGCTACAATGTGCCTGCTGACTGTGATGCAGAGGGTCAAAGTTGACCCTCATAGTGCATTATGGGGCGAATCGAACTTCCGGAAAAGTTCGCCTGGCGCAGGCGAACGCGAACCCCCAATGTTCGCCTGGAACCGTTCGCCGGCGAACCGTTCGGTACACCTCTACATAACATGTGAAGCATCCCACTGGCCCTCTTTTTCAACTGGAATTGTTTTATAGTGACATGACCCTTGCATGTATCTAAGACGACAAGCTGAAAAATCTCCACTATGATGATCATTAAAATGTTTGGTAACTGGAATATTTTTGGTTTGCATAAAAAGCATTCAGTTTTTCCGCTAAAGAACCTATTACAATGGCATTTAAATAAATTCATCAGATTATAATTTTGTTGACTGAAAATTATAGTTTAAATTTCCACAATTGGGTAATACAATTATATAATTATCACAGATTTGTGTTCATTGTGAGCAGTGTCCGTATGGAAACACTACATTAGGTGCCTTGCTTACTTTTTACAAAATGTTTTCTCAGTGACCTGGCACATCTGTACACTATGAATGGTTCCTCAGTGACTTAGCACTTCTATACACCATGAAAGTTTTTAAATGACCTGGTACTTAAATATACCCTGAATCGCTCCACAGTGACCTGGGACTTCTATACACCATGAATGGTTCCTCAGTAACCTGACACATCTTTACACCATAAATGGTTCTTCAGTGACCTAGCACTTATATACACAAACAATGTTTCTTGCGTGGCCTGGCGCATCTCTACACCATGAATGGTTCCCCAATGAACCTGGCACCTCTATACACCATGAATGGTTATTTAGTTACCTGGCATGTCTATACACCATGAATGGTTGATTAGTGACCTGACACATCTCTACACCATGAATGGTTCCTCAGTGACCTGACATTTCTATACACCATAAATGGCTCCTCAGTGACCTGACACTTCTATACACCATGAATGGTTATTTAGTTACCTGACACTTCTATGCACCATGAATGGTTCCTCAGTGACCTGACACTTCTATACACCATGAATCGTTCCTCAGTGACCTGGTACATTTATACACCATGAATGGTTGATCAGTGACCTGCCACTTCTATACACAATGAATGGTTCTTAATGTTTTCACAGTGACCTGGCACTTCTATACACAATGAATGGTTCCTTCTCAGTGACCTGGAACTTCTATATACCATGAATGGTTCCACTTTGAACCCATAAATGGTTCTTTAGTTACCTGGCATGTTTATACACCAAACCATTATTATTATTATTTATTGGATTTATATAGCGCCAACATATTATGCAGCGCTGTACAATGCATAGGATTACAGACAATAATAACAGGGGTGACCGACAGCACAATACAGGTAATAAGCAATAGATACAACAATACAGGTAATCAATGTTTATTGCATAACCTGTTACATCTCTACACCATGAATGGTCCCCTCTGTGGCCTAGAACTTCTATACATTATGAATGGTTCTTAGGTGACCAGGCACTTCTTTACACCATGAATGTTTCTTCCGTGACCTGGCACTTCTATACACCATGCATGGTTCCTCCTCAGTGACCTGGTACTTCTATGTACCATGCATGGTTCCTCCTCAGTGACCTGACACTTTTATACACCATGAATGACTTTTGAGTGACCTGGTGTAACGGTTGAGTGCTGCAACTCAGACATCTGATTATAGGTGATCTGCAGTATAACCAATAATACAGACACTATACCTGATTATGTGGTGATCTGCAGAATATAATGCAAGTATAGCTGGTAGAGATACTGACAGAGTTGTGTATTAGTGCAACCGTAACTTTAATAGTAGAGATGAACTTTACCAAAGGAGCTGGTAAAGTACTATCAGTATACTGACTGTATATACTAGCACAGACCTTTCCAAAGGGCTGGGAAAGGTACAAACAGTGAGAGAATAGGAAAATACAGACTAGTCCTTCACCAGAGGGGCTGGCCAGGTACTAGTAGTGAAAGTGACTGTATAGACTTGATCAGACCTTTCCAGAGGAGCTGGAAAGGTGCTATCAGTCACTAATGGAGCAATAACAAACTATCTCCCCATTAGAAGCTGGTGAGACAATAGTACCTCACCAGTGGTGAGGGCCCACTGGTGAGTAGAGAGGTCAGACAGGCTAGGTTCGGCAACAGAGAGGTAAGTATCAGTACAGAATCGTGAGACAGAAGAGTAATCAGTAATCAGGCAGAGTTCAGAAACTAATCAGATAGGCAGAAGTACAGAAGCGTTAAGCAGGAAGCAAGGTCAGAGGTATAGCCAGAATCATACACAGGTAATCAAATACAATATAACAACAATCCTAGTCTTGGTGTGAAGTCCTTGGTTTCAACACCTGGCACTAGTCTAAGGTCTGAGCGCTAACACAAAGTATTCACGACAGCAGACAGGGAACGAATGAAGATTGGAGGCTTAAGAAGTGGAGGCACAGGCACGTTTCCAGCCACTCCCACCACGGAATCTGCCAATCGGCGCGGCAAGAGTCATCAGTGACGTCAGCCGACCGTCAGGTCAGCTGACGCGCCTTCTGCCCGCATAAAGGTCCTGTCTCCGCGCGCGCCCGCGCGAGACAGAAACCCTATGAGCTGGAGATAGAATCGTTCCCGGCGTGCTAGACGCCAAGGGAACGGAAAACGCTTGAGAGCCAGGGAGAGAGGCGGCTGCAGACCCCCCCCCCCCCCCCCGCGAGTCAGCAGCCGCCAGATCTATGCTTGTTACACCTGGAACTTCTATACATCATAAATGGTTCTTAGGTGACCTGGCACTTCTATACTCCATGCATGGTTCCACAGTGGCCCGGCACATCTATCCACTTCATCAGGGCTATGGCGGGCGAAACATAAATTCTGATTACTGTATGTGGAGGTTTTTTTTAATCTTTTATAAGATAAAAAATGTAAGACTTAAAGCAAAACTGATCTGAAAATAAACGAATGAAATCATTAATTGTATGTACTATGATAAATACAATATTAGTAACATAGAACGGGGGCCTCATATTTTTATTTTCAGTTTAAGATCTGAACTTTTATGACTAAATTTTAACCACTTTGTCCTCCTGGACATAGCGCTACGTCCAGGAAGCCATGTGCGATCACGCGCATGAACGTGCGCTCCCGGCCGAGGATCGTTAGCCCAGGAATCAATGAATCGGGCCATGGTGCCCGATCACTGATTCTTCTCCCCCGCTGAAAAAGTGTCAGCTTCTCTCGGAATCCTTGCTTTTTCTTCCTCCTACGTCCCCCTACATCCCTCTAAGCATACATTTTACGCTTAGAGTGATGTCATGTAAACAAATCTAAGGTTGCCATCTTGTGGCCAAAAAGTAAAACTACATCTACATTAAAAAAACAAAAAAAAACCCATATATTTACATTAAAAAAATTACTATTTACATTTCCCCCCCCCCCTCCCAAAAATACCCAAATAAAATGTTTAATAATAAAAAAACAAACGTTACAATAAAAAAAACACATAAATATTTACCTAAGGGTTGTAACGATCGGTGTAACACAGAGAGGATCTGATTACCGGTGATCTGCAGTATCACCGAGAATGCAGATATATACCAGATTATTGATGATCTGCAGTATCACCGATAATCAGATATACTGTATCTCTAACCTCTGGACACCTGAGTGATAAGAGTGTTTTGGTACAACAGTAATACTTTGAGGATCGCAACTGGAAGACAGGTGCAAGAGCAGGTAGGAATTCTACTCTGCAACTGGTTCCTTCCGTAGTCTGGACTCTCCACGGGGAGGAGTCAGACTGACAGTGGGAAGGACAGAACGTGAGTGACACCAAAGGAGAAGTGTCACTGACAGATCTGCGAGCTATCTCCTAACAGGAGAGATAGTTCTCGAGGTCGGACAAGCCAGGTCGTAAACACACGGACAGATAAGGTACAGAGACAGGAGGCAGGTGCAGAATCCAGAGACTAGCCGAGGTTTGGCAACAGAGTATCAGAATGATAAGGTACAAAATCAGAGATCAGAAGAGTGGTCAGGAAAGTGGTCAGGAAAGGTCATAACAAATAATCAACAATGCCTAAGCTAAGGTGTGAGTTCCTTGGCCGTCTACACCTTGGAAACTGATCTAGAATATAATATAGATAATAACAGACTTCCTAGACTAAGGTGTGAGATCCTTGGCCATCAACACCTTGGAAACTGTCTAATAACACAGATACTGACAAGGTCTGAGTGCTACCACGCACTCGCAACGCCAGACACCAGAGGAATGACCAGCACCCAGTATATATATATACCAGCGCTCACCAGCGCCTCCCCTAAGTGCTGGACCAATGGAAGTTGCTGAAATTGTCAGCTGACCGGCTTGGTCAGCTGACTCCCTTCTGACTGTCATAAAGGCCCTGCCTCTCTGCGCGCGCGCGTCCTCCTGAGCCAGTGTGGACTATCAGTCCCAGCAACACCAGATACGTGTTGTAATGTGTCAGCCTGTTCGAGCACGGGGGCAGCCGCACCGCCAACCGAGCATGCGGCGGTTTCCCTGCGCTCAGCCACTGTGTCAGTAGTAGGCCTATGCGCACCGACTGTCGCGTCGGACGCGGACTCCGCCGCCCTGACCGCTGGGCATGCGGCGGTTTCTCCGCGTTCCGTCCCGCTAGTGGATGCGTGCCTAAACACTCCAGATGCCATGCTAGACACGGAATCAGCCGCCTCACTCTGAGTCTTTGCGGCAGCTCTTCCGCGTTTTCTCACAGTACCCCCCCCCCCCATGAGGAGTGGACTCCGGACATCTCCTACTGGGTTTCTCAGGATACAAAGCGCGGAATTCCTTTCTCAATTTGTCCGCGTGCATGCGACATTCAGGTACCCATGTTCTCTCCTCTATACCATACCCTTTCCAGTGAACTAGATACTGTACTGAGTTCTGTACCAACCGTGAGTCTAAAATCTTCTCTACTTCGTACTCAGGTTGGTCATCTACCATCACAGGAGGAGGAGGAGTGGCACCCACATGGACTGCTGGCTTAAGTAGGGACACATGAAAAGATCTAGCCCCACGCATGCTGGCAGGAAGATCAATGGCATAAGAAACATTGTTGATCTTCCTGGTAACTGGAAAAGGACCCACAAACCTGGGACCCAACTTGGGCAAGGGTTGTTTCAGGGCCAAATGACGGGTGGACACCCAGACCAAATCTCCTGGTTGGAACTTCCACTCTAAAGAACGTCTCTTGTCAGCTTGACCTTTCTGACTTTGAAAAGCTTTTTCCAAATTATTCTTTACAATCCCCCAATTATCCTTAAATGATTTTTGCCATGCATCCAGAGCTGGAAACAGAGTGGAAGCTACTGGCAATGGGGAGAACTTGGGCAACTTCCCAGTAACCACTTGAAATGGCGAAAACCCAGAGGAAGAGCTTTTCAAATTATTGTGCGCAAATTCTGTGAATGGCAAGAACTTGACCCAATCATTTTGCGCATCCGCAACATAACATCAAATTGTTCCAATGACTGATTCACTCGCTCAGTCTGACCATTGGTCTGTGGGTGGTAGCCCGATGAAAATGACAGTTCTATGCCCATTTGACGACAAAATGCCCTCCAAAATCTGGAAATAAATTGGACTCCCCGATCTGACACTATGTTTTCCGGAATACCATGTAGTCGGAAAACGTGGATGATGAAAAGATCGGCCAGTTTCTGTGCCGAGGGGAGTCCTTTCAAGGGCACAAAATGGGCCATTTTACTGAAACAGTCAACTACCACCCAAATGACCAACATGCCCTCAGACTTCGGAAGTTCCCCCACAAAATCCATGGACAAGTGGGTCCACAGTTCACTCGGGGTGGGCAAAGGCTGCAACGTTCCCACAGGTGCCAGGCGGGAGGGTTTACTTTTTGCACATACTGCACACTCTCTTACATACTCCTTGCAGTCTGTTGCCAATGAAGGCCACCAAGCACACCTAGCGACTAGGTCCTGTGTTCTGGAGGCCCCAGGATGTCCAGCATTCTTGTGCGAGTGGAACATCTGCAGTATTTGAAGGCGAAAAGGCAGTGGCACAAACATAACCCCCTGAGGCTTGCCCTCAGGAACATCCTGTTGGAAAGTGCTTAAAGTTTCCCTCCAATCTTTCCAAGTTTCTGTGGCTGCCAACACAACTTTCTGTGGAATAATAGTCTCAGGATCTGAGGGCTGTGCTGTCTCTGGCTCAAAGCATCTGGACAGGGCGTCCGCTTTAGCGTTTTTACTACCAGGAGTGTACGTAATTATAAACCTAAATCTCGAGAAAAATAATGACCATGGAGCCTGACAGGGGCTCAATCTCTTAGCCCCCTCAATGTATTCCAAATTTTTGTAATCTGTGTAAACCGTAATAGTATGTTCTGCCCCTTCTAGCCAATGACGCCATTCTTCAAAGGCCAATTTAATGGCTAGAAGTTCCCTGTTACCTATATCGTAGTTTTTCTCTGCTGGTGAAAACCTACGAGAGAAATAGGCGCACGGGTGCAATCTGCCCTGTAACCCAGAATGCTGAGACAGCACAGCCCCTACTCCAACCTCTGAGGCGTCTACCTCAACAATGAAGGGAAAAGAGGTGTCTACGTGTCTCAGAATGGGTGCAGAGCAAAACAACTCTTTCAAAGTGGAGAACGCAACTCGAGCCTTAGGGGACCAGTGGTTAGTATCTTCCCCTTTTTTAGTGAGACTGGTAGGGGGTGCTATGACTGTGGAGTACCCCTTTATGAACCTTCTATAGTAATTAGCAAATCCCAAAAATCTCTGAAGGGACTTCAGGCCCACTGGCTGGGGCCACTCCAACACAGCAGAGACCTTAGCAGGGTCCATAGAAAGACCCGAGGTGGAAATTATGTACCCCAAAAAGGTGACAGAAGTTTTCTCAAAAATGCATTTCTCCAGTTTGGCGTAAAGCATGTTCAGTCTTAGTTTATTCAGCACAAACTTGACGTGAGTTCTGTGCTCGGAAAGGTTGTCTGAGAAAATAAGTATATCATCTAGATATACTAGAACAAATTTACACAACACCTCCCTGAATACTTCATTGATTAGTTCTTGGAAGACGGCCGGGGCGTTACACAACCCGAAGGGCATCACCAGATACTCGTAATGCCCGTCGGGTGTGTTAAAAACCGTCTTCCATTCATCGCCCTTTCTGATTCGCACCAGGTTGTATGCACCCCGTAAATCCAATTTCGAGAAGATCTTAGCGTTTGTGACCTGCGTGAATAAATCGTCTATGAAGGGTAATGGATAGCGATTTTTTACTGTAATCTTATTTAGACCCCGGTAATCAATGCATGGCCGAAGGCCTCCGTCTTTTTTCTTAACAAAAAAGAAACCTGCTCCGGCAGGTGACCGGGAAGGGCGAATTAATCCTTTGGTTAAGTTTTCACGGATGTACTCTTGCATGGCCACCTTTTCTGGCCCAGACAAATTGTAGAGATGACCTCTAGGGGGCATACAACCTGAACGGAGATCAATGGGGCAATCGAAAGGGCGATGTGGAGGTAACTTATCAGCAGCTTTGGGACAAAATACATCCGAAAACTCGGAATATTGTTCTGGTACTCCTTCCACCCGAATCCCGGTCTGACCCAAGGTCACCTTAACTAAACAATGCTGGAAACAATGGGCTGACCAGTTTGTTAGCTGACCCGTGGCCCAATTAAACTGAGGGGAGTGAAGGTGTAGCCATGGCATGCCAAGGATGACTGTGGAGGTAGACATGTGTAATACAAAAAACTGTAATTTTTCCCTATGCAGTACCCCTATAGTGACTTCCACCTCTGGTGTCTGAGACAGAGGATGGTTATGTTGCAGGGGGGAGTCATCCACTGCCGTAACCTGGATGGGTGGTTTTACCGGGGTAAGCGGGATACCCAATCTCTTAGCAAATTCAAAGTCCATGAAATTAGCTGCTGAGCCGGAATCTACGAAAGCCTCGGAGGCTTCAGATTTATTCTCCCACGTAATCGTACAAGGAAGAAGTAACCGTTTATCTTCTAGGGGTGAGAGTCGTACGCCTAGGGTATTACCCCCAACTACTCCTAGGCAGTAGCGTTTCCCGACTTTTTAGGGCAATTCTGCACTCTATGACCCCCCTCTGCACAATAAAGTCACAACTGTTCCGAAATCCTGCGTCTCCGCTCCACTTGAGACAATCTGGACCGGCCAATCTGCATTGGCTCGGGTGGAGGTGAGGCGGGAGGAGATGGAGTCACAGGAGGCGCAGCGTAGGACACCATTTTAATGTTGTTTCTACCCCGGGTCTGTTTTTGATATCGTAATCTGCGATCAATCCTAATGGCCGATGAAATGGCCTCATCGATAGTTCTAGGCTCGGGCTGACTCAACATAAGATCTGAGACCTCATTTGATAACCCTGATAAAAAACAATCTAAAAGGGGATAAGTGTCCCACCTGGCTGAAACTGACCACCTCCTAAATTCCGCAGCATAGTCCTCGACCGGACTCTTGCCTTGACGTAACATCTTGAGCTTCCGCTCAGAAGTCAAGGCAATGTCTGGATCGTCGTAAATTATCGCCATGGCTTTAAAAAATTCATCTACCGAGTTTAAAGCTAAATCTCCGGCGGGCAGGCTGTATGCCCAAGTTTGGGAATCGCCTGATAACAAGGTCTTAATAAATGTGACCCTTTGGGCCATAGTTCCTGAAGATCTAGGTCTCAACTCAAAGTATGATAACACTCTACTTCTGAAATTTCGAAAGTCAGATCTGTGACCAGAACATTTCTCAGGTACAGGCATACGTATTAAGGGTAAAAGGTGGAGCGCTCTACATTACATATACCATATGGCTCATACCACTTTAACAGATGGACCCAACTGCCTTATCAGACATTATAAGTAATAAATTTCACAGTTCTATTGATGTTATTTGCATCCAATCCTCCTGTAGGAAAAAACAGATAGACTTGTAGGATATCCACTGTCCCCCTGCAGAAAAAAGCCACAAATGTTCCCCTGCAGACCAACACACTTGAGTCATATATTGTTAATCTTCCTGTTATCAGGCTATGATGTCCTTATAGTACAAAAGTTCCAACACCGTTCCTCTTATTCCCTTGATCTCTCCTCCTGCTAAAATACTCTTACCAGCAATCGTGGCTGATTGAATCACAGATCAGCAAATTGACATATATATGATTGTAGCTCCTCACATCCAGTCTGCCTCCTCCTGGATTAAGCTCAAAGACACAGAGATAACATAGCGTGATACAGCTTTGACTGATCAAGCCCTTGCACCAAAACAAACTCCACGTGTGAATCCCCACAAGTGTCCACACCTCTGTGAAAATAGATGAATTGCTCGCTCACCAAACGTAATGGCTGATCCTCATGCTGACCAGCTTATATGGCATTTTCATCACTTTGGTAGTAGGGATGTTGATACCTTTGAGACTCAAAGACAGGCCAACATAGCGTAATTCCGTATTTAATGAATAAAATCACAAGTAGTGCACTTACAAGATAAAAGATTCAATGCGCATAAAATACATAGGACGTCCACACCGCCACCTTCCTCCTAATTGCTATGGTGGTTCTATTCTGTGGGGCTTTAAACATATGAGCGAGGTTTTGTTTGAAACACCCCCGGCCCGGCAAATGATTTAAGACATCAGGGCTGTGCAATGGTGCATGACCAAGTGAATAAGTACTGCCGCTTAAGCCTATAGGTAAACAGCGGTGGAATAAAAGTTCAATATAGAAAAGTGTCCACAGGTGGACACCATGATGCCGGAGCCCGAGAGGTTGACGTCACCCATAGCCGCGAGAATACCGCCAGCCTTCAGAAAGTATTTGCATAGGTGAGGTATATAGCGTCACCACACCCGACCAATGGCATGCCCCTGATGAGTCTTCTGACGAAACCGTTAGGGCGGGGCCTCAGGCGTGGAGTGTGGAGACGCTAAAGGAGGAAGGTGGCGGTGTGGACGTCCTATGTATTTTATGCGCATTGAATCTTTTATCTTGTAAGTGCACTACTTGTGATTTTATTCATTAAATACGGAATTACGCTATGTTGGCCTGTCTTTGAGTCTCAAAGGTATCAACATCCCTACTACCAAAGTGATGAAAATGCCATATAAGCTGGTCAGCATGAGGATCAGCCATTACGTTTGGTGAGCGAGCAATTCATCTATTTTCACAGAGGTGTGGACACTTGTGGGGATTCACACGTGGAGTTTGTTTTGGTGCAAGGGCTTGATCAGTCAAAGCTGTATCACGCTATGTTATCTCTGTGTCTTTGAGCTTAATCCAGGAGGAGGCGGTCTGGATGTGAGGAGCTACAATCATATATATGCCAATTTGCTGATCTGTGATTCAATCAGCCACGAGTGCTGGTAAGAGTATTTTAGCAGGAGGAGAGATCAAGGGAATAAGAGGAACGGTGTTGGAACTTTTGTACTATAAGGACATCATAGCCTGATAACAGGAAGATTAACAATATATGACTCAAGTGTGTTGGTCTGCAGGGGAATATTTGTGGCTTTTTTCTGCAGGGGGACAGTGGATATCCTACAAGTCTATCTGTTTTTTCCTACAGGAGGATTGGATGCAAATAACATCAATAGAACTGTGAAATTTATTACTTATAATGTCTGATAAGGCAGTTGGGTCCATCTGTTAAAGTGGTATGAGCCATATGGTATATGTAATGTAGAGCGCTCCACCTTTTACCCTTAGTATCTATTTAGGGTGGTGATACCCCCCCATAGTGAAGCGATCCATTACTATATACAGGAATCAGGATTGTACAATATCTATTACCCATAGGAATACATCAGGAAATACCTGTTAGAGGAGCGCATTGACCACATCTATACAATTGATAACAGGTGTCAGTGGTTGTGCTGCAGACTCAGTTATCATGGAAATGTTTAATATTCGGAGACGAGGTGTAATTGATTTAGATAGGGTGTTTGTGAAAGAGCCAGATGCAGAACAACAGAGTTTAGACACCTTGTTTAGACAGTTGCAAACTTTAATGGTAAAAGAGACTAATGCATGGTGGGACCTTGCTAGTCTTAATAAACATGCGAAAGAGGGTATTATACCCAGGAGGTTCAGATGGGACATCCTCCCAACGGACGGTGAGGAGAGTGATGAAACAGATAAAGAACTAGGTGATTATCTGAATCAGTGTGGCATTGGACTACTAAAAATCCTGGGGAAAAGAAAACAGAATAGACTGGACAGATTAGGTAGGGAGATAGAAGAATTGAAAATAAAACTAGAGGAATTCAAAGACCAGAATGAATTTACTGAAAATGCAGGTGTTTTGACTAAAATAGTTCAGAAAAATGAGAAAGAGGTGAGTGAAATCAAAATTAAGAGGTTTCAAAATGAATGGCAAGATTATAAAAACAAAATAGCATATAAATGGCAGGTAGAACAGAATAAGAGAAAGAAAAATGAGGATCAAAGAACCCAAGGAACAAATGTCAATGGACAGGAAGCTAATGTTATAACCAACACGGCACCAGGGGGGGGGGTTCAACAGGGCAATGCAGCCCAAGGAGCGGAAGGCCACTCCCATAAGGAATACGAGAGGGGATACAATAGGGGACAAAGACCAAACCCCCACCCTCAACAAACCCCAAGAAATAGACCACCTCAAGGTAATAGACGTATGCAAGAAGATGATTGGCAACAACCAAAGTATAGGAAGGGTAAGAACAACACATGGGGGAACCCAGAGGAAGGATATAAGAAGAGCAATCAACCTATATATTACATGAATAGGAGGTATGACCAGTATGACCAGCAGTATTACCCACAACAAGGGAGAGAACAAAGAGAGGAATATCTGCCCATTTATAATCGATATGAGCCCTTAGAAAGGAACACGGCAGAAACAATACATCACCATTTTTTTGGGGGGGGAGTCACCCAGAACCAATTGGGCAGAGTTAGAATACAACCAGAAGTTTGTGCGAAAACGAGGCATAGAAGAGGTAGACGGGGAGGAGGAGATAACAAAAAGAAGGAGAGAGAAAAGGGAGAGGGAATTTTTAATATTAGTGCAATTCCCCTCACTAGTGGTGAATTGAGGATTCTGGACAAAGGACTAAAATATGCACCCCAGCAGGGGTTGAATAAATTTGGAACATTTATAGATGTCAATAAGTATATAAGGAAGCTGAATATAAAGAAATATTTTATTTCCAAGGAAGGCCCCACGACCAGGGCGAGTCAAGGAATCCCAGGGAGTGGATATGCACATACAGCCCTTAAAAACAAATCAACATTTAATCCCCCAGACAATTCGAAGGATGGCACCATACAGGTCTTTAAAAACATGGTGCTAAGAGACCTAGAAAGAATTCAGATTAAACAAAATGGCAGCGAATTGAAAGCAATAAGGGAATTGAGTCAGAGAAAAGATGTATCAGTGAGACCAGCAGATAAGGGAGGGGGGGTAGTAGTGATGAAAACAGAACAATATAGAAATGAAATGGAACAGATTTTGAGTGACCAACTCACATATCAAAAACTTAAAGGGGATCCCACAGCCAGATACATGGGTGAATTAAGAGGGTTATTGAAAGAAGGATTACAGCAAGGATTTTTGAATGATGCTGAGTTCAAATATTTGATGATCGATGCCCCAAGGATCCCAGTGATCTACCAGAACCCCAAAATACACAAAAGTCTCACACAACCCCCAGGCCGACCCATTATAAGTGGGATCGGATCTCTCAACCAACGGGTGGGGGAGTATATCAACTCATATCTACAACCAGTCGTGTGTAAACTCACATTATTGCTCCGAGATACCAAACAATTGTTACAAACCATGAATACAGTGGAACTAAATTATGAAGATTTGCTAGTGACAGCTGATGTCAGTGCTTTATATACCATTATCCCACATGGAGAAGCCATCAGAACGGTCAAGCAAGCGCTTAATGTATACACAGAGCTGAAAACAGACCAAATTGAATATATTATGAAATTACTATCTTTCTCTCTAACCCATAATTACTTTTGGTACGGAGAACAATTCTATCTCCAGACACTGGGATGCACAATGGGGGCGAAATACGCTCCCAGTGTAGCAAATATCTTCATGGATGATTGGGAAATGGGAGTTTTATCGCAGTCCGAGAGTGAGCATGTAAAAACCTGGAGGAGGTACATTGACGACCTGGTGTGGGTATGGGATGGCAATGTGGAGCAACTAGAAGACTATATTAAGTGGCTTAACAGCAATGACAGGGGGATCATCCTATCAGCTAAATGGGATAGAAGGCAGATTGACTTTTTGGATGTAGTATTATATAAAGAGGGGAATGGATTGGGCACAAAAACTTTCTTCAAAAAAACAGACCGGAACGCATACATTCCAATTAAAAGTTGTCATCATAAAAACTGGCTAAAAGGGATACCTAGGAGCCAGTTCACAAGAGTGAGGAGGAACTGTACTAAAGTTTCAGATTATGAGGAACAAGCAGGTATGTTGTTACAACGATTTGTTGACAAAGGTTACCAGGAAGAACCACTGAAACAGGAAATTGACAGGATAAAGAATTTTGACAGAGGAAGTATGCTTGTGGATCAACCTAAAAAACAGATTGGAGATCAATTTGATTTTGCCTCATGTTTTGATTACAACTCACAATATGCAGACATAGAAAGGATTATCAAAAGACATTGGGGACTGTTGTGATCCTCTGTTGGGCAATAGAATCCCCCACCGACCTAAATTCATCTACAGGAAGGCTAACAACCTTCAGAGAAGTTTGGTTAAAACATGCATAGATGAACCAAAGACAAAAAATCAGACAGGATTGTGGGGCGCAAAAGGTTTCTTCCCGTGCAGGCAGTGTAACCCCTGCCTAGTGGCTCAAGCTAACAAAACACAGTCTAATACATCAACAACTACTGGCAAAAAATTCCCAATAAAAGAGTTCATTACATGTGGAAGTACCCATGTGGTCTACCTTATCTGGTGTCCATGTGGACTTCAGTATATTGGTCGCACCAAAAGGATGCTAAAAACAAGGATAAATGAACATGTGAAAAACATAGAAAAAGGTGTGATGGGTCATAGTGTATCCAGACATTTTATGGAGGTACATGGTTCTAACCCAGCATTAATGCACTTCAGTGCCATCCAAAAATTATCAAGCAACTGGCGAGGATGTCACAAGATCAGAGAAATCTCCAAGCTAGAAACTAAATGGATCTTCAATATGAGGACCATGAGGCCTGAGGGGTTAAATATAGAATTAGATTTGAACTGCTTGATAGCAGATGACTAGGGGGCAACAGCTTTGATAAACACAATAGTTAGTGTTCCACCCAAGCGAGTGTAGATTGTTGGTTAGGATAGGAGGATTATAAGTTAACAATAGGAACAAAACACATATAGTTATATAGGAGGTAGGCTTTGCTAGTACACTTATACTGTCAGTGTGTGTATGGAATGTTTCAGAGGTAACACACGGGGCTCCAATCACACTAAAAGAGAGGTTAAAAAACTTCCTACCTTTTTGGGGTCACTAGGAATTATATGGGATCAAGACTGATATTTACACTCTGTGGGGCTATGGGCATCCAAATATGTAACTATTTATTCAGTTCTCACACAATTATGGAATTGGACCACGTCTGTCACTTTGGGAACAATCAGAAAAAGAGATAAATCGTGTCTATAGGGCATAAATGTGAATAGAATTGGTTAAAGGCTAGTATGAGATGTATCGGGCGGAGTTCCAACTTCTATTGAGACCTGTATTTGTATTTATATTTTTGTGTGGATTTCAATTCTAATTTTAATTCAAGTTTTATTTAAGGTTTAAAAATTACAATTCTATATATGCAGATTAAACATGTTTGTAGAAAGTGATGCATAGTGATAGATATGATAGGGTTTTTACTGTAATAATAATTGCTATGGTGGTTCTATTCTGTAGGGCTTTAAACATATGAGCGAGGTTTTGTTTGACACACCCCCGGCCCGGCAAATGATTTAAAGGAATACTATTGAACTTTAACACATTTCTGTCAGTAGCATACATCAAAATTGCATTAACAGCTAGTGCAAACACAGCATATCTTTTTGCTGTGCAATGTTTCTTTTTCTTTTAATTTGCCTTTTAAACGGACCCCCTGACAAGCTGACGGCGTCGGCTAATGGGGCAGCTCATTATGACAGAGGGGATTCCTTTTTACAGTGCGGTAGTGTATTATACTATTGTCACGTTTCCCCATGCTATTTATTACTATTACTATGTTTCCCCGACACTATTTAGCATGCCAGGCATCTGTCATGTAGCCTGCTATGAGGAGCGAGAGACAAACGCTCTCGCTCCTATTCTGCCCAGCCAATCCCCGCAGAAGGAGACTTCCGTGTGTCGGGCTCGGGCTGCCGCCGCATTAGTTGTTTTGTCATCGCTACGCAACGGCAACCATATGAGCTGGAGGAGGGCGCATCATTGCTCCTTCCCTTCGGCTCCTGCTTCCGATGCGCAGCGATGACAAAACAACTAATGCGGCGGCAGCCCGAGCCCGACACACGGAAGTCTCCTTCTGCGGGGATTGGCTGGGCAGAATAGGAGCGAGAGCGTTTGTCTCTCGCTCCTCATAGCAGGCTACATGACAGATGCCTGGCATGCTAAATAGTGTCGGGGAAACATAGTAATAGTAATAAATAGCATGGGGAAACGTGACAATAGTATAATACACTACTGCACTGTAAAAAGGAATCCCCTCTGTCATAATGAGCTGCCCCATTAGCTGACGCCGTCAGCTTGTCAGGGGGTCCGTTTAAGAGGCAAATTAAAAGAAAAAGAAACATTGCACAGCAAAAAGATATGCTGTGTTTGCACTAGCTGTTAATGCAATTTTGATGTATGCTACTGACAGAAATGTGTTAAAGTTCGATTGTATTCCTTTAAGACATCAGGGCTGTGCAATGGTGCATGACCAAGTGAATAAGTACTGCCGCTTAAGCCTATAGGTAAACAGCGGTGGAATAAAAGTTCAATATAGAAAAGTGTCCACGGGTGGACACCATGATGCCGGAGCCCGAGAGGGTGACGTCACCCATAGCCGCGAGAATACCGCCAGCCTTCAGAAAGTATTTGCATAGGTGAGGTATATAGCGTCACCACACCCGACCAATGGCATGCCCCTGATGAGTCTTCTGACGAAACCGTTAGGGCGGGGCCTCAGGCGTGGAGTGTGGAGATGCTAA
Source organism: Hyperolius riggenbachi (assembly GCF_040937935.1). NCBI lineage: Eukaryota > Metazoa > Chordata > Amphibia > Anura > Hyperoliidae > Hyperolius > Hyperolius riggenbachi. The sequence goes on along the minus strand of NC_090646.1, from coordinate 409,348,226 downwards.
AGGAGGAAGGTGGCGGTGTGGACGTCCTATGTATTTTATGCGCATTGAATCTTTTATCTTGTAAGTGCACTACTTGTGATTTTATTCATTAAATACGGAATTACGCTATGTTGGCCTGTCTTTGAGTCTCAAAGGTATCAACATCCCTACTACCAAAGTGATGAAAATGCCATATAAGCTGGTCAGCATGAGGATCAGCCATTACGTTTGGTGAGCGAGCAATTCATCTATTTTCACAGAGGTGTGGACACTTGTGGGGATTCACACGTGGAGTTTGTTTTGGTGTAAGGGCTTGATCAGTCAAAGCTGTATCACGCTATGTTATCTCTGTGTCTTTGAGCTTAATCCAGGAGGAGGCGGTCTGGATGTGAGGAGCTACAATCATATATATGCCAATTTGCTGATCTGTGATTCAATCAGCCACGATTGCTAGTAAGAGTATTTTAGCAGGAGGAGAGATCAAGGGAATAAGAGGAACGGTGTTGGAACTTTTGTACTATAAGGACATCATAGCCTGATAACAGGAAGATTAACAATATATGACTCAAGTGTGTTGGTCTGCAGGGGAATATTTGTGGCTTTTTTCTGCAGGGGGACAGTGGATATCCTACAAGTCTATCTGTTTTTTCCTACAGGAGGATTGGATGCAAATAACATCAATAGAGCTGTGAAATGTATTACTTATAATGTCTGATAAGGCAGTTGGGTCCATCTGTTAAAGTGGTATGAGCCATATGGTATATGTAATGTAGAGCGCTCCACCTTTTACCCTTAGTATCTATTTAGGGTGGTGATACCCCCCCATGGTGAAGCGATCCATTACTATATACAGGATTGTACAATATCTATTACCCATAGGAATACATCAGGAAATACCTGTTAGAGGAGCGCATTGACCACATCTATACACAGGCATACGTATGTCTGTGCTAGGAGGGGATCGCACCTCATTCACAGCCATCTGGAGGGTTTGTAAAGAACCAGACAAGGCATCAATCACCGTCTTGTGACTACCCAGCACTTGGTTGATGTTATCCACCGAAGTGGCAAGTGTGCCCAGACGGTCAGTGTGTGCGTCCATTTGTTTTTGGGTCTGGCGTTCTGTAACGATCAGTGTAACACAGAGAGGATCTGATTACCGGTGATCTGCAGTATCACAGAGAATGCAGATATATACCAGATTATTGATGATCTGCAGTATCAACGATAATCAGATATATCTCTAACCTCTGAACACCTGAGTGATAAGAGTGTTTTGGTACAACAGTAATACTTTGAGGATCGCACCTGGAAGACAGGTGCAAGAGCAGGTAGGAATTCTGCTCAGCAACTGGTTCCTTCCGTAGTCTGGACTCTCCACGGGGAGGAGTCAGACTGACAGTGGGAAGGACAGAACGTGAGTGACACCAAAGGAGAAGTGTCACTGACAGATCTGCGAGCTATCTCCTAACAGGAGAGATAGTTCTCGAGGTCGGACAAGCCAGGTCGTAAACACACGGACAGATAAGGTACAGAGACAGGAGGCAGGTGCAGAATCCAGAGACTAGCCGAGGTTTGGCAACAGAGTATCAGAATGATAAGGTACAAAATCAGAGATCAGAAGAATGGTCAGGAAAGCAGAAGGTCATAACAAATAATCAACAATGCCTAAGCTAAGGTTTGAGATCCTTGGCCATCAACACCTTGGAAACTGTCTAATAACACAGATACTGACAAGGTCTGTGTGCTACCACGTAGTGATCGCAACGCCAGACACCAGAGGAACGACCAGCACCCAGTATATATACACCAGCGCTCACCAGCGCCTCCCCTAAGTGATGGACCAATGGAAGTTGCTGAAATTGTCAGCTAACCGGCTTGGTCAGCTGACTCCCTTCTGACTGTCATAAAGGCCCTGCCTCTCTGCGCGTGCGCGCGTCCTCCTGAGCCAGTGTGGACTATCAGTCCCAGCCACACCAGATACGTGTTGTAATGTGTCAGCCTGTTCGAGCGCGGGGGCAGCCGCACCGCCAACCGAGCATGCGGCGGTTTCCCCGCGCTCGGCCACTGTGTCAGTAGTAGGCCTATGCGTACCGACTGTCGCGTCGGACGTGGACTCCGCCACCCTGACCGCTGGGCATGCGGCGGTTTCTCCGCGTTCTGTCCCGCTAGTGGATGCATGCCTAAACACTCCAGATGCCATGCTAGACACGGAATCAGCCGCCTCACTCTGAGTCTTTGCGGCGGCTCTTCCACGTTTTCTCACAAGGGTCTAAACTTTTTAAATATCTATGTAAAGATGAAATATTTCTATTTTTTTTTTTATTATAAGCTTGTAAATAGTGATGGATGCAAAACGGAAAAAATGCACTTTTATTTCCAAATAAAATATTGTCGCCATACATTGTGATAGGGACATAATTTTAATGGTGTAATAACCGGGACAAATGGGCAAATACAATACATAGGTTTTAATTATGGAGGCATGTATTATTTTAAAACTATAATGGCCGAAAACTGAGAAATAATGATTTTTTTCAGTTTTTTTCTTATTCTTACTGTTAAAATGCATTTACAGTAAGGTAGCTCTTAGCAAAATGTAACACCCAAAGAAAGTCTAATTGGTGGTGGAAAAAAACAAGATATAGATCAGTTCATTGTGATAAGTAGTGATAAAGTTATAGGCTAATGAATGGGAGGTGAACATTGCTCGGATGCATAAAGTGAAAACGACTGAGGGCTGAAGTTAAACAGTTAAACAGCAGCGCTAATGCTGGGAAAACACGGGTCGATCCGGCGGCCGATTAGCCGCCGGATCGACCCCAGCCGCGTCCTCGCTCGTCCGTGCGGATCGATTACCGCTCGTCCCCGCCGGCGCACCTTATCAGCCGCTCGATTCCCTGCCATTGTCCGCCGGCGGGGATCGAGCGGGCGGGGGTCGAGCAGCGTGATTGGACCAGCTGAATATTATCAGCTGGCTGGATCAGCGGCTCGATACACAGTACAGAAACATACCGTGTATCCCCAGCATAACAGTCTTATGTAGAGGCAGCATCATTCGGCTGCAAAACAAACAGAAGTAATCACCCGGTACTGTTCAGCACTAAAACTTTATCAGCATTGTTTCCTCAGGCAAAAGTGTTTTGCTTTCCATTTCATTTTCAAGTCTGACTGCCTCATTTGCAAAGACAACAGCACTAGTTTTCAACACTTGCTGTACAGGAAAACAGAGAGAGACTTACATTTCTTAGTAGGACTAGTACTATATGTACTGTATTTACTCGAGTATAATTCTAGAAATGTAAGTCTGACTCACTAAATATATATAATAATAATATAATATATATATAATTCTAAGTATAGGGGTCGACTTATACACGAGTCACAGGCAACACTGAGCACAATGAGTAATGTGTGTACTAATAGTGACATTCCCATTTGTGGCAATTTACCCTGTGGTAAGTGATACTTTGAGGAAAGGAAATGCCAAGAAAACACAGGTGTGAAAGTCCTGGCCACAACAATTAACAAAGAAGGGGGGGGAGGATACTGGGCTGCAGGAAGGAGAGTGAATAATTGCTGCACTTGGGGGGCTGAAGGAGGTATTGCCTGCACATATGGGACAGGAGGGGTTATTGGCTGCAATACTGTATGCAGTGCTGTCATTAACCCTTCCTGAGCCCCAAGTGCAGCCATTAACTTTGCTGGTTAGACTTATACTTGAGTCAATAAAAAAAATCCAGCTTGAGAGGGTCAAATGTTGGAGTCCACTTATGCACGACGTCGACTTGTATTCGAGTATATACGGTACCTATATTTATCTCATCATGTCACATGTCAGTCCAGGCACCATTTAACCACTTCGCCGCCCGGGTACAGTATATCTACGCTCCTTTGGACTTGAGTTCCCCGCTCGGAGCGTAGATATACACACCCCCCGCCGCTACCGCCGCTGTCCGCGCTTCCGCTCGCACATGCGCGCACTCCCGCTCGTAAACACGCCGCCGGCCGCTCACCCGGAGATCAATGAATGGGAAAATCCATTCCCGTTCGTTGATCTAAGCCCCGCAATGATCCGCTGCTTCTCCGATAAGCAGCGCAATCATTGTGAAAAAAAAAAAACTTTCCCAGCCTCCTAGTACTTCCTCCAAGCGTCCGTAAGAACGCTTGGAGGTCGCATTAAACAAAAAGTTACTGTTGCCATCTTGTGGCCAAATAGTAAAACTACACCCTAAAGCATTTTTCACATACAAATACATTACTTATACACAAAAAATTAACTCATTACCTCCCACACTCACCATTTTTTTTTTGTAATTAAAAAAAAATTAAAAAATTTACAATTAAAAAAAATACATAAATAGTTACCTTAGGGTCTGAACTTTTAAAATATTTATGTCCGGAGGGTACAACACTGTTACTTTATAAACTATGGACTTGTAATTAGGGATGGACCTAAAAATGCACCTTTATTTCCAAATAAAATATTGGCGCCAAACATTGTGATAGGGACATAATTTAAATGGTTTTATAACCGGGACAAATGGGCAAATACATTTCATGGATTTAAATTACAGTAGCATGCATTATTTAAAAACTATAATGGTGGTAAACTGAAAAATAATGTTTTTTTTCCCAAAGGTTTTCCTATTTTCCCATTAAAACACATTTAGAATAAAATAATTCTTGGCATAATGTCCCACCTAAAGAAAGCCTAATTGGTGGTGAAAAAAATCAAGATATAGTTCATTTTATTGTGATAAGTAATGATAAAGTTATAGGCGAATGAATGTAAGGAGCGCTGAAAGGAGAAAATTGCTCGGATGCTGAAGGGGTAAAACCCCTCAGTTGGGAAGTGGTTAAAGAGGAACTCCAGTGAAAATAACGTAATGAACAAAAGTGCTTACTTTTTACAATAATTATGTATAAATGATTTAGTCAGTGTTTGCCCATTGTAACATATTTCCTCTCCCTGATTTACATTCTGACATATATCATATGGGAACATTTTTAATGCTGGCAGGTGATGTCAGTGGACGTAGCTGCTGCTGCAGCTTGCTTTTTTGGCAGTTGGAAACAGCTGTTTCCCACAATACAACAAGGCTCCCACAGTGTGATGTCAGGTCCATGGTCATGACATCACACTGTGGGAGGGGTTTTAACACAATATCAGCCACACAGAGCCTCCTGATGATCCGTTTGAGAAAAGGAAAAGATTTCTCATGGGAAAGGGGGTATTAGCTACTGATTGGAATGAAGTGCAATCCTTGGTCACGGTTTCTCTTTAAGCTATACCTTTGCGGTATTAAAAGTATTCAACACTGTGCTTTGGATCGGACTCTTTAAAAAGAGAGATTTAATTTCCACTTCTAATCTCCATTAACCTTCTTTGATTTATGAAAGTATAGCAGGCAATCTGAGAAAATCTGTCTGTGATAAATAGGGTCCCTTTGCCATGTTTAAAACACGCAGAGCAATAGCTAAGTGGTTTGCACTTTCATGTTACAGGTCAGGATGGAATCTCAGGCAAAATCATTTCTTTTTTTTTTTTTTTAATCTATTTTATTGTTTTAAGAGACTAAAACACATATACAGCAGCATTGCGTTCAAGCAGGGGAGACTGATATAAGAATAACATTAGTAACATCCACAGTCATGGCATGAAACATATTTATATACAGTGGGTTGCAAAAGTATTCGGCCCCCTTGAAGTTTTCCACATTTTGTCATATTACTGCCAAACATGCATCAATTTTATTGGAATTCCACGTGAAAGACCAATACAAAGTGCTGTACACGTGAGAAGTGGAACGAAAATCATGCATGATTCCAAACATTTTTTACAAATAAATAACTGCAAAGTGGTGTGTGCATAATTATTCGGCCCCCTTTGATCTGAGTGCAGTCAGTTGCCTATAGACATTGCCTGATGAGTGCTAATGACTAAATAGAGTGCACCTGTGTGTAATCTAATGTCAGTACAAATACAGCTGCTCTGTGAGGGCCTCAGAGTTCGTCTAAGAGAATATTGGGAGCAACAACACCATGAAGTCCAAAGAACACACCAGACAGGTCAGGGATAAAGTTATTGAGAAATTTAAAGCAGACTTAGGCTACAAAAAGATTTCCAAAGCTTTGAACATCCCACGGAGCACTGTTCAAGCGATCATTCAGAAATGGAAGGAGTATGGCACAACTGTAAACCTACCAAGACAAGGCCATCCACCTAAACTCACAGGCCGAACAAGAAGAGCGCTGATCAGAAATGCAGTCAAGAGGCCCATGGTGACTCTGGACGAGCTGCAGAGATCTACAGCTCAGGTGGGGGAATCTGTCCATAGGTCCACTATTAGTTGTGCACTGCACAAAGTTTGCCTTTATGGAAGAGTGGCAAGAAGAAAGCCATTGTTAACAGAAAAGCATAAGAAGTCCCGTTTGCAGTTTGCCACAAGCCATGTGGGGGACAGAGCAATTATGTGGAAGAAGGTACTCTGGTCAGATGAGACCAAAATGGAACTTCTTGGCCAAAATGCAAAACGCTATGTGTGGCGGAAAACTAACACTGCACATCACTCTGAACACACCATCCCAACTGTCAAATATGGTGGTGGCAGCATCATGCTCGGGGGGTGCATCTCTTCAGCAGGGACAGGGAAGCTGGTCAGAGTTGATGGGAAGATGGATGTAGCCAAATACAGGGCAAACTTAGAAGAAAACCTCTTGGAGACTGCAAAAGACTTGAGACTGGGGCGGAGGTTCACCTTCCAGCAGGACAATGACCCTAAACATAAAGCCAGGGCAACAATGGAATGGTTTAAAACAAAACATATCTATATGTTAGAATGGCCCAGTCAAAGTCCAGATCTAAATCCAATCGAGAATCTGTGGCAAGATCTGAAAACTGCTGTTCACAAACGCTGTCCATCTAATCTGACTGAGCTGGAGCTGTTTTGCATAGAAGAATGGGCAAGGATTTCAGTCTCTAGATGTGCAAAGCTGGTAGAGACATACCCTAAGAGACTGGCAGCTGTAATTGCAGAAAAAGGTGGTTCTACAAAGTATTGACTCAGGGGGCCGAATAATTACGCACACCCCACTTTGCAGTTATTGCTTTGTAAAAAATGTTTGGAATCATGTATGATTTTCGTTCCACTTCTCATGTGTACACCACTTTGTATTGGTCTTTCACGTGGAATTCCAATAAAATTGATTCATGTTTGTGGCAGTAATGTGACAAAACCTGGAAAACTTCAAGGGGGCCGAATACTTTTGCAACCCACTGTACATCATATATTGTGTAAACATCAGATATATCGTAACAGTGGCACGGTATAAAAAGAAAAGGGGAATCAAGTGATAGCAGGATCTATAATACAATCCATCCTGCATGAACCAGTGCTGCCCAAGGCAAGAGAAGAAAGAAGGAAGGAATTAGAGTGAATTGGTAGAAAACAGAAAGAAGAAAAGAGAGAAAGGAAGAAGGAAAGAAGAGAGGAAGAAAAGCAGAGGCTCTTGAGTTCGTCTCCAGTCACATTCCGCAGTAACCACTAGCAATAAGAGGACTGTATCAAACAGTATTATTACACATCATTAAATCACAGGATTAGAGCCTGCAGTTATAATATTATTATACCACGGTGCCCAGATCCTGTCAAATCTCTGTGGGCAGTTACGTTTTTTATATGTCATGCGGAATAGCGGAAGATCTTTATTTACCATACGTTTCCAGAAATTGATAGAAGGCAGGGATTCTCCTTTCCAGACTCTCAGGATTTCTTTGCGAGCATAATAGCATAAAATGCGTATTAAGTATTGTGTGTGTTTACCACATGAGGGTTCATCGAATAGACCTAACAAGGCTAGCCTGGGTGAGCAAAAAAACTGGGAATCTAAAATGTCATTAATAATGGAAAAAACTTAATCCCAGAATGGTTTGAGCTCATGGCAGCTCCAACACATATGAAAAAATGTGCCTGTTTCAACAGAGCATCTGTGGCATATTATACTGTTAGTATTCAATATCCTATGCATCCTTTCAGGGGTGAGGTAGGTCCTATGCAGAAATCTAATTTGTACGAATCTGTCTCTAGTAGAAATGAGAAGCCTAATTAAGTCATTTAAAATGTCTTCCCAGTCATTACTGTCTAAGCCTGGGATATCTTCATTCTTATACGTAGTTTGACAACGGAGGAGCTTTTCAGTACTTTTCCCTAATAGGGCCGAATAGATTACGGATAGGGGCTTGTCAAGGTAGCACGTCACTTGTTGTCAGGGTAGAGGCTCCTTCAGGGAACTGCGCAGAAAAGGCATGCTGGAGTTGCAAATACCTAATGAACATTCTATTTGAGAGGGAAAATGTTTGTTTAAAGAGAATATGTACTCTAATATTCTTACAATAAAAAGCATACCATTCTATTCATTATTTTCTCCTGTGCCCCTCTGTGCTGTTTCTGCCACTCTCTGCTGCAATCCTGGCTTGTAATTAACAGTTTTAGGCAGTGTTTACAAACAAACTAACCAGCTTCTAATAGGCTCAGCTAAGCATAGTGTGTGAGTCATTCAGAGTGTGCAGGGGGCCTGCAGAGGGTGTGTATCGCTTCTACCAATCACAAGCAGCCCTGCACATTCCACACAATCAAGCCTTAGCCCAACAAACAGGACAGAGGATAGATACATTGATTTATTACAGAGACAGTGCAGTTAGGAAAGACTGCAGTAAGCCAGAGCAGATTAGAACAGGCATAGGAACTTATAGGATAGAAGAACTAAGGCTGAAAAATTTGTTACAGAGTCTCTTTAAGATCGTTAAAAGGAATAAGCATCTCCAATTATATGTTTCAAAGATTTAATTCTGGACCTAGCCCAGAGTATTGGGTCTGGTATTTGCATGAAGTGATGTAGTTTAGGATTTTCCCATAGAGGAGTATGTGGAGAAGTGTACTGGTCTCCCCCCATATATCGGATAACCTCAGCCCAGACCTTACATCGGAACAGTGCACCTATGATCATTTGTCGTTTCCCTGAAGATCCGAATGTCATGAATGATACGGAAGTCGAGACGATTAGCGATTCTGTATCGTTCCGCAAAGCAGCGCAAAATGACATTTTTTCTTTTCAGTGAAGGCATGTGTGTTTGATTAACTTGTTCAAAAAGAATTCCTTGCTGGCCAGTGACTTGTTAATTAGCCAAGGGGTGTGAAACCTAGCCAGAATCCGGGTGTAATATGTCAGAGGTTGTTCTGGCTGGTCACACTCAGATGCTAATTGAGCACCAAAAGTTCCTTTCATCACAGGAAAGGCTAAGGCAGCTTTCCCAGCGGGATTCCAGCCGAAGCGGCACCGCTGGGGAACAGGTTTGAATGCATATGGTTTTTAATTTCAGTCTGTTAAATGAAAACTGTGTATAGCACAGCTATGAAATTAATATAGTCTTACTCGTTAAAATCTGCCCAAAGTGCAGATATAAAATTCATAACCATAACCCGTCCGGTTATAGGTGTACGACCCTTCTCGGGAACAGGACAGCCTAACGCACTCATGCAAGATGTCATATTAATCAGTATTTTCTGACAAGTATGAATCTGCTATCCACCTAATTATGACATGTATAGTTTATGAGTTACAGTGTTTTACCATTTAAGCTCAAAATCCTCCTAGGAGGAGGTGGACTGTCATTGGTGGGTAATTCAGAGGGGGCAGGTGTGGCCACACCCCAAAACCAGCTTCATCAAAATCACATTGCCAGCAGGCATACTTCAGTCCTCCAAATCCCATCTTCATGAGAGCCTGCTGCTGCTAACCAGAGGTTCATGTGGTTAGCGGCCATCTTGGAACTGTAACATCTGCTTGGATTACAAAATATACCTAAAGGCCTATGATTCTGAAACCAAGGACTTTGCATTTATTTTCCCAGAAGGAAATATCCCCACACAGACTGCATTTCGGCGAAGTAAACCTTTCACAATTATTCCCTTTTATTTTAAGCTTTGTGTTTATATGTTAATTAGTGTATGTAAATGTGTGTAATGCATTTTTGTTATTAAAACGTTTAAAAACCGTTTTACGGTTATGACCTGTTCCTGAACATACACAATCCTACTTACTCCTCTGAAAACGTTAGCTTGTGTTCTAGAGTATCTTGTATTTTCAACTCGTATGCTTGAATCGGGCACAGATAGACAGATCTGGCGCTGATCCCTGCATACAGCTAAGGGTTAACTTACAGTGTTCGCAGTGTGTTAAAATATTTACAGTCATGTGCTGACTCACATGTGGTGGCAAGCTTTTGAATTGTATGTGTGTGGTGAAACCTTTGGAGTCAGGACACTCCTCTCGGCTAGTTGGTTCATAGACTGCGAATCTACATATGGGCATCTATGCACAAAGCGACAGCAAGACCGAGTTTATGACTCTGAACGATTGACCCGACCAAGGACCGGCCCGTGCGGTCTATGACACCGAAGTGTAAGCCTCTCATAGGATCCCATTTGAGCAGCTTCAGTGACTACCGCACGGTTATAGTTATCTTGTGCAAACCACCATCTAGCCGTGACTAAAACAGAAGCATAATAGTACAATTGCATGTTCGGAAGGGCCAGGCCCCCTCGATCTATGGGAAGTTGTAATGTGTTAAAAGCAATTTTCGGGGGGCTGACCCATACAAACAAACGTTGTAATTAGGGAGAGAAGGTTTTTAAAGAATTTTTTAGGGATGGTGGTTGGAGTTTGTCGTAGTACGTACAAAAATTTAGGTAGGAAGATCATTTTAAAAATGTTTATTTTCCCGATAAGCGATAGTGGTAGTTGTTTCCAGGATCTACATTTCCCACAAAAGGCTTCCACCACCGGCACGACATTGAGTTTGAAATAATCTTGTACATCATTGGTTACATTAATACCTAGATAGTGAAACTATGTTACCCATTGTAGAGGAATAGAACTAGTTATTGGCAGGGCTGTATTTAGGGTTTGGGCTCCCCTAGGCACCCCAAACCTATGGCACCCCCCCCCCCCTGGGAGGGCGAAAAATGGGCGTGGCCACATAATGCAGTGGGTGTGTCCATAACCTACAGTGGGTGTGGCCAATTCAAATATCCTAGTAAGAGTGCAGCCCAAAGTCGGTGGGGGCCATGTTTTCTCCCCGGGTATGAGTAAAGTGACCCTAATAAAGCAAGTAGGAAATGTTCCCACCCCCAAAAAAACACACATTAGCCAGTGTTCTCTCGCACAAAATAGTGGTAGGTATTAGAATGTGAGCTCCCCTGAGAAAAGTCAGTAACATGACTATGTTCTCAGCAAAGTGCTGCAAAAGATGCCAGCAGGGCTGTGGAGTCGGAGTTGGAGTCGAGGATGCTATATAACTACATAATAATATGGTAGGACATTAGACTATGGCAGGATTAGATTTTAAGCTCCTCAGAGGATAGTCAGTGACATGACTACATACTCTGTGAAGTATTGCTGAAGATGGCAGTACAATATAGTACAGTAGTATGGCAGCATGGTGGCGTAGTGGTTAGCGGTTTGAATCCCAGCCAGGTCAACATCTGCAAGGAGTTTGTATGTTCTCCCTTTGTCTGTGTGGGTTTCCTTCAGGCACTCTGGTTTCCTCCCACATCCCAATACCATACGATACAGATAAGTTAATTGACTTCTCCCTAAAAATTGGCCCTAGACTACGATACATACATACACATATGACTATGGTAGGGATTAGATTGTGAGCCCCTCTGTGGGACAGTTAGTGACAAGACAATACATACTCTGTACAGCGCTGCGTAATATGTTGGCGCTAAATAATTAGTATCAGTATAAAGTAGCCAGGTCTATAGGTGTCCCCAATATAGACATACTACAGGTGTCCCCAGTATAGATAGCCAAGTCTATAGGTATCCCCAGTTTAGGTAGTAATCAGGGGCGTAACTAGAAATCACTGGGCCCCCTTGCAAAAATTTGGATGGGGCCCCCCCATAGGTGCCAAATAATCGTAATGGGGCAGCATTTCACTATAAAATAATTGTAATGGGTTAGCATTTCACCATAAAATTGTAATGCAGCAATGTTTCACCATAAAATAATCGCAATGAGTGCAACATTTCACCAGAAAATAAACGCAATGAGTGCAACATTTCAGCAGAAAATAAATGCAATGAGTGCAACATTCCAGCAGAAAAGAAACGCAATGAGTGCAACATTTGAGCAGAAAATAAACGCAATGAGTACAACATTTCAGCAACATGCACCCGATAATAATCATACAGTGGGCAGCATTTCACCAGAGTACAGAGGCACCAGTAGGATAAAAGATACTAAAAGGTTTAAAACATTTAGGTGGTGGTGGTGGACCAACCGACCTAAAACAGACACGATGCTGTCGATTAAAGTCAACAAAAATGTATTCACATACTCCAAGGAACATTGCGGCGCGTTTCTCGGGTATAAATCCCGCTTCTTCAGGCATTAAACAATAGGAGTATCACACAGCTCTAGGTCCAGATAAGGCTTGGCACCTCAACCCCCCCCCCCCTCACCTGGAGCTCCCGCTCCCCCTTCCAGTCAGTGCACTGTGCACTGCAGCCAGAGACGAGGGGCAGCGGCCAGAGAAAATCTTACCTCCTCTTCCCGGCGCGCAAGGGAATCTCATCTCTGCATGCCGCTGCCTGGTCTGGTGACGTCACTGCTCAGACCAGCCAGCGGCATGCAGAGCCTTCCTCCAGCGTCGGGAACCTTCCCTGGCTGGCCGCTACCACTCTGCTGGAGGGGGGGAGCAGGTTCCCCTCATTGTGTGCGCGCTCACCCGTCCTGACCCCCCCGGGGGGGGAAAGGGTCACCTTTTTTTTTCATTTTTTTTTATATAAAAAATAAATAAAATAAAATAAAATGAATAAGCATTAGATGGCCGCCCCCCCCCCGAGGGGCCGCCCATGGCACCGGCCCACGGGTGCCTTTTAAGAGATACGGCCCTGGTTATTGGTTGAATATTGTCTAGGGGCATGACGACAGACTTACTCTTATTAATACAAAAGCCAGAGTAGGATCCAAAAGTTGCAATTATAGCAAGAGCCATAGCTAAGGATCTTTCTGGGTCCCCAGAGTATCATCAGCATAGAGCGACACCCGTATTTCCTGTATCCTGTATTTGATCCGACTCGCGTAATAGAATTGCCATAGGCACAATTGCTAAAGCAAATAGGTATGGGGAAAGGGGGCAGCTTTGGCGTGTACCCCTATGTAAGGCAAAGGGTGCAGAGAGAGTGTTCCCAGTGAGGATTCTCGCTTTAGGAGATCTGTAAAGAGCTTTAATCCACTTAATGAACCTGTCACTAAACCCATACCTTTTTAATAATTCCCAAAGATATAACCATTCCATAGACTCAAATGCCTTCTCGGTGTCCAGCGAGGCAACTACCCTACGACTAAACACAGAGGAGGGGAGAGATATATTAGTAAACAGCCGGCATACATTTATATCTGTGCTTTTGTTGGGCATAAAACCAGATTGGTCACTCAATATGTATTAATGTAGTAATGATTATCTTAACCCGATTAGCCAATACTTTCGCCAAGATCTTGGCATCAGTGTTTAGCAAAGAAACGGCCTATAAGATCCACACTGAGTTGGGTCCTTACCTGGTTTAAGTATTAACACTATCACTGCGTCTGAAAAAGTGTCTGAAGACAAAATTACAGGAGAAGCACCACTAGTAGAGAACGTTGGAGTGTGCCTTGGTCAAGGTCTCAGTGCCAATAGAGACCCTCAGTCATCCATCCACAAGTAGGACCGGCACCACTCAAAAAGTATTTATCAGCTCTTTTATTAAGCAAACATGGCTAAGCAATATATATTGCTTAGCCATGTTTGCTTAATAAAAGAGCTGATAAATACTTTTTGAGTGGTGCCGGTCCTACTTGTGGATGTCTGAAAAAGTGTCTGGTAGAGAGTGGTCTTCTAGTACTTCATTAAAGAGAGAGCGTAGCTTTGGGGCTAATATATCCGAATAACAGTGGTAAAATTCAGATGGGAGGCCATCTGGTCCAGGAGATTTGTTTGGTTTGAGTTCAGTAATGGCTAATTGGACTTCTTCCACTGTGATATGTTTATTAGAGATGGCCCGAACGGTTCGCTGGCGAATGGGAACCAGTGAACTTCCGGGGTTCGCGATCGCGGAGAACCGCAAACTTTACCCGAAGTTCGATTTGCCCCCATAGTGCATCATTAGGATCAACTTTGACCCTATACATCACAGTCAGCAGGCACATTGTAGCCAATCAGGCTACACTCCCTCCTGGAGCCCCACCCCCCTTATAAAAGGCAGGCAGCGTCAGCCTTTTCACTCATTCGTGTGCCTGCAGTAATTAGAGAAGGGAGAGCTGCTGCAGAGAGAGCTATAGGGAAAGCTTAGTTAGGCTCTTGTAGGCTTGTTAGCTTGTTCCTTGCTGATTCTTATTGCTAAGAAAGCACCCCTCAACAGCTCTTTTGAGAGCTAATCTTGTTCTTGTGATCTATTTTTTTTTGTGGCCCACTTGCATTATATACAGCCCTGTCAGTCAGTCGCAGCTGGCCTTTGGCCCCTTGGTGGTAATTGCTACTGTGCCACTGCCAGGCCCAGTACATTCAGTGACTACCTGTGTGTGTGACAGGTAGTCACACACACATTCGGTGACTACCTGTGTGTGTGACAGGCAGCTGCACATTTGTAATCCCAATCACTGCACCTGTTCCCTGTTCAGTGCACCCACCTACCTACGTGAGCGCACGCAGTGTCACTGTGCCTGTCTGGTACCTGTCTGTGTGTGACAGGTGCACATGTGTAATACCCACCACTGCATATATCTACCTGTTGTTCAGTGCACCCACCTACCTACGTGAGCACACTGTGCCTGTCCAGTACCTGTGTGTGTGTGACAGGTGCACATTTGTAATACCAGTCATTGCATAGTTGTTCACAGTACCTGTGTGACCACACGCTGTGTAATATACCACTCTGAGCATGCCTGTTAACTGTGACAGCAGCACATTGTATTGTAATACCAGTCATGGCATACCTTTCACTGCATCTGTGTGACTGCACATTGCATTAGTCAAGTCAGTGCATACCTTTCACTTGAATGAATGGATGGCAGACTTGCCCTCCATAACAGATTGTCGTTAAAGAATTTCAAGTTGATTTGTCTCGTATACAGCAGGGCCTCGAAAGTCCTCCTGTATTGTTATTTTTTGTCACTACCTCGGGACTTGCATGCCATGCCTGCTGCCTTCCTTGGATGTGTGGTGGTAGCCGTTTCTCAGGCTCCAACTCCGGACCGGGATCGAACCCTGATTCCCCGGCCATTACCCGTGGTCATCATGGTATTGAGAAAGTACCATTGAAGGTTTCACACAGTTGAATGAATGGCAGACTTGCCCTCCATAACAGATTCTCGTTACAGGTACTGAACAGCCAGCAGAAAAAGTAATTTAAAAAAATAGATGTAAGCTTTAACTATGGTAGCGAAAGAACCATCGAAAGTTGATAAGGCAGTCAGACATTACCTGACATCACTGAGTGAGGAAGAGCAATCTCGCCATGGTGCGCAGTAGTCCAGCACGAGCGTCACTACACAAACAGCTGTGTGTGGTGCGTTATACAGTGAGTTTGGTCTGTCAGTGTGAAGCAGTACACTAATTACACTCCCTGATTGATGTATACACATGCAAGATGTTTTAAAGCACTTCAGGCCTCAAATTTAGCATGCAATGTGATTTCTGCCCTTAAAACGCTGCTTTGCGTCAAATCCAGATTTTTCCCCGGGACTTTTGGCATCTATCCCACTCATCCATGCCTCCCTCCAGGTGTTAGACCCCTTGAAACATCTTTTCCATCACTTTTGTGGCAAGCATAAATGTTTCTAGTTTTCAAAGTTCGCATCCCAATTGAAGTCTATTGCGGTTTGCGAAAGTTCGCACAAACCAAACTTTTGCAGAAGTTCACTTTCGTGGTTCGCGAACCGAAAATTGGAGGTTCGGGCCATCTCTAATGTTTATCAAGAGTTGCTCTGTTTTGTTCTGATAAGATTGGAAGATCAATAGTAGTTAAGTAGTTTTCTAGCTCTATAGAGGAGTATTGTACTCTAGATGAGTACAGCGATGTATAAAAGGTGGTGAAAGTTTGATTTGATAAAAGAGCATCATTGTCGTCTAGGATCGCAGGGATGGCCATAGGTAAACCAGTATCTTTGGATAGCCATGCAAGCAACTTACTGTTTTTGTAGTCAAACTCAAAAATATGTTGAGTTTGGTGTAGCATGGCGTTTTTAGTTAGAGATACAAGGGCGATCTTCCATTGCCTAACTAATTGTTGCCAGGATCTCTAATTTTCAGGAGTGTTATTTTGTATAAATAGGTTTTCGGCATCTTTAATCTTAGTCTCAAGGTTAAGAGTGTGAGTTCTGGAGTTGACCTTATATGTTTTAATTTCAGACATATAATGACCCCAAACAACAGCCTTCCCTGCATCCAAGACCACCGCATCTGACGTAAAATTGGCATTAACTTCCCATATAGCCTGTGTAATTTAAGATTAGATAAGCGGTTCATTAATATAAAAATGGGAAATTCTCCAAAGTCTGTGTTTGGGCTTAGTAGAAACGGTTAAGGTAAGTAGAATGGGGGCATGGTCAGAAATACCTGATGGTAAAATATCAATAGCTTGTACTTGGGGTAATACAGAAGGAGCAGCAAAGGCCAACTCAATACGAGACATAAATTAATGTGCTGAAGATAAACAGGTATAAGATTTCTGCGTATGATGTTTCCATCTCCAAAGATCCCGTAATTGATTACCCTCCGCCCATAATTGTAAGTCCCTCCCCTCACGTGTTGAGCTGCCAGTCCTATCCAGGGCTGGTTCCATAGTTAGGTTAAAGTCGCCCATTATAATAAGTCCATCGCCATGCCACCTAGAGGATTGGGACATAATATTATAAAAGAGTTGCTCATTTACTGGAGGAGGAGCATACACTCCTATAAGTATATACTCCATCCCATAAAGTTCAAAGTTAAGGAGGACATAACACCCCATGTCATCACAAATAGAATACATAATCTTAAGAGGAACATTTTTGTGTATTAGTATTGAGACTCCTCTAGAGTATGAAGAATAAGCTGAATGATAATGATGCGCCACCCAGGGGCGCTTAAGTGATAATATTTTATTACCCAACAGGTGTGTCTCGAGCAAAATACATACATGTGGGGAGTATTGTTTCAAGTAATTAAAGACCAGTGATCACTTTAGAACCCAACCCTCTAACATTCCATGAAACACATCTAAGTGAATCCATTGTGGGCCAATATAATTATCATATACATCAAGTAATTAGTCCACTGAAGGTGATTAATAATCCTGCGGTATCTATGTAAAATGCAGTACATCCGAGAGACAAATTCAGAGCCAGGAAGAAAGAAAAGTGAAGAAAGAGGAGAAAAAACAGGTTTTACATATAAGAAAAACAGTAAACCTTTATAACCCCCCAAAACCCCCGCCCTACATCTCCTTCCGTAACCATGGGAGTGAGAATGGCTGCACCCTAATTGTAAAACCGTTGCAAAGGTGGTCCCTTAACTAACTCTCTAGGGAACTTCACTAACTACAAGAACCACCTTTGAGGGGAATCGGACAGAGTGGGGAGAAGCACTGCCCAGCAACACCCAACTCTAACCTGAGCTGGGGGCATAAAAGTAAACCGTTGTCAACATCAACTGACGTATATATTAAACCCAAAAAGGAAAAACATGCCCGGGTAATGGGAGGAACTATATGATCATACATATTATAGTGCAAGTAATACCTATGTTATACATAGGAATCCGAGAGACCTCCCTATGGTATAATCAAGTGTTGCAGCATGTTATTGAGCAGTAAACAGATGTTATCCTAAACAACATATAAACGCTATAACTCAGTGACATTTCAAGATCGTACACCATACATCAGTCTTGTGGAAAAGTATTATATTATTATAGGTAAAAATACAAAGCAGCTCATTAGACAGAATATATCACCCCTTCATCAGCATACCGAGTCTTTTAACAAGAACATGGTCACCTCCATAGCGATGCAAGTTAAAAAAGAAAAAAATTGTAAGGGGGATCCTCTTGTACTAGTAGAACCGCAGCGTGGGAATAAAATGTAGTACAGTACCTGATATTCCTGGTAGTATTCTTCCAGTGAAAAATAAGGGAGTTGATATGGCATAAAGGTATTAAAGTACTGACGGATAAGCAGGCAAAAAGAAAGGGTAATGATGTAAGCTATTAAGCACAGGCAGGAGGGAGTGATTCAATCCAGGTTAGGGCATCTTCAGGCTTTTCAAAGAACTGAACTTCTCCATATTGAACTCTGAGTTTTGCCAGAAAAAGCATGGAGTACTTGATGTAACGTTCTCGCAGCTTGGTTTTAGCCTGCACAAAGGAGCGACGTTATTTCTGTGTCTCTGTGGTAAAATCAGGAAAGATCATCAGCCGACGATTTTCATATAGAAGATCTCCCACTTTCTTTGCTGCCATCAGAATATTGTCCCGGTCTTTATAGTTAGGAGCTTAAATATTAGAACTCGAGGTAGTGCTCCGGATGGGTTCTTCTTCCCTGTAATCCGATGGGCCCTCTCCACTGCAAAGAAGGGGGAGAAGGTATCCTCCGGGAGTAGCCGTTTCAGGAGTGTATCCACAAAGCCCGGAATATCTTTCCCCTCGCAACCCTCAGGAAGCCCGAGCAGGCGAAGGATGTTGTGCCTATTTCGGTTTTCTGCATCCACCGTTTTATCTTCTAGGAATTTCAGCCGTTTCTGCATACCAGGTATGGCTACTCCATGCTCTCTCACAGTATCTTCAGTGTCAGAGGTGCGTCTTTCGACTTCTCCAAGCCTCTCTCTTATAGTTGTCATGTCCTGTCTAAGCAGACCCATCCCGGCATCAAGATGATCAATTTTCATTGTTAAGGTGCTCTGGCAGGTCTTTATTGCTTCCATGATGGAATCAACATAAGGTGGGAGTGGCTCCGGTTCTGCCATGTCGCCATGTTGCAATCTGCATCAGATTTAGATTTCGGTGTAGACGGCTCAGGCAAGGGTTCGTCCGGCATTTTAGGCTTCCCACCTTTCTCCATGTCTTTGCTGGTTTTATTACGCTGTGCCATTGCAGGGAGTTCAGATGGAGAACAGCGCAGGGACACCGCTTTCCCGTGGATAGGGCATGCAGTATTACCCTGATCTGGGAGGTTGAGGCTGCTCTCCCCTGGATCCTTCTGGGGGGGGGGGAGACAGACCAGTTGTCCAGTGTGTACTAGGATGTTCCTGGGCATGTTAGGGCAAATTTACAGTGCTCTGTCGATGATGCTTGCTAAGCAATGCCAAGAAATATTTCTGCCAGGGAGCGGAGCTCTCCACCATGCGTCTCCATGTTGACCACGGCCAGGCAAAATTATTTCTGCATGGAGTTTATATGCTCTCCCCATGTTCACATGTCTTTCCTGGACACTTATCTCCTCCAGTATCTCGCAGCACACTAGTAGGTTTATTGGCTTGTTTGCAAATTAGCTTTAAACTAGGACTGTGGTTTTTACATTAGATTGTGAGACTCTCTGAGGGACAGCTGATGGTATGACTCGTGCAATGTACTTTGTGCAGTTTTTATGAAAATGTCAGTGCTTTATGAATGCATAGTAATAACTCTCATGTTTCTCACGTAAGTTGTTTTTCTTAAGGTACATGGGCCCACAAGTCTACCACAAGATGGTGCTCACCTGCTTAGCTTTATAAATCCATTACTATCTAAACACAGAGTCACACATGTAAGCATAATTGGTCTCTTGGGAAGCACGGCTGCAAACAAGGTTAAGGAAATTGCATAAGTAAATAGTGTATATATGTATGTTGTTATTACAGACAAGGGTCAAGTAACCCATCCAAATGTATTTAATTACTTTGCATGTGAAATTATTGCTGTAAGGAGTCTGTTATATAGTTATTCTCGCTAAAATACAATTAAAAAAAAATGAAAACAAAGTTTTGTTAAATTAGGTAAACATGACTAAATAATCATAAACCTAGTTCAAATGCAACATAAACAGCATGTGGCCTCCCTTTATGTTCTAAATGCAAAAGCAGCAGAACAGAATATGTTATGCTATGAAAACTGCCATGCAACGCAAATGTAGCTCAGACATGACAAATCTGTCCATGTAATGGTGTATGTACACAAGTCCTTTTTTAGAACAGGCCAGGGCAAGTCGTGGACAGTTCTAGTCAGTGAGAATATTAAGGGTCAGAGAAAGCAACAGGCAAGGAATCAGGAACCAAGATTTACAAACTCACAGGCACATCAGTGCAAAGAATCAAAGATAAAGCCGGCACCTCCTAAATATATATTTATGAATTCATAGAAAACAGTACAAAAAGCCAATGTTTTGGGACTGCTCAGGCACTCAAGGCAAAGCCTGCTCACAGGCATATACAGTGGGTTGCAAAAGCCCCCTTGAAGTTTTCCACATTTTGTCATATTACTGCCACAAACATGAATCAATTTGATTGGAATTCCACATGAAAGACCAACACAAAGTGGTGTACACATGAGAAGTGGAACGAAAATCATACATGATTCCAAACATTTTTTACAAATAAATAACTGCAAAGTGGTGAGTGCATAATTATTCGGCCCCCTTTGATCTGAGTGCAGTCAGTTGCCTATAGACATTGCCTGATGAGTGCTAATGACTAAATAGAGTGCACCTGTGTGTAATCTAATGTCAGTACAAATACAGCTGCTCTGTGAGGGCCTCAGATGTTTTCTAAGAGAATATTGGGAGCAACAACACTGTGAAGTCCAAAGAACACACAAGACAGGTCAGGGATCAAGTTATGGAGAAATTTAAAGCAGGCTTAGGCTACAAAAAGATTTCCAAAGCCTTGAGCCCACCAGGGAGCACTGTTCAAGCGATCATTCAGAAATGGAAGGAGTATGGCACAACTGTACACCTACTAAGACAAGGCCGTCCACCTAAACTTACAGGCCGAACAAGGAGAGCGCTGAGCAGAAATGCAGTCAAGAGGCCCATGGTGACTCTGGACGAGCTGCAGAGATCTACAGCTCAGGTGGGAGACTCTGTCCATAGGACAACTATTAGTCATGCACTGTACAAAGTTGGCCTTTATGGAAGAGTGGCAAGAAGAAAGGCATTGTTAACAGAAAGCATTTTTAACAGAAAGCATAAGAAGTCCCGTTTGCAGTTTGCCACAAGCCATGTGGGGGACACTGCAACCATGTGATCTTGGGGGAGGGCTGTTTCACTTCACTGCTGGGAATTGTGAGCTCTGATTATATTATATTGCTGTTGTTTGTAAATTTGTGTTTTGCTGCTTTGATATCTGGTAGGCTTGTGCATTGCAGTTCATCAGATATCTAGCCGCAAGTGTTAGTTTTAAAAGTTTTTAAAAGTACAATTTTTTTCCTCTAGTGTGCTTGCAACAGGCAGGTAATTAGCGAGGGGGAGGGATTAGCTGTAACAGGAGGTATTTGGTCAGCTTCAGGACTCAGTACTGAGCTTGCTCAGTCTGTGGCTTGCTCACTAAGTGGCTTCGACACGAGTGGCATAGGCGTTAAAAACAGGCGTTACAACACAGGCAGTAAAAAAAATAAAAAAAAAAATGTAAACAATATTGCGGTTCTTTGCATTGGTTAGGATGTGCTAACACGTTGTGGTGTAGTCTTTAAGTTTTGAGGACTCCATCCCAGCTTCACTCACTCCCCCTTTTCCACCCCAACCTTACTCACTCCCCCTCCTCCACCCCAACTTTACTCACTCCCCCTCCTCCACCCCAACCTTACTCACTTCCCCTCCTCCACTCCAACTTCACTCACTCCCCCCCCCTCCACCCCTCCCCCTCTTCCACCCCAGCTGCACTCACTCCCGAACTTCACTCCCTCTCCCGTTTCAACTTTTACCGCCACAGTTTACTTTAAATAAAATTTCCCCACACAATAGTCATCATGTTGGACTATGCTGTACAGTGTACATCCTGTGACATGTATGCATGCCTTGATCAGCGGATTGAGGGTGTTTACTGTTGCCCTGGGTGTGTGCGTGTTGCTCAGTTAGAGGCGGAAGTCGCAGAGCTAAATAAGCATCTCGCAACACTGAGACGCATACACAACATGGAGATGAGCTTGGATCTCACGATCCAGACACTGGATGGAATCAGTGAAGATGAGGTGGGTGGAGTAAAGCCGGAGCAAGAAGCAGAGGTAGCCGCTATTTGGGTCACAGTTAGAAGGGGTAGGGGAAAAAGTGGCAGGGATGCTAGTCCCGAGTTGTCCCTCACTAATAAGTATGCTTGTTTGCGTAATATTGGGGAGGATGATTCAGGAGTAGCAATGCTGCAGCAGGATGTGCTCCTTAGCAACCAAGGGGCAGACTGCTGTAACGAGAAAGGGAATAGGAGTGCAGCTAAGGCTAGACAGGTACTGGTGGTAGGGGATTCAATTATTAGGCGCACAGATAGGGTAATCTGTCGAAGAAACCGTGAATGCCGTACAGTCTGTTGCCTCCCGGGTGCTCGGGTTCGGCATGTAGCGGAAAGAACTGACAGATTATTGGGTGGGGCTGGGGAAGACCCAGCTGTCATGGTACACATTGGCACCAATGACAAAGTTAGTGGGAGATGGAAGTTCCTCAAAAATGATTTTCAGGTACTTGGAGATAAACTTAAAGCAAGGACCTCCAAGGTGGTGTTCTCTGAAATACTGCCAGTGCCACGCGCTACATCTGAGAGACAGAGGGAGCTTAGGGAGTTAAATAAGTGGCTGAGAAATTGGTGTAGGAAGGAAGGGTTTGGGTTCCTGGAGAACTGGGCAGACTTTGCAGTCGGCTACAGGTTCTACAGCAGGGATGGGCTGCACCTTAATGGGGAGGGTGCAGCTGCATTGGGGGAGAAGATGGCTAAACGGTTGGAGGAGATTTTAAACTAGGATCTGGGGGGAGGCGGGAGGATAAAGTCTCAATATGTAGTCAAGATAAGGTAAAAAGACAGTGGGAGCCTAACATTATGGGGGGTGGAGACAGTGTAAAGATTAAGGAGGTTGGTAAAACTTCAAGTAGCCCATTTCGTGTAAACAAAATTGGTAAATGTGTTGGTAAAAATATAAAGTGCATGGTAACCAATGCTCGGAGCCTTGCAAATAAAATAGACGAACTAGAGTTCATTCTGAATGACAAAGGCTATGACATTGTGGGAATAACCGAGACACGAATGGATGAAAGCCATGACTGGATAGCTAATTTAAAAGGATACAATGTGTTTAGGAGGGATAGAACAGGGAAAAAAGGTAGTGGGGTTTGTCTCTTTGTTAAGAATTATTTTACAGCTGTCCTCAACGATGAGATGGAGGAAGATTGCGAAGATGTGGAGTCCGTTTGGGTAAATATTCATGGTGGAAATAATAGTTGCCAATTGCTTATTGGGGTATGCTACAGACCACCTCTTATTAATGAAGCTGCAGAACTGTGATTACTACAGCTGCAAGTAAAAATGAGGTCATAATTATGGGCGACTTCAACTTTCCAGACATTGACTGGGGTATTGAGGCTACCCACTCTGGTAAAAGCAGCAGATTTCTGGCAGCACTACAGGACAATTACTTGACTCAAATGGTAACGGAACCAACTAGGGGGAATGCGTTACTGGATCTGATCATTTCTAATAGACCAGATAATGTATCAAATGTGCAGGTTCAAGAACATTTGGGAAATAGTGATCACAACATGATAACGTTTGATCTGGTGACTGATAGGCCACGGGGCAGCGGGACCACTAAAACTATGAATTTTAGAAAAGCAAAGTTCAATCAAATTAGGCAGGCACTAAGTTTGGTGAACTGGGATAATGTACTACAAGGGAAGGACACTGAAGGGAAATGGCAAGCTTTTAAACGTATTCTCAATCAATATTGTAGTATGTATATCCCATATAGAAACAAAATGTCTAGGAATAAAAAAAGGCCTCTATGGATGAATAGAAAGGTTAGGGATAAAATGAAGAGGAAAAAGAATGCCTATAAGGTCCTAAAAAAGGAGGGGACTGAGGCTGCACTAAGCAATTATAAGGAGTGCAATAAAAATTGTAAAAAAGAAATTAGGCTGGCAAAGATCGAAGCTGAAAATCAAATCGCTAGGGATATCAAATCTAACCCAAAAAAGTTTTACAAGTACATCAACTCTAAAAAAAGAAAGGTTGACTGTATAGGAATCCTAAAGGATGAGGGTGGGAACTCAATGGTGGATGACCAAGGTAAGGCAGAGTTATTAAATGCTTTCTTTGCTTCTGTCTTCACAAAGGAAACAGCACTGTTACAAATTACAGAGGCAGAAGGGTCTCAATCTTCTAATTGTAATATTAAATACTTAACGCAGGAAGAAGTAAAGGCAATACTAAATAAATTAAAAATAGACAAGGCACCTGGCCCTTTATCTTATCTTTTGTGACTCTCTTGCAGCTAGCAGAGTCCCAGTGGATTGGCATACAGCCCACGTTTTCACATTATTTAAGAAGGGCAAACAATCTGATCCAGGAAATTATAGACCTGTAAGCTTAACATCAGTTGTATGCAAACTATTTGAGGGGTTACTAAGAGATACTATACATGACTTCATAGTAGAAAATAATCTTATTTCTCAGCATCAACATGGGTTTACTAAAGACAGGTCCTGTTTGACTAACATGCTCAGTTTTTATGAGGTAGTGAATGCTAATATGGATATTGGGAATGCTGTAGATGTGATATACTTGGACTTTGCAAAGGCCTTCGACACTGTTCCCCACAGAAGTCTGGTGCAAAAGTTGAGGATGCAAGGACTGGGGAAGAGTTTGTGTGCATGGATAGGGAACTGGCTAATGGACAGAAAACAAAGAGTTGTGGTCAATGGATCGTACTCAAAATGGAAGACTGTTAGCAGTGGGGTCCCACAGGGGTCTGTACTGGGTCCAGTGCTCTTCAATTTATTTATTAATGACCTAGTAGATGCAGTAGTGAGCAATGTTGCTATTTTTGCAGATGATACAAAATTGTGCAGAATCATCAACTCTCAGGAAGATAGTGTCACATTGCAACAGGATCTGGATAGGATGGCTATATGGGCACATACATGGCAGATGAAATTCAATGTTGACAAATGTAAAGTCATGCATTTTGGTTGTACCAATGGTCTAGCACCATACAAAATAAATGGGATACAGTTGGGAACATCAAACTTGGAGAAGGACTTAGGAGTACTCATCGACAACAAGTTAAATAATCGTACTCAATGCCAAGCCGCTGCAGCTAAAGCGAACAAAATTTTGGGATGCATTAAAAGGGAAATAAAAACTCGAGATGCTAGCATAATATTGCCCCTGTTTAATTCTCTAGTAAGGCCACATCTGGAATATGGAATTGAGTTCTGGGCAACACATTACAAAAAAGATATTGCAGTTTTAGAGCAGGTGCAGAGACGAGCTACAAAATTGATACGTGGGATGGAAGGTCTCGCTTACCAAGAAAGGTTAGATAAACTGGGTTTATTTAGTCTAGAGAAAAGACGCCTTAGAGGAGATCTAATTAACATGTATAAATACATCAGAGGGCAATATAATAGCTTGGCGGATTAGCTTTTTTGTCCCTAGGCCTTCTCAAAGGACTAGAGGACATGATCTGCGCATGGAGGTAAAACGTTTTAGCCATTTATTTAGGAAAGGGTTCTTTACAGTAAGAGTGATTAAGATGTGGAATGCATTGCCACAGGAAGTCGTTATGGCAAACTCTATACCTGCATTTAAAGGGGGCTTAGATGCTTTCCTTGCGTTGAAAGACATCCATGGCTACAATTACTAGGTTATGCCTAATGATGTTGATCCAGGGATTTTATCTGATTGCCATCTGGAGTCAGGAAGGAATTTTTCCCTTTTGAGGCTAATTGGACCATGCCTTGTGGGTTTTTTTTCCGCCTTCCTCTGGATAAACAGGGGTATGTGGGGGACGGGCTGGAGTTGTACTTTGTACTGGTTGAACTCGATGGACGTATGTCTTTTTTCAACCAAAATAACTATGTAACTATGTATGTAACTATATGTGGAAGAAGGTGCTCTGGTCAGATGAGACCAAAATGCAACTTTATGGCCAAAATGCTAAACGCTATGTGTGGCAGAAAACTAACACAGCACATCACTCTGCGCACATTATCCCCACTGTCAAATATGGTGGTGGCAGCATCATGCTCGGGGGGATGCATCTCTTCAGCAGGGACAGGGAAGCTGGTCAGAGTTGATGGGAAGATGGATGGAGCCAAATACAGGGCAAACTTGGAAGAAAACCTCTTGGAGACTGCAAAAGACTTGAGACTGGGGCGGAGGTTCACCTTCCAGCAGGACAATGACCCTAAACATAAAGTCAGGGCAACAATGGAATGGTTTAAAACAAAACATATCTATGTGTTAAAAATTGCGCACAAGGTGGATCAGCGCAACACCAGGCCGCCTCCGAATGGCCTCCATCAGAGATGCGCTGAGCCCCCCCAGGAACTACAAACGCACCTTGAACCCAAACAGAAGCTCTGCATATACACCAAAAGCATGGCTGTTAAGTGGGAGCAGCTGACCAAAAACGAATTACATTAGTACATAGCAAGGAAATGAGCAGCGCTACTTAAAAACAGATTAGTGCCTACCTGCAAAAGAGTGCAAGCCCCACTTGTGGGGTCGAATACACACCGAGCATACACATGACCTGTCTACCACTAGAGGAGGATGTTGGTTTCCATTAACAGCTTGCATGCAACCTATTAAGTACTCGTCCCTCCCACTGCGAAGAAGTCAATCCTCCATGGGAGGGGCCTAACACTAACTAAATCCTAACCTATGTATATGCATAGCCTGGGTGCGGCTAATCAAATAAAATCGAAAATTGAAAATTGCGCACAAGGTGGATCGGCGCAACACCAGGCCGCCTCCGAATGGCCTCCATCAGAGATGCGCTGAGCCCCCCCAGGAACTACAAACGCACCTTGAACCCAAACAGAAGCTCTGCATATACACCAAAAGCATGGCTGTTAAGTGGGAGCAGCTGACCAAAAACGAATTACATTAGTACATAGCAAGGAAATGAGCAGCGCTACTTAAAAACAGATTAGTGCCTACCTGCAAAAGAGTGCAAGCCCCACTTGTGGGGTCGAATACACACCGAGCATACACATGACCTGTCTACCACTAGAGGAGGATGTTGGTTTCCATTAACAGCTTGCATGCAACCTATTAAGTACTCGTCCCTCCCACTGCGAAGAAGTCAATCCTCCATGGGAGGGGCCTAACACTAACTAAATCCTAACCTATGTATATGCATAGCCTGGGTGCGGCTAATCAAATAAAATCGAAAATTGAAAATTGCGCACAAGGTGGATCAGCGCAACACCAGGCCGCCTCCGAATGGCCTCCATCAGAGATGCGCTGAGCCCCCCCAGGAACTACAAACGCACCTTGAACCCAAACAGAAGCTCTGCATATACACCAAAAGCATGGCTGTTAAGTGGGAGCAGCTGACCAAAAACGAATTACATTAGTACATAGCAAGGAAATGAGCAGCGCTACTTAAAAACAGATTAGTGCCTACCTGCAAAAGAGTGCAAGCCCCACTTGTGGGGTCGAATACACACCGAGCATACACATGACCTGTCTACCACTAGAGGAGGATGTTGGTTTCCATTAACAGCTTGCATGCAACCTATTAAGTACTCGTCCCTCCCACTGCGAAGAAGTCAATCCTCCATGGGAGGGGCCTAACACTAACTAAATCCTAACCTATGTATATGCATAGCCTGGGTGCGGCTAATCAAATAAAATCGAAAATTGAAAATTGCGCACAAGGTGGATCAGCGCAACACCAGGCCGCCTCCGAATGGCCTCCATCAGAGATGCGCTGAGCCCCCCCAGGAACTACAAACGCACCTTGAACCCAAACAGAAGCTCTGCATATACACCAAAAGCATGGCTGTTAAGTGGGAGCAGCTGACCAAAAACGAATTACATTAGTACATAGCAAGGAAATGAGCAGCGCTACTTAAAAACAGATTAGTGCCTACCTGCAAAAGAGTGCAAGCCCCACTTGTGGGGTCGAATACACACCGAGCATACACATGACCTGTCTACCACTAGAGGAGGATGTTGGTTTCCATTAACAGCTTGCATGCAACCTATTAAGTACTCGTCCCTCCCACTGCGAAGAAGTCAATCCTCCATGGGAGGGGCCTAACACTAACTAAATCCTAACCTATGTATATGCATAGCCTGGGTGCGGCTAATCAAATAAAATCGAAAATTGAAAATTGCGCACAAGGTGGATCAGCGCAACACCAGGCCGCCTCCGAATGGCCTCCATCAGAGATGCGCTGAGCCCCCCCAGGAACTACAAACGCACCTTGAACCCAAACAGAAGCTCTGCATATACACCAAAAGCATGGCTGTTAAGTGGGAGCAGCTGACCAAAAACGAATTACATTAGTACATAGCAAGGAAATGAGCAGCGCTACTTAAAAACAGATTAGTGCCTACCTGCAAAAGAGTGCAAGCCCCACTTGTGGGGTCGAATACACACCGAGCATACACATGACCTGTCTACCACTAGAGGAGGATGTTGGTTTCCATTAACAGCTTGCATGCAACCTATTAAGTACTCGTCCCTCCCACTGCGAAGAAGTCAATCCTCCATGGGAGGGGCCTAACACTAACTAAATCCTAACCTATGTATATGCATAGCCTGGGTGCGGCTAATCAAATAAAATCGAAAATTGAAAATTGCGCACAAGGTGGATCAGCGCAACACCAGGCCGCCTCCGAATGGCCTCCATCAGAGATGCGCTGAGCCCCCCCAGGAACTACAAACGCACCTTGAACCCAAACAGAAGCTCTGCATATACACCAAAAGCATGGCTGTTAAGTGGGAGCAGCTGACCAAAAACGAATTACATTAGTACATAGCAAGGAAATGAGCAGCGCTACTTAAAAACAGATTAGTGCCTACCTGCAAAAGAGTGCAAGCCCCACTTGTGGGGTCGAATACACACCGAGCATACAGTTCCTGGGGGGGCTCAGCGCATCTCTGATGGAGGCCATTCGGAGGCGGCCTGGTGTTGCGCTGATCCACCTTGTGCGCAATTTTCAATTTTCGATTTTATTTGATTAGCCGCACCCAGGCTATGCATATACATAGGTTAGGATTTAGTTAGTGTTAGGCCCCTCCCATGGAGGATTGACTTCTTCGCAGTGGGAGGGACGAGTACTTAATAGGTTGCATGCAAGCTGTTAATGGAAACCAACATCCTCCTCTAGTGGTAGACAGGTCATGTGTATGCTCGGTGTGTATTCGACCCCACAAGTGGGGCTTGCACTCTTTTGCAGGTAGGCACTAATCTGTTTTTAAGTAGCGCTGCTCATTTCCTTGCTATGTACTAATGTAATTCGTTTTTGGTCAGCTGCTCCCACTTAACAGCCATGCTTTTGGTGTATATGCAGAGCTTCTGTTTGGGTTCAAGGTGCGTTTGTAGTTCCTGGGGGGGCTCAGCGCATCTCTGATGGAGGCCATTCGGAGGCGGCCTGGTGTTGCGCTGATCCACCTTGTGCGCAATTTTCAATTTTCGATTTTATTTGATTAGCCGCACCCAGGCTATGCATATACATAGGTTAGGATTTAGTTAGTGTTAGGCCCCTCCCATGGAGGATTGACTTCTTCGCAGTGGGAGGGACGAGTACTTAATAGGTTGCATGCAAGCTGTTAATGGAAACCAACATCCTCCTCTAGTGGTAGACAGGTCATGTGTATGCTCGGTGTGTATTCGACCCCACAAGTGGGGCTTGCACTCTTTTGCAGGTAGGCACTAATCTGTTTTTAAGTAGCGCTGCTCATTTCCTTGCTATATCTATGTGTTAGAATGGCCCAGTCAAAGTCCAGGTCTAAATCCAATCGAGAATCTGTGGCAAGATCTGAAAACTGCTGTTCACAAATGCTGTCCATCTAATCTGACTGAGCTGGAGCTGTTTTGCAAAGAAGAATGGGCAAGGATTTCAGTCTCTAGATGTGCAAAGCTGGTAGAGACATACCCTAAAAGACTGGCAGCTGTAATTGCAGCAAAAGGTGGTTCTACAAAGTATTGACTCAGGGGGCTAAATAATTACACACACCCCACTTTGCAGTTATTGATTTGTAAAAAATGTTTGGAATGATGTATGATACACTTCTCACATGTACACCACTTTGTAACGTCAGCGGTGTGTGCAGCGATTTCACAGCCGATTCGATTACTGTGATCGAATCGGCCGTACATCGGCGGGAAAATCGTTAGGTGTATGGGCCCCTTAAGGAAGAGAAAGAGAGCTGCAGACATTACAGGTGAGGAGAGAGACCACTCACAGCTACTTGCCAGTAAAGAGCAGCGATACTGGAGAGATAAGCCAGAAGAGAAACAGTAAGCAATAAGAAAAAAAGACCAGGACATTACAATTTACCTGTAACAGAGAGAGATTACAGAAAACAGCAGAGACATAACAGCGACACTGGGACAACAGGACAGCAATGCATACATGAGTGAGACAGAGAAACAAGTGACAGGATTACAGAAAAAGAGTGAAGACTGCAGTGCAGTGTCTGAAGAGATTGTGTGACAACAGCTGGCAGACAAAATACAGAGGAGACAGCAGTGCATCTTATACATTAAAGCGGATCCAAACCAAACATTTTTTTTAATTAAAAATATTTAGTTGCACCACTCTGACACATACAAAGATAAATAAACACTCCTTCAAGCCTATGAGCATTTCAGTGCATGCTTTTCACCCTTCTCTTTTCATAACTAGGGTTATACTGGTGGCAGCCATTAGCAATTCCTCCTTTGCCAGACACCACCTACTCCACCAGTTTGCCGGATTCTGTCCCAGCAATATGAAAGGAAGGGTGGGGTTCCTCCAATAAATGTAAAATATTTTATATTTGTCATCATGCAGCTGAAAAAAGGCTGCTATTTATTATTATAATTTAGAAAATAGATTTTATTTCTGAAATCATGTATTTTTAATTTGGGTCCACTTTAAGTGACCATTCACAATCATCAATTCAACATATTCTGGCACATCCTGGATGTTGCTAGTTAACCGCCAGACATTTCTCTCATTTTCCTTCTGTCCTGTGCAAGAATTCAGGTACACTGTAAAAAAAACAGTGGTGAAAAAGTGGCAGACAACGGAGTGCTATGTGAGAAAAAGTCTGGCAAGTTAATGCTAATAAACTGAATCACATACATGGTTCCTGAACTAGCCCTGATCCTAGCAGGCGGATGTATATAAGACGCCTACCTATACTCATCTGCTAAGAAGAAGTTTATGAATGTGTTTTGTCACTGAGCTTTTTATCCATATGATTTAATACAAATATTTCTTAAAAAGAACTTGATTGGTGTCTGGAGGATTTCTTTACAGTTAGTGTTCTGGAGGTGTTACAGGATCACCATATATAGGTAGAAAAAAAACAATGTTTTGTAAGAAATAATACCTTTTAATGGCTAACTAATAGAGTTAAATGATGCAAGCTTTCTGGGATCTAGTCCCCTTCTTCAGGCATATTTCCAGATGTAAGCTGAAGTAAAACACTGATGCAGATAAATGGTAAACACGTAGATGGCAGTTGTGCTGGTTACTGTTTATCCGTTAGGTGTCAGGTGATCAGCAGGCTGGAGCCAGTGAGTTAGTGCAACCATACATGAAATCCAGCAGGTTTCTGAAGATCATGAAGCCAAATCAATCATGTTACATAAGGTGTCATGAATCCTGTTCCACAATTTAAACCTTCTGTTAATGTCTTGAACATTTTCATAAATTTGTACTCAGAAACTTTTCTTGATTGATCATTTTTGAAGTTACCCTTAAGAACAAGTACTTTTAGATCTTGCATGCTGTGTCCTGGTTCACAGAAGTGTTGGCCCACTGGTGTGTCCATTTTACCCTCATTAATTTTAAACAGAATCCCAATTGTGGTAACCTACAACCCAAAATTAAAGACACTGAGGAAGATATCAAAAGCCCCCAAGGCTGAGACACTAAAGTGCGCCGCTCCATCCCTTCCACCCCAGCCATCACACACTGATTGCTATTAGACTAAGAGGCGCCCCAGGGCCCCCAACACCCCAGCACTAATTCAGTAGGAGACCTTTGGCAAGTCTCCCTTACACTGCTACTGCCAATAGAGCGTGCCCTAGTGGCTGCTGCTCTGCTCTGGCGCTTTGAGTCCGCAAGGAGAAAAGCGCAATATAAATGTTATTTGTCTTGTCTTGTCTTGTCTTAATCTCTAGTTATCTGGCTTGCAATCACTGCCATGTATCCCCTTTTCTTATTTCTCTCTGCTTCAAATACAATAGGGGAATGATAGATGAGTGAGTTGTGTGCCACTTCCTACACTGCACCCTGAGGCTGGAGCCTCTCTCGCCTCTGCCTCGGCCCGGCCCAATATGAACATACCATGGGAATATCCATGCATCGCAATGCAATGATATTGTCTGTTGTCTATATTGCTCTAAGTCCAGGTAATAATCTGTAAGCCCAGACTGTATGGTGCGGTTTAGATGCCATGTTACTTGCCTGTAGTGTATGGAAGGCAGAAGCTGGTGCAATTACTCTGCCTCCCAAGAGGTCCTATAGTGTTTTGTGTGCTGATCTGTGACAGAGCAGCCATTCATTTTGGTGAGTGGCTGTTAGATTGTGCATTGTGTGTGTGTGTGATTGAAGTGACATCCTGGCATAGACACAATGCTGGTAGTGGACACCTATACAAGTTGTTAAAGTGCTACACCATATTAGTGCAACCTTACTATTTTTGAGGTACTCTATCAATGGAGATGCTGAAGGCTATCAGGAGGAAGAGCAGGCTGAGGAAATACATGAGGACTGAGAATGATATAAACAGTAAGACATCTATTTGGAATGAAAATATAAGGCTCGGTTTATACTGCATGGATCAAAAACTGATCTGTATCAGTTTTTAACATTGAGCGTTATTTTTTCCTACGTATCCCTATTTTGTTCCCCATCGAAAACCTGCTCTGTATACCTGCGAAGCATCCGCTTCATCCAGCCGATCAGGAATTTATACAGAGTACCCAAACTTGTGTTCCATTTGCTGGAATGGACCAAATGGACTGATGTAAATGGATCCTATTGCTTTAGATTCATTTCATTTTGTTTCTCTGAATGGAACACTTTTAATGACAGTGTGAACTGAGCCTTAGCTATAATCAGTAAAGTTCCTCTTTGAAGTGTACCCGAGACTGTACATACTGCTGTATTTTTACTTTCCTTGAGTCTTCCTCCAGCCCCATGTGGTCTATGGTCTCCCTTGCCATCCTCCCTGACTGCTCCTTTGTCCCATGGTAGCCTCTGGTATTTTCATTAGTTGGGCCAGTCATTCTCCTTACCTGGGGCTTCCTCCAGCCCCATGTGGTCTGTTGGCTCCCACACTGGGTCACTCTGATGACCTGGGGTAGCCTGTGGTATTCTCTTTAGTTGGGTTCATCTGGGCATGTGCATGCAGCATGCGCAGATGAACCCAACTAAAGAGAATACCAGAGGCTACCACAAGTCAACGGAGTGACCCAGTGAGGGAGCCAACAGACCACATGGGGCTGGAGGAAGCCCCAGGTAAGTTTAAGGAGAAAACATGTAGTAAATGAGTTCTTACAAACCAAAGTAAGCAACCCCAATTGCACATGTGAGGAAATTCTGTTCCTACTCGGCCTTTATGAGTCCCTTTGGTAGTTGTTCGCTTAAAAACGATTAATATGTAGTAAATAGAAACATAAGAATCAATCTCCCAACAGAGGCCACAATACCTAGGTAGGATAAGAGGCACCCAAAGATGGGTATACAATAATTGAAAATAGTTACAAAAGAAAAGAAATGTTGGCTTACCTGGCAGAAAGGGTACAATGTACTGTTTCAATATTTATATAAGCAACATATGTGCTGTGTAAAATATTGAAATGATCCGTCACGTCTTTTCCCAGAGGTTAGCCAACACTTTCTTTCTTTTTAAATAGTTTTTAATTATTTTATATACACCTTTGGGTGCTTCCTACTCGACACAGCAGGCTCACATTTTGTGGAATACAAGGCCTAAAGGGTTTTGCTAGACATTAGAATCTTTTCATACTTCGCTTCCAAAGCAACCCTGTAGTGAGTTGCCACATGTTTTTTTTTTAAACACTGCTGTTGCCTGACTGTCCTGCTGATCTTTCTGCCTTACACAGTGTTTGAATCACAGATCTGAAACAAGCATGTGGTTAGTGTGGTCAAACTTTAGTCAGAGCACATGATCTGTATAATTGTTCTTGGTTCGTGGCTTAAAGCATTGGAGAGGTTGGATCAGCAAGGCAATATGCGTTGTCTAAAAAGAGATCAATATGTCAGTCTCCATATCCCTCACTTTAAGGAACAAACATTTTCCCCTGCATTATCTTATCGGGTTTGATAGAGAAAAGCCGAATACATTGTTGTGTGTGTGTGTGTGTGTGTGTGTGTGTGGATGGGCATGGTAATGGATGGGGCCAAAGGCACATGAACTTAGCAGCAGTCCATAATTAAATCCATAATTATACAGCAAGAACCCCCCCCCCCCCCACACACACACACACACACACAGACACACGCACACACATATATTGTAAAAATCATAAGCAACATTTCAAAGACTGTATATTCTGGCGTGTAAGACTATTTAACCCAGGAAAATCTTCTCTAAAGTCGAGGGTCATCTTGTACGCTGGGTGTCATCTTAAAGGGCAGGTGCTGAAACTTCCGAGCCAGACTGGAGAATCTGCGGTTATCGCATACGGTGGGAGGAAACTTCTGCAGGCCATATCCCCCGTGTATGCGGCACCCGAATGAAAGCAGCAAGGGAGGTGCTGTACAAGTATGGTATAAGAAAAGCCACTCACCAGGATTCCTGGAAAGAAGTGACAACGCGGTCGTGATGACGAGGTGAGGGGGCACCTCACTGGGAAGGTGTAAGTGAAGGGCTGAGCAAGCTGGAGGCGTCCGGGACGCCTGGGGTATGGCAAAAAGAGATAGAGCGGCACTGTGCCCAGAAAAACACGCCTCTTTCACCCGTCTGGTTTGCCCTTGTGTCCTATTACCTCCTTCTCTGCCTCTCAGATCTCACTCCTAAAGACTGTAGTGAAGCAATGCAGGCGCACATGTGCGAGATCTGAGAGGCAGAGAAGGAGGTAATAGTATAAAAGGGCGGGCCAGATGGGTGAAAGAGGCACGTTTGTGCTACCGCTCTGATAGCTAACCAATCCAAGCAGGCTTTGTATACAACAACCAGCCAATCGCCGGTAAGGTACATCGCTTGCCATGATTGGCTGGTTGTTGTATACAGGGTACCACATACAGTACAGCACCAGAATCTGTACCTGTTTATACAG
This sequence comes from Hyperolius riggenbachi, assembly GCF_040937935.1. NCBI lineage: Eukaryota > Metazoa > Chordata > Amphibia > Anura > Hyperoliidae > Hyperolius > Hyperolius riggenbachi. Next base: position 409,312,728 of record NC_090646.1, on the reverse strand, counting down.
TATAGCACCAGAGCATACAGTACAATATACAAATGTCCAAGAGTCAAAACGGGTAGTCGTATAGGCCGAGTATATTCTAAAATGTATATTTTAACTTGAAAAGTTGGGGGTCGTCCTATACCCCCAGTAATCTTATACGATGGAATAAACTGTAAGTTGTTTGCATGTGTGTACAAGGCTTAAGGCATTCAAAGCAGCAATATAGCCTGGTACAAACATTCAATTTTAATTGGCCAATAATAGGCCAATTTAACCACTTACGTGTAGTATGGGAGTTTACCTACACAATCTGTTCATGGCATGCACAATCTGTTGCCTCTTATATTGTGTAAAAGTGGAAAAATTGGTTAGTCATTGGCCAATCAAAAATGAGTGTTAACACCCTTAAAGCCTGGTACACACCTTCAATTTTGATTGACCGATCACTGACCAATTTTACAACCTCCATGTAGTATGAGAGCTTATCTCCTACACTATCTGTTCATAGTATTCAGAATCTGTTGGCCCTCATACGACATGGAAGTGGTAACATTGCAAAAATCATTGGCCAATCAAAATTGAAGGTAGGTACCAGGTGTAAGACTGTGTAGTGCAACCACTCACCTCTATGTACTCTCTGTACCTACAAAGTGATGCTACAACACGATTTAAAACATTGCTCATGCCACTGTGATGTAAATACGAGACAATAATTAAAAACAAATCTCAAGTTAAATCTGACGTTTGATTTTTCACAATATATTCACAGTGTATTGTTTTTGCCTACTTTTTAATGTCATTCAGCTGAAACCATTTATACAATTTGTGTTACATAAAGTAGCTTTCTTTAATTAGGTCATTGAAACCGAATACACACAATTTATTTGAAAAACACATTTCATGAATATAGGATAATTGCTTTTAATAGTGTGATTTAAGATTCAAATGAAAGCTATGCATGATTAGAATACTGGAAAGTAATTGTGTTTTCTTTGAAATTACAGCTTGCTATTATGCTATGAAAATGTGGAAGCACGAATCCTGCTCCATTCAAACATGTAGCTTTCTTAATATTAATTAATTATTATTAATAATGTCAATGGTTTCAGAATTACCGATTGAAAGGATAATTTGAATTCTGTGAAAATACAGAGAGATCTTTCCCTGAACAAACAGAAGTGATTCTATTAATAGACAAAGCAAACTCATGTTATGCCAATCAAATTATACTGACTGCGTCAAGATTACTGGCTGAAATTTACTTTTCTACTCTATAGGTTGATTGGATAATTGTGTGAGTCAGTATTTGAGTTGATTGGGCTAAAATAATTTAATTTTACCGTACACTGGTTCTTTATGATTTTTACCGTAAAATGACGATACAAGATATAGGTAGGATACCAAGCATGGATTTCATCATAAATATCATAAACCAGACAGCGTCAAATGAAGAGTGGCAGTTTCTCTGCATGACTTTGCTACTGGTTGCTACATTTAAAGCCTTAGGCAAGGTAATTTTTATTTTATTATTACATAGTATGAAAAGGGATTAGAGCTTCTTAGGGGGTTTAACAGCTGCCTGTGTCCTCACTCGAGAGCTGGATAGTGTAATGGTTATGGGCTCTGCCTCTGACACAGGTGGGTTCAAATCTGGGCTCTTACTATTCAGTAAACCAGCACCTATTCAGTAAGGAGACCATGGGCAAGACTACTACTGCCTACTAAGTGCGCCTTAGTGGTTGCAGCTCTGACGATCTGAGTCCATATAAATGTTCTGTGTTGTGTCTTGTCTTTTCTTTACTTTCTGCTTATGGGACTTCCATGAACCTTTATGGCTCTAAAGGACCCCTGAAGTGGGAGGGACATGGAGACAGCCATATTTATTTCCTTTTACACAATACCAGTTGCCTGGCATCTTGCTGATCATTCCAGCATAAGTAGTGTCTAAATCACACGCCGGAAATAAGCATTAGGCAAATACATTGAAACGTTAGTCAGAAACACCTGATCTCCATGCTTGTTTAGGGTCTATCTAAAAAGTATTAGAAGCAGAGGATGAGCAGGACAGCTAGCCAGTGTGCATTGTTTAAAAGGAAATAAAAATGGCAGCCTCCACACCCCTCTCACTTCAGGTGTTCTTTAATATAAAACCTTGTGCACATGAACATGAGTGCAGCATAACATATGATCAATCCCGTACTTACATGTGGCAAAAGTCACACTTTCAGGTCCTCATTTTTTGCTTCCAATAATGATCCGGAAGACTGTTGTTGTGCCATTGCTGAATTTAAATATGCACAGACATTGTTCACTCGCCACTGACGTTTTCTGACGACCGCGGTCTAGCATGTGTATGGAGCTTAAAGGAAATAGAATCTTGTGGATTTATGGTCTTCCATTTTATCTCTTATTCAAATGACATCTCCTATCCACGTAGTCTGTTTGCTTACTTTAGTGCTCAGTCTTTTGTCTCCTTAGTCCACTATCTACCGGAATGGCCTTCTGAAACGAATATTTCATCCCATTTTCAATACCACTTAAATGCAGATGGTATAGACTGGAAGAAGCCTCAGAAAATTAAAAATCTACTTTATTTTTTGGTCCATTTTCAGGTGTGCTTTCTAGTCCTAGGGACAGGAAATGGAACTCTTCTCCAACACTACATTCGTGTGTCTGCAAAAGAGGTTTTAAGCTCCTTCTACACTATTCAAAATCCCAATACCATGGTAAACATGTGCAGTATGAGGATTGTGGTGTAAGAACATTCATTTACTGTGGTACCTGAAACATTTTAAAGAATCACTATAAATGAGGACTAGTTTCCTTATTTTAATAAGCTGCTTAAGCTTGCAGAACTCCAAAAGTGCCTGTAAATATTATATGACAAATTCTCCTAACAATTTTGAAAACAGGAAAATCCATACAAAGCTCTGAACTCAGTCCCAGAACCTCATTCAACTTTTAGAGTTTTGCTATATTAAACTTTAATGAACAGTCATAATAAAAAGCAAATTTGGGAACTTAAAGTACCACCAGCATCTGTTATATAATTCAGAAAAATGTAATATTATAAATGTTGCCTTGCTATCCTACTGATCAGGGCAGTTTCTAGGATAATTTCTAGGCTAAACTGCTCCCAGTACAGGTAGCCAGTTATAAGTGCCCTCAGTATAGGTAGCCAGGTATAGGTGCCCCAGTATAGGTTAGCTAGATATATGTGCCCCAGTATAAGTTTGCCAGCTATATGTGCCTTAGTGTATGTTGGTCAGCTATAAACTGTCGAGATGATTATAGACTTCAGGAAGCACGCCCCCCCTCCAACTTACATTGACAGCATCAAGGTCAAAAGGATATTGTGCATTTGTTTCCTAGGAACATACATCTCCAATGATCTGAGCTGGAGGGTGAACACTGCATCCATCCAAAAGAAGGCTCAGCAAAGACTATTCTTCCTCCGCCAACTGAGAAAGTTCGGTATGGCCCAGGAGCTTCTGTCGAGATTCTACACTGCCACCATAAAATCTGTCCTTTGTTCATACATCTTGGTCTAGTATGCTGACTCCCCAAACAGTGCCAGATACAAGCTACAGAGGGGCATCAGGTCAGCGGATAGAATCATCAGGAAACTCCTCCCCTCATTAGGCTGAAGGGGGCTGGAGGAAGCCCCAGGTATGTATCATTTTTTTCTATCGTGCCATCTCAGGTTCCCTTTAAAGTGAACCTGAGGTGAAAATAAACTGATGAGATAAACAATTGTATTTATCCTCCTACTCCTGTAAATGACTTTTTTTTAGATATCCCATGGTTTTATTATATATTTGAACATTTAGAAAGTAAATTGAATGTTTTGTTGTCTCTGATCAGTGGCAGCCTATTAACCACTTGCCGACCGCACGCTTATACCGTGCGTCGGCAAAGTGGCAGCTGCAGGACCAGCGACGCAGTACTGCGTCGCCAGCTGCAGGCTGATTAATTAGGAAGCAGCCGCTCGCGCGAGCGGCTGCTTCCTGTCAAATCACGGCGGGGGGCTCCGTGAATAGCCTGCGGGTCGCCGATGTAAATGTAAACACAAGCGGAAATAAATGTAAACACAAGCGGAAATAATCCGCTTTGTTTACATTGTACGGCGCTGCTGCTCAGCAGCGCCGTAAGGCAGATCGGCGATCCCCGGCCAATCAGCGGCCGGGGATCGCCGCCATGTGACAGGGGACGTCCTGTCACTGGCTGCACAGGACGGATAGCGTCCTGTGCAGCCTCGAACGCCGGGGGGGCCAGGTAGGAGAGGGAGGGGGAGGATTTCGCCGCGGAGGGGGGCTTTGAGGTGCCCCCCCCGCAACACCCAGGCAGGCAGGAGAGATCAGACCCCCCCTGCACATCATCCCCATAGGGGGAAAAAAGGGGGGCAATCTGATCTCTCTGCCTGCAACCTGATCTGTGCTGGGGGCTGCAGAGCCCACCCAGCACAGATCACTCAAAACAGCGCTGGTCCTTAAGGGGGGGTAAAGGGTGGGTCATCAAGTGGTTAAGTGCCCCTAAATGAAAATACTTTAACTATTTATTGAACTTTTTCTATCTCCCCCGCTCTCAGAAGTTGTATTTTGCCAGGAAAAATTTTATGGCTGTAGTTTGCTTATCAGTGAGGTTTACTATATTCCTGACAAGGTGCCGACAAGACAGACACAGTCACGTCCATGCCTAAAAATGAACGTTTTCAGGCAGCAAAATAAAACAAGTTAAACCGCATTGTTAATGTTTTGCACTGTACATACACGTTTATCTCATCATGTCACACATTGCCTCGGGTACACTGTAAGCCTGTAGAAGAGAAACAAGGTCAACATAAGTTTGATTCTTTATCAAGACCCATGATAGTACAAAACATATGTTGACTGCCTTTATAGTCTTGACCTTGAGCAGGAAGAGATATCATGTGCAGTGGTATTTGCCAATGAGTTTTCTGAATCATCATGCCTTTTTTTGGAAGAGGAATGAAATCTCATGTTAACCACTTCAGGACTCAGCCTTTACCCCCCCTTAAAGAGACTCTGAAGCGAGAATAAATCTCGCTTCAGAGCTCATAGTTAGCAGGGGCATGTGTGCCCCTGCTAAACCGCCGCTATCCCGCAGCTAAACGGGGGTCCCTTCACCCCCAAACCCCCGCCATCGGCGGCCCGCAGGCTATTCACGGAGCCCCCCGCCGTGATTTGACAGGAAGCAGCCGCTCGCGCGAGCGGCTGCTTCCTGATAAATCAGCCTGCAGCTGCCACTTTGCCGACGCACGGTATAAGCGTGCGGTCGGCAAGTGGTTAAGAGCAGAATGTTTGAGACTAAAAGGAAAGTGGCAGAGATGGAGAATCAAGTATCAGAGGCTGAAATCAAAATTACAGAGATTTTAGAGTAAAGTGGAAGAGACTAAGAGCAAAATGGCTGAAACTAAGAGCAAAGTGTCAACCATTGAGAGCGAAATTAAGAAAACTGAGAACAAAATTACAGAGACTGAGAGCAAATAGACAAAGACTGATTGTTAAATGTCAGAGACCAAGTTCTAAGTGGCAGAAACCATGAGCAAAGAGATGCAGACTCAAAGCAACATCTCTCGTTTGTTGTTTTCCTTGTCTATATGTTTATAATTGGCTATATGATTCTTCTATAATGCACTTTGCACCCTAGCACTTTACTTATTCATGCCCTGACGACGGCTCTAGCTTTTATGAGCCGAAACATGTTGGTTTAGGTGGAGGTTTCTTTATTTATGTAGAATCTTATCAGCATTTGTATCTGGTAATGGGCAGAAACCCCAGGTGACCTAGCTGTATATAGGTTCTCCATGGGTGAGATACGCAATTTTTACTGCCTAACCGGATATTTGTAAAACAAACTAAAGGAAAAATAAATCAAAAAATAAAATTTATATTTTATACTATTATGAATTAAAAGTTACTTTTTAATATTGTCTCAAAACAGGGTCATAACTGTGTTTATATTAAAAATCAGACGTGTGTAGTATATAAGCAAATAGACAAAGACTGATTGTTAAATGTCAGAGACCAAGTTCTAAGTGGCAGAAACCATGAGCAAAGAGATGCAGACTCAAAGCAACGCGACAAAGTGACAGAGATTGAGAGAAAAGTGGCAAAGATTAAAGTGTACCTGAAATGGGCACACTAAAAGATTTTCTACTTACCCGGGGCTTTCTCCAGCCCCATGAACATTTAGGGGTCATTTGCTGTCCGCCTGAGTGCCTTCTTTCGCCTGGTATCAGTCTTGGTAATCTTGCTCAGTCACACCAGTCAGCTCCTCTGCGCATGTGCAGAGGAGCCGATTGTTATGGCTGAACCAGTTACTGGGACCAATAACAGGCAAACGGAGGCCCTTGGGAGGACAGCGAGGGACGCATCAGTGCAAAAATTAAGCGACGGAAGCAAATAATATAATGATGACAAAGATTGAGAGTGAAATTTCATAAACTGAGTGCACAGTGGCAGAGAGGGAAAGCACAAAGTGAAAGATAGATGGAGAAAGAGTGTCAAGTGGCAAAATGAGTACCAGGTGGTGGTGCAATGAGAGAGAACGGGACAGAAAGCACAAAGTGTAAGTGCCCGTTTCCACTAGAGCGAATCTGCATGCATTTCCTGCATGCAGATTCACATAGACAACACAAGTGGATGGGACTGATTCCACTTGTGCGGGATTCTGTGCGGTTTGTCATGCAGAAAAAATCTGCACGGCAGACCCATCAGAATTTGCACGCCGCACACGATTAGTCGGTAATGTAACTAAATAGGAAAACAGCAAGCATTTTAGTCTTGCGGTTTCCCCGACGTTTCCGCATAAAATCCCATGTCAATGCTTGCCGACATTGACATGGTTAAAATTGCGTTGTGCAAACTGCGAGCGATTCCTCGTGAAAATCCACATAGAAACAGCAACGCAACCGCATGCGGATTTGTTGCCGCGATTTTCCCATCAAAATCGCGCCACAGTAGTGGGAAAGTGAGTGGGAAAGAACAAAGGGGAGGGGGAGAGCAAGCAACTGGTGGGAAGAAATAAAGAGAGAGAAGTGGGGAGTAGAGAGGCATAGACTTAGAACATATTGCAAGAGAATGAAAGCAAGTTGACAGAGATTGCAATAAAGTGACAGCGACAGAGGCTGCCAGCAAAGGATCAGAGCATAACAGCAAAACAACAGAGCTTGAAAGCAAAACTCTGAGAGCAAAGTGACATAGAATGAAAGCAAGTCCTGGCTTTTTATAAAAGAGGTGGAGCTAAGTCAGTAGGTTAGTTGAATAGAATAGCTCACAGAGCATAAACCTCCTCCAGACACCCTAGGCCTGATCCAATTCACCTTTTCTCCAAGTTTTTATTTATTGCATAATCCTGTAAACCAGTGATCAGTAGTCAGGGTGTTGGACAGAATGATATTGGGTGGGCGATGGCGGCAGCGGCCTTAGGCAATGGAAAGTACAAATCCAGCCCTGGGTGTAAATCTTGAAAATAGTGATGCTGCTTAGTTTCGATCTAACAAGAGTGTTTGATTCTATTTACTGGCCATACATGGTGGTATTTGATAACATGTGTTTCCTTTTCAATGGAGAAGTGTATATTGTGTTTTTAACATTGCATTTTGGATAGTGCTTTTATTCGGAGCTCCCTAATGGGGTTGCATAATGATTTTGTTCTTATTTCCTTCTAAATCTAATATGCCGGAGATGTATTGAATTTGTTATCCTGGAATATGAAGTGGTTGCCTGAGCCTGCAGGACTTTCTTGCTGTGTGACCCTTCAATCTAGGGGGTTGATTCACTAAATGGTGCTATTAAATAGCGCTATAGCACTACATTAATTACGCGCTTCATTGTGCACATATAACCTTACGCGCGGTAAAACTGATAGCGTGCATTAATTTGAGTCCATAGACGTTTACGCGCAGGGGCACCTGTACTGCTGGACCCGAAGTTGCCTCTCCCTCCTCCTGCACCCCAGGTTCCCCCCATATGGAACATGTATTTACATGGTGCTGTTGGCCCCTTACAGATGCTCGAATGTGCTTGATCACATAAATTAGTATTTATGACATTTAAAAAGTATGAATAGTACTGGACAAATGTTAATTTTTTTTTATATTGTTGTTTAAATTTTCCTTCAGTGATGGATGATTTGAGGTTTGGCTGTATGAGTGCATGTTAGGTAATGAATGCTAACTTTGCTATGTTTTTAAAGCATAAACTATTAAACTGCACATTATTTAAAGGGATACTGTAGGGGGGTCGGGGGAAAATGAGTTGAACTTACCCGGGGCTTCTAATGGTCCCCCGCAGACATCCTGTGTTGGCGCAGCCACTCACCGATGCTCCGGCCCCGCCTCCAGTTCACTTCTGGAATTTCTGACTTTAAAGTCAGAAAACCACTGCACCTGCGTTGCCATGTCCTCACTCCCGCTGATGTCACCAGGAGTGTACTGCGCAGACACAGACCATACTGGGCCTGCGCTGTGCGCTCTTGGTGACATCAGCGGGATCGAGGACACGGCAACGCAGGCGCAGTGGTTTTCAGACTTTAAAGTCTGAAATTCCAGAAGTGAACCAGAGGAGGGGCCGGAGCATTGGTGAGTGGCTGCGCCAACACAGTATGTCTGCGGGGGACCGTTAGAAGCCCCGGGTAAGTTCAACTCATTTTCCCCTGACCCCCCTACAGTATCCCTTTAAATTAATAACACATAATTTTGTATGTGCGTAATTCTTTAACAGCGTAAAGTATTACGAGCATCGAAAACATCACTGCTCTTGATTATTTCCCTACCAACCCCTATCTAATGAACGCTCTCTACCGTACTTGCTGATAGCGCTTGTGGTGTTATGCCGATAGCGCATACAGCGTTATGCTGATAGCGCACACAGCGTTACTTTGTCAATAAAACACCTTTTAAACCACCAGCAAGCAAGAAAATACTCAAAATGATTTTAACCGGTTCAGCCCCACAGTGTCAAAACCTCATGCATCCGAGCAATGTTCACCTCCCATTCATTTGCCAATAACTTTATCACTACTTATCACAATGAATTGATCTATATCTCGTTTTTTCCGCCACTAATTAGGCTTTCTTTGGGTGGTACATTTTGCTAAGAATTATTTTTTTCTAAATCCATTTAACAGGAATATAAAGAAACCAATGAAAAAAAAATCATTATTTCTCAGTTTTTAGCCATTATAGTTTGAAATTGATATACGCTACCGTAAATTAAAACTCATGTATTTTATTTGCCCATTTGTCCCGGTTATTACACCGTTTAAATGATGTCCCTATCACAATTTATGGCGCCGATATTTTATTTAGAAATAAATGTGCATTTTTTCAATTTGCGTCCATCACTATTTACAAGCTTATAATTTAAAATAATATAACAATATACTCTCTTGACATGCATATTTAAAAAGTTCAGACCCTTAGGTAACACATTTTTTTTAATTGTAATTTTTTTTTTATTAAAAAATGTATTTGGGTAATTTTTGGTGTGGGAGGGAAACAGCTAATTTTAAATGTAAAATAATCTAATTGTTTAATAAAAAATGTATGTGGGTGTAGTTTGGCCAAAGTCAAAAAAGTCCTGGATGCGAACGATCTCGCATCCAGAAACTAGAAAGAGGACGGGAAAAAAATTTTTGGGCACAAAGACGGCGGTCTCTGATGAGAGATCGTCAGTTTTTCTGCGGGGGACATAGATTGGTGAATGGGAACTATATTCCCATTCACTGATCGGGGGGCTAGCGGCAGGCAGCGGGAGCGCACGCGATCACGCGCACCACACAGCAGCAGCAGTGCCTATCTGGACAAACATGCTCATCCAGATAGACTGAACTGGTTAAGGTACTTTTTTCGTATACGATACTTACTGGTACTTTTTCAATTGCAAAGTGCTGAAAACTTATTTTAAAACGTTCATAAATAACCTACTGGGAGAAAATTCAGGAGAAAAAGTTTATTTAATATGGGCTTGTGAAAGTAAACGATAATGAGATCATGTATGCCCAACAAGTGCACAGTTCCAAATTATTATGCAAATTATATTTTTCTCTGATTGTCTTAAATAGTCAATGTAATTGGCCATCAGCACAATTTTTGAGTCTTCAACCATTAGAGTATAATTCTAATGTTACTGAACAAACCTTCTTATGATAACAGTATGATTTTCAAAGATACAAAAACTTAAAATGCACTGTTCCAACTTATTACGCATAGAGTTGTAAAGAACAGAAAATGGTTATGTGTTGAATTTGCAGCAGGTGGCCATATTTAATTGAGCTCACCTGGAAAACTAATTATCACAGGTGTCCGAGATTAATTCCACTGATCAAAAGAGTGCCGAGACACAATACCATCCATGAGTTTTATTGAAAAACAAAATACTTAATCCTTATGACACTTACTGTATATTCCTGCGTATAAAACTACTTTTTAACCCTTGAAAATCTTTTGAAAAGTTGGGGGTCGTCTTATACGCCGGATGCCATTGATGCCGAGTGATACGCCCTATCCTGTTACCGCCTCTCAGATCTCGCTGCTAAGGGGACGCAATCTATTCTTCCATACCGCTCTGATAAACAGGTAGACAAGGAGAGCTGACCAGTCTACTTAAGGAGAGTTGACCAATGCAACAAGTCAATTGACTATATACTGTTATATACTGGGTAACACATACAGTACAGCACCAGTATCTGTTCATACACAGCACCAGTACATGATTTTTTTATTTTTATTTTAATTTGGTGTGCATTGGAAGAGGGGTAGTCTTATACGGCGAGTATATCCCAAACTCTATATTTTAACTGGAAAAGTTGGGAGGTCGTCTTATACGCCCAGTCGTCTTATACGCCGGAATATACGGTAAATACAAATTGCATAACAATTTGGAGCGCAGTGTATAGTATAGTTTTGTAGCATAGATAGATTTTTTCACTCTGCTCACAGAGGTGCTATGATTCAGGCACTACCAAAGCTTATATAATGATGAGGGAACACAAGCATGTTTTAAGATAATCAACCAACACCAAGGCCTGCTTTCTGCGCTACCTAGGAAACATACACTAATCACTTCCAGCACCTGATGATCTGTAAAAATAAATAAATAAAACACATTCTGTAATTACAGGGCACGCTGATGTGAACAAGTTCATCCATGTTAAATCTTTTGTTGCATTATTTGGCATTCACATATTCACTGAATACAGACTTATGCACTTTTTAATAGTATACAGTATATTTTCAATGTTTGGATCATGTCAAGAGCACTCTTAGTGTTATAATGAAAGCCTTGCTGTGGAATTCATCTGCTGTCTCTTCCCTTAGTAGTTAGTTACATAAATGTGTCGATGAATATAAGTCTAAAGGCTTGTGCAAATGCTTGGCTAAAGTTGGCTGAGGTGGCCAATAACAACTGCCACGGCCATCAATCAAGCATGTGTACGGCAGCCCCTAACCGCACACCCTCAACACCCAAGCAATTCGCCTGGCAGATTTACTCACCTGATTGGCAGCCAACTTCTCAGCAACACATTGTCATCCTCGGTATAATATAAATTATAAATATTACAATTAATGCACAGATAAAGGCACGTATTAGTCAAATGAGAAAGTTGTACATGCGACACATTTTTTTGTAACAAGAAAACAAATTTATTAATTTTTAAAAGACAAGACACAATTTTGTTTTGAAAAACAACACAAGAAAGCTAGCCTGAGTTCAAGTCTGAAATATTCAGAAAAATCCTACTAATATCTTTAGTATGTTCCGGTCATTTTTTTTAAAACAACACACTAAAAGTTAATATATATACTTTATAATTATAAAAGTTCCCCAGTTATTGTACAGTACACAATACAAATTGCCCACAAACTATCATTTAGCTCCTGCCAATTTGGAGAGGACATGATATACTAAAAGATTTAGCATTTCTCACAAAAATCACATCAGGAAATACATATTTACAAAATCCAATACATTATACAAAAAAATGCATCACGTGGTTTCTCCAAATAGGTTTTAAATAAAAAGTATATTCAACTGTAATCCAAAAACTGGAAAAGAACATTACGTTATCACACACATACAATCTCTATCAAGAAAAAAAAGCTGCCTATCTTATTTTATGCAAAATATTAACTCGATATAAAAACAGAAAAATAAAGAAGAAAAAACAAACTCAGAACTTCTACTGCTACTATAATTCTGTGCTTATGGACTAAATTGTAGTCCTCTGCCACTTACCAAGTGAAATGGAAAGAAATGGCACTTAAATAGAAAAAAAGACACAACAAAAGAACATAGATGGCATCTTTAAGGGTGGGGTAAGAAAGCCCTGAGCAGTTATAGATTAATTGTATTATTAGGCGTGTTTAGGACCCAGGTTGTCATGGTTTTAGTTTTGAAAGGCAAAGACCATCCATGGTTTTAATTAGGTGGTTTTAATTAGGTGTTTCTATATATGTGATTATATGGTTTGGTTTTCTTCATGTAGGCACTCCATTGCATCACTGTAATTCCTACCAGTGGCCTAGGGGCTTAATTCACAAAAAAAGCAATTGTTTGAATTTATATATCTTTTTCTCCATGTAACCCATATTAGTACTGCTTTGGTTTGACAAGTATTGTCGTTAAATAACAGTTGCTTTATGTTCAGTTCAGTGTTGGAGATAAAATAGCAGTCATGCTGGGCAATTAGAAATTGGTTAGCAATATTCATATGTTTATAATGCATGATTTGAACTGAAAGCAGTTCCAGTTGAAGGGGAAAAAAAGCAGCTACAACTTGAAATTCCTAAAATTCTTTGTTAATTGAGCCATTGTACCTAATAAAAGGCAAGTGTCCCTGCGTCCCATGTGTGTCAGTGCTTTTTTGTTCTGCGCATGTGCAGGTACGCAGAGACACTGCCGAGAGCTGGGGGAAATGGCGGGAAGCAAAGGAGGATGGGTCCAGAATTAGGCGGGCCTGTGCGCATGCGGCGTGTAATTTATTTTTAAATGGGCCTTAGGCCTACTATAGCATAATTATTTGCAATTAGGAATGGCAGTAACACTTAATAAATTACCTTATTAATAGGGAATCTATTCTAGCAGTCTATCTCTAGATTAGAGAAGTAGTTTCTGCATTCTGAAATGACAAAATAATTAAAGTTGCTTTAAAGCTTGGAAAATAATAAGCAGGCTTATAGGTCTGATAAAGCTTTAGCCTAGAAGTTTTTTTTAATGGCACAAATGTGCTTACTTTTAAGTTGCCACTACTACTACTAGTCCTGTAAAGCTACTCAACAACTGGTTTGGATTCTTCAATTAGTTGAGTATTTTTGTATTTTTATAACAACTAGGAACTGACTAATAGGGAACACTCAGATGACTAATGCTGGTAATACACCATGAATTATTATTTTTTTGTCAGATAGATGGATGGATTATTCTGACAGGTCTGATCTGATTTTGATTGTTTTTCTGATCGATTTTTTCATTGAAATTAATGGAAACCGATCAGAAAAACTATCGGAAAAATGATCAGAAAATCGACCATCCAGTAAATCTGCCGAAAGAACTCGTTGTGTACTCCCAGCATAAGCTATCCAGACCAGTGCTGTACAACTTTACAGACAGAGGTATCGGAAACTGTTTGTATGTTAATCTATTAACATTGTTTGATATTATTATTAATCAACTTTCAGGACAAAGAATTATTAGACTTCTATTACTATTATTACATAATTAACCTAAAAGCAATTTAATCAGTCAGGAATGCCATAACAGATTTCACATTCCTAGAGTGATATATGATTTCTTTTTTGAACAGCTAATGGAGAAAATGTGTTACTATCCACGTTAGTCATGCACAAATTGCAATTTTATATGTCACCAGAAACTAATATTAAAACAAATTAATTATTTTTAAGGCTTACAAACTGATTTCGCTATTGTTTATAAATAGTTTAAAGAAGAAACCATGAAACTGATGCTCTTTGATCTGTTCATAGAGGTTGTGCCTATATAGATAGTGTTATCATAATAAGTTAGGTGAAAAAAATGTCCACTAATATTAACTCTTGAAATCCACTGCATCTTCTCCAAGGGTAATATTTTGTCAGTTATGTGTTGAGAGATGTGCACTTCTTAATACAAGGCAAATCTTTTAACTCAGGGCTTTCAATCCCAGGATTTTAAAACCAAGTGTAGAAAATAAGGCATGTTATACATTACTTAAAAAAGGCAACACTTCAAACAGAACAAAAATACATTAAGCAGTCACTTCGTAAGTGGTTTTTAGTAAGCAAAATAGGTAAACTACTTAAATCTACTGGCACATACAACCACTAGCAGCAATGATCAAGGCATGCAAACTGAGAAGCATATACAGTAAATAATTGTGAAGATCAACAGAATATTTCTCAAACTACAACCCTTTGAGTATTGTACAGCTGTATGAACAGATATATGTATAGAAAAGAAGTGGGCAGCCATGCAGGCCAAACGCCACCTAATGTCACTCCCAGAATTCAGTTTTATGCTGAAATCAATTACACAAATGAATTTACTTCACACAAAAAAAATGTCTGGTTTGAGTCGGACAAGAACTGTTACTTATTACACTTGGCACATAGTGTTATGTGCATTTCAGTTGTAACATGTTGGTCCTGTATGGATTTGTCCATGACCTAGTCTTATTTTTTTGTCTAACTGAGAAATCAACAAATTGCATGTTCACAAGAGATTTATGTTTGATGTTTTTAAAGTTACAAAAAGACATTTAGTAGAACAATAAAGCTGTAGGCCATACTTAACTAGCTGTAAGAAATTTCTGAATATATGCAAAAGTGTTGTGTATTTCACAGTAATTTCAGTATAACCTAGACATTATATAATAAAATAAAAATAGTGTCTTGAATGAAATATCTCTAAAATAACTGCAATGGGGTTAAGTCACAGCAACAAGCATCATCTGAAAATATGGTATACTTAAGAAGTGGACAGCATAATAAAATGTCAGTCTTGGTGGCACTATTTGTTTGAGCAACTTGAGTTTTTGTATCCAAATTATATGCGGCTTTAAGCTACAATAATAATACACTAGTAAAAAAAAGAAAATGTATGTTTCTGGGTCTATAGTGGCTTATCATCTCTTTGTGGTACAGTAGTGAATGCAAAAATACTGTAGATAATATGACATTTAAATCTGTGATTTGGTTCAGTGGGAATGTATAGTATTTTTAAATATTTATTTATTTTAGTAAATGTAGTACATTTAGTAATTAAATAGATAATTAAAATGTTTTGCCTTTTAAAATTAGGAACACTTGAAATATTACAAATTAAATTTTCACTTTATTTTGCATGGTGGTACCGCCTGTCTGACTGGCAGTTTTACATTGGAGCTGGGCATGTTAGTTTGACTGACAAGTTTTGTAAGGTGAATTGGTGACTTTTTTTGCAATAACCATTGCAGTAAAAGAGACCACAAACCTTCTATGTTTTTTATTATCTACACTACACAACAGTATTAAAACACTAAAACTATTGTAAAGATGCAAAACTTGACAGTTAAACTAGGATTTGCCGCTCAGAAAAAAATAAACATTAATTTGTAGCACCTCATATTTTCCTGCTTAAGAGAAATATGAAGCAATTTTTAAAAATCTATCTTTTAAACTAATCGTAATAAACAAAATCTCCCAAAAATCTATACACTCCTATTAAAAATTGATTATGGCAGTGGGTTTAGTGTTAAAATTCCACTGGAGATATAATACATATTTTCAATGCTCTATCAGAGTCTTTCACATGTCTGTCCTTATATCTCACAAACTTCATGTTCTTGAGTATGCATACAAGTAACTAAATTACTTAACATCACTGAGATGCTAGAAACTCAACTTGGGAACATGTGAGAGATTACATTCAAACAGCAATGCAGTGTTGACTAGACATGAGGGCAAGTTTGGAAAATAGTATTGCACGAATCCAGACAGTACTTAAAGAGAACCTTTAGTGAGAGGGATATGGAGGCTACAGAACATATTTTCTTTAAAACAATTCCAATTTTCAGGATACTTTGTCATCAATAATGTCACACACTTGAAACAGTACTGTGGATAACATAGTCAAAGTTAAGTCAAGCGCAGCTGAAAGTCTGGTCAGCGAGGCAATGTGCTTTGTTAAGAAAAAATAAACATGGCAGTCATATCCCTTTTACTACAGGTTCACTTTAAAAGAACACAAGGAGACTAGCCAATGGAAAATACAAATGATTAACTTGACTGAAATATTTTACATATATATTTAAGGGCATGAAGTACCAGGGTTGAATGGCAAAAGATCTGACAGAAATATGTTTTTAATATCTGAAATAAGGAATCTCTGTGTTGTTCCACAGCAACCAGATTCTCTTTTGTTGTTTTCCAATGGTTGTTTCCACTGCAGAACTGAATCTGATTACTTGCTAGGGGCAACACAGGTTTTCTTTTCAGCACTTGATAAATGAAGTCCATAAAACTTTCTGTGTAGATGTGACTAAATGAAAACAAACATTAGGTGGTAGGGTAGACTTCATATGTGGTGCACTAGATGAGGTAAAATATTTATTAAAAGGAGAACTTAACTACATAAAACTGCTTCTGCCAGACAGCTATTTTACAAATGGTCCACCACATTTTTCTAAAGGTTCATTAGCTTGTCTGTATTTGCATTACCATCTTTAAGTTCAGCCTATCCATTCCAGTCTAGAAAACCACAAATCTGGAGATGCCTGATTCGTATGGAGCAATAATAGAACTAGGTTACTGATTTACTACCCTGTTTCTTTTTACAATGCTCAAAGGGTTAAGCACAGCTTTATAACAGACACACTATCAATATAAATTATGTTTCTATTCCAGTTTTTTTCTATTAGATAATTTCCCAGGTAAGTAGTGCATATCAAGTTTTTGAATACTTGCCACAATTCTTCAGACAAGATAATTGGTTATACAGACAAAAGAGGTATTTTCAACCCTCACGACACTTGAAAGGTCTTTATTTCAAATAGAACACAAAGCATAATTCTGGTGCAGAAAGAGCTGGGACTATCTTCTCTAATTCTGACCATTTCTGTACTGGAAAAAAAAAACCTTTTGTGGCTACCAGCCGGCACACACTAAAAAGTCTAAGAATTTTTTGTATTTGAAAGAAAATGAACAGCATTTTTGAGAACGGCGATGTGAATTTTAATTGAAAATATATGGGGACAAAGATAACCTTGTTACTTATATGCACAAAGGTTTGACTACTAATTGCACTATATTCTGCGTTTCTTTCTAATTAATTTGGTTTATTTGGTTACAGTTGCATTGTCCAGCTACAACCACATATAACACATGGACACATATTATTCTCTGTGTAGGAAATGTCTACATTTCTGTAACAGGTATCCAAAGCGTGGCTATGTTCTTTAAGACAAAACATGTATGTGATCTAACAAGGCAAATGTGAAAACATTGAATTTTGTTGCAAAACCCCTCTGCCGAAATATGGACGTTCAAGATCAAGAATCAAAATGAGGTCTCCAGTTTTGGTTATAAGCTTCTGTTCAGTTGCCTGTCAGCTTTATAAAATGATTAAAACCCTGTTTGGGAAATCTACTCCACCCATCCAGCTTCTTCAACACAACCACAACTTATCTTATGAGTTAGGGGAGAATTGAGTGTGGACAGTGTGATACCATTGCACCAAAAGGCTTTAAACAGATAGTTACAGGGTAAAGGCAGAGCTACATACTATAGTCTAGAATCTGAGAAATCAGACGGAGGTGTTAAATAAACAACAGCAGGAGTTTTTGAATTAAATCACATCAAGAACTTTTTCAGATTATGAACAACTCTTAACATTTGGTGCTTTTTATTTCAATCACAAGCACCATGTGTATGCCACAGTGGCTAGTGATTTGAATCCTTTTGATAATAAACTTCATTTACAGAAAGTAAACAAAAGTGAGACCTGTCAAACTTTTTCTCTTTACTTATATGAACTGGAAAAAAAACAAGTTAGCATTAATGGAAAGAATGACGTGTGTGTGTGTGTAGCTGGAATTTGTATGTAATAAAAAAATGAGACAGATGAGCAAATTTGCTTTTTCAAAATCAAACTGAGCCATCTCTCATGCACAGAGGCTAACAGAATACATTTTTGTTCTGGGAAAAAATTATTGTTAAAACCAGTTTAACAATTTTATAATCTGCCTGAGGTGTCCCATATAGATGATGGCTTAGACATAATTTAAAATGATTTGATTTTCATTAAGGCAAAGCTTTCTTAAAGGAAAACTTAAGTCAAAAAAAAAAAATGACATTTACTCACCTGGGGCATCCCTCAGCACCCCGAAGCTGGATGGTGCCCTCGCAGCCCCGCTCCGATCGTCCTGTCCCCGCCGGCGGCTACTTCCGGTTCGGCGACAGCCGCCGACAGGCTGGGAACGCGGCTGTTTTTCCGCGTTCCCAGCCGCTGCTATCACCCTCTATGCTGCTATAGCGTATATATATACGCTATAGCAGCATAGAGGGTGATAGCAGCGGCTGGGAACGCGGAAAAACAGCCGCGTTCCCAGCCTGTCGGCGGCTGTCGCCGAACCGGAAGTAGCCGCCGGCGGGGACAGGACGATCGGAGCGGGGCTGCGAGGGCACCATCCAGCTTCGGGGTGCTGAGGGATGCCCCAGGTGAGTAAATGTCATTTTTTTTTTTTGACTTAAGTTTTCCTTTAAATGAGGCACCAAATTATTTGAATGACTCATTGCTGTTTGAAGACGATAATGTTCATGAGTACAGAGCTACAAACGGTAGTTAACGCCTTGGTTTAAAAAAATAAATAAATAAAAAAAGATGTCAAAGTTGAGTTTATAATGTACACCTGCTCTGAATTGGGCATTTCTAATAATCTGAATTTACAATTTTTAAATAAGTGTAACAGTCAAGTTTTACCAGAGAAGGATGTTCATGCTTTTTAGTTTATGTTACCATTGCACTCTCCAGAGTTTTGTTGCATGCAGAGAGTGTCTTGTCTCTTTTAGCTTCTTAAGGATAAAATACAGCAATACAAAATGTCAGGTATGAATGATACATATGGGATAAAGCTTTTAACTATAAACAAAAAAGTAATTCATCCTGATACTGAGCAGATATTTGCAAAGAAAGTGCAGTTATAAAGCAGGAGAAACAGCCATCCCAGGCAGGTAAAATGCTGTTGTAAAATAAGTTTCAGTGTGGAAATTCAGATTAATATAAATGCGTGTTAGTGAGACAGATTTATTTTAATATATTTGTAATAGTAAGTAGTAAACACTGGATTAAATTGAAAAAAATAAAATAAAGGTAAAGCAAATGTTTGCAGACATACACTAACCATGGATCTCAACCAAACAGTAACATATTTATGCAAATGTTCCAGATCTATAAACCTAACCGGTGCATTCTAATTATATATTCGGTCTACTGGCCAATGTGCTACACAGTTGTTGGTAAGATTACATGAAAACTGCACCACAAGATTGTGCTAGCTTTAAATATTGTAAATGTAAAAAGTTGCCTTTCTAAGACTTACAGTGAGCATACTAATTAATCCCCAAAAAGTTAATTTCATGATTATAATAATTTTTTTTCTGCATTTTTTTCTTCAAAATTTCTATATATTCTTACTATGCTTTTGCAAGGAAAGTCTTTGAAATAATAGTTAAGAACTTTGTGCTTAAAAGTGTTGGCTTTGGGGGAGTAATGGTGCATTTCTAAGCAAAGATGGAAGTATTACATAATAAGTGCCAAAGAGTAAAATGATAATGATGGCTTCCTATATCTAAAGGAGGAACAGGACAGTTAGGCTACGATCACAGTGGTATGTTGTGGTGCAGCATAATGGCTGCTTTGTAGCGGGGCTTATCACATTGCAAAGCACCAAGTGTGCAATGTTCACAGTGCAGGGGGAGCCTTGCAGTAAAATGTGAGTAGAATTGTAATGCCCAGGGTATGATAAAACTGTATTAAAAACAGCAAAAATGAAAACAATTAGGTGGCTTACCTCAAGAATGACAAATGCAAGCCAAGTGCAAATTAAAGTCAGTTGTTTGCCATTCAAATTTGTCATTCTTGAGGTAAGCCACCTCATTTTTTTTCATTTTAGCTGTTTTTAATTCAGTTTTATCACATACTGGGTGCCTGGTTTTGCCCCTTTGTGTTACCTATCCTCCCTTGGGTGGGGTATTCTATTTGGGCAGGTGGCTGATACCACATCCATCTAGAACCTTTTGCACCAAGAGAGTGACTGCATCCAGCTTGACTGGTAAACCAGAGTCGAGTCAAGTTTGTGCTTCTCCACCTGCCTGCAGTGGTTGATTGCCCCCCTGTGAGTACCTCTACCTACTTTACTTCAATTGTCTCTGTGTTTTTTGTTTTCTTTCCAGGGCATTTTCTGTTCACCCTACCCACCCATATTGTAATGCACTGCATGCAGTGTATTACCACAAAACGTGCATGTTAACAGTGAAGCATACTTTTCACTGACTGTATACTTCACTGCATGCAACGCAACACGTGGATGAAGTATGGCGCTGCTTTCACAGGAAATGTAACACCCACTGTGAACATTGCCTGTGTTGGTAAGTTGGTTTCATACACATCAAGGCTAAGCTCTCCATAAAAAATTCTAAAAATTAGACCTCAATTCATAATCATTCCCCATGAGTAGTTGATGCATTTTTCTCACTGATCATTTCCATTGAAAATACATACATAAAAAATGACAGATTTTCTATCAATGTTTAAAACCCATATAAAATGCCCATAATATATGTACTGTCTGATGTATATATATATATATATATATATATATATATATATATATATATATATATATATATATATATTTGTACTCCAATTATAGAGCTGATATGTGCACCTCATGAGTTTACAACTTTAAGGGCCCTTTTCCACCTGCAATCGCTAGCGTTCACGCTGAACGCTAGCGATTGCTGAATCGCAAAACCGGCGATTCCCCCGACGTTTGCGGCCGCGATTTTGCTATGCTATGCGCTGCATAGCAAAATCGCGGCAATTATCGCTCCACCGCGCGTTCGCGTTCCCGACAAAAGCGAATCGCGGTAGTGGAAATGACCTACCGCGATTCCTATGTTAAAAAGCAAACCGTAGCGATTGTAAAATCGCTAGCGGTTTGCGGTTTTGCGATTCAGCTAGCGCAAACGCGCTGGTGGAAAAGGGCCCTAAGATGTACTTATTTTTCTCTTAAAATGGAATAGCCACGACCTATCTTGCTTTGTATGAGTTTAATTTTTAACTCTTAACTTTGTATGAGTTTAATTTTTGGTTTCAGACATATTCTTTTGTATCTTTAAAGATGGCCACACGTCACAATTTTTCTGTTTGATTTTACCCAATTCAATTATAATGATCGGTTGTACCTAAAAATCTAAATGTTTCTCTGTTTTCAATCAAGAAATCTGATTGAATTTCCCATTCTTCTAATTTTTTGGAGATCGGATGTGTTGGAAAATTCAGACCCACTTTACCAATAATTGTATGGTGAGTGATGGATTGTCAAATTGCATACAACCAGAATAAACTGGATGTAACAATTCAGTACATACCAAACTTTGGATATACAACATAAAGGATGGAATTATGAAAGTGTGTGTGTGTGTGTGTGTGCGTGCGTGCGTGCGTGCGTGCGTGTGTGTGTTTGCATATGTATACAATGAAAAGATGTAAAGCGTATGTTGTGGTATGTAGTTTGAAAATAATATATATGCAATTGTGGTGTTTATTTGTAGAATTATCATAATATGTAACTGTATTGTACTTTTATGTTTTTTAATGTAATTAATATACAAAAATCACTAAGTGTGTGTAGCAAAATAAAGTCTGGCACATGCAGTTGTAAGTAGCAATGTGGTGTACAGTGGTAATTGTAATGCTAAACAAATGATGATAGCATGAGATATTGATAGATGTACAGAGATGGAATATGGTGATAAATGTCACAGTGGGAAATGTAGTTCTATGAAAATGCAAAATGATCAGAAGTTGATTAGTGAGTGAAAAGTTGCCATGCAGGTTTTTTAACTAACCAACTTTTGAATGTTTCTGATCTTTTTTTTCCAAAATTGTGTCAATGTCTAACACATATGAGTGTTAAATCAAACAGTTTCTTTCAAACTTCAGATCAAACAAAAAATTGGATTGAATCGAATAATAATAAAAAAAACGTGTGTGGCTACCTTAACACTTAAACATAAGAGGGAAAGTGTAAGCACCATTTCAATATTGTAATCATTTAAAGATTGGCATCTTTATAGACCTAAATAGGGTACAGGTACATAAAAGGCAACCAGATACAATTTATGACATAGAATATAATTTCTAGCCTAATTACCAGCAGTCATGTGCACAGTTGGCCAACTGGACAGTAATATATTAGTATGAAATAACAGAAGATTGCATGTTGAGCTTTGCATCCCTTTATAAAATGTCATGCCCATATGTTGACTGTACTTAACTATAAATAATTTGCCTTCCTAAGACATACTTGCTTACATTGTGGATAAAGGTAACAATATTTCACAGGGATAGCTGGAAAATGTAATATATTTTGTCATATAAAATGAAATAAAACAATAATGATTAATTAGAAATGTGATAAGGAACTGTTATGGTTATCTCTATGAACATCTCTGTAACTGTTACTTCAAAATACACCTTGAACTGTGTGAATAGAAAAAAAAAAAATAATTGTGCTCATATTTAAATACGTGTATGCACTACAAACACACAAACTTATTCTCTTGATCTCCATGAAATAAATACAAATACATTTTATATAAATTTAAAAAGTCAAATATTTTTGTTTTCTAATGTGATTTCTTTAATCTGCAATGCTCTGTGTATGTGTAGATTCAGTCTTAGCATTTTCCCATTCATTAGTATTAATGTTTATTTTCCAGTTACATTGCGCAGTTTAGAATATGAAATGGTGCATTAGTATACAATACATGGGGGTTTCAATAGATTGCACATCATGCCGTTCCTATAGAGATGTACACAACTGCAGCTACGGCAACCCTTGTAACACAAAATAATGTGTCATAATTAGCTGCTTGCTTCAGCGTTTTGCTCTCCATAGCAATATCTACATGTAGCTTGGGCAGGCAGCCTTGGACGTGACAGCTGCCTGTGGACAAATTTCCCATAATCCCTAGTAACTGTTACTCGAGCTAAAGTAAAATACATTTAGTTACAAAATGGGGAGAAAGAGACACAGGAGGGGGGATCTGTTCATTTTTAATCTAGAAGAGCAAAAACATTTTCTAACTTCTTACAAAATAGGACTTTTTCCCACTTTCTGTGGGCTCTAAAAATAACAGGCACACCTTTCTGAAAAAATGATTTAACAAGAAGAAAATAAAGACAACTACACCTTAGCTTCAGTTCTGTTTAAGGCACCATGAAATAGGCGAGGTACTGTGATCCCTGATGTACATTCTTAAATGGCAATGGTGTGTCTAGCCACCTGTTCATACCCTACACAAATGGGGAGAAGTTCCAATAAGGTGTGCCAGGTACACAGCCTAAAATGTATCACTCTCACATGCTTTGTTTTTTCCACAAACATAATTCTAATCACATGAATACAGCAGTCCTTGATGCAGAGGTTAAAATGCAGACGAGTAACTCTAAAAATAAGCTTTCTTTATCAGAAGGTTCTCAATTAACCTGACAATGATAAAAACTAAAACAGATAATTCATAGAACTAAGGCTTCTTGATCAGTCTCAGTCACTTAAGACAATGGCCTCAATTCACTAAACTTATCTCCTGTCTTTAATAACTCTTCTAGAGTTGTTAC
This sequence comes from Hyperolius riggenbachi, assembly GCF_040937935.1. NCBI lineage: Eukaryota > Metazoa > Chordata > Amphibia > Anura > Hyperoliidae > Hyperolius > Hyperolius riggenbachi. Next base: position 409,288,843 of record NC_090646.1, on the reverse strand, counting down.
CATGGTGATAAGGCATGTAGTATTCAGGAAACATTTTACCTCAGGCAAACCTAAAGTTAACTCTTCTGTCTTTAAATTAACTCTCCAATCCTTAAAATAACTCCAGAGTTAAAGACAAGCTGTTAATTAGCTGCATGTGAAAATAACTACAGAGGAGATAAATTAACTACAGAGGAGGTAAATTAACTACAGGAGAGGTAACTTAAGGAATGAAGAGGTAAGATAACTCTCTCACGTGTGGAGGTAAGTTTTCTCTTGCCTTATTATCTCTAGCATGATCTTAGTGAATTGAGGCCACTGTCTCCAAAATAAAGAGACAAATTACATAACATTGATACATAACATCACATCAAAGGGTAGATGATAAGACATTAATTTTTGCATGCTTAATTATAAACAACAGTGATTTGTTTCTTAATTATGGCATTGGTCTGCAAAGTATATATACATAGTACCGGTATTGGGCTGCTTGCAAGGAAAAGCATCATTAACTAATGAAGATGAGTGCTCAAGTTCAGTGAAGTTTCACTGCTCAAGTCTAGTTGACGCGAGGATTTAAAAAACAAAACACACAAAAAAGTTTCTGCACACTTTTTTTTTAAATTAATTATAAGGAAGATGATTTTGTTTTCTTTTCATTACCCACATTAAAGCCGTCAATCCATAAAAACAAGTTCTTAAAAAAACAAATAAAACTGAAATAAAAGATTTATAGAGGCTGCCATATTTATTCAAGTTTAAAAATGCAGGTTGCCAGCTTGTCTTACTGATCTTTTAGCCTTAGTAGTTTATGATTAATAAAACAGGAACAAGCATGAAACTAATAGAATCAGACTGAAGTCAGAACACCTGAACTGCCTACTCATTTTGGGTGAGGGACATACTGTAAATCAGAGGTTCTCAACGTGTGGTACGCGTACCCCAGGGGGTACTCCTGATGGTTCCAGGGGGTACTCAGGCTTGATTTACTTAACCAAAAATAACCAATTTAGAGTTTTAGAAAATTATAAATCTTATTTAAACAACACCAAATTAGTATTTTAGTTAATTGAAAGCAATAGTAAATGCTTGGAAATTGTTTTGAACTAATTATCATGTACTATGATTAAATATATATTAGTCAAGGGGTACCTGTGATAATGTTTACTATGCCAGGGGGTACTTGGTGAGTTCAGGGTTTTAAAAGGGGTACATACCAATAATATGTTGAGAAACACTGCTGTAAATAACCTGATTTTGTATTTGGAAAAAAATACTAAATAATATTTTTTTTTAAAATCTGGACTTACAGATGTTATTAGATAACATTTATCACAAATTGAAATGTAACAATAATTTGAAAACATACTGTAATGTATGTTTAAGTACTATTTAAAAAAAAGCGTAAAAGAAAAAAAACAGAATACAGTGTAATCACTTTCTAACAACTAAATCATTAATTAGTTATTTTTTAAAATCACCAGAGGCTGCAGTGCTATGAAAAAAAATACCTTCCATGGAAAATACATGGTTATAAGGCAATTTTCTGGTAATCATTGCAGCTATCACTTGGTTCATATTGGGACACCATGATAGCTAGAAAACAGATAGTGAATGTTTTAGTAAATCAGGGCTGACACATATTAGTGGCAGAAGATCAGCACAACAGTCAGACAACTATCATATTCTGAAATAAAGTAAAGACATCCCTATTAGTACATGATTGCTTTGATATTTTTGATGTCTTAACTTCTGTCAATCAGCAGGAAGTGAAGCTTAGATCAGACAAGGAGAGGGCAAAAATATAGAACTCATGCATTTAAGATGAGTTGGTCAAATATGGAGTATAAGGTGGTTAACCCCATATTTAAATTTTCCAGTATAATTAATACACTGTATTAATGCATCTGCTAACAAAATGCCTAACACATAGAATATAATAGAATAAATAACCCTTAGGTTTCAAATGAAAATGTAAAAATAACACTAAAAGCCTATTCATTAAGCATGGACTAATCAAGTCAATTTACCAGAAAGCAGGTCTGAACTGTAACGGATTTAATATATGTAATGGATCTGATAAAGAAAGCTTGATTGAAACGTAGTCTCTAACGATCTCATTATTTTTACCTTGGCATCATGAATTGCTGACCTAAGAACTTGGGCAACAGTTCCCAATCTTAAATACTATGCAGGTCGCTACATTCCTTGCAATCTATAAATTATATTCTTCACATATATATATGTAGCCATATATATACATGAATCTATGTATATATACACTGTAATAGCAGCAGAATGAACTACTGTTATGAAATAGTTTCTGGAATAGAAGGAACACAAACCTATGACATTGGTCCTTAACTATTCAGCACCTATGTTTCTTTAACCCCATCTTCCCTGAGTTTTGACTCTTGACATGGCATTGTTTTGGTAACATCAGATACGTTTCTTTCTCCTTCATATTGAATAAAAGGCCATGTCATCTTACACTGCTGCAAAGAAAGTCATTTCACTACTATAACCCCTCAGGGTTGAAGAGGTTAAAGGCCTATAGTAGGCTTACTCAGTAAAGGCTACAACCAATGGCAATGTTCAAAGTGCAGTGATGCCTAGTAACTTCTCAGAAGTCCGTTTAGACTTCATTTTACTGACATTTGATTGGTTTGTTATACGATACAGCACACTGAGTGGCTTTACTGAATAAGTCTACATTTTGGATCTTATATGTTATATCTCATACCGTCTGTTAACAGATTTGATTAACAGCATATAGCATTTGTGCAATAGTACTACCCAATGCACAGTCAGTAGTACCCTAATGGAGTGGCTGAGAGTGCACTTAGCTGAATCCTTCAAAGTGGAGTCAAACCATCAGAGCAGTTCCCAGTTAAAGATAAGCACAGATGTTTGCCAAGTCACCCTCAGCCCTTACAGACATCTTCCTAACATAGATGGATACGATTAACGGAAGTTGTTTGCGTTGTTCACTGTTAGACAAAAGCATAGTTTTCACTTGTATGACAACTTTGAGCATACTGCACAGTTTCATGCAGGCCATTATAGTGACTTGTAGGACACAAAAGAAGTTGCTCGAATACTCCTTTGCACAACAGAACAACAGTCAAAACATTTACCTTCATACATATAAATATCTTATCTTACATAGATACGGAGATGCCCAAAATATGTTTCATTCGTCTGCTGCCGCACCTTTTTTCTCCAGTGTAAGCGATCAATGTTTCGTAAAAAGAAGTGCAACTAATAAAATTACTACAATACAACCCAGCAATAAAATATATATATAAAAAAAATTCCAGTATTGAAATAACTTCAGTGGGATACCACAGAATTAGGAATTGTGATACAATCTGCTTAAAAGAATGACATGAATAAAAATAATAAATCATATAAAAACAACATTAACACCAAGCACAAAGAAAAACATGTTTGTACACTGGGAGAAGTAGAGAAACCTGTGCTTGGGGCAAGGCTGACAAAAAAACAAAAGATAAGGTCACAATAAGAAAATATGACAATGGTCAACCGTCAGGCATATTCTGTGTTTTTGCCATATTCTTAAGCCCATTATACATTATATTTATAAACCTCTGTTTAGAAATCTTTCATGTTCACTAGACTGCTGTGTAGGTATTCCCGGTGGCACTGCACTGCCTTATGGTCTGAGTGCTTGTGACAATGTGTTCACTGTGTATTTGATTGAGAACCAGGCTCTGCTGAACGCTGCCCTCCAGTGATGGCTGCATGCAGCCCACCTGGAATGCCTGAACCAACTCGGTCTTCTCCCTCTTTGCTGGGGGCTCACTTGCATCATCCATTTCTTCATCCATTTCACTCTCCACTTCACTACCCTCATCTGTATAAACAAACATACATATGAAAGAGAAATGTAAACAAGTACACATATCAAACTGTTCATAGATGCACAGAAAGCAAATTATTATTAAATAAAAAATTAATCAAAACAACGTTCAATCGGAAAAGGCTACATTTAGCGATGCTACAGCATCTAACAGTAGCTGGTGAAAACTCAGATGCTAGTAACACAGTCTTTTTGATAAACACTGATTAAAATGCACCTGTAGGGAAAAAATTGCCCCAAATGGATACTCACCATGGGATCCTCCAAAGGCTTCCTCCTTCCACCTCCACACGGCCGTTCCCCTCCACAAAACCACTTGTTGAAGCAGAAGCATGCACATTAGCACGGACTCGGATTGGGTCTGTGCTACTGCACATGCCAAGCTGTCTGCGTCTGTAGTAGCATGGACCCTACCGGGCTCAGCTTTTTCCACCAAAACCTGAGAGGGTTCATGGTGGTGTGTAGGCACAGCACGGTTGCACTGGAATGGCTTAATGGAGGTGGATGGGGAAAGACTCTGGAGGTAAGTATCTAAATTCATGTATTGCAAACCTCACATATTTGCTTTAAGTCCCAAGTTCAAATCTTGGCTAGGACACTATCTGTTTGAAGGTTAAATATTCTTTATGTGTTTGGGTGCGTTTCCTTATTTCCTTCTGTTTCCCAAAACATACAGATAAGTGACATGGTTCCCTCAAAAATTGGCCCTACGCTATAGTAGGTACATTAGACTATTACTATAGTAGGGAGAAGATTTTGAGCTCTTCTGTACTAGTGAGGTAGACTCTTTAAAGAACTACAGATGATGCCAGTGCTATACAAATATATATTGATAATACTGGTATAGCAATAATAGGATAAAAATAATTGTAGTTATAATAACATGCTGTAAGTAATAAAAAAAAAATCTCATTTGTTTTTTTGGAGTGAATCACTTTTCCTCATCTTACCAGTGAAAACAGAAAACAGAGCGAGGAAATAAATGCAAAACTGGAATAAATGGCTTTTGTGTCCTATAGTGCTTTGCTTTTACTGTAAGGTGACCTCAGTATTACACAGAAGATGCTTCAGCACATTCAACTTAACCTCTTGAGTACTGCAGTGCTAACCCCCCCTAGTGACCAGGCCATTTTTAGTAAAATTGGCCACTGCAGCTTTAAGGCCAAGCTGCAGGGCCGCACAACACAGCACACAAGTGATTCCCCCCCTTTTTCTCCCCACCAACAGAGCTCTCTGTTGGTGGGGTCTGATCGCTCCCCCCATGTTTATTTTTATTGCAATAAATATTATTGTATGTGTTTTTTTTTTAAAAACTGTCTCTTTAAAACCCTTCCCTCCCCACAGCCAGCCAATTACGGCGATCGGCTGTCATAGGCTTCTGCCTATGAGAGCCGATCGCTCTCTTGTCCCCCAGGGGGATAGCCGTGTCACACGGCTGTCCCCAGTGCAGCGCTGCTGCTGATCGCAGCGCTGCACCATGTAAATAGACGGCGATCACGCCGTCTAACAGTCTCCGCCCCCCAAGCAGGAGATGCGTGCGCAGCCTGCGCGCAATCTCCTGCAAAACAGAGCCCCAGGACTTTATGCCAATCGGCGTTAGGCGGTCCTGGGGCTGCCGCCGTGGCCACGCCCATCGGCGTGACGCGGTCGGCAAGAGGTTAAGCCAGACAACACATTTTCCAGCATACATTGTAAATTGTCTCTGGAGTATTTGATGATTTTCACTTAAGAAACACAAGTAAACATATTATCATAACATATACTAAAATATACTATTTCCTTTGTTGATATTTTCTTCTCTGTATGGCAGTGTATATAAGCTGTGTTTTTCAGTTTTTGTCAGGAACCAGTCTGACGAAGGCTTTTTATAAGCTGAAAGCTCACTGTTTATTCATCTCTAAGTTAGCCAATAAATGGTATCATCCTGATTCAAAACTCCTTGCGTTGTTGATATTGAAATGGATTAATACTAATAATCAATAAAATATACTTGAAAAACTCCCAGTTGTGTATGCATACATTGCCTGCTGTCATTTCAGCATCAGCCATCTTGGTGCATTGGGTTTAGCTCTAGGCTCTACCTGAGCCTGTTCTTATATAAACCCTCTGAAACAGTGTGATCAGTAGATCTGTGGTGAGATGAGCAGTGCTGAAAGGACTGTGATCAATGTATGTCACTACATCCCACAATGCCAATGTTACTGCTCATATGGGCTGATTTAGCTAGGCTAGTGCAAGATCAAACAATTCGCTTTCAGCTGATAGATAGCTGAATAGTGTAGTGGTTAAGGGCTCTTCTGCTCTTCACTGCTACTGCCTACTGAACACACCCTAGTGACTGTAGCTCTGGTGCTTGAGTCCACCAGGGGAAAACTGTAATATTGTCATACACAAGCATTCTGATTGGTTGCTGTTGATCGAGTGCTCTATCTGACAATTTCTTTGCATTTGTCTTGATAAAATCAGGCCCACTATGTTTATTATATGATAATCTAACAACAATGGACCTTAGGTACCAATCTGTCTGTATTATTTCCCAGTGACAAATTAGATTCTAGCTTTCACTCTCTCAGTGACAGTTTTCAGTGCAATAATCTGACTGATTTTTATTTGGCAACTTGGACTTTGAAAAATCAGTATCAAGCTCCAAAACAAATCTGTATATTTTTAACTACCTTAAGTCCGCTCCACACCCATGGGCGTGGCGGCAGCCCGAGTACCGCCTAACGCCAACTGGCGTCAAGTCCTGGGGCTGCATTTTGCAGGAGATTGCGCGCACATTGCACGCGCATCTCTTGCTTGGGGGGCAGAGCTTCGCCCCACCTTCAGTCTCCAAGCGGCAAGAAACTGTTATGCGGCAAAATCGCTGTCTTTTCTGTTAGTACAGCGCTGCAATCAGCAGCAGCAGCGCTGTACTGGGGACAGCCATGCGACACCGCTGTCCCCCTGGGGGACAAGAGAGCGATCGGCTCTCATAGTGTGAAGCCCATGAGAGAAGATCACCATGACTGGCTGCCTTCAGGGAGGGAGGGAGGAAAAAAATATAATAATAAATAGCTAAATTTAATTAAAAAAATAGACAGAGAGCTTTGTTGGTGGGGAGAAAAGAGGGGGGGGGGGGGAAATCACTTGTGTACTGTGTTGTGCGGCCCTGCAGCTTGGCCTTAAAGCTGCAGTGGCCAATTAAACAAAAAATAGCCTGGTCTTTAGGGGGGTTTAGCACTGTGGTCCTGAAGTGGTTAAATCAGTTGATCTGCACGCGGTCATGTCTGTCCACTAATGAACGATGGAAGATTATGTCAGGAGGGTGTGGCAGAAGAGAGGGGAGTTTCAAGTCCTCCAAATCAACTTTCATTTTGGCTGTGGCTGAACTAGAAAGAGCCATATCATGGAAGTTATCTTCACCCGCTCCACACACCAGGTTCACATAAACCTCATCCCCTCCCCCCAACCCCCTCCTCCCGCTACACACACACAAACATGGACTCACACCCTGTTCTCACCTGCTATGTGTGAGTAAAAAAAAACATGGCTATCTGTACATTCCGGTGTATAAGATGACTGTGCGTATAAGACGACTGTGCGTGTAAGACGACCCCCGACTTTTCCAGTTAAAATCTAAATTTTGTGATATACTCGCCGTATAAGACTACCCCTCTTGACTGTTGTACATTTGTATACTGTACTGCATGTACTGGTGCTATACTGTATAAACAGGTACAAATATTTGTGCTGTACTGTGTGTGGTACCCAGTATACAACAATCAGCCAATCACGGCAAGGCATGTACCTTATCGGCGATTGGCTAGTAGTTGTATACAAAACCTGCTTGGATTGGTCAGCTATCCCTGTCTCCAGCAGCGCCGTAGAGGAGATCGGCGATCCCCGGCCTCTGATTGGCCGGGGTTCGCCGGCATCTGATAGGCTAAAGCCTATCCCATCAGGCGCAGGACAGAAATCCGTCCTGCGCCGCTCACAGGGGGAGGGAGAGGGAGGGAAGAGGAAGGCGGCCAGGAAGCGCTGCGGAGAGGGGCTTCGAAGAGCCCCCCCGCAAGCGCAAGCAGGCGGCGGCGATCAGACCCCCCCAGCAGGACATCCCCCTAGTGGGGAAAAAAGGGGGGAAGTCTGATCGCCCTGGCTGCTATCTGATCTGTGCTGCGGGCTGGAGAGCCCACGCAGCACCGATCAGAAAAATACCCCCCTGGCACAGAAGTGGTTAAAGGGACATTATCAAAGTCAAAGTTTTTTCCTGAAAACTTGTAATAGTTAGAAGAGACTTAGTAATAGCAGATAGTGGTAGTAAAAGAAGAAAAAAATCATCTATCACCTTATCAGAGTTTGCATGGTGCTAGGACAGTGCAGTGGTGTCAGGTGACGGGTTCTTTTATTCGGAATCGTAGGATTCTCCCTTCACCCTGGCAACAAGAATGTCTCTCTTCCTCTGCACTAGCCTTGCTGGACATGAATAAACAATCGATGCTGTGCCAACAACAGAGAGGGAGCTTATGTGCAGGCAGAGTATTTCACACACTGACTGACTAAATCAATGGATTTCTCACTACAGCATGTGAAATAATCTGCCTGCATATAAGAACCCTCTCTTCTGTCAGCATAGCATGGATTGGAATGTTCAGTGTGCCTTTAGTGGCTGCAGCCCTCAAGCATTCGAGTCAGACAGGAGAAAAGCACTATGTATTAAAGTGGTCTAACACCCAGCATTTCAACTTTGCTTTAAAAGATTGCTTACAGCTTATAAACTATTATGCCAGATTTTTTTTTTTAGCAGAAATTCACTGAATGGATTAAACATGACATTTTAGTGCTGCATTTAGCTAGAAATTCCCTCCGTGCTTGCTTGTTTAGTTACAAATGTATCTATTTACAATGTAACAAACAAACACTGCTCTGAGAGAACAAAGAGGGCTTCCCCGGCAGGCTTTTCAAAGGTCTATTTGTATTCCAAATAAAGATACATTTGTAACTACAGATAAGAACGGATGCGGATTCCTAGTTAAATACAACACTAAAATGTCATGTTTAACCCATTCAGTGAATTTCTCCTTAAAAAAAAATCTGGCATAATAGTTTGTAAGCTGTAAGCAATCTTTTAAAGCAAAGTTGTATTGCTGGGTGTTAAACCGCTTTAAGATTTTATTTAACACTAAGGTCTGGGTGTCCTGACGAGGCGTGGGATCACGTGAAACAGCTGTTGACACAGACTTTTTTACCTTTTGTAACCTGCTCTTGCACTGTGCTTAAATAAAAGAATCCTGTTTCTGAGTTCCGGAATCCGTATCTCTTTTGTGATATATTTATTTAACACTAATCACTAATGTGTTGTTTCCTAATTATCACCAGCTCTTCTTCCATAATCAGTTATTGCTGTATTCAATATCTATAATCATTCCTACTATTCCTATTCTCAAACTTGCTCATAGTCATGTCTGTACTAATATCTCCCACTGTAACCTATCCTACAACCCGTGCAACGCCCAACAGGCAAAAATTTGCTGGTACTTAAAAGCTTTACCATCAAAACATATAAACAGAGGCACCCACAGCTGTTACTGCTACCGACTTAGGCACTTTGTTATTGACCTGAGGAAGTGGGCCAGTACCTGTGAAACACGTTGTCTTTTTTGTGCATCATTAAAAAATTTTACTCATATGGTTTGTCCGTTTATGGAGGTAAGACCAAATTAATACCTTATGATTTAAGATAATTATATTCTGGGCGCCTCCAACAAGTTTTCTTAGTTACCATCTAAACAGACTCCCAGTGGCGTAACAAATAATGTGACAAAAGTCCAAGACTAGCATTATGAAGCTACATGCAGAAATTCAATTATTACCTTTTTCCATATTTCCAGGAGACCCATCAGTTAAATCACCAAACTAGAGGGGATAAACAGAAAACAATATTAGCCCACAAGATTCCATTTGCATTTCATATGCATCTGTTGAAGTTCACTGCAAAAATCAGAGCTACAAATAAAGGTGTTTGTGAAAGTGGCACTAAAAAAAAGCTGCTACTGAATCTATCTGAGATGTCCCACTGTTTATGACAATACTGGTAATAGTCAAGTCAGCCATTTTTGCCTTTTCTGAGGTAAAAAAAATGCAAATACAATAATAGGGTGATATTACATTTGATGCACATTTTCAATGTATCTAAGGGAAGAGAAATTGAGGTCTGTTTATTAGACAGCTCTCATTTTCAGGGTCCTAAACAAAAATGAACATAGAGGCACTCTTAGTTGCTTGTAGTAAATTCCAGCTAACTATTTATGTGTGCTATTATATGGGTTCTTGTATAGTACTTAAAGGGATACTGTAGGGGGGTCAGGGGAAAATGAGCTGAACTTACCCGGGGCTTCTAATGGTCCCCCGCAGACATCCTGTGTTGGCGCAGCCACTCCCCAATGCTCGGGCCCCGCCTCCGGTTCACTTCTGGAATTGCTGACTTTAAAGTCAAAAAACCACTGCGCCTGCGTTGCCGTGTCCTCGCTCCCGCTGATGTCACCAGGAGTGTACTGCGCAGACACAGACCATACTGGGCCTGCGCTGTGCGCTCTTGATGACATCAGCGGGATCAAGGACACGGCAACGCAGGCGCAGTGGTTTTCTGACTTTAAAGTCAGAAATTCCAGAAGTGAACCGGAGGCGGGGCCGGAGCATCGGTGAGCGGCTGCGCCAACACAGGATGTCTGCGGGGGACCATTAGAAGCCCCAGGTAAGTTCAGCTCATTTTCCCCCGACCCCCGTACAGTATCCCTTTGAGCACTGCTTTTTCCTTGATGCACGCAGATGAGCCTAAATGTAAGGTTGGAACTTGGAAGAATCACCACAGCTGCTGTTATTGATCAATGCTGGGAGTAATGGTCTCACTGCACAAGTTGTATGTGTTACATATTTTAACCGTAGGTCTACCCACTCTGCTTGAGGCGATGTGCATTCAAAAGTAAAGTAGAAAACATTTTCTTGCAATGTCCGTAGATCAGTAACTAACTTATGGTCTGAATCATCCTCTCATAATAACACCGTTATATGCTATGATTTGGAGGTAGAAATGATTAGTGTTGTATAGATTATACATACCACTAGCATCCTTTTGTAGAATACATTTTATGTTTTTTTACAGAAACTGGTCATAAGTTAGTGTTGATAAGTTAGTTTTTTACTATAAAAGCCCTAGTTCAACTTCACATTTTTAGTTTCAATCGTTTTTATTATGAAAGGAAAAAAAGAACAGAACATCATCATACATCCAAATCACGTGAGAAACATCCCACAGTCATAGAAGAGGATGAGAATGAGGCAGTAAGGCAATTACAGTGGAAACAATACTAAACATAATACAGGCTCGCGCAGGTCGGATTGTCATTATACTCCACTGAGTATGTCTTGCTAACCTCATAGAGGAAGACCAGATAAGTAATGGATATATGAAGAACTAGTCTTGCCAGAGAGAAGAAAGGTTCAGTTTCAGAGACGTCGATCCTCACACAGCTCCCCCATGTTTAGTTATCAAACAATACAGTGAAAAGATCATCCCATTAGAGAATAGAGTCAGGAATTTATCCAGGGCATAAAGATAGGTCTACCACATCTCACTATTCAGTGCACTTCTGTGGTCAGTCCATGTACCATGTTTTATAAAAAAAATTGCAATTTGTCCGCCACTGTGGCGTTTATTTTTTTGGATAAGTACTTATTACCCAACCTAGTTAGTACTGGAGTAACACTTAGCGTGGGCTTGTACCATTGCGAGGTTAAGTAAACTTTAGCAGAAATATGGACATGTTGGGTGAGCCTGTGCTTTGGATGTTTAGTTTTGTGAGGTTTAAAACCTAGTAGGAAGACCTTAGAATCTTTCTGAAAGCAGGCTTCAAAGAGGAGTGAGAGTAGTCTAGCGATTTGGGACCAAAATCAGGAGGCTATTGGGCACACCCTCACATTTTTGGATGTATATGTTAGAAAACATTGCCAGAAAGAGTGGTAGTTCCTCCCCCAGCATGAAGCATTTCACCTGACCCAACTCACCAGCTTCCAGTGCTAAAAGCGATTAACTGTTTGTGGCCAGCTCTGCAATAAAAGCCATGTGCAACTCTCATCACCCTGTCATGTTTACAATAAAAATCCACTTCTCACTGCTGGAAGTGCACTAAAATGCATCTTATCAATGTAAAAACTAGACACAGGCATTAGCGTAATGTCTGATGTTCTTGCATATCAGACCTCATAGGTTTGCATTGTAATGCTCTGAAATGCACATAGTGTGAAGGTGCCTTAATGTACAAGTTTTTGTGTAATGGCCACTTTCCCATTATGTAAACTTGGGTTACAACTTTATATAATTCAACTTGACCCATACAAAGAAATCCGATGGAAATACTTTGCCTGTGTAGATTGCTAATGCTGTGCGTCGCTATAATTAGATTTATTTTTCAGTGCTTTACATAACCATTAACAATAAAGACACATCAACTATCCAGTTAAATATATGTTAATAAACTCACCTCTCCCATGACTGCTATTGGTGATTCTCCAGTTGCCTGGGCAACTCGGTGTTCAACTAAATAAAACATGTATTCATCGTAGAGAAGGCGAATCAGATGGAAAGAGCCAAAGCTAGCAGCACTGCGCAAGGTTAAGTCGCGAATAACCATGGAACTGTATGAACAAAAAGAACCAAAGACTTAAGCGTTGTCATGCTACTTCATGTAACTCAGTACTTGCAATAAAGGTAAAAATGTTCATATGACTTTTTGAAGTAATAATGAGTGCAACAAGGTTGAGGGCAGCCCAGACTTTGTATTGCATCATTTTTGCATTACAATTAAAAGCATTTTTATTTGAACTCATCCTGCAAAAGTCACAGTGGACATTGACCAAAACAGGCTTCAATATAATAAAGCATGTTAACAGTTTTCAGAAAAAAAGTAAGCTGGAATGTGTGAAATGTGTGAAAAAAAAGATATTTGGTTGTTTTAATTGCATTTCCTATTTGAAACTATTCTGTCATTTTCTCTAAATAAAGTATCTGGTGAAATAGTTGGATGGAGGCGGAAGGACTTGGACAAAGCTGTCTTTTCATTGTCATTTTCACACAAAAAAAAAAATCACTTTTCTCTTCCTCTAACCCATCAGGCTTGTAAAGACAGTTTGTCCACTTGGATATATATATATATATATATATATATATATATATATACATATATATACATATATATATATATACATATATATATACAGCTCGACGAAACTGTTGCTGTATTGCATGTAAAGAGTGGGCTCAATAAAGGAGCAATAAATAATAATAAAGGAGCAAGTGTGCCGCAACCTTCTGACTTGTTTCTAACTGCCTCGGTTCCCAGTTTCCGGTATCACAGCTACATGTCCCTAATTGAAAGTGAACAGTGCAGCATGTTCCCCCTGCCAGTCCTGCAACCACTCGTCCCTCCTGAAATGCACAGAGTTCAGCAGAATGGGAGGGTATAGCATACCTACCTCTACTGGTCCTAGCCATGTAATCTCCTCAGTTTGGCTGCTGCCTGCCAGAGTGTCCTCTGAATTCTTCCCTGTGTCTTTTGAATGAAGCAGTTCATTTGGGCATTGGTGGTGCCTGCAAGCAGTTGGGTGCTGGAGCTCAGCTATTATACAGGTGAGTTTAGGATATCGGTTTTAGGTATTTTAATGGATGCCAAAGCTTGGCTGTTACATAGCCAAAATCCTCATAGATTAAAGCACACCTGAACAGAGAGTGATATGAAGGCTGACATATTTATTTGCTTTTAAACAATGCAGATTGTTGACTATCCTTCTGAGGCTCTGTCTTTAATATTTAGCTATAGACCGTGAACAAGCAAGCAGATCAAGTGTGTGACTGCAATCTGACTGGATTAGCCACTGTAGACTTAACTTTGATTGGATTAGCCACCCAAGTGACCTATCAAATGTCACTGCTACTGAGTACAGTGATTGGCCCAATGACAGTGCCATGGTCCTGCCTGTATGACCATCACTGATCATCAATTTTTCTTAGCAATCCAGCTAGTAAAATGGGCTGCTGTGATTGGCTAGTCTGGTGCCAACACCACTGCCTGACTGGTCATAAGCCAAAGCTTCTTTTCTGGCTGGCCATGGTAATCTCTCGCTGGTGATGAGGTTTTACCATAGCTCGCCTGGATAAGAGGAATACTGTATATTGACACCTCACCTGCTTATGATGTCATAGGAAAGGGTCGGGGATTCAGGTGTGCGTGGATGAGGAGGGTAGTGTGCCTGCCAGGAAGGCGGGTGGGAGAGCAGAGAGGAAGCAGGCACCAGGTGGCCTACATTGTTTGTTCAAGTGCTTCCCCCTAGATTTTGCCGCCTGAATCACGTGATTCAGGCGGCATCATGGTAGGTCCACCCCTAAGTGTACACTTCAGTAAGGCCTGTATTCAGTGGATATGAATTCCTCAGTAAGCACTGTCTCATTGTTTGAGATTTACGTTTGAATGTTCTTGCTTAAATGACAAAAAAAGTTAAATAACATTTTTTAATAATTTGTGGAACAATCACTGCATGTGTGAAAATCTTAGTGAATACTCAAAAAAAATATTTTTGTAATGCATGAGGTAATTTTTTTTACCACACATGAAGCTTTTTCCAAACACTTCTTAGTTAACTGAAGCCATTGTATTAAGAGAAGAAAAACGTTGGGACAATAAAAGTTACAGTAATTTACAGTAACAAGTGAGTTTCTATCTGAACGGCCAGGTGAGGGGCTTTTTGCTTATTTGTATCATGTGAAAATACACTTGCATGCGCTAGACCAGTGTTTCTCAACATTTCATTGATATGTACCCCTTTAGGGGGGTACTTGCTCACCAAGTACCCCCAGTATAGTAGACATTATCACAAATTCCCCTTGACAAATATATATTTAATCGTAGTACATGATAATTGGTTCTAAACAATTTCCAAGCATTACCGTAACTATTGCTTTAGTTAAAACGCTAATTTGGTGTTGTTTTAAATAAGATTTATCATTTTCTAAAACTCTGTTGTTTGTTTAATATATCAAGCCTGAGTACCCCCTGGAACCATCAGAAGTACTCCCCGGGGAACGCGTACCACGCGCTAGACTATCACTATACCTTAACACTAGTGGGTAGGGCCTGTATGGCTTCATTTATAGTTGCTGCATGACGTTTGAGACACCAGTGTCTAAAGATTTTCTTTGTCCCACTTCACTGCTATGATAATACTACAGATGTTTTCTTGTAGTATGCAAGCAATCTATAAAAACAATTATACAGTGCACATTTTGTAATTACATTCAGGCTTACCTGTAAAAGGACCATTTGAGCAGGAACTGCCGGGCTGCCTTTGGAAAGCTAGGCCTTCCTTCATAAGGTTTCAGTGCTTGCGTAACCACATTGTCTAGCCAGGCAGCCCACTGCTCCAAAGTGCTTTGCTGCTGAAGAGTCATCTTGAAGTCTGTTTCTAATCTCTGCACCATGTTGTCGTCACACTGGCAAACCCAGGAAGCCTGCTCCTGTCAAACACAACACACAGTTACATTACATTTTATCTGGACAACAACTAAGTTAAAAAGTCTCACTCCAGGAACATGTCTTGCTATTCCTGTGCAGGGACTTAGATGCAGAGTTTGTTGTTTTTGTATATGTAGAAACTCAAGCATTAGCTGCTGTCAAATTAATCAATTTCAAAGTACCTGGTCAGAAGCCCAGACACTAGGCACTACCCGAAGTAAACCGTCAGTGCTACAGATGTCTCCGAGAGAATAAGGGTCCCCATTAATGGTACAATTTTTAGTGAATGTTTGTATTTTCGATCAGGTTATTGAGATCAGATTGTATGAAAACAGAGAAGCTGACGTGTTCAGTTGGTGCTGAACGATTGCATTACAATTTTTTTCCTTAAAGGGACTCAGAACACCTCTCATGGGCATGCCTTTAAGCCAGACGACTTCCAACAAAGTCGTGCTATGACCACTCTGGAGGAGCCACTTGTCCTCCTTGACGTATAAAAACGTCAAGGAGGACAGGCGCGCTCCCGCGGCCGATCGCGCACGTGCACGCGCACTCCCTGCCGTGGATTCGGTAGCCGAATCAATGTATCGGGCTATGGAGCCTGATCACTGATTCCTCTCCCCCGCTGAAAAAGCGACAGCTTCTCTCGGAAGCTTCGCTTTTTCTGAAGCTATGTCCCTCTAAGCGTACATTGTACGCTTAGAGTGACGTCATGTAAACAAACTCAAGATTGCCATCTTGTGGCCAAAAAGTTAAACTACAAGTAAAAGTTAAAAAACATTACAATACACAAATATTTCCCCAAATAAAACACTTTTATATCCCACCCTCCCAAAAATGCCCACATAAAATGTTTAATAAAAAAACCAAAAAACATTACTATAAAAAAACAAAACACATAAATATTTACCTAAGGGTCTAAACTTTTTAAATATCTATATAAAGATGAAATATTTCTCTCTATTTTTTTTTTATAAGCTTGTAAATAGTGATGAATGCAAAACGGAAAAAATGCTCTTTTATTTCCAAATAAAATATTGTCGCGATACATTGTGATAGGGACATAATTTAAACGGTGAAATAACCGTGACAAATGGGCAATTACAATACGTGGGTTTTAATTATGGAGGCATGTATTATTTTAAAACTATAATGGCCGAAAACTGACAAATAATGAATTTTTTCATTTTTTTTCTTATTCTTACTGTTAAAATGCATTTACAGTAAGGTAGCTCTTAGCAAAATGTACCCCCCAAAGAAAGCCTAATTGGTGGCGGAAAAAACAAGATATAGATCAGTTCATTGTGATAAGTAGTGATAAAGTTATAGGCTAATGAATGGGAGGTGAACATTGCTCGGATGCATAAAGTGAAAACGACTGAGAGCTTAAGTGGTTAACAGAGAAGACAGGGGTGACTCGGAAGTTATAACATAGCCAAGATGGCAGCCGTGATTTTTAAACTGAAGTTGAACGAAAACTATATTGTGTAGAACGGCGATTCAGGCATCAAATGAAAAAGGAGAGCACAAGCTACAGAAAGGTATGCATCTTTAAGTACTTTGGAGTACTGTTCGGAGTCTTAAAGGCATGCCCATGAGAAGTGCACGGATTCCCTTTAAAGAGAAACCGTGACCAAGAATTGAACTTCATCCCAATCAGTAGCTGATACCCCCTTTTACATGAGAAATCTATTCCTTTTCCCAAACGGATCATCAGGGGGCTCTGTATGGCTGATATTGTGGTGAAACCCCACCCACACGAAGCTCTGAGGACCATGGTACTCCTTGCAGTTTCCTATCTGTGAACCTTGTTGCATTGTGGGAAATAGCTGTTTACAACTGCCAAAAAAAGCAGCAGCTACATCACCTGCCAGCAGTAAAAATGTCACCATGTGATAAATGTCAGTATGTAAATCAGGGATTTAAAATGGGCATAAACTGACTAAATCATTTATACATAATTATTGTAAAAATGAAGCGCTTTTTTATTACATTATTTTCACTGCAGTTCCTCTTTAAAGAACTGGTCGATCATGCTGTGGATTTATTAAAAACATTTTTTTTTCTAGCTATCTCAATGACGATTTTATAGAAAATAGGATTGTTTGTTAAAAATTGCACCAGTAATGGTCACCTATGCTGGGAATACACGGTGCGTTTTTGCGGCTCGATTCTGCTGTCCGATCGATTCCCCGCTCAATTTCGCACCTGATTCTCTTATCTTCCATTCCTTTTTCCTTATCTTTTCCCATTGTTCCCTATGCGAAATCGAGCACGGAATCGCTCGGGTGGGAGATCGGACATGTCGGAAATTATCAATCGAGCCATCTTAATGGCTCAAAAACGTACCAAGTAATTCCAGCATTAGACTGTGCTTATGCCTTTTGCAGTCTGACCAGCAGGGTAATGCAATCCAAACAACAACAGCTCCACCCACTTCATCATGACACACCTCAAGGCGATTCCCTGCTTCGGGTCATGTGATCAAAATGATTTTGAGCTGACGAAACCTTGTTCCATACAAAAAGGTACATTATCATTTGAACGTTCTGATTAATAAGCTTGGATCAACTTCTGATAGAAAAGATGATCCAAAACTCTAAATGAATAATAAGATGACTTCTATCTCATATCAGAGAGATTTATACATACAAAGCTATGTGCACATTTAAAAAACTGGTTTATTTTATAAGTTATTTGTAACTGAGAAAGTTTTGTATATGACTGAGGCTAGATTCACAGTGGGACGTGCGTTTTGATGCAACGTTAAAGTCGCACTGCAAACTTACAACGCAACGCGCCCAAAAAGGCGCAACGCAGCGTTACCATCGCATACAGCATATACAGTAAAAAATACAGGCAATGAAAAGTATGTTTCCAAGTCATCACTGAGCATGTGCAAACAGTCCAACACAGCTAATAACGTGTATAACGCACAGCATGCAGTACTTTTACTTAACGTACAGCGTTACACACCAACGCAACGTGTGCACTGTGAATGGTGCATTGATTTTTCATTGCAGTGAGTTATTCTGCCTTAAAGGAAAACTTAAGTCAAAAAAAAAAAAATGACATTTACTCACCTGGGGCATCCCTCAGCACCCCGAAGCTGGATGGTGCCCTCGCAGCCCCGCTCCGATCGTCCTGTCCCCGCCGGCGGCTACTTCCGGTTCGGCGACAGCCGCCGACAGGCTGGGAACGCGGCTGTTTTTCCGCGTTCCCAGCCGCTGCTATCATTTTTTTTTTTTGACTTAAGTTTTCCTTTAAATGCTATTCTAACGTGGGACTTTAACGTCCCACTGTGAACTTAGCCTGATGGAAACATTTCTATAAATATACTGTAGATTATTTTGTTGAATGATCACTAATTAAACACTCAACAATCTGAATTTGCCACCATACAAACAGATCAAAAAAGCTTTTCATCTTCAGCATGCATCTATTATGTTTTACCTGGACATTGGCGAAATCCACACGGTTGAGGTCATTGAGCATCTGGTTAATCTGAGATGTGTTCTGGAGCACAGCACGGGCTGCCTGAGCCAGGTGATTGAGAGATGTGTATCTTCGCAGAGTTTGGGCAAAGGCACTTACAGCAGCAACCTGTCAAAATAATTAACAAAATCTGTAAAACAAGCCTTTCATTGTGAACTTTCTTGTGTTCTAAGTAGGTCACTAAAAATGTCTGTTTATTCTGAGTGATAGAACTCATTGAAACTCTGTTCACATCGAGCAGGATCAAAAATGGTCCATTCAGAGCGGACTGTGCAGTGTCCGCTCTTATGGTGTTTTTGGAGTCCAGAGCAGGTGGCACCTTTCACACTGGGGTGTTTTCATTGCGTTGCGTTACCGCATGGAAACGCTCGGCAATGAAATTCTATGGGGCTTTTCATACTATGCCCGCGTGATGCGATGCACTGGAGGTAACGTGTACACCTCACCGCCGATGCTACGGCATCCGAGCGTTGGTGGCCAGCTTGCGGGGAGACCTGCAGGAGACCGAAAGTCATGTAAGTCTATGGTGATTCAGATTTTTTTAAAATGGTTTTCGCACCAACGTTGTGGCGTTCATGCGCGGAAGGGTCTTTTTTCAATACACTTCCGCACATTTATTTTTTCGGCTACAGTAAGTGCTAGAGAAAGAGCCTCACTTCCTGTTTGGCTGTGAGGCAGAAGGGGGATTACCGCGTATTAATGCAGAAATCCCCAAAGGCTATTTTTATCATCTGATTGCACCACACCACTACTGACAGTTTCCAGTTTGAAACCGGCCTCAGGCTTCTGTGCCAAACGCATCTGCTGTCTGGAAAAATTGTGCAAGTCAAACAATTGTGTTGCTGATTGACAAGTGTCTTTAGGTGCAAAAAGAGGGCAACCAAAATGGCCTCTGACCCCTCTCACCCAGCTCACTCCATCTTCCAGCGCATGCCTTCAGGAGTAAGATTCCGGTCAATCGCTACCAAAACCTCCAGACACAGGAACAGCTTTTTTCCTCAAGCGGTAGCCATACTTAATGCTGAACAACGTTAGAGCTGCTAGGACTTGATAGTAATCAGCACAGAACTGTAAATTAACAATTCTCACATTGCTTACTGCCACTATACTTATAATGTCCTTAACTTCCAAATTCCTTGTAGGTGCAAACTTACTTGGCGAAAATAAATTGATTCTGATTCTGATTCTGAAAGGATCCTTTTAATAAATAGAATCGATTCCACTGTCCACTGTTGCGTTCTGCTGCCCAGTTTGTGTTGCAGTTTGAACTGAGCCTGAATTTCCACTTATTTTGTGTAGAATAACACTGAGAACTTCCAAGTATTCTGAGTAAGAGCTCAGAACAACCTTGTATTCTGAGTAGGTCACTATGAACTATATTTTCCAAGCAGTAAGCCACTGATAAGTTGTTTGGAGTAGGAAGTAACTTACCTTGGTTTGTGTCATTCTCTGTGGAATATTACTCATGGCACTAGAGAGCCAACCTTCAAGGCTTTTTGCAAAATTACGAACGGCTTGGGTCAAGGCACCTAGGCAAATGAAAAGGAAGTATAATTTCTATTACACTAGATTAAGGGTAATAATGATATGCAAGGTCTGTGGGTAGTTGTAAACTGTTTTAATTTAGAAAGATAAACTGTATAGTTAACAACAATAAACTCCTTGCTTGGCTTGCTCAACAAACACCTTTCATTGGTGACATGAGGAAACTCACCAGTCCTGAGCCCCCTAAGTCCCTACAATGCTAGAAAATTTGCCACTGCTAAGCCATCATCCTTTGAAAAGATTTGAGATTTTTGAAAGTGAAATAGGAAGCCCAATAAAAGCCAATGGCAAAATTCAGCACTTTTGCACCCCTATAACTCTGGTTGGTTATCACTCGCCGACTTTAGCAGTTAATAGCAAAGGCCCCTTACATCCTAGCAACACCAAGTTTGTAGGATATGTTAAAAAGATAGCAGGAAACAATATAAAAAAAAATAAACCTTTTTTTATTATTTTTATGTGCTGACTGGGAAATTTGAAAAAAAAATTATGTGGGGTCCTCCCTACCGAGCTCTCTGTAACCCCGTCCCCCATTTAGGCTGGGATAGCCAGAGAGTGGAGCCCCGGCCGCTTGGGGCTTCGCACCCTGAGCTATACCAGCCCACATGGTCCATGGTATGGGGGGGATCCAGGGGAGAGGGGCGGCCAAGCCTTCCCCTCTCCCCCCGTGCCCTTGTCCAATCCATGGACAAGGGGCTCTTCCCCACCTCCGGTGCCCCAGGAGGAGGTGGCGGGCGACGACTCCCTGGGGGGGTTCATGGTGGCATCTGGGAGTCCCCTTTAAGAAGGGGACCCCAGATGCCCACCCCCCTCCCAGGAGAAGTGAGTATAGGGGGACAAAGTACCCATTACCCATTTCCACAAAGGGTTAAATGAAATAAAAACACAACGACGATAAAAAAAGTCCTTTAATTTTCTAAATTAATCAGAAATACTTACCTGTACCTTTAAAAAAAAATTCCCACGCCAGTATCCTCAGAAATGATCTCACGAATACAGTATCCTCTTATCTTGCGATCTTCAATTAAGTTGATTAAAGATCTCCGCCGCCCCCCACATAGCAGAGACTGCGTCCTTTGGGATGCATAGCTGTCGGCTCCTGCTGTCCTCCCCGCCTCCTCCTCACCTCTCACCCTCACCTAGGCTGGCACCTGGTGCACCCATTGGTGCACCGGGTGCCAGCCTAGGTGAGGGTGACAGGTGGAGGCAGGTGGGGAGAGACAGCGGGAGCTGGCAGCTATACGTTCTGCACAGGACGCATTCTAAGCTATACTAACGGTTCATGAATGATCCGGTTATTTTTAATGAATCGGCTCTTTTTTAGTGACTCAAATGAACCGGCTCTTTTTTCTTTGAAACTTTAATATCGATTTTCTCAAAAAGTATAAGGTCTTTTTGAAAAAAAAATTCCTCTTGTTCCCACTGTTTTTCTTAACATTCCCAGCAATTTTGGTGTAAAGGGGCTTTGCTATTAACCGCTGAAGTTGGCAGGCATTTAATTTTCCCACGGTCAGAAGGAGAATTTTAAAATCGATTTTCTCAAAAACTATAAGGTCTTTTTGAAAAAAAAATTCCCTCTTGTAGTCACTAAATAAACTCAGGTGTTAGACCCCTTGAAACATCTTTTCCATCATTTTTCTGGCCAGCATAAATGTTTCTAATTTTCAAAGTTAGCCTCCCCATTGAAGTCTATTGCGGTTCGCAAAGTTTGTGCGAACCAAACTTTTGCGGAAGTTCACGTTCGAAGTTTGCGAACCAAAAATCGGAGGTTCGAGCCATCTCTACTTGCTAGAGGTTTAACCGTGATGAAGTAAAAGGACCTAGATTTTCAGCAGGAAACCGTTCACTTTAAGGTAGATATTAGCCTGTCTTCAACATCCTTGGTGATCTCTGGAGGTCAACGTACTGCCAAAACTTTATTTAATATGCAGAAATATGTAATTATTGTGCAACAGCGAGGACTTTATCTGTATGAAGTCTGCATATTGGTACAGTGACAGGATACTCCACAAGTGCATTTGTTATACTTTTTGGGAAAATCAGTCTCAGTCCCACAGAGTGTAATTTCCAGTCACTTCTCTTTCATAGCCTGCTAAGAAATAAAATGAGTTTACATCCAGTCACTGCCCTGTGATGAACTAATAACTTTTTATGGTATTTTCTCTGCAGCATGTGTCATATCACAATTATAAGCGAACTGAATTACAACCGGCAATATACAGTGCAATAACAGTAGCAAATCAAGCAAATTGCCAAATACTGAATTGGGCATGGCCCAGCAATATCCAAAAGTGCTATAGATATTAACAAAGATTGCAAACTTTTGTTCTTTCACATAAATGTTTGTGATTTTTTCCTGCACCTATCTTGTGTTCCTGTCCATTGCATACCCTGTAAGAACTGTTTTTGTTTTTTAATTGCTTTTTAGTTTTTAACAGGAAACTATCCACAAGGCACAGTATTTGGAGTTAGTAATACAAATACAGACAAAGAGGAACGGATATCATATATTTAAAGTCTTGCTATTGTGATTAGATATTTGTCTGCCTTTACATGAAAAATAAACAGATCTTTTGCCATTGTTTTTCTGTAATTTGCATATTCAAATTGTGCTCCCATTTTAGCTGAAAAGTTAGCTTCTGGCCTTTACCCTGAATGTTTAATAAATCATATGGGTCTGAAAATGTGTCTGTAAGTTTCTTTTTTTTTAAGCATTTGTTCAAAAACAATGCAAGGTCTCTGAAGGTCATATAGCTTATATTTTCTTTGCATAGTTTTCATTTGTACAAAATGTACGAAAAGGAAAGGATTTAACTTATAATGTACTTATTAAGCTGGGGTATCCATTTAAGCCTTATACTATCCATAAAATTCCTTATCCTGGGTAATTCAAGAGTCCAATCTACTAAAATGGAGGGAGAGCCTCTAAAGGCCCGCACACACACACTAGATTAAAGTCAGCTGAGGCGGCCGATAATGACCCCCCTGCCAATAATCTGGCATGGGTACTGCAGCCCCCCACAGAGAATCAATTTGGCAGACCAACGGATGATAAATTTGTTCTCCCCACTTGCCACTTGATGTCATATTTGTGTGCCCTCCGCATTGCAACAGAATGCATTGTCAGTCATTAGGCCTCGATCCAGCAATGTACCTTCGAGGGATCAGTTCCCAATGCCCTTTGGACGACATCAATCTAGCGTGTTTACTGGCCTTTAGGGTAATTGTTGGGTTCTGCTTGTTTGGTTGTCATGATTATGTACCGGTTTATACTTCTTGGACCAATAGGTTGCCTTTTTTTCTCTCTATTGTATTTTGTTTAATCTCGAGGAATGCGTGATTTTGTGCCCATCCCTCAATGGTTGTATCTTTTCATGTCAAAATCAATAAAAAGATTTGTTAAAAGAAAATTGTTGGATTCTGCCTCAGAGAAGGTGAAGCACACCTAAAAAGATAAGATTATGGAGGCGGACATACAGTATTTATTTCCTTTTAAACCATGCAAATTGCCTGGATGCCCCCCTAAACCTCTTCCTCTGATACTTTTAGTCATAGACCCTAAACAAACATGCAGAGCAATTGTTTCTGACTGAAGTCTGACTAGATGAGCCACATGCTTATTTCAGGTGTGTTACTCAGACACTACTGATGCATGCAAGGTCAGCAGGATGCCAGGCATCCAGTATTGTTAAAAGGGAAATCAATATGGCAGCCTCTTTATCCCTCTCACTTTTGGTATCCTTTAATGGACTTCCTCCTAGTGTTGCTTATTCTGCTGTAATGCATCATGTGCTGTAATTTATCATATGAATGTGTACCAGTATTGGTGATGTCTCAAATATCACCGGATGTCCTGATTGTACAGAGTTTTGAACTTCTCATGTATCTATGCTCCCCACTATTTGTTTTGCACTATGTACAGTACTATGGAATATGTTGGTACTATAAAAAAAATATAATAATAATGGTCTTAGAGCTAATAATATCTCTTTGCTGGCAAATAAAAGGTAAACTACTAGTTACAAGTTGTGGGGCTGGTAGTGATTCTAAAAATGGCCATACACATTTTTCACTTTGATGACATTTATTTCCATGAAATATCCATGGCCACAAAGCTTTGCACAGCATTGAGCAGCACAATGCTTGCAGCAGCACAACATATGGCCTCTATACTGTACTCCTTGATCCTTCCCCACCCTTCTTCACTATGCTACCCTCCCACCTGGGGTATTCCAAACTGCACTCCTCACTTATGGCATAGCATCCTTCTCTGTGCCACCCTCCTCCTGGTTCTCTTCCTATAGTATGCTCGCATTTTCCTCCCCCCTCGTTATTGCATGTTCCCTGCAGATCCTGGTCCTCTCTTCACTGCATGCTCCCTATTGCTCCTGCTGCCTTTCTTTTCCATTGGAAGTAATGCTAGACTCCACTCATTTGCAAAGTCCAAGATTGTGCATAGAAAGCCATGAAGCTGTATTTTGCCACTACACTTACAAAGGCGTATCTACAGGGGTGCAGGTATGGCTTGTGCCAAGGATGCCTCACACTGGGGGGGGGGCTGCTCCATAGCATCAGAGCTGGGTCAAGGTCCACCAGCACCCAAGGCTGAGACACCAAAGTGCGGCCCTCCATCCCTCCCACCCCAGCCGCAACACACTGATGCTATTAGACTAAGGGGCGTCCCAGGGCCCCCAACCCCCCTACACCTTAATCTCAAGTTATCTGGCTTGCAGTCACTGCCATGTATCCCCTGTACTTATTTCTCTCTGCTTCAAACACAATAGGGGAATGATAGCTGAGTGAGTTGTGCGCCCCTCCTACACTGCGCCCTGAGGCTGAAGCCTCTTTTGCCTCTGGCTCGGCCCTGCTCTGCATAGCATTTATGGTTTCATACATATAGATTCTAGTTTTTATCTGTGGACATCCTACCGTTTGATTATTTTTTTCAGTTTTTTTTTTTGGGGGGGGGGGGGGGGGGAGGGAATCAGCTTTATAATTGTTTGGGGATATGCACAGGCTGACCTATTGCCATACTTAATGCTTACAGGCTATGCTTATCAACTTGGACACAACAAATTCAACTGAGACTACACCTTAAATTTGTTGGATGGCACCGATCACTCCTCGCCAGAGCCGGGACAAGGTCCTCTAGCACCCAAGGCTGAGACACCAAAGTGCACCTCTCCATACCTCCCAATCCAGCCATCACACTTGGATTGCTATTAGAGTAAGAGGCACCCCAGGGCTCCAAACACCTTAATCTCTAGTTATCTGGCTTGCAGTCACTGCCATGCATCCCCTCTTCTTATTTCTCTCTGCTTCATACACAATAGGGAAATGATAGCTGAGTGAGTTGTGCACCCCCTCCTACACTGCATTGGGAAGCCTCCCCGTGGCGCTCCTGGATAGTGCTATGTAGCATGAACTAATTCCCGCAGGGCAACCGCTTCGCGGTATTAGTTTTTGACCCTGCAAAGTTTGGCATGCAAAAGCAAATGCAATTTTGCATGAGCAATGCCTCATGATAAGCCAATTTAGCCAGATTTGCACAGCCAGACTTGTAAGGGTTAAGCTTGGTGTTGAGCACGCATCAATTTTCTTGTGGTTAGCATTTTGCAATTTCTGTCCTTTGGAGGCAGGTGGTGGATAGCTTGCTCTAGGTGGTGTGAGCCCTGGAGTGGGCTGCCTGTGCCTGCCCTCCCCCCCTTCTGGAGTGATGTGTGTGAGCCAGCCCTGAGCCCTATAGCTCGGGGTGACCCATACGTCACTCCTTTCCCATGCAGTGCCCCCAAGTTAATGCGCAGTAGCAGAACGCAATGGACGTTAAGGTAAGTGCCTGTTTTTAATTTTGGGGGGTGGGTGCGGATGGCCCTCTCCGGCGCTGGCCACGCTTGGGGGGGTCGTCTGCGCCACCCAGCCTCCCCCTCCGGGGTGTCGCTGTGGTCCCTAGGCAGTGAGAGAGCCTGGGGCCCCGCAGCCCCCCCGGTTGTATGGGGGCATTGGGAAGCCTCCCCGTGGCGCTCCTGGATAGTGCTATGTAGCATGAACTAATTCCCGCAGGGCAACCGCTTCGCGGTATTAGTTTTTGACCCTGCTAAGTTTGGCATGCGAAAGCAAATGCAATTTTGCATGAGCAATGCCTCATGATAAGCCAATTTAGCCAGATTTGCACAGCCAGACTTGTAAGGGTTAAGCTTGGTGTTGAGCACGCATACATTTTCTTGTGGTTAGCACCCTCCTACACTGCGCCCTGAGGATGGAGCCTCTCTCGCCTCTGCCTCAGCCCTGCTCCTTGCCCCCTTCCTTAGGGCCGATTTCAGTGTAAGCTATAGGCGCTGTTTTCCCTAGATACGCCTGTGTACACTTAGCACAGTATAGCATGGTGTCATTCTGTGATGGCTACAGATACGGGTTATCTCCTCTGTAACACAACCCAGCCTGCAACCCTGTATTGATCTGAGACACAACTATGCACTTTGAGTCCTATGGGAGAAAAGCGCTTTACAAATATTATTGTATTATATTATTGTATTGTATACCAGAATATAGCTTTATTTTAAACTCTTATGTTGAGCTGTCAGAAATTCCCACTTTGCATAAGAGACCTAGGTGTTTGTGCAATGAGTTTAAGAAGTGACCAGGGTGGATACTCAGTTGCCACCTGATGATGCTAAATGTGTACTTAGTAGGAGGAGTTGGGGCACTTTACAATGTTTTTTGTTTAGGAATGACTTTAATAAAATGTTTAGTGGGAGAAATGGAGAGGTTGGCATCTTTGATAACTTTTAAAAATGCAGGATGTCTTCCTGTCAGTAGTTCTGTGGGTCACACACAAGCTTTAAACCAGTGGAGTCGAAAATACTAACTTGCATACTTATTCACTGGAGATCAGCAGTAAGGATGATCAATGAGATGCAAACATTTGCGAGTTCAAGCAGAATTATGTAAATATTTATGAAAATATATGCAGCTTGAAAATGGACCAATCAATTTAAACCTCAGTGAGATTTCATTGGTCCATGAAGCTGCATATATTTGCATAAAAATGTACATAATCCTGCATGAACTCGGAAATATTTGCATCTCATTGATCATCCCTAATCAGCAGCATTAGATCAACATGACAATAAGGCAAGTAGATTTTTTTTCCTTTTAAAGGAAAGAAATACTGAGCTAATACGAAGTCATTTCAAAATGTGTAACAATTTCATTTTTTTCAGATTCCCCACTCCTTTTTTTTGTGGTTGCAGCTCGCAAGCGAAGGTCATAAGTTTGTTCGTGTCATGCAAAGCCGTAGGCGTTAAATAGTTCTGTACTCTATGGTTTATAATGGTCTTGCATAATACAGCGCACGCATCAACTCAAAGCACCTTTGTTTGCCACAAGGTTCTTTGGGATTACTGCTCTTCAGAAAATCACATTGACTTTCAAATTCCTGCTGCTTGGCTTACGGGTAGAATGCAAGCTAGCAGGCTGCGGCACAATAATGACTGGAAGGACAAAATACCGTAGCCTGTGAGCTTTGGCCACCGCTCCCATGTTCATGGAAGGGAAAAAAAGGCAAAAGATTATCTGTAATCCTCATTAGTAAGATTACCTGCTTCTGACATGGACAGCGTACATTTTTCACATGGCCAAAAAAAAAAAAAATGTTTCAGCAAAGTACGTAATTAGACCACACTGAACTAGCATTACGTAGGAGTACCGGCTACCGACTCTGAAAAAGCAAATGTGCCAGCTCAGTCAGACCTTGAACATGTAATTTTATATTTGTGCATCAGCTAAAGAAAGACTGGTCATACAATGTTCAGGGCTAGGATTTATTGTACCTGTACTGTTCTACCACAGATGGATTATTTCAAGTTCATGGCACCTTTTAATGAACTGAAAATAAAACAGAAATGCCACTTACAAAAACACAAGTGAATTAAAAAAATGGGGTTATTGTATGCCTTTACAAAAGCTAAAAGGAAAGATCCATGAGAAGCTTATGTTTTGTAGAAATAAAATGTGGCCGTGGCAATGTTATCAGCAGTTTATTTGCTTTTTATGCTGTGCATATTCAATCAAGCCATTTCAAGGAGTTACTTTTTTGCATTCGTACCTTCTCAACCACTCAATATCCACACTGCCTCTACCTAACATTCACTCAAACCTCAATACAACACACCATCTCCCTGATGCTTTTTATTCCATCCAGGACTTAGGGCACAATTTACTAAGCATTACGGCATTCGGTGATGCAGAAAACAGCTGATTTTACTAAACATTTTGATAAATGTCAATTCACGAAGTGTGTTACAGTATGCAAAAGTACAATTACAGACTAATGAGGTAAATTACTGACGTGCAGTAAATATCTCAATAAATGTCAATTCATAAAGGCTATCATTCATAAACGTGTAGTCGGTAAAGTAAATCCATGCGGGAAAACACCGCTGGCGGTATTTTACACTTCTGGCTGCTCATTCATAAAAATCCCAGTTGCAATAGCAGTGCGGAGATTCCCCGAATTAGGCTGTCGGTAGGCTTGCGGAAACACAGGAAGCAGCCGAGTTGATACATTTCTCCGTGTTCCGCTCTACTGCAGCTGCCTGGGAGGTCTGTGTCTCCATTAACTTAACATTGTTATCGCCACATCCAAGGGAGCGGTATTTCCCGTCCTCATACCGCTTGCGTAAATCTTTATGAATTAGCATTTTGTTACATTTGTTACGATAGTCACCGCACAAGGTGGTGATTTATCGCTCTGCTTGGTAATGTCAGCTTTTCATGCGAAAAGAGCCTTTATGAATGAAGATCTTGCTATGTGTTCGGTAAAGTCGGCAGTTTTCAGCATTTCCGCATGCGGGAATGCTTTATGAATGATAGCCAACGTAAGAGCATTCGGTAAAACACCTCCAGGCTAAACCTGTCAGTGATCAACAATCCACCATTCGGTAACAGACACCCAATGGGAGGAGCCACTCCATCTTACTACTTACTCCATTGGTAACGATGTACTGCTGGGTGAGACTTCGGAAAGTAAAACAAAACAAAAAAAACACAAGATGCAGGATATATTCATAGAGGATTCCCCTGTATCCATTTAGATGTGCACATGTATAGATTCATACAGAAAGAGTGCCCTCTAGTGACATGTATGCAGATCTCAATGGGCGCTGATATTGCCTTTAACTGTACTGTATTGTACTGTATTGCATCACCACTGTACACAAAAGCTGCCTGGGATTAAAATCTTGGTCCTCAACTTTAGGAGAAGTGAGTGTTGCCCCATAGACTGGTTAGAGTGATGACAAGACAAGACAAATAACATTTATATTGCGCTTTTCTCCTGGCGGACTCAAAGCGCCAGAGCTGCAGCCACTAGGACGCGCTCTATAGGCAGTAGCAGTGTTAGGGAGACTTGCCTAAGGTCTCCTACTGAATAGGTGCTGGCTTACTGAACAGGCAGAGCCAAGATTCGAACCCTGGTCTCTTGTGTCAGAGGCAGAGCCCTTAACCATTACACCATCCAGCCACTGATGGGGCTGCTGCGGACAGCCTTGAGTGCTGGGAAATATTACTGTACTGTATGTTGTCACAAGCAGCTCTTGCAAAGGAAAGCCATGTTTTAGGCAGACCATCTGAAGAATCAACACAATTCTAGCCAGAAATGGGAGAGCATCACCATCACAGAACACAGTTTGCTGCTGAGATCTACTCCGCAGCTTGTTAGACTTCTACTTTTTATCAAACAGATCTTAGTGAATTGAAACCATATTTTTAGGTAAGTAACCGAACTATTACCATACGTGTAAAAATATTACTGAAAAAAAAGCTAAACCACCAAATGTGGTATTTTACCAATCTATTATTTTTTAATGACCAGGTCTTTGTGAATTTGGTCCATAGTGGCAACCTTCAAGAAAAAAAAAATCACCACTGCATACAACGTAAAAGCCGCACATTACACTCCATCTAACTCTTCCCTGACCTTATTTAGTTGTCAGTGTGAATGAAATGATCTCTTGGTTGTTCAACCTCTCCACGGATGTCTTCCCCTCAACCTTGTAACATACATTTATGTTTCCCCCTACTGGAGAAAATCTTCACTTGACCCTTCCATACTATAGAAACTACCCCATTTTTCTTCTTCAGCATGCCTACATTCTGCTTGAACACCTTGTCTACTACAGACAAATGACATTTCTCCACGTAGGCTCATTATTTGCCCCTCTTCAATCTGACGTTTGTTCCATAACACTAAACAGAAACAACATCCACAAAAGTGACTCTGTTCATTGAGGATACTGATAACATGGATGTTAAATACAGTTACTGAACAGGATTCCTGTAATTGGGAATATTTATGTTTTGCTGCCAGTAACTAGAGTCTATATATATAATAGACTAAGTGCCTCAACCTTCAAACAAGATGAAGAAGTACTTTGCATGAGAACATTTATGCGTGCTCAAACACCAAGTTTAAGGCCTCCTTTCCACGGACTGTTGAGCTGTGTGCTCAGCAAGCAGTTACCAGGCAGCAGTGAGCAGATACCAGGCAGCAACAAGCAGTTACCAGGCAGCAGCAAGCAGTTACCAGGCAGCAGTGAGCAGATACCAGGCAGCAACAAGCAGTTACCAGGCAGCAACAAGCAGTTACCAGGCATCAGTGAGCAGATACCAGGCAGCAGCAAGCAGTTACCAGGCAGCAGCAAGCAGTTACCAGGCAGCAGTGAGCAGTTACCAGGCAGCAGTGAGCAGATACCAGGCAGCAACAAGCAGTTACCAGGCAGCAGTGAGCAGATACCAGGCAGCAACAAGCAGTTACCAGGCAGCAGCAAGCAGTTACCAGGCAGCAGCGAGCAGTTACCAGGCAGCAGCGAGCAGTTACCAGGCAGCAGCGAGCAGTTACCAGGCAGCAGCGAGCAGTTACCAGGCAGCAGTGAGCAGTTGTGAGAGTTTGAGAGCCATTTCACTGCCTATTCACAGTCCATGGAAAAGAGGCCTTACCCTAGCAAGTCTGACATTGCAAATCTGGCCTAATTGGCTATTCATGAGGCAATGCTCATGCAAATGCATGCACAAACCAATACCACAAAGCAGTCACCCTGCTACATGCTACATTAGCACTATCCGGCTTAGTGCACACCAGAGCGGTTCGGCAGCGTTTTGCGATCCACTTGCGGCTGCGGATACGCTTGGGTAATGTATTTCAATGAGCTGGTGCACACCAGAGCGGGAGGCGTTTTGCTGAAACGCATACTCCCGAGGTGAGGCATTTTTTGGATTGCGGAGGCGTTTCTGCCTCCAATGTAAAGTATAGGAAAAACGCAAACCGCTCTGAAAAACGGCAGTTCAGAGCGGTTTTGCAGGCGTTTTTGTTACAGAAGCTGTTCAGTAACAGCTTTACTGTAACAATATATGAAATCTACTACACCAAAAACGCTTTACAAAACCGCAAAATGCTAGGTGAAATGCTACAGAAAAATAAGAAAAAGCGTTTCAAAATCTGCTAGCATTTTGCGGATCTGCTAGCAGTTTTTGGTGTGCTCCAGGCCTCCAGGAGCGCCACGGGGAGGATTCCCAATGCCCCCTTTTTATACAACTGGGGGGACCGCAGGGTCCCAGGCTCTCTCACTGCCTGGAAACCACAGCGGCACCCTGGAGGGGGAGGCTGGGTGGCGTGGACGACCCCCCCCCCCCCAAGTGTGGCCAGCGCCGGGGAGAGCCGTCTGCACCCACCTCCCAATATTAAAAACAGGCACTTACCTTAACATCCATTGCGTTCTGCTACATGCGCATTAATTTGGGGGCACCACATGAGAAAGGAGAGAAGCATGGGTCACCCCGAGCTTTAGTGCTCAGGGCTGGCTCACATACAGCACTCCAGAGGGGGGGGGGGGGGGGAGGACAGGCGCACTCACTCCAGGGTTTACACCACCGTAGCAAGCCATCCACCACCTGCCTCCAAAGGATACAAACTGCACAAAATGCTTTCCATGAGAAAATTAATGCGCATGTAGCAGAACCCAATGGATGTTAAGGTAAGTGGCTGTTTTTAATGTTAGGAGGTGGGTGCGGACGGCTCTCCCCAGCGCTGGCCACGCTTGGGGGGGCGGCTGCGCCACCCAGCCTCCCACTCCGGGGTGCCGCTGTGGTTCCCAGGCAGCGAGAGAGCACTTTGCAGTATTGGTTTTTTGACCCTGCATAGTTTGGCATGCGAAAGCAAATGCATATTTGCATGAGCATTGCCTCATGAATAGCCAATTAGGCCGGATTTGCAAAGCCAGACTTGCTAGGGTTAAACTTGGTGTTTGAGCACGCATACATTTTCTCATGGAAAGCCTACTTCTTCTTGCTTCAAGGTTGAGGCACGTACTGTATTAGATAGATAGATGCGGCGTATGTTACGACGCGGGTTGGCTAGTATAATATAATATAAACATATAATGCAAATCATGTTATATCAGTATAAAACAAACTAAACTACAGTAAAATTAGAAATAACATAATGCAGGGAAATATATGCATCTCCCTTTCCCAGAAGGAATCTCACAGTCTAGAATGGCTGTGGAAACTTAGATTAGATGAAGGTACAATGAACAGACTTTCTGTCCTTCACATATCCACTATTTAATCTGAACCCCATCTGATTTCCCTTTTTCTGTGGAAATGTTCTCAAATCCTACACACTAGGAGAAATAATCATACTGAATAAATACTTACTAGGAATTGGTCTTAGGACATCGGGAATGAGGATCTCCACCAAAGCTTGATACATGACATGGTCACAGTTGCACATCCACTTCAATATAGATTCGTTTTTGCAGAGCAAAATCAACTGGGACTTTGGCAGTCTGCTTTCCATTTCACTTAGGTTGCTAAAAAGGAAAATCAAACTGTGGTAAGAATGAGATCTATTACTGCTATACAGCAGTATCATACATTGAATTAAACGTTTTTTTATTTCCACAGTGATAATATAACTCTGGGCCCACTCCCAGAATTATCCTTTGAGGAGAAAAGGTGATACTCATCTTTTCAGTAAGGCTCCTTCTGGTCCCTGTCACTCCTCTTTTTTCTCGGCAGGGTCCTTTGTGAACAGCATCAGTAGAAATCCAGCTACTCCCTCTTCCAAGATGGTTGCTAGTACCACCTTTCTAGTACTCACCACAGTGGTAGGGTATGGGGATAGATTTGGCTGACACCTCCAACGTAAAATTACTAGAGTAATGACTAGAACAATGGACATCACACGATGTAGAAACTTATTGGAAACAGAGTAGAAGAGAAGGGACCAGGGTAGTCTTCCTAGAAATTTGACTAGATGGTAGATCTGATCGGTCTGATAGTAGATGGGCTTCACAATGACCCTGCGCTTATTTAGTGCTGCCTACCCCATCAATATATTATGGCATGTTGCCTGGCTCTCTGTGTAGTAATGTTCACAAAGCTGGCAGGAAGCCCCTAGGAGCCTTGAATATAAGGCACTAAATTAGCAATTTCTTGAAGTTAAATCCTGCACTTTGTCGTAATTAACCCTAACAATTTCCACCACCTGATGTTAGTGAGTATGGCCATCAAAGACAGGCGAACAGCAATAGAAGGAGTAATGCTAAATGCTACAGAAGATGAGTTTTTTTTTCAAGAAGTCGTTTTCTCTGCCAGGGATTCTTAGGGCTCTCTGCATGACAACACACTTAGGCATGTCTAGGTCACAAATATATACTTTATGCAAGAAATCATTGAAATCAAGCATATTATTATTGCTTGCCAAGAAAGTAATACCTCATATAGACTCAAGTTTGAGAACAGTCTTTCAGAACAGTGGAGAGGATATGTGGTTGTTTTTGGAATGCATTAACTGGCTTTCAATTTTCAATCAAAGTCCTACTAAACCTAAGAATTAAAAAAACAAAAAACAAAACATGGCTAGAGCCAAGTCATTCAGCATTACAGTGCACCTCTTAAAGGGATACTGTAGGGGGGTCAGGGGAAAATGAGTTGAACTTACCCGGGGCTTCTAACCATCCCCCGCAGACATCCTGTGTTGGCGCAGCCACTCACCGATGCTCCGGCCCCGCCTCCGGTTCACTTCTGGAATTTCTGACTTTAAAGTCTGAAAACCACTGCGCCTGCGTTGCCGTGTCCTCGATCCCGCTGATGTCATCAAGAGCGCACAGCGCAGGCCCAGTATGGTCTGTGTCTGCGCAGTACACTCCTGGTGACATCAGCGGGAGCGAGGACACGGGCGTGCAGGTGCAGTGGTTTTCTGACTTTAAAGTCAGAAATTCCAGAAGTGAACTGGAGGCGGGGCCGAAACATCGGTGAGTGGCTGCGCCAACACAGGATGTCTGCGGGGGACCATTAGAAGCCCCGGGTAAGTTCAGCTCATTTTCCCCCGACCCCCCTACAGTATCCCTTTAAAGTTCTTCAGCTATATCCTGGAAGTAGTGAGGTGTGTGGCCTTGACTTCCTCAGTGCTTGTTAGTTCCTAAGGGGTTATTTCTATTTCCATTAAATTGTCACCTTATTCCAATGGTCCTAGCTCAGTTCAAAGAAACACTAGGCTTGGTGTTCACCCCACCCCTATTATTTGTAAATCGTAGCTAGGACCAACATAAGTAGACTATAATGTTGCAGTCCTAGTTTTAAGAGAGAGGAAAGTACCTAAGATAAACAGGTTGCTGCACTCCTCACTACCTACAGAAACTAGAACCACTATTTTAAGTTCAAACCCCGGCTACAAATGCAGCCCAGACAAATGGCTGGTCACAAAGAAGCTAAATAAAAGTATGACCCAAATCGGCACAATTCACTTTAAATTCTGGTATTCTTTTTTTGTTGCTTGTAATCGGTTTTAAAATACAGCTGACCACAGTGTTTTCTGACTTTCTAATAGCCCTGTATCTTGCCAGAATTCTGAATGACCATTTATTTTGCTTATTCTAATTATCCCAACTGTGTCATCAATTATCATCAACTCCTTTTAGGCAAATCTGTCCACTCAGTTACTTCTTATATTGACAGTCAAGAACGAACCAATTGCCTTTTGAGCTTTCAAACAAGAATTGAAATCCACCAACATCATTTCTAGAGAACTGGTTTGAAAGCTGTGAGGCAGCTTTGGAAAAAATAGATTTCCAGGAAAATTTTTGTATTACCCTCTTTTTATCCCCTTGAACACCAGAAAGTATCTATCTATCTATCTATCTATCTATCTATCTATCTATCTACTTCCATCACTGGCAGTAGAATGGTGACTGCCATATTTTCCCACCACTATGAAATCTCAGGCTACTGTATTACCTACAGTGGATTATGGGGTGTAAAAGACGCGAACTAATAACATCGCAGGCGCCACCATAGGCTGTAATAGGAATTACGGCTATAGCGGTGCACAGTGAGAAACTTTGGCGCCGTCAGAAGACGGAGCTGAAGTTACTTTTAAAACACTGTAATTTGGCCACCAGCGATAACTGGCAGCCGAATTACATAATTACCCACCATCAACGTCGACCTGGAGGGGGAATAGTAATTAATGCCGCCGGGACTTGTGCAGGAGCAGAGTAAGCCGTATATCGGCTGTATCCTGTGCCCAAGTCTCCCAGCGGCAAAATCATAGGTACGCGTAAGGGGTGGCCTGGTCCTCCAGGCTTACTGTGCATGCAGAAGGTAATAACCCAACAGCCCTCGCATCACTACTAAATGAAGAACAGTTTTTTTCAGGATTTTTTGTTGTTGTTAGCAATTAATAGTGGGTTCCCATTTGCCGTGGCATAGAATGGATCTGCAGCAGATATGACAAAAGGTAACCATAATGACATTAAGAAGAATGTAATACATTTTTCAGGATACACATTTTTATGTTCATTTATCCTGGTTTAAGCATCTGAAACACTTCTTATATGTATATGTATTGCTGTTTATTGATATGTTACCCCACCCATGCTTGGTATACAGGCGATGATGAGCACCCTGGGAGATCAGGTGATTTTCCTGCTCCCTTCACAGAAGAAAAAATAGATTCACTTTGCTGGCAGTAAAGATGCAGCCATCTGTGATAAATTGAAGCATTTAAATAATGAATATTGTTATTTTTTTATTCATTTAATTATATTAAGTAAAGCTCCTATTTAAAGGGAATTTGAAGGTAAAATAAACTTATGATATAATGATTTGTATGTGTAGCACATTTAAGAAATAAAACATTATTAGCACAGATATACGTCTCATATTGCTTTCAGTACAGGAAGAGTTAAAAAAAAACTTCAATTGTTATCTATGCAAAAGAGCTTCTTTGAGCTCTTTGACTTTAAAAAGTAGTGGACAGCACTGTCTTTTGAAACACTTATCTCAACTGTCTCTCATTGTTTCTTCTTTGTTTATGGTTTTTCTGCAGAGAAAAGTTCAAAGGGTCACTAGCCTGCTCTGTGAAATCATTTAAAATGCTGAGTGTATTCTCGAAACTGTAATTATTAGAGAATGATGCAATGTTATTTAAAAAAAAAAAAGCTATATACCTGAAAATAAAAATATGACACTATTTTCTTTGCTACTAATGTTCAATTCATTATCCGTATTACAAAACCAATTCATTATATCATAAGGGTTTTTTTTTTGCTTCAGTGTCACTTTAACTGATGAATCTTATTGCTCTCCTGTGTCCAGGTTAGTGAAGCTTCATAAGGTTCTTCATAATTAATAAAAAAGAATCCGTACTTACTACAAGACAGGCATAGTACAGTTTCTGTAAAGTTAAACGTCTTTTGATATCGAAAGACGTCAGATATCGAAATAAGTAAATTATAAAATTATCCTTATAAAGGATACTTTAGCATGTAAAACATGTGAAACCAGGGGCAAACCCAGGATTTTCAAAGTGGGGGGGGGGGGAGGGGGGTGTCCTGAAAGGTTTCCCTCAGCCATGCACAATACAGTATAATAACATGGTAGGACATCACGCTGGGGTACCGGGGGCATAGCGTTAGCCATAGCAGCCATAGTAGGTGCTATGGGGCCCTGGAGCATGGGGAGGGGGAGCAGTGCATACTTAATATATTCATTGTACATTTTTTTTGTGTTTCTACACCCTCTGACTCAGTGCCTATGAACTATGTGCAGTTTTGATTGCACAATAATGTAAATTGCCCACCACTACCTATGCCACTGTGGGGTACACGTAATGCAACTTCCCGTCCGACTGACAGGATCTGACATTTATTTCCTAAATGTCTGACTTGCTCCCAATTGGCAACTAGATTGATCAGGAGCAGTTTGGATACAGATAATAATGAGAACAGCCGACATTAGTAATGAAGGGGAAAGTGAAGCATTCACATAGCAGGGCACAGGGCTGTGCTTTTACCTGACTCGTTTACATTTCCCAGAGCTGCTCCATGCTCTGTACACACGCTGCTGCTCCATCCAAAGTCAACTGTGGCAGGGGAAGAAAGGGGCCAGTGCTGTGAGCTGCAGGATGCCTGCAGATATTCTGGTGTCTCAACTTGTGCCTGTCCCCAGACACTGCACCAGCCCTGTTCTGAGGGGGGATTCTGGGCAGCTGTAATCTCCCCCTGTGTTTGCCTATGGAATCAATGAACTTAATTTATGTAAAACATGTAAAACTAGATATAGAAAGAAAATCAGGCTTTGTGTGTTGTGGAATCTGCAAATGGAGACTATAGCCTGCCAACTGAGACTTGTAAAGATGGAGAGAGTCTTACCCAGATTCTGTGATAGTGGTGCCATCAGCTGTAGAGGTTGGAGAGTAACGCCAGAAGGTCTGCCACAACTTCTCTATCAGGCTGAACTGCAAGTTTACAACAACATCCAGTATTGCCTGCACAGTAAATGATAGTACATCAGTCATACTTCTGTGGATGGAATTTGATTTTGTCATTAATTCAAATAAACTAAGGGTCATTTATGAAAACAAAAATGACCAAAAAATCCAGAAACTTAATTTTTCAGCATTTGTGATGGTTAATGAACATATAATTGCACTAAGGGCTCTGATTGAATTAGCTTTTCTTTGAAGTTTTATCACAGGAGATGCTTCTATACCTTATCAACAAAAGACCTTTTCTGCCCCTAGCAAGCAAAAAAGTACTTTAACCATTTGACGCTATCCATTGAGGGGTTAAAATGGGGGGGAGCACACATGTATTTTGGCTGGTTATTTATTAAACGTCCTATTTGCACTAATTAATGCACAAATAAGATGTTTATAAATGTCCATTTTTGCATAAAGCTGTTATAAACGCTGTTCCAGATTAACTTACCATTTTTCAGTATTTTTTTATTAACTTGCTAGGTGCAGAAAAGATTTTGTAAATAACGTGAAAAAACATCTCCGGGCAGAATATTCAAGAGAAAAAAATAATTGATCTTGGCAGTTGAACTACAACAATTTTCCCCCTTTTGAGAGCCATGGATTAATTGTGGATATCATTGCTTATCTATTGCATCATGAATATCTATTGCATTGTGCCATGACTTTCACTGTCTGTTAAATCACAATCATAGGCCCCTTTCACACTTCAAATGTCCGTTGCATTGACATTCTTATGTGCACCAGAAAAGTTCCAATGAAAGTAGGCCTCACTTCTGGATGAAACGTGCAGGACGCACAGTTACTTGTGAGTTGTCACAACGGACCCACTACACCATGTTAAATGTGATAGCCCAATAGGACCTATCACTACTTCTGAGACGGCAAGGTAAAGAAGTCCAGGTCAGCACACCTTTTCAAAATGCAGATTTTCTCAATTTATTGCTTCATAAGCACGTGAAAACTGCTTCTTCAGATAGTGCAAACAAACAAACATTGTTTGTTTGCACTATCTGAAGAAGGGGACCCGCCGTGGCCCCGAAACAATTGTCAGTTTTCACGTGCTTATGAAGCAATAAATTGAGAAAATCTGCATTTTGAAAAGGTGTGCTGACCTGGACTTCTTTACCTTGCTGTTGAATTCTTGGATACTGAGGCTCAGCATCCACAGGCCATAGCACCCGCACCTTGGGTAAGGTGTGCCACCTCCGCACCAGAACTATATGAAAATACTTCTGAGACGGGATACAGCATTTTTGTGCGACGCGACGGACCGCAGGAAGAGTGAAATGGCCCTTAGAGTAAACCTAAACCGAAAATTATTTTATAAGATAATTAATTGTATATGTAATTGCAATGATAAACAGAACTTTCCTAGTGTCTCATCTTCTCACTTTCAATTCCAGGTGTCAAATTCAAATCTCTCATACTGGTACAAGAAATGTCACCTGGCAGGAATTGGTATCAATCTCTCAGGTAACAGTTTGGGTCCCGGTGCAAAGCAGACATGTCACTAACCACATGAGGAGTGCAATGCACTCAGACTCGGGGGT
This sequence comes from Hyperolius riggenbachi, assembly GCF_040937935.1. Lineage (NCBI taxonomy): Eukaryota > Metazoa > Chordata > Amphibia > Anura > Hyperoliidae > Hyperolius > Hyperolius riggenbachi. The sequence continues at coordinate 409,249,027 of NC_090646.1, read as the reverse complement.
CACTAAGATCTGGCATACTGGATCTTAAGGCAACAGTGGGTGGCCACTGTATATACACTAGATATGTATTAGATTCTTACCCGAGGGTCCATATTGGCTGCCCTGGCCTTTGAGTTTAATCTAGTATGAATACATAGATTAAAGGGAAGCTTAAGTGACATAAGACACAATGATATACAAGTGTATGTACAGTGCCACACACACAAATAAATATGCGGTGTTGCTTTTCTTCTTTCTCTGCCTGAAAGAGTTAATATTCAGTTATGCAACTGACAGTTTTTCTCCAGTCGGGACCCAGTCAGACTGTGGTGTTCCTCATTGACAAGGAATTACAACCATAACATATTTCCTGACAGATAACTGGACATCTGAGAGAAATGAATAGATAAAAAGGTCAGTAGTTCATATTTCAGCACTCTGAAACACGAGACAGACTGTTTAATTGAGCTAAGACAATACAATAAATATATTATTTTTAAGTTTTTAAACATAACATAAAGTTGTGGAATATCTAAAAGTAATTTTAGAAATAGGAAGATAGATGCAATTGTTTATCTCATCTGTCTATTTTCACTTAAGTTGCACTTGAAGTCTGAACTGTGAACTTCAGTCATTTTAGTGTGATATAAAATATTGTTCATTCAGGTCCAACACAAAGAGAAATAATAACATTTTAACATTTTCAGGACTATCCTGTTATCAGGTTTGTTCAGCAAAGCACAAGTTTTTTGGTTTGTATTTACTTTTCAGGATTGCTGCCACTATTTATTATTTATTTATTGTATTTATAAAGCGCCAACATATTACGCAGCGCTGAACATTAATTTAGGTTACAGACAATATTTAGAGGTGACATACAGCAATATGACAATACAGGAATACAAGAAAACCAGATCACACAGCATAGTATGAGTACCAGGTAATGCTTAGTCAGTCACTGGATGGAGCATGGAGATTAGGCAAGTTAGGTTCACTCAGATGCATAGCATGGGTTCACATTAATGGAGGTGCATGATCAGGTAGGACACAAAAGGAGGAGGACCCTGCCCAAAGGCTTACAATCTACAAATAGACTGCAAATCAACTGCACTGATAAAGCACTGGTTTATTATCCCTTGCAATGGAAAAGTAAAAAGGAACACAAGCCTGTTCTATGTAGGAATGATACCATATGTACCCATGTTTATCTCATCCTGTCACATGTTAGTTCAGGTACCCTTTAAGTTACCTTTATGACATTATTCTTTATTGTATCAATGCAAGAAGATCTGTTTAAAAAAGTATATTTACTGCTTCACACAATGTTATGTACAATCTATTGTATACTTTGATAAAAAGGCGACTTTAACAAAAAAAGTAGAAGATAGAAAACTCTAGTGCTTCCAACTCTAGTAAATTATATTACTGTTTTGTAACAGTATTGCCTCATTTCATCTCCTTCCATACAGTGATGTAACAACTGGCCACCCTCCTGTACCAGGGCTTTCTAACCACTCTGGATCCCTTATGCATGTCACTGTGTGGGCGGAGATGGGAGGAAGCAGTTATGGAGAGTTATGGAGAATCTCTGTGTGATAGAGCAGTAGGTGAGAGCAATCACCAATGTACATGCTAACATGCAAAGTTTGGTAGCATTTTTGTCACTTAATGTTTGCATTAAATTGCTTTTGCAAAGTACTGTACATACCAGCAATGTCAAACAGAATGTTTAATTAGAAAAAAGAGCCATGGTGCTTATAGAAGGGGTCTTTGCCTATGGACATAGAGGCTGCCATTTTAATTTACTTTTAAACAATACTAGTTGCCAGGATGTCCTACTGATCCTTCTGGCATCAGTAGTGTCTGATTCAAACACTTGAAACAAGCATGCAGGTAATCCAGTCAGACTTCAGTCAGACACATCTGATCTGCATGCTTGTTCAGTGTCTATGGCTAATAGTATTAAAGGCAGGGGATGAGCATGACAGCCAGGGAACCGGTATTGTATAAAAGGAAATAAATATGGCAGCCTCTATATCCCTCTCACTTCGTGTCCTTTAACCTCCCTGGCTGTAACCCCGAGCTACACTTGGGGTAGCCGCCGAGAGGATTTCTCTGCCCCAAGAGGGATTTTTTGAATGAAAGTTGTTGTAGCCTTTGTAGCTAGCACATTGCTAGCTACCATTGTCCCCCAAGTCCCTCCACTCTTTTTTGATCACCCCGATCGCCGCCAGTATACGAACACCCTCCCCCCGGATTCCGCGATGGCACAGCCTCTCCAATCAGCTCCTGGCTTCGCTATGGGGAGGATCGGGATTGCGCTTGACGTCATGACATTGATGACGTGAGACGTCATGTCCGATCGTCGCCATAGCAACTACTGAAGCTCATTGGGAAGGCTGTGGCTCTCACAGGATCGCGGCTAGGTAACGTATAGCGGCGGCGATCGGGGGATCAGAAGGGTGCGGGGGGTCTTTGGGGACAATGGTAGATAGCCTAGTGCTAGCTACAAAGGCTACACCAACTTTAGTTAAAAAAATCCCTCCCGCAGATGCAGCCTCAGAAACTGCGTACCGACAGGGAGGGTAAAGTCTGCCTCACAGGAGAATGATATAATCTGTAATATGTAAACTGTGCATGCAAAAAGCAAACGCTTCTGTAAAGTCCCTTCCGCCTTAGGAGGTACGGTAGATGCAAGCCCAGGTATGGCTGCTCCAATGTTGCAGTCACAAAGCAAATTTATTCTGGTGCGTGCAAGTTTAATTTTGGGTATATATATATGAACAGTTAGGTTACCTTTTGCTTGGTCTGTTTAAGAAGTGTGGTTTTTAACTTTCTGTAATATACTATAGGGCAATATTAATGATCTTTGGAGAGTTTAGGAAATTAGCAATTTCTTAATAAAGTGAAAGTAAGTGCAAGTAAGCAGTTAGTTGGAAGTCACAACTAGGGACGGTAATTGAGGCATATGTGTTGTCACGTCGCCGGTGAGTTGGGCATAGGGAGAGCCAAATGACAGTGATATTATTCCCCCACCGAGTTGTTGCAACTCGAGAGAGATGTAACTCGGGGTCTGGCAGCCACCGGAGCCCTGATTTACCCTTACGCGCCCCGCGCAGCATAACATTGCTGCTATTGGGCACCCAAACCACCTGCTTCATCAATGAGATGCCAATAATGCAGAGTTGGTGCAAATTTTATGCAGCTTGGAAACTGACCAAACAAATACTACAGTATTGGTGCATTATTATTATTATTATTATTTAGTATTTATATAGCGCCGACATATTACGCAGCGCTGTACAGAGTATATATATATCTCGTCACTAACTGTCCCTCAAAGGAGCTCACAATCTAATCCCTACCATTGCCATATGTCTATATTATGAAGTGTAAGTACTGTAGTCTAGGGCCAATTTTTTTTTGGGAGAAAGCCAATTAACTTATCTGTATGTTTTTGGAATGTGGGAGGAAACCGGAGTGCCCGGAGGAAACCCACGCAGACACGGAGAGAACATACAAACTCTTTGCAGATAGTGCCCTGGCTGGGATTCGAACCGGGGACCCAGCGCTGCAAGGCGAGAGAGCTAACCACTACGCCACCGTGCTGCCCATCTACATACATTGTCATAAAATTAGAACAACACTTGCATCAGTTCAGAACTATTAGCATCTCACTGACCGTCGCAAGTCACTGCATATTAGGACAAAAGAAGTGGAATACTTTCACTCTTGATCCTGGTTTACTCAAATTCTTTCTAAAGCCTGGTACACACTTATGATTGGCCAATTGTTGACCAATTTTACTACCTCCATGTAGTATGAGGGTCAACAGATATTAAATACTATGACCACATTTTTTAGGTAAACTTGCATACTACATAAAAGTGGTGAGATTGGTCAGTGATTGGCCGATCATAATTAAAAGTGTGACTCCTGTTATCAGCTGCTGAAAAATAGAGCATCACTTTGAATGTTTGAAGGCAGAAAAACAATCTCCCACCTCTGCACTGCTGACTATTTGGGCTGAATCAGATTCTTGTCCCACTAAGATACGCACCAAGTACACAAAGAAGTTTATTAACTGTTGTTACTATAAAAACAACACTTCAGACAATAGCCTGGCAGATTTACCTGAATCATTAATGTTCTGATTAGTAAGATTTCAATAGAAAACCTGTTCTTAAATGATAAATTAAGGCCCGGTTCACATTAGCGTTACGCCAGAGTGTCAGCTCCAAATGATGTCAGCGACTTTGTTAACAACCATGTTTCCCCCAGGAATACAATTTTCCTAGCTCATCAGCTACACTTTACAATAGTTCTCCAGTTAAATTATCCCATAAACAACCAGTCTTATCTGGCATTTTCAAAAACACAGCATAGATCAGAGAATAAATAAAATGCGGTGTGGGAGTAGTAATTCTCAGAAAGACATAGGTGCCTTACCTCACAGTGCTCCCGATAAAGAGTCTGCAGTGACTTGATATCTTCAAAGGTTGTACCATCTGGCAGAGAAGAGATTTCAACTTCTGCAAATTCTGGAAGTGCTCGAGACGCATCTGTTGCCATAACAACATAGTGGAAGAAAGATATTGTGGATGGTGCCAATTACAGCTTCATTAGGAAAATATTTAAGACGCATAGCAAGACAGACATTCTAAAAGGTCACATTACTTAATGAGCAAAGGCTGGCAAGATATTATTTTTATTCTTTTATTAGTGTTGCTATAGAAAATAGATAATATTTTTAAACAATCTTTGAGATATCTGTTCCACCACACATACATTCAGCAATTACCAGCCTATAAATATATACTAGTGATAATACATGATAATATGACACAAACATATGCATGGAGCGAGCACTGCTATTTATAGACTTACTCTAACTTGCATCCTAACACCGGACAACGCTATAATAGCAGGATTGTAGGTATATGGTTTCCCTGCTTCTTATGGCATTGCTATTATAATTTGGAGATTTTCTAGCCTTATAGTACATTAAGGGCAGCACATTGTAAACAGGACTGATCCCTGTGTGCATTACCTTTAGCTTTAAGCGTTTACCTAACCAACTATGCAGTTTCTCCTTCAGTCAGAAGCTGATTTATCAAGACAGTTTGCCAACTTCTCTCTGTGATCTAAGGTGATTCCTAAAGTGAATTTAAGGTGAGAGTGATATGGAGGCTGCCATATTTATTTCCTTTAAAACAATGCAAGTTTCCTCGCTGTCCCCTTGACCCTGTGTCACCAATACTTTTAGCCATAGACTCTAAACAAGCATGCAGATCAGGTGCTCTGACTCAAGTCTGACTAGATTAGCCACATGCTTGTTTCAGGGTTATGCTCAGACACTCCTGATGCCAGAAGATCAACAGGGCTGCCAAGGTTCACTTTAAGCATCCATTAAGTGATGCCTATGATTATCTGATTACCCCCTCAATATATAAAGAAATAAAAACATTGCCCAAAAAATTGAACTACAGCACAAAAATTGACCAGTGCACTGTCATGGAGCCTGGTCTTGATGGAGGGTCTTGCAAAAAAAAAGTTCTGATAAAGCCAACCTTCTTGGTGTTTAAAGGAGTCTTCTAGCAATATTATGTCCCCCGATCTACTTACCTGGGGCTTCCTCCAGCCCCTTGCAGCTGACATGTCCCACACCGCAACTCCGCTCTCAGCCGCTGGCTTGGGGTCCCGCATGGTGCAGAGGCTGACCTCGAGGTCATCCTTACTGTACCTGCGTGAAGCGCCACTGTCAATCAAGTCCACGGCGTACTGCGCCTGTGCAGTACACCGCGGACATGCAGCGCAAGCACAGAGCAGCCAAACGGACGCAACTGAAGCCGTACTAACATGAAGGATTGCAGAACTGAGCCGCCTGGTAGGACGGCGAGGGAGCACCAGGTAAGTATACATTCTTCTATCCTCATTGTTTCAGGTTTTCTTGCTGGTTTAAAAAAATGTATATATTCTGGGGAAGGGTTAGAACATGTGAGATTTGTTTTATTACTGTCTGTAAGAGCTTCTTCCTTACTCCCTGTTTCTATGACAGATGGTGTCAGAACAGAAAATAAGCCATATTTCAAAACTTTGCTTAAAAGGAATAGGTGATCATTTTTCAAACTATTATAAGGGCGTGAATTCCCTTTTATTTGTAGAAATGTCCTCTTCCTCTTCTCTTTGTGTCTCTGGGATATCAAGTCTGAAAATATCCCTCCAGTTGGGATGTAAACATCAATAAAAACCTGATATAGTCAGTGTGTAACTTGCAAGTATGTGAAATTTCACACTTGCCATATCTGACACCCATCAGATTTGTGACCAATACACAGCAAAGTGTATCTAGTGTATCATTTTGTTACATGCTGAAATAATAAAAAGCACTGGAAATTATGAACATGTTTAATCAATTTATCTATCATTTCTGTTAAAGTCCTAATTATTGAAGTAGCTACAACCGAGCATGTTTTTATTTCTAAGCTTGCACAAAATGAAAACTGATGACTAATTGTTATGGATTCCTGCACCTGGCTCTGCATACATAAGATGAAGGCCCTTGAGAAAGAGGCAGGTCTTTGTTAGGCCCAGCACGGTGCAGGGCTTTGTCTATCTCCTTAGAATGTCACATGCTTGACATTACACACTTAAAAGTCCATTTCCCAGTACCCTGAAATGAGAATTGCTGCTGTCATTCCTCTGTTGGCAGGCTGCATTTCTTGGCTGAGAAGTAGCAGCTTATGAGATACTTTTTTGATCTGTATAGTATACCTCACAGTACTTAATGGGAACAAAACAAGAATGCTTGCAGGAAAGCTGTTTGAAAACTAAATGGCTGAACTAAAAGCATAGATCTAAAAGAGAAGACATGGTACAGATTATAAGATAAAATCATATTTGTGAAGGCCAGCTCCTCTGAAGCTGTGTGCTTTCTTTTGTAAAGGAACCACTATCAAATTTCCATTTTCAGGGAATGTAAATGCACCCTAAATCCAGGGTAGCAGTAGTAAAGCAGATTGCATAGTGTTCATTTAGGGCAGACTATCTCAACCAGGGTTCCTTGAGGTCTTTGCAGGGGTTCTCTGGCATTTTCCCTTCCTGTGACAGTGACAGGCTGAGGAGGTTTAAAATGTGGCTCTTTGGCTCATCTGTGTCCTCTTCACTCACTATATGTTCACTCCAAATGTGGTGGGGGTGGAGAATAATACTGCACACTATGATAGAGGGTACCGTATAAAAAAGCACTAAACAGAATAACAAGGAACACTTTAATAAAAAGCAAAAGAATAAGGATGCAGTATAACAAGCAGCACCATGAGGGGGCACTATAATTGTGGGTCTACAGCAATAAACACTAACAGGCGTTACTATAATAGGAAGCACTGTAAGGTAGAAACATGGAGTGTGGGCTAAACAACAAGGCTTTAACAATGAACAACCACACCCACTTTTAAAGACCAATCCTCCTGCAAAATAAATCCCTGCTTCCCCCACGAATGCAGGGGTTGCTTGAGATCCCAAAATTATTTGATGGGTTCTACCAGGGTAAGAAGGTTGGCAAAGATTTAGTGTGTTAGAAAACTGTATTGTGATCATGTTTGTGGGTGCTGCTGCATCAAAATAGGTGCAAAAAAAACAAAACCTGAAGCTTAACTGAGCATAGGTATGGTTTATGCATATCCTTAAGGGACCACTATCAGTAAAAAATTGTAAAATGTAAAATGCACGTGATCACATACATACAAGACATACATGTGTCCCTGAGGTAAGATGCACTGTGAACTACTTTCTTCCACTGCCGCGGTCAGTAGGTAACAAAAATCTGACAGATCTGACAAGTCCTCCTTATGGTAGATTCTCAGTATTTCCTTTGTTTACAAATGCACTTCTTGGAAAGGATCAATACAAAGGTGCCGGCCAGCCTCCGTACCCACTTGCGCACTATTTTGGGGAGTTGTGTGAGACTGTGCAATTGCAATCCAGTAAATACTTTAGAAAATAAAGAAAACCCTGAGAATCCCCCATGAGCAGATGGACCCAAAACCTGTTAGATCTGTCAAGTTTTACTTTAACTACCTACTGTACATGACAGCAACATAGAAAAAAACAATTATAGTATATTTTACTCTGGGGCAAATGTATATCTTTTATATATGTATTTTAACCAGTTCGGCCTATCTGGACGAGCTTCCTCGTCCAGTTAGGCACTGCTGCTTTCCCTGCATGGTGCGCGCGATCGGGCGCACGCCCGTGCGCGCACCCGCTGCCCGCCGCTAGCCCCCCGATCAGTGAATGGGAATATAATTCCCATTCACCGATCTAACTTCCCCGCAGAAATACCAACGCTTTCTATCCAGAGAGCGTGGTATTTCTGCCCCCCAGGAAACAACTCCCCTGCACTCCCCTGAACGATGTCGCATCCAGGACTTTTCTCACTGTGGCCATCTTGTGGCCAAATAGTAAACTGCACCCACACACAGTTTTAATTAAAGAATTACATTATCTTACATTTAAAATTAGCAATTTCCCTCCCACACCAAAAATTACCCACATACACTTTTTATTAAAAAAACAAATACAAAAAATACAATAAAAAAAAAACATCATAAATAGTTACCCAAGGGTCTGAACTTTTTAAATATGCATGTCAAGAAAGCATGTTATTATATTATTTAAAATTATAAGCTTATAAATAGTGATGGACGCAAATTGAAAAAATGCACCTTTATTTCTAAATAGCAGAAAGAAAGCGAAGCCGGCACCATCAATGTATTTATGCTCTTTTTAATCGGATGAAAACATGCTAACAGCCAAAGTGCGACGTTTCGAGGAGACACCCTCTTTTTCAAGCTAAGCTGTGCATGACCAAACAAATAATGACAGAACAATCCTATTTATACACAACATGGTCTAATGGCAGCCTATCAGCGTTATGCTAGATCATTGACCAATAGGATCAGGTCCTACCTAGTGGACCTGAGGGAAAACCACAGGGCTGCCTACCTGATAGGGTCGTTTGAAGTGGAGTCAAACCACCTCCCAATCCAAGCCAGTCCCAGGTGGAGGCGAACGGCTACTCTTTGCTGGGCAGAGCCATGCGGAAGCGCATCCCCGCCAGGCCACGCCCACTGGCGGACCTGGGAGGAAACACCCCGCACTACGTAGAGGAGAGGGCGGCTACAAGCCGTCCGCTCCCCTTCCGCCCAGCAACATGTGACGTATGCGTAAAACTCCGCTCATACGCCACACAGATGTAAATAGAGAGCCTGTAGTGTCCGCACCCCTCTGGGTAGAAGAGCGTGTGTCTGTTTCCTAGCAACAGCACCGCTCGTGCCTTATGTGTGTGTGTGTATCGCTATACACACTAGATCATCATAACAGTTCATATGCTGTTGAAAGTCATGCGGAAATAATAGCAGCTAATAGTCATGGCATTATCCTATCTACATAGATAAACCAGGATAAAAATTAAATAAAAAAGAGGAAATAATGAACCTAAAACAGGAGAAAATAAAAAAATATAAAGTAATAAAAATGAGTTAAGTAAATAAAAAATAATAATGAGTGGAGATCATGAGGGGAGGAGGAGGGTGGAGACAAGATGGAGGAGAACACTCTAGAGAGCATCTGAGGGGACAGGGATGGGATGGAGGGAAGGAGAGACGGAAAGGAGGCGGCATCTCAGGATACCCACTGGAAAAATAATAAAAAATCAATATTACAAAATGTGCTATAAATCTATATGCACGTCTCAATGAGGCTGTACACCATGGGGCAATGTCTATCAAATAAAGGGTATGAGGTCAAGTTCTCTGTTTAGACCTCTCGGCTCCATGGTGTCCAGTCTCTTTATCCAGTGGGCCTCCCTCCATAGTAGCCTCCTCTCCCTATCCCCGCCCCTCCTTAACCACTTGAGGACCCACCCTTTACCCCCCCTTAAGGACCAGCGCTGTTTCAGCTGATCTGTGCTGGGTGGGCTCTGCAGCCCCCAGCACAGATCAGCGTGCAGGCAGAGCGACCAGATCGCCCCCCTTTTTTCCCCACTAGGGGGATGATGTGCTGGGGGGGTCTGATCGCTCCTGCCTGCCGGGTGTTGCGGGGGGGGGCACCTCAAAGCCCCCCTCCGCGGCGAGATTCCCCCCCTCCCTCTCCTACCTGGCCCCCCTTGGAGATCCGGGCTGCACAGGACGCTATCCGTCCTGTGCAGCCAGTGACAGGCTGTCTTCTGTCACATGGCGGCGATCCCCGGCCGCTGATTGGCCGGGGATCGCCGATCTGCCTTACGGCGCTGCTGCGCAGCAGCGCCGTACAATGTAAACAAAGCGGATTATTTCCGCTTGTGTTTACATTTAGCCTGCGAGCCGCCATCGGCGGCCCGCAGGCTATTCACGGAGCCCCCTGCCGTGAATTGACAGGAAGCAGCCGCTCGCACGAGCGGCTGCTTCCTGATTAATCAGCCTGCAGCTGGCGACGCAGTACTGCGTCGCTGGTCCTGCAGCTGCCACTTTGCCGACGCACGGTATAAGCGTGCGGTCGGCAAGTGGTTAAGGGACGTACCTGTTCTATAATCTGAAACCTAAGTTGGCTGACATGATGGTTGGCTGCCACAAAATGATATGGGACAGCCTGATCTACTAATTTCTCCCTTATGGCATGTTTATGCGAAGACAATCTTTTTTTAAACTTCTGTGTAGTCTGTCCCACATATAACAACCCACATGGGCACTTGAGGGCATATATCACATAGGCCGTATCGCAGGTGTAGTAGCCATTTATCCTAAATTTTCTGCCAGTGTGTGGATGGCTAATGTATTCACCCTTAGTCACGGAGGCACAGTGAACGCAGTTGAGGCAAGGGAACGTGCCCTTACGTTTTGTATCTATTTCACCCATGTCAGCGCCTCCCATATCTGCATGTACCAACCGGTCTCTCAAATTTGGTGCTCTTTTATAAGACACCAATGGGGAGCGCTGAAAATGGGGTATCTCCGGGAAACTGTCTGCCAGGAGATACCAATGTTTCCTAATGATCTTACTGATCTCCTCACTCTGCGTGCTGTATCTCGTGACAAAGGGGATACGGTCAGCTGTGTTTTTCCTAGTGCGTCTCTGTCGTCCCTCCAGTCCTTTCCGTAGTCTGTCATGTGCTGATTCCAACACGCCAGTCGGGTAACCTCGTTGAAAGAATTTATCTGTCAACTGTGTCAGCCTCTGCCGCCTAGTCGCCCCGTCATCAACTATTTCTAAATGAAATATCGGCACCATAAATTGTGATAGGGACATTGTTTAAACGGTGTAATAACTGGGACAGATGGGCAAATAAAATACATGAGTTTTAATTACGGTAGCGTATATTAATTTCAAACTATAATGGCCAAAAACTGAGAAATAATGAATTTTTTTCATTTCTTTCTAAATCTTCCTGTTAAAATGGATTTAGAAAAAAATAATTCTTAGCAAAATGTACTACCCAAAGAAAGCGTAATTAGTGGCGGAAAAAACAAGATATAGATCAATACATTGTGATAAGTTGCAATAAAGTTATAGGCGAATGAATGGGAGGTGAACGTTGCTCGGATGCATGAGATTTTCGGCACTGCGGCGCTGAACCGGTTAAATATTACATTTTTTTTTTGTTTGCAACAGGGGTCCTTTAACTGGAACAATGTGTGTGTATCTGTGTGTGTCTGTGTGTGTCTGTCTTGCAATTATAACCCTCCTCATCCAAATATAATACACATTTCAGAGTTGATTATTCCTACCTCCAATGCGTATACTGTACATACTGTATATCAAGTCCTATTGATACATAACAGGCAGGCAATGAGTTTGAGCTATGCAGAGAGACACAGTGTCCATCACATCCCAGGAGGTCACATGGCTGTAGAAGTCTCATCCTTTACCTCCAATTACCATCATGAGTGTGCTACAATTTGTGCTGTGGTGTCAGTGGAAGGAGTGTGAAATGATATAGACTGATATAGACTGAAGTGTAAGAAACTGTAGGTGCACAAAGGAGCAGCAAAACTAGGTGTATGTTTCAGGACTCTCCTTCATGTGTGAGGACCTTATATTTTACATTTGCAAATACAATCAATGCACACATCATGAAATCTTAAAGATATTTTGAAGAGTGGGATCAGGGCAGGTATGATTACACAGACACCATAACAACAAAAAATTAAAATAGGAAAAGGGGGAAAGGGGTGTGGCAAGCTAATGTGTGTGTTGTGTGTGTGTTGTGTGTGTGATGTGTGTGTGTGTGTGCGTGTGGTGTATGTGGTGTGCGTGTGTTGTGTGTGGTGTGTGTGTGTGTGTGTGTTGTGTGTGTGTGTGTGTGTGTTGTGTGTGTGGTGTATGTGGTGTGCGTGTGTTGTGTGTGGTGTGTGTGTGTGTTGTGTGTGTTGTGTGTGTTGTGTGTGTGTGTGTGTGTGTGTGGTGTGTGTGTGTTGTGTGTGGTGTATGTGGTGTGCGTGTGTTGTGTGTGGTGTGTGTGTGTGTGTGTTGTGTGTGTGTGTGTGTGGTGTATGTGGTGTGCGTGTGTTGTGTGTGGTGTGTGTGTGTGTTGTGTGTGTTGTGTGTGTGTGTGTGTGTGTGGTGTGTGTGTGGTGTGTGTGTGATGTGTGTGTGTTGTATACATTTATTCTCAATTTCTTTCTACATGTTTTGATGTCTTTTTAGCACTTCTGTGGTTTTATTAAATGGGAAATAATGTGTATAGGGCAGTAACCCATAGCGACCAGATTTTTATTTCCCTACAGCAACATTTACTTGTTGGCAGTTTGCTGGACTTTGCAATTCTGCCTTAATTGTATTGTCAACATCCAAGCACAAATTAACTTTTGAAAAATCTGTGCCCATGTAACACAGCTGCATGTAACTTAGCTTCTTTGTATGACACCAAGTAAGGATATTAGCTAACTGGAATCGTTATTGACTTCTCAAAGTTGTCAGGCTTGAGGAGTCAAATAAAATCCTATCAGTAAAATAATAGCACTATAACAGGATGTGTCAGCAGTGCCTCAGTCATCACATTTACAGGAGGAGATAAATGTTAGGCTACCCTTGTTTCATTGTTCCAGCTCCCTGCAGGCCAGCACAAATGTAAAACCCAAAGGTTGTGAACTCAGGACTCTGCAAGATGGAGAACTTAACAGCCATCCACAGCAAGAAAAGGGGAGAAAAAAAGAATGCACAGTGGGTGGCACATGATGCCAGGCATTAGAAAGCCTGGAGTCAGAGGCCAAAAGAAGATAAATGCGCAAAAGGATACATTCACTCAGTAGACTGTGCTTCTAAAGGGGAAGCGTACAGGAAAACGTACTTGATAAAAAGGATAACAGACTAGACAAGATAAAAGGAAGAGAGGAACTCGGGTGGGTTATTTAGTGACATGGGATTTCCAGATGCCAGCTGCCTTAATAATTATGGTGTTATTTTCATCTTTGCTACATGACATTTCCCAGCACAAACATCAACAGAAGCAAATAAGTCAGATATATCAGTTGCTGGCCAGTAGTTCTGCCTATGTAGGGGCCATGGAAAACTACAGTGCTGGGCCGAAATTACGCATTAGCGTAATTACGCATCGTAATTCACTACAAATGCACCGTAAGCGTTGCGTGTAAGGTTACGGTATTACGCGTAATTAATTACGCGTAGACCGTAGGTTACGTTATTACGCGTAACAAATTACGCGTAAGACAGTAAACTCCCATTGAAATTACACAGTCTGCCGTAATCGCGTAATATTACGCTCCCGTATAATATAAAAAAGCAGCCGACTTTAAGGGTTAATAGCAAAGCCCCCTTAAGTGCTAAGAGCCTCAAATTTGGAGAATATATTAGGGAGATCAGAAGGAATAAGAGGAACATTTTTTTTTCAAAAAGACCTTATAGTTTTTGAGAAAATCGATGTTAAAATTTCAAAGGAAAAATATATACATTTAAAAACCAGCCGACTTTAACGGTTAATAGCAAAGCCTGCTTAAAATTTAGGAACACCAAATTCACAGGGTATATTAAGGGGATCAGTGGGAATAAGAGGAAACATTTTTTTCAAAAAGACCTTATAGTTTTTGAGAAAATCGATTTTTAAGTTTCAAGGGCAAAAATGTCTTTTAAATGCGGAAAATGTCAGGTTTTTTTGCACAGGTAACAATAGTGTTTTATTTTCAAAGATTCCCCCAAGTGGGAAGAGTTTTACTTACTTCGTTCTGAGTGTGGGAAATATAAAAAAAAAAACGACGTGGGGTCCCCCCTACCAGACCTCTTTAACCCCTTGTCCCCCATGCAGACTGGGATAGCCAGAATGCGGAGCACCGGCCATGTGGGGCTCCGCACCCTGACTATACCAGCCCGCATGGTCCATGGATTGGGGGGTCTCAGAAGGGGAGGGGCAGCCAAGCTTTCCCCCTCCGAGCCCTTGTCCAATCCAAGGACAAGGGGCTCTTCTCCACCTCCGATGGGCGGTGGAGGTGGAGGCCGCGATTTCCTGGGGGGGGGGGGGGGGGTTCATGGTGGCATCTGGGAGTCCCCTTTAAAAAGGGGTCCCCCAGATGCCCACCCCCCCTCCCAGGAGAAATGAATATAGAGGTACTTGTACCCCTTACCCATTTCCTTTAAGAGTTACAAATAAATAAACACACAAACACATAGAAAAAGTATTTTAATTGAACAAAAAACATAACCACGAAAAAAGTCCTTTAATATTCTTAATTAACCATTAATACTTACCTGTCCCTTTAAAAGCCAGTTCCCACGCAATATCCTCGGAAATATACTAATCAGTTACAATGTAACAAAGTTGTTACAATGTAACAACTTTGTTACTTTGTAACTCCACCACACCCGACGTCACTCGCCGCTCACCCGCCGGCCGCCGCATACACTAACGCTAAGTCCCCGCCGGCTCCCGCCGCCTCCCGCCGTTCACTCCGCCCACACCTGTCACCCATATACATGCTGGCACCCATGAGTGCCAGCATGTATATAGGTGACATGTGGGAGAGGCGGGGAGGGCAGCGAGAGCCGGCGGGGACTTAGCGTCCTGCACCCAACAGAGCTCTGAGCTATATAGCTCAGAGCTTTCTAAAGCATCTTTGTATTTGGGCTCCGAGGAGCCCCATTGGTCCTTAGCAGACCAATGGGGTTCCTTCAAATCAGAAGGAACCCCATTGGTCTGCTAAGGACCAATGGGGCTCCTTGGAGCCCAAATACAAAGATGCTTTAGAGAGCTCTGAGCTATATCGCTCAGAGCTCTGTCGGGTGCAGGACGCTAAGTCCCGCCGGCTCTCGCTGCCCTCCCCGCCTCTCCCACATGTCACCTATATACATGCTGGCACCCATGGGTGCCAGCATGTATATGGGTGACAGGTGTGGGCGGAGTGGACGGCGGGAGCCGGCGGGGACTTAGCGTTAGTGTATGCGGCGGCCGGCGGGTGAGCGGCGAGTGACGTCGGGTGCGGTGGAGTTACAAAGTAACAAAGTTGTTACATTGTAACAACTTTGTTACATTGTAACTGATTAGTATATTTCCGAGGATATTGCGTGGGAACCGGCTTTTAAAGGGACAGGTAAGTATTAATGGTTAATTAAGAATATTAAAGGACTTTTTTTGTGGTTATGTTTTTTGTTCAATTAAAATACTTTTTCTATGTGTTTGTGTGTTTATTTACTTTTAACTCTTAAAGGAAATGGGTAAGAGGTACAAGTACCTCTATACTCATTTCTCCTGGGAGGGGGGGTGGGCATCTGGGGGACCCCTTTTTAAAGGGGACTCCCAGATGCCACCATGAACCCCCCCCCCAGGAAATCGCAGCCTCCACCTCCACCGCCCATCGGAGGTGGAGAAGAGCCCCTTGTCCTTGGATTGGACAAGGGCTCGGAGGGGGAGGGGAAAGCTTGGCTGCCCCTCCCCTTCCGAGACCCCCCAATCCATGGACCATGCGGGCTGGTATAGTCAGGGTGCGGAGCCCCACGCGGCCGGTGCTCCGCATTCTGGCTATCCCAATCTGCATGGGGGACAAGGGGTTAAAGAGGTCTGGGAGGGGGGACCCCACGTCGTTTTTTTTAAATATTTCCCACACTCAGAACGAAGTAAGTAAAACTCTTCCCACTTGGGGGAATCTATGAAAATAAAACACTATTGTTACCTGTGCAAAAAAACTGACATTTTCCGCATTTAAAAGACATTTTTGGCCTTGAAACTTAAAAATCGATTTTCTCAAAAACTATAAGGTCTTTTTGAAAAAAATTTTTTTCCTCTTATTCCCACTGATCCCCTTAATATACCCTGTGAATTTGGTGTTCCTAAATTTTAAGCAGGCTTTGCTATTAACCGTTAAAGTCGGCGGGTTTTTAAATGTATATATTTTTCCTTTGAAACTTTAACATCGATTTTCTCAAAAACTATAAGGTCTTTTTGAAAAAAAATGTTTTCCTCTTATTCCTTCTGATCTCCTTAATAAATTCTCCAAATTTGAGGCTCTAAGCACTTAAGAGGGCTTTGCTATTAACCCTTAAAGTCGGCGGCTACCTAACATTGATCCATGCGTCAACTTTTCTGCTTGGCAGCATGACCTTACGCATTAATTGCTAGTAGTAATTTACGCGTAAGCCAATAACGTAACAACCTGAATTACGGTATTCTTACGCGTAATTGCGTAAGGGCTATGCGTAATTACAGACATGTACCGTAAATGAATGTCTACGCCGTAAGCGTAATTCCGTAATGCGTAATAGCGTAAAATTACGCGTAATGATCCGTAAGCGTAGTTTTTTTCATTACGCCCAGCACTGGAAAACTATTATGCCGACTAAAAGGAAAAACTGAACTGAGCTCACAGCAACCAGTTAGGTCATTTCTTTTATCACGTAAACTACCTTAGTAAAATGTAAATGTAAAGTTAGTATATGTATATATATTGATTTGAGGGGTAGGGAACAGTGTACTGACAGGCAGTGAAAGCACATGTATACCATGTACATAAAGTTCAGTTGAGCTGCAGATACCTTATTAAGCAGAAGGACGTACATTTAAAAGCACTGCTAGGAAAACTGTGCATGAGTTATTGTAATTTTACCGATATTCAACTATTACGGTACATTTTATTAGTAGAATATTGGTGGTGTTAACAATATTCTATTATCACCTATCTTAGCCTATTCTTACACTAACCCTTCCTTGCATGTATGCCTAGCCTTAACCTCCCCCCTCCCTATGCCTTACACTTATCACCCCCATCTATGACTAACACTAACCTTCACCCTTCCTAACAATAGCACTGCTGCTAACCATTGTTCCCAGTGCAAAATTTCAGTACAGAAGTATAGCCACTTTTTAGATGGTAAAGCCCCTATTCAGAAGTATTGCGGCCAAATAGCTGCAATTTAAATGGTACAGCCGGTATACAAAAGTATTGCGGCCAAACAGCCCTATTTAGATGGAACAGCTGCTATACTGTAATTGATGC
This sequence comes from Hyperolius riggenbachi, assembly GCF_040937935.1. Taxonomy (NCBI): domain Eukaryota; kingdom Metazoa; phylum Chordata; class Amphibia; order Anura; family Hyperoliidae; genus Hyperolius; species Hyperolius riggenbachi. Next base: position 409,231,571 of record NC_090646.1, on the reverse strand, counting down.
AAATTAGCTGCTTCTTAGATGGTACAGCCACTATACAGAACGATTGGAACTATTGCAGCCAAAAAGTTGTTATTTAGATGGTACAGCTGCTATACAGAAGTAGTGGCTAAATAGCCACTATGTTTTACTGCGCCCAAATTACACAGACCTATTTAGATGGTCCAGCTGCTATATAGAAGTAGCGGCTAAATAGCTGCTACGTTGATGGTACAGTCACAGCCAATATATCCAGAAATAGCCACTATGTTGATTGTACAGCTGCTATGAAGAAGTATTGCAGTGAATAAGTCACTATTTCAGTGGTACAGCCTCTGAAAAGAATTATTGCGCCAAAATTAACAGCTGACACTGAAATGTTCTTGCGCTATTACTGATATTTCCTGTTCCATGGAGAAGGACGTTGCACTGTTGAGGGCTAAATAAAGTGTGAGACAGCCGACTGCAAATCAGGTCTTACAGCTTTGGAAATTAGAGTGTGCTATAAACCAGAGGTTTCAGATGTATGCTGGCTTTTTGAAGACATGATTTGTACAATGAATCATTTTCCTGAAGCGATGTACTATGGGATTGACTTCTTGCTCAACCAAAGCAGAATGGCAAAATATTACTTCTAATAGTTTGATTAGTGAAAAAAAGCCTCTACATTCTTACTAAACTGACTTCACCTTTCCCCTGTAAGCTTGTAGAGGCTTATGATGCTTGAATTCTGATTGGCTGGATTTTTTTTAACCACTTCAGCCTACAGTGTCGAAAATCGTATGCATCCGAGCAATGTTCACCGCCCATTTATTCACCAATAACTTTATTGCTACTTATCACAATTAATTGATCTATATATTGTCTTTTCCGTCACTAATTAGGCTTTCTTTGGGTAGTACATTTTGCTAAGAATTATTTTTTTCTAAATCCATTTTAACAGGAAAATTAAGAAAGAAATGGAAAAAATGCATTTTTTTCAGGTTTTTGGCTATTATAGTTTAAAATTAATACATGCTACCGTAATTAAAACTCATGTATTTTATTTGCCCATTTGTCCCGGTTATTACACCGTCGAAATTATGTCCCTATCACAATTTATGGCGCAGATATTTTATTTAGAAATAAAGGTGCATTTTTTCAATTTGCGTCCATCACTATTTACAAGCTTATAATTTAAAAAAATATAATAAGATACTCTCTTGACATGTATATTTAAAAAGTGCAGACCCTTAGGTAACTATTTATGTTGTTTGTTATTTTTTATTGTAATTTTATTTATTTTATTAAAACATGTATTTGGGTAATTTTTGGTGTGGGAGGGAAACAGATAATTTTAAATGTAAAATAATGTAATGTACTGTGAAAAATGTATGTGGGTGCAGTATACTATTTGGCCACAAGATGGCCACAGTCAAAAAAGTCCTGGAGCGTACGATCATGCTACCAGGAACTACAAGGAGGCCGTGAAACTGTTTTTTTTTGCAGAAATACAGCGGTCTCTGATTAGAGAGTGGCGGTTTATCTGCGGGGGACTTAGATCGGTGAATGGGAATTATATTCCCATTCACTGATCGGGGGGGGGGGGGGGGTAACACCAGGCAGCGGGATCGCGCGCCTCAGGCAGCGGCAGCTGCACAGTCTATCTGGACGGATATATCCATCCAGATAGACTTAAGTGGTTAAATACTCAACATTTACTATAATTACCCATTGCGCCAAATAATTCCAAAGGGTCCACACACTCTAATATACCAAGTCCTGTTTTATTCAGTAAACGTGACACATAACCATTCCAAAACCAACGAGATGTTTTGAGGCCCTGAGAATGGTAACCATTCTGTACTGTTTCCTTAACACAGGGGACCCCTCGGGGCCCCGAAACTAGTCGTTGGTTTTGGAATGGTTATGTGTCACGTTTATTGAATAAAACAGGACTTGGTATATTAGAGTGTGCGGACCCTTTGGAATTACTTGGATTACATTATGGGTCCTGCATCTAACGAGTGGTGTGGGACACTTTCTCTGTGTACTGCAGTGCACCAAGTAATCCGAACAGCGCAAGGATCATTGGGAAACACATTTTATCAATAAAGATTTGATATACCATATTTATACTACAATGTGCTAAGAAAATTATTCATTGCATTCTCCTGGAAATCATCTGCAGTTTTCTTACCTAAAAACTGTTGATGGTGTTGGCTTTGGGCAATTACAGTCTGCTCAACAGAAGCACCGGTTTGTTGTCCACTTCCTGCAAATCCATCTCCTACTCCATCCACTTTCTGCATAGGCTTATACCTATCAAATGAAAAAAATGTACAATAAGCATTTTTAATATTTAAAGTGGAATATAACCCTGCATTTCAACTTTGCTCTAAAACATTATTTACAGTATATTATATGCAACCAGCATTTTTTTTTTTACTAGACCAGCATTGGAAGGGTTACACAGGGCTTTAAAGTTCCTTTAGATTTCTGCAGACGCATCCAAAGCTGAAAAGAGATACATTTTGTTTACAGAAATGTATCTAAGTGTTTAATGTGACTCATCTCTCTGACTGAGAAGGAGCTTGGAGGACTGCCAAAGAGTGTGTAACTGTTTATCAATAGATACATAGAATGTAACAATCTGAACTTCTGCATATCTCTCCACGGAACTTGAAACGTCTGTGTTTAACCCTTCCAATGCTGGTCTAGTAAAAAAAAAATGCTTTTTGCATATAATATGCTGTAAATAATATTTTAGAGCAAAGTTGAAATGCAGGGTTATATTCCGCTTTAAACTTGCCTAAACCATTAGTACAAATTTGATGGTAAACTATTTATCTCAAGCAGTAGTAAAACACCTAAGGGTAGAGAGAAAATGATTAACACAGCCAGCCACAACATAACTTCCATGGACGTTCTCTGTAGTAAAATTGAATTCCTGACGGATCCCTATTCACTTACAAATACATGTAGAGGAGTTTGTAGACACTAAGTGGTTCACTAATTGAGATGGCGTCACTGACTGAATGATACCATTGGTGAACTACCTTACCTGAGTTTAGCGGTTGCTAAAAATCTCAGTGTTGAGCAAACTGAAGTACAATAATTATCTAGCACAATTCAGCTCAATTCAACTGACATAACACACACTGTAATCAACCAATTGCTGCTTTTATTTGTATCCAGTGGATCACTAACTCAAAATTACATGGGTTAGATTATATTCTCGTCAAAAGAGGTGGATACTAAGTGTACATATTGAAGGTTTCAAGAATGATGAATGGGATATACTGTAGAAAGGAATTACAGAGAAAGAAAAAGTCCTAATTGAAAAGACTGTGAGGAGGTGGCCTAAGTGAAAAAACGAGCTCATGTGTAGAAGGAAATTTGTAGTGTAGTGCGTAGATAAGTGATGACATACGTATATGGAAGGTACAAACAGCAAAATGCTTTACTGATTAAGAGCTTAAAGTGAACCTCCAGACTAAAACTCTATTCAGCAGCACTGAAAAGGCTTGGTGTTTCTTTAACAGTTTCACAGCATCAGAACTTTGTTTTTCTTACCCAAGCCTCATTTTTAGCTGCACAGAAAAAAACTGCCTGGGCATTTTTCCTATGATGTTGTGCAAAGCATAATGGGATTTCTGATGTTGTTGTTCTCATTCTGCTGTTTTGGTGCAATTTTTTTATTTTTAGATTTTGAATTTGAGATTTGAAGCCTAGCGCGTGCAGCTGGGATTGGTGATCAGGACACAGGACACTTGGAACTGTGTCTCATGCTCCCTGTCACCTCCTTTCAACCAAAAAGATGGCAGCCCCCATGAAAAAGATGGCTGCACCCATGAAATCTCAAACATTTGCCTGTTCTTTGAAAACAGGGTGGGAAAGAGATATCTTTCTTTTACCTATCTATTTTAGTTAACATAACTAATGTAACTTAATGAGAGTATGTTTGTTTAGGCTGAAGTTCCCCTTTAAAGCATACCTGAAGTGACAGGAATATGGAGACTGACCTATACATTTCATTATAAACTATGCAAATTGTCTGGCTGTCCTGCTGATTTTCTGCCTCTCATACTCTTAACCATAGACCCTGAACAAGCATGTAGATCAGGTGGCTCTGACTAGAGTCTGACTGAATTAGCTGCATGCGTTTCATGATTTAGACACTACTGTACTCAATGAGATCAGCAGGACGGCCAAGCAACTGGAAGTGTTTAAATGGGTTAACAGCACAGTTGAGGAAATACTAGAGTGCAGTCAGTGTGTTGGTAAGCCAGAGGAGGAATCACATTAATCAAGAGATGATGATGAAGGAGCTACCGTAGCATTTTTCTAGTACCATGTGTATGGAGGTGACAAGTATGGGATATTTCTGAAAGAAATATGACAAAAGGTTGTTGATGAGTGAATGTGAGCTTTGAATGCATAACAAGGTCACACAACAGATGAAGCAGACAATTTCAGTCAGGGTCACAAAATATTATAATAGGATCAGAAGCTGGGATGGAAAAATAGATGTGTGCATTACTTGCATAAATGTGATACTGATATACTACCTGCATAAGTGTGATAGACAGTATTAATGTGCATTACCTGTATAAGTGTTATATACAGTATTAATGAACTTATTAGCTGCCCAGAGCCATACAAAATAAAACTTAAAAGGAGTCCAAGAATAGTGCCTTTTGGTACACCAAGAGAAAGCAAACTTTGGAAACAGTTACATTAAAGAGGAACTCCAGTGAAAATAATGTAATAAAAAAGTGCTTCATTTTTACAATAATTATGTATAAATGATTTAGTCAGTGTTTGCCCCTTGTAAAATATTTTAAATCCCTGATTTATATTCTGACATTTATAACATGGTGACATTTTTACTGCTGGCAAGTGATGTAGCTGCTGCTTGCTGTTTTGGAAGTTGGAAACCACTGTAAACAGCTATTTCCCACAATGTAACAGGGTTCACAGACAGGAAACTGGCAGAAGTACCTCGGTACTCAGAGCTTCTTGTGGGAGGGGTTTCACCACAATATCAGTCATACAGAGCCCCCTGATGGTCTGTTTGTGAAAAGGAATATATTTCTCATGTAAAAGGGGGTATCAGCTACTGATTGGGATAAAGTTCAATTCTTGGTCGGAGTTTATCTTGAAAGGGAACCTGAAGCGAGTAAATTTATTTAAAAGAAACACGTGATGTAGCTGCAAATACATATTACATACTAACCTCACCGTCAGTTCCTCTCAGAGGCTTACCATTTTCTTTTTACAGTGATCCCTTCCAGTTCTGACAATATTTTGTCAGACCTAAAATATACCAGTTGCTGTCAGTTATATATCAGCAGCTGTCAGTTAAAACTGAATGTGCAAGTTAATGTCCATGTTTCCCTATAGCTCAAGTAGGTGACATTACAGTTTAACAGTGTGCTGACCAGGAAGCTGCTATGGGGTAATGGCCATTTTTAAAATGGAGGACGGAAAATTCCATTGATCATAGTGGACAAATGGGACGCAGGAGAGGAGAAAGAGATTGAGGAGTAGACTACACAGGAGGCAAGTATGACCCGTGTATGGTTATTTTGACTTTTTATTTTCAGTTCAGGTTCTCTTTAAGATTGACAAACAGTAAAAAGTCCAGCCAGAAAGTTAAAAGGAAATTCAAGGGGATACAGCACTCAGTGGTCAACCATTTTAAATATGGAGTATGGAGAAGAAGCCTTCAAATAATGCAGTCAGTAGATCATTGTCAGCTTTGGTAGGGCCAGTTGTAGGGCTGGTTCACACGGGCTTCTGGACAGCGTCTCAGCTAAATGCAGAAAAGCATTTAGTGTCCTTCTGCGGCTTTTAATGACTATAGTCATTTTTCACCCCAGCGGGACACAGAGGCGCGACGCTAAGTAACCCTGGAAGCTGCATGTTGCTTTTAGGATTGCCTGAATGCAGTGTTCATGCAAATAATGGTAAACGAAGGTAAAGACGTTGCTCAGTCACTGGATTGGGCAGCGATTTAATGACCAATGCCGTAGCCAGCGGTACACATCCTGCAATCAATCGTGTGAACCACCTCTTAGTTAAGGATTATATTAAAGGGAATTGAGCAGGATGATATAGAGATTTATAAGACAATTCTAAATGGATAAGTTACCCAAATAATCTGGATGCAAATAGCCAGCTGGAAAGGGCCGTGGATCCAAAAGAGAGTTCTCTGAATACTTCTGCCTTTCTTAACATGAAAACGTTGACTCTATTAGCATTTCACTACAATGTAATCTTGTCAGTTTATTTGGGAAAATAGTTTTTAAAAATATTTTGTAGCAAAATAACTTACAAAAATATAATTAATAATTGAATATAAAAAATCCACGCACTTTGCTGTCAAATCTTTATAGAGCCAGGAATGAAATCTTAGACGTTGCATTAAATCAAAATATACTGTTGTGGTTCAATGTTGCTCATTGTTGACCACTACTATGGTAGTAAAATAAAATAGTAATTACGGTAAAAAAACACCCACACTTCAGCTTAAATAAAGCATTCTGCAAAACCCAAAGACAATGCAACTGTCTATAGTGAAAATATGTCAAGCCTAAGAATAGCCAAACCTTAGTTTTATGATTTACACCATTTTTAAAATATACCCTGAGGCAGCATAGTGATTCTACAGCACATGAATTACTGTACTATGGAGATCTAAGCCCACATGAGAATGGATGTCCACCCACTTAGATGACATTAAAAGGCATCAGAACACAGTCAACAAACTCTAATTAAAAACTTCCAGTAAAAGCTCAATTAAGCTGCTGGAAGAGAAATGAAGGGAGAAAAAAAAACATGATACTTTAAATATTACCCTTGAGCATGATGCACAAGATTATACTCCATGCAGACTACCATAGTTGACTACACATGCAAGCAATTTTTTTTTTAACCATGAATCTGTGCACAATTATCGTGCCTGCTGCATTTTTCATGCCTTCGCAGGTAAATTGCATAGCAATCACATCCCTATGCGATTTTTTCATGATTCGCTATTCAAAATATTTTCCTGGCCCTTTTTTCTTCCATAGGAAAACATATTGCACCGCAGTTATATACCTAATGGACTGGATGAAAATCTGAGTAGAATCATCATAGTGGAAAATCGCAACTGAATTGCAGCGTAATCGTGTTTCTCAGTGGAAAACAACCCCTAAAGCAGGGGTGTCAAACACAAAGTAGGCCAACATTTGGCACTGGGACCAAGCTGTGGGCCAACCTCAATTTGTAGTGGCCACCTCCATCCCTTATAAAGTTCACTGGTGTAAAATGCCACCCCTATACAGTTCGCCGGTGTCTAATGCCTCTTCTCTCCCTTATACAGTTCCCTTGTGCCCAGTGGTCCTCCCTCCCCTATACAGTTCCCTGGTGTTCAGTGGTCCTCCCTCCCACCCCTTAACAGTATCCTGGTGTCTAGTGGTCCTCTTTCTCCCCTCTACAGTTCCCTGGTGTCTAGTGGTGCCCCTCCCATCATTAAACAGTCCCCTGGTGTTTAGTATTCCCCCATCGCTCCCCTAAAAGTCTCATGATGTCTAGTGTTCCCCTCTCTCTCTTATACTGTTCACTGGTGTCTAGTCCTTTCCCCTTCTCTCCCAATATGGTTTCCTTGATGATCCAGGGCTTTACCTCCAATATAGCTTCCCTGGTGGTCTAGAGTGGGCCAAACATAATGCAAAGTGATTAAATGGCTTGAGGGCCAAACTTGTTGGCTCTGTGGGCCAAATTTGGCCCCCGAGTTGGAGTTTGACATGTATGCCTTAAAGTGAATGCTGCAAATTGCTACTTCTCCACAAGAAATCTGGGCCTTTTTATTATCCACCCAATCTTTTCTGCCTATAATGCTTTTCTGCCTATTCTTGCCAATAATGAAGATCATGTTAGGTAGGCCATATCCCATTTGCACAATGGCAGGGTCAGGCAGGCGAGAGAGGCTCCAGCCTCAGGGCGCAGTGTAGGAGGGGGCTCACAACTCACTCAGCTATCATTCCCCTATTGTGTTTGAACTAAAGCAATAGAAATAAGAAAAGGGGATACATGGCAGTGACTGCTAGGCAAATAACTAGAGATTAAGGTATTGTGGGGGTTGGGGACCCTGGGGCACCTCTTAGCCAAATAGCGATTTGTTTGTGATGGCTAGGGTGGGAGGAATGGAGAGGATGCAGGAGGACCTTGATCCAGCTCTGCATAATGGTTTTAGAGCTCTTGAAGCATTCAGCAAAGGAAATAAAGCTTTTGACTAAAAACAAAAGAACGTATTTAATAATGTACAGATTTCACAAAAACAATTATTTCACAAATAAATATCTAATACCTGCATTGGTACAGGATGTCATTTAATTGCCATTTGGATGCAGGAAGGTGACCTATCCCCAGAAAGAAATATTGGAAACGATTTCCAAGTAATATATATGTATATGATAAAGCTCTATTTCAAATGAGTGTTCAGGCACTAGGCAATATGAGATACCTCCATAAAAATTCAAATGACAAAATTATTTATCTGGGTCTCTCCAGCTGGCAATCTATGATAGACATTATTGGTTCTGCTTAAAAAAAAACATGTTTTTTTTTTATTCTGCTAAACTTTTTTTTTTTTTTTGACAAACACTGTCATAAATGTATAACTCCAATAAACGTAAATATAACATAAACCATTTCCACCCTGTTTTCTAATTTAATGTTACAATTGACATTACCATTAAATTTGCAACCAAGTATTTAAATTGCCATTCAGTTTCTATTTTGCTTCTGTACAACTATGCAGACAGTGCATAGAGCAGCATTTTGCAATAGTGACTGGGAAACTCTACCTGGGATGAACTGAATTTTCAATATGTACTCCTCAAATTTCAGTCTTCTTCCCCCAAATCACAGGAACCTAAGGTGCCCTAATGGAAGCTGCAAGACAGTCTTGCTTAAATGGTTGTAAACAAAGGACCTTAAAAATATCCCTGTGGTGGGTCATTACAACCCTATCTGGCAGTAAAACTGTACAGTAAACAGCGTTACCTTATCTGCTGTACTAGCTGTTCTTATTAATAAAGCTATGCCCATTTTTCACTTCTACTCCATCTCCTCACCCACTTATTGTTATTACTGGTCTCTAGTGTCATCACTGCCTGACCTTTGCACCAATACTGAGGCCAGGCAAATATCACAAGGACTAGGAAGATAACAGTCAAGTCAATGGTCTGGCAGACCTGTATTATGACTACAGTGGCTCACAAAGGCTCAGCAGAATCCATGTGACATCATGCAGTGTTGCTGAGATAGTAAGTCTATATACTATACAGCTTTACTGCCAGACGAAGACGGGGTAGTGACCCACATGGACATTACCTTTCACATGAGTTGTCCTGTCAGTTATAGTGGACAGCAACTGACACAGTTAAAAAGGGCCCTAGGGCTTTCAACTTCCAGAGAGTAACATGGGCAAAATAATCTGTGACAGATTGGAGGAAGTATATAAAAAAGGTGTGTGTAGCAGTGTTAAAAAGGCTGTGGCGGCTGTCCTCTGAAGAAAATTGGTGCTCACGGTGTGATGGTGGAGCTTGCAGAAAGCATGCTTACGAAACACAAAACTCGTGCTCTATGTGTACTTCCCCAGCAGAGGATATTCAGCGGCTTATACTGTGAGATGAAATAATCATTCATTCAATTAGTCCCTGAGAGAACCCTCGCCACAATAATGGAAGCCTTAAAAATAATGTCAAACAGAGATCAGTCATCTATTCCGATTCAAGGTGTTCATTTTCCACAAGCACTCTCAGAAGTGCTGGGGTCCATGACGGTAGAGGACCACAAGTGCCACTTTATTGACCTGCAAACCATGTACATACAAACCACTGAAATGTTATGGGAAAAAGCTAAATGGCAGAGGGAAAAGAAACACAGATGTACTACTGTGACTGTGTCAACACTTACAGTTGTAATTGGCAGAGTTTCAATGGCAGCAGTATGTCATTACTAATACATTTACAAAGATTTTACAAGGAATGAGAAAGACTTCATCAAGAAATAAAGCACTAAGTTATTAAAAATCATTAACCAGATAACAACTGAATGTTCCCATTAGGTGTACTTTGTTGTAGATTGTTAACATGGCTGGATTTCCACACAATCCACATAGGTTGAGGCCTTGGGCGGCAGAAGAGCTGGGGTGGTGCTGCAGCTGGCAGCAGATCAGCTGTTTTAGTATTTAGCTGTCTGCACAGCGATGTCCTTCTCCTCCTGGAGTTAGTCATGCACACTCTGCTGTCCGCCCCTCTCCTCCACTCTGACACTGAGAGAAGGACTGAGCAGAGCAGACCAGGGAGTTGAGGAGGATACACACACAAGACACATAGCTATGCGGGTGGAGGTGGCACTGTGAGGATCAAGGAGGTGGGGTGGAGTGGGGATTCACTTCCACCACACACTGCCTTATTCTAAGCTGCTTCAGTACACGAGAAATGAATGTTTCCTCAATACTGCCCCATCATCTGTCTGTACTATAAATTCACCCCCTCTGGAGTGAACACATGGGCGCCAATCTCTGCCCTCTACAAGGGACTGAGCTATCTCCCTCTCTTCTCCTCCCTCAAGCCTGTGAGTAACAGGAGGTTACTTGCACTATTTTTGTAAGTGAATCAACCCCTTTGATCTGGCTAAACAAACCCAGAACACAGAGCAGTGAATTTTTCTGCAATTATATGTGGAATAAAGACTTTTCATGGTGTGCTGTACAAGAGTTTGAGTCTGCTTTAACAGGGCTTGACAGACATTATTTCACTTTATGTGGGCAGAACCATAGTGTCTCTTAGAAGTCTTGTCAGGTAGGATAGACCAAGATGGTCTGCAGCTATGTGAATAGATGAAGAGCTGTAAGATATTGAATACATTTTTGATACATTGGGAATCTAATTCTGCTGCTCTTTCACCAATGACTAAAGTAGCAGAGAATTATAACATTTTTAGGCTGGTACACACGGACATCCGCCCGGCTTCCAGCTGCGTCTCAGCGGAAGCACGTTCTGGCTTTCGGCGGGGGAAAGTAGCCTTGGTGGTCCAGGGTCGCCTCAAAGTCGGGAAAAATTCTGATTAGAACGACGCGTTCACACAAACACCCGCCGGTAAAAGCCCAGGACAAACGCTCCCATTCACTTGAATGGGAGCGTCCAACAACGAGTCCCGGACGCTGATGGTAAAGGTATGGCGGATGTCTGTGTGAATCAGCTCTTTATATTATGAGTCCTTTACTGGTAGGACTGTACCCACTGCACGTACGTACCTTTGTTTCTGCTGCATGGGTTGCTGTCTCATAGCCATATATTGCATGTCCTCTTGTAACCGATTAAGAGGGGAATCTGGCTTGACACGAATCCCATAATAATGATACTTGGAGTTGCCTCTTTAGGAAAGAGGGAAAAAATATTTTCAAGTTGATAAATTAATATTACAATAAACGATTTATCAGGTAATTATTTACACAGTTTACTACAAAACAATACATCTACATTTCCAAAAATGGTCATTATTAGTGTAAATACACAAAAAAAATCTCAAAAGTGTGCACACACGGCAAGATAATGTCTACTGCATGATTCTAATTATGGAGAGCATGATTAGGTGCAAGTCTTATAATCTATTAAGTGCTGAGTGTCAGCATGAAAGCCTTACAAATAAGCAAGCTAATAATAATTGCCAGACCCAGGGATTATATTTACTTTATAACAGAAAGGGTAGAATACCTCATTTTGAAAGAAACATATTCGGACTGATTGGATGATATTTAAGGCAGTTGTCGGTGGTTTGCAGTAATACTACTAATCTCTCCTTTATTCATAGTGAAATGATACGCTACACTGATTCTAATTAGTTTAAAATACACAACTCTTAATTTATGGGTGTTCAGGAAACGTCAGTATTGAATGAATAATGTAATGAAATGTCAAATGATCAAGCTTCTCTCTTTTTTTCAAGTTTTCTTATATGATCAAGGATGGTTTGGTTAGCGATTTTCAGAATAGCACGATGGACAGATTATTATAACTACAAGTATATGAACAGTTGCTACAGCTATTATAAAAGAAAGCACATTTTATTTGACTATTGATGATTTATCTCCACTTCACTTATTCTGAACAGTGTTATTAAAAGTTCAGGAAACTTGCTGTGAGCAAGCTGTGCAAATAACCAGGTAGGAATTGTTGGCAATGCTGTGCTGTTCTAATTGTGAAATATGTTTCTAGACAAGACAAAGCACAGATCATTTATACTGTGCTTTTTTCCTGGCAAACTCAAAGGGCCGGAGTTGTAGCCACTAGGGTGCGCTCAGTAGGCAGTAGAAGTGTTAGGGAATCTTGCCCGAGGTCTCCTCATGGAATAGCTGCTAGCTTACTGAACAGGAAGAGCCAAGATTCAAATCCTGGTCTCCTGTGTCAGACAGAGCTCTACAGGGGGGAACAAGGATTAAGGGGTGGGTCAGCACCAAACGACTGTTAATCGTAAATCTTAAATGGTTGAGAAATTGAGTGTGCAGAACCAGATCCTAAACTTATGGAATAAACCAAGGAGGAAGGAGAGGGTCTGTATAGAAACCGCACCACTCATGAATTCATAGAATATCCAAAATCTTTATTTTGTACCAAAAGTCAATATAAAATGTAAAAAACAGAGGGGGTAAGAAGAGTACTGCATATTTAAAGTCAGTAAATTCTACTGAGGATCTATTGCAAAACTGATGTTTTGATAATCTGCTAGAGTGTTTTTTTTTCAGAATTTGTGAATATTAACACATATTGTGTTTTCTTTTCACTGTTAATCAGTTTGAATTTTCGGCACTTAAAATTATACTACCGAGTAGTATACATTATACTACCGATAATCGATTAGATCACTATATATTATACTACGGATTAGATCACAATATATTTTATTACTGATTTTGACTGTCCCCATTTAAAAGATATTTACTCCCCTTTGAAAATCAACATATTGTTGGAAAGTCGAGAGTCTAGGCTTTCATTTGCAATATGTCCCACATTGGTGCAATGCATGGTTCCTGAGTTAGGGGGTGTTGAATGAGGATTGTCCACTCCTTATAAAGTGGTATTCCCTGCTTTCCTGGAATCATTGTTCCCTTGCCTACTCACTTCGCTTACTGGGCAGCAGGCTTGGTCATCTCTTCGCTCTGACATCTCTTTATTCTAACTCTATGTTTGCTTGGATAGTGGACATTGCACAACAGGACCCTCGCCCCTTCGCTGGGCTTCGGGCTGGAAACTTCGGTTGCCAGGTTAGTGCTGCTGGCAGCCACGTGCAGTGGACATCCCTCGTTCAACACCCTCTAACTAAGGAATGGTGCATGGCACTGACAAGGGCATAATGCAAATAAAAGCCAAGATTCTTAGCTTTCCAAAAATATGTAGATCTTTCAAACAGGGGGCTGTCAAATCCAGTAGATGGAATGATATGTAAGTACCAAATTTTCTTTGCTGGCTTGACACTAGACAGTGGAGATTTGAGTCCGATCCTCAGATTTTTGTACAAGTGACCTGTCTTCTCTTGTTTGATCCTGATGGCTGCTTCTATAGCCCAGCCTTGGAACCGAGTAAGCCGAATACTACACTGTCAGATACACCAATCCAACTGTCAAGTACTAAAACTGACAGATACACTACTGCATCACCTATTTGTGCTGCCTATCTCTATGGCTGTTATAAGACTAATGAGCATTAGTACCTAATTATAGCTAGACATACAGTAGTTAGACATGGTAAACAATTGCTATCTACCTGATATTGATAATTTATCACCTCGCTAAAGTGTGCCATAAGGAACAACATAGTTTTGAACTAAATAAACTGTCTGTTGTTGGTGGTACATGAAGAAAATCATAAATACCAGTTATTCTCTTAACGTAACTAAAGCCTGGATTTATGTAAAATAAATATTTTTAAATGAAATATTTCTACTCCACTGGGAACACGAGTATAAACAGTTTTGGAGGATTATTTAGATCCCAGGAAAATGTGCTCTTTGTAGTCATGCTCAGAGCTTATCTGTTCTCAGCAGGAGAAAAATCAGTCAACTTTCTTTTACAACCATTTCCTAACCATTAGCAAAAATGACTTGCATACTAACCTAGTTCCCAGTCTTCTCGTTCGGAGTCCCATGAATATGGAACGGATAAGTTTTCCAAAAGAGGCAGCATTGACTGGGTCTAGCTTGTGCTCCTGACAGTGTCTAAGGTAATGATTGTAGAGAGTGCTTCTGGGGAGGCTTACTCCTTCAGCAGTTTCATAGTTGTCCAGCAGCCACTGGAGCTGCAAGAAAATGAAGGAACACTCACAATTAGCAGTTCAAGGGTAAAAGAAAACACTAATTAGAGCATTACTAGATCCACATGTCAAAAATGAATACCATACTATGTTGTTTATCAGAATAAAAATTACAAAATTGTTTTCTTTAGGTTTCCATATATGGAGATATATTTTAAAAGACAGGCCACTTAAATAGAACCCAAGGTGGGTTTGAACAATCCTATTAGGAGTAGGACACAGAGGCACATTCTGCATACAATGCCCAGCCTCTGTGTCCTTACAGTGCCCCCCCAGTCACCCCCCCCCCCCCATGCTCTGCTGTCCCCCATAAAAAAAACCACCAGGCTAGCGACACGCAGATTGTCACTAGTCGGCTGTTTACTTATGGCTATCTGTCACCGCCGCTCCCCCGCCTCCTCTATAGCGCGGCTCCCTGCCTGTGTCTCTTCCCTCCCTGCCTACGTAAGCTTCCTCCAATCTGCATGACGCTAGCCTGGAAATTTTTTTTATAGGTGACAGCAGAGCACGGGGGGAGCCTGGGGGGACACTGTGAGGGCACAGAGAATGGGCATTGTATGCAGAATGTGCCTCTGTGTCCTAATAGGATTTTTCAAACCCACCTCGGGCTCTCTTTAAAGGGTACTTAGTAACATAATAACATAAACATCTATATGTAGTCCTGATCCTACTTATCATCACTAGTAGACTGTGTTCCTAAGGATTAAAGGGCACCTGAAGTGAGAGGGATATGAAGACTGCAATATTGTTTCCTTTTAAATAATAGAAGTTGTCTGGCAGCCCTGCTGATATTTCTGGCATCAGCAGTGTCTAGATCAAGCATACAGCTAATCCAGTCAGACTTTAGTCAGAAGCATCTGATCTGCATGCTTGTTTAGGGTTGGTGGCTTATGCTAGGTACACTATACAATTTTCTTGCAGATTTACCTGCCAGATCGATTTTTTCCAACATGTCCAATCTGAATTTTGATCAATTTTCTGATTGATTTCCATAAAAGTGAATGGCAATTGATCGGAAAATCGATCGAAATTCAGATCGGACATGTTGGAAAAAATCGATCTGGCAGGTAAACCTGCCACAAAATTGTATCGTGTGTACCTAGCATAAGAGTATTAGAGGCAGAGGATCAGCAGGACAGCCAGGCAACATGCATTGTTTAAAAGGAAGGAAATAAATATGGCAGTCTCCATATCCTTCTAACTTCAGGAGTCCTTTAAGAATCAAGGGCTCTAAATGGCAGTTTCCCTGCAGTTGGACTGCAGGTAAACTCTCATTAATAAGTAATTAAAGGTTGAAGAAAAATACATCTTAGTGCAGGGAACAGATAACAAGATTTGTGTGTATGGAAGATGAATAACCCTTAAAGGGAACCTAAACTAAGATGGATATGAATTTTTTCTCTTAAAATAATACCAGTTGCCTGACTCTCCTGCTGATCCTGTGCCTCTAATACTTTTAGCCACAGCCCCTCAACAAGCATGCAGATCAGGTGCCCTGACTGAAGTCAGACTGGATTAGCTGCATGCTTGTTTCAGATGTGTGCTTCAGCAGGAAAGCCAGGTAACTGGTATTGTTTAGAAGGAAACATCCATATTCCTCTCAGTTTAGGTTCCCTTTACAAACTAAGCCCAAACTTTAAAAGTTAAATAGCAATCTTTAAATATAAAATAACACTATGAGATACCAGGAAAGTCCTATTATCATTACAACTATAGATACCATTGTTTACCTCATATTTATTTTCACTTCAGGTTTGCTAAATGGAAATTGATGGAAGATCGTAGTACCATACAATGAATAACACAATAATACCATGACTAATGTAACTTTTTTATTTCTATTATTGAAGTCTAGGTTTTCAATTAAAATTATATTAGCAAGAGCAACTGCTTTCATTTAAAACAGCTGGAAATCGTCAGTTTAAATCTTTGTTCCAGTTACCAGAAAGTGCTTCCAATTTCTTCTTCCCCCAAGTGGCTATTTGCTTTATAATTGCATCCTCTAGAGCAGAGTTCCCCAACCCCGTCCTCAAGGCCCACCAACAGTACAGGTTTTGCAGAAAACCACAAACATGCACAGGTGAGGTAATTAGTGTCTCAGCAGAGCTGATTATCTACCTCTGTGGATTTCCACAAAACATGCACTGTTGGTGGGCCTTGAGGACAGGGTTGGGGAACACTGCGGAGGACTAGTTCTATTTGCAAACTGTATACTGATGGACATCTCTATGAGGTTTTTAGATTTCATTGTTTTTACAAAATAAACTCAGTAGACATGTAAAGCTTGGCCAAATAACACTGATAAAAATGGAGGAAGGAAAAGCTACATTGTGCACAATCATAATTGGAGATTTCTTTGAACAGTGCAGAAATATATATGAAAATAGTCTGCATGGACTGTAACAACGACAGGAGTACTGTACCTCAGAAACAAAACCTCCTAAGTGAGCTTTCATCAGGAAAAAAAGACACACATACCGTTTGGTTGCACATCTGAAGTTCTTTTCAAGAGATCTTGATTTTTTTTTTCACCATCAATTCTTTGTGTAAAGAGCTGTGAGAGCCAATGGCCCTGCCTCACTTCTTGAACTTAAACCTGAGAGTAAACCAACTCCTGTTCTGGGAGCTCAGAGGTTGAGATAACCCTTTAACTTGTGGAGCAAGTATCAGACATCACTTTCAAACATCAGTTCTGTAGGTAAGGTAGCTTCAAGAATTTTCAAAATGAAAGATGGCAGCCCCACAAAAGAGAGATCGCATATTCTGCAGTTCTGGCCAGTAATGTGAAAAGCTTTGATGCAATAACAAAATTATGCTGCAATGAAGTAGAAGGGAGGTAGGTTGGCACTCATTCACTGTTGGCTAAGGCAGTGTGACCTGGATTGCTCAGCCGCAATGTGCAACCAACTTGCAGAATCCAATGAGTAGAAGAAAAGCACTGTGCAAAAAAATGTAATGCTTGCTAATTTAATCTTAATGACATGTATTTATGCTTGAAAAAAATATCTGTTTTCCCTTTTGATGTTGCATGTATATACGCTGTCTGTACCACCAGCCTGCAAACTAACAGGATATAAGCCCGACGAAGGCTGAAAGGCCGAAAGCTTGCTTATTTTTATTCATTTTTAGTTAGCCAATAAATGGTATCATCCTGATTTAAAACTTCTTGTTAATTAAATCAGAGTCACATACAGACAGCAACGGCCTAAGGGCCCTTTTCCACTAGCAAACACAATCACAAATCACAAACGCCAGCAATTGCGATTTTTCATTAATTTTGTAATGCGATTGCGATTTTTCATTTGTATTGCATTATCACTATTAAAATCGCTCCAGAAAGCGATTGCGATTTGCAAATCGAATCACTATAGTGGAAAATACTTCTCATGATTTCTATGATAAAGTAGCAACCCTAGCGATTTAAAAATGACTAGTAATATGCGATTTTGCAATTCAGCTGTGCAGTGGATAAAGGCCCTAACAGCCATTTTGCAGGATAAGCAGCTCACTCCCTCAAATAGGTCTCTGAGGAAGCAGGCTGCTTTTCCCGTGAAACAGCTGTTAAGCCATCAGTTACTTCCTGTTACCTTGCTGTCTGTATGTGACTCTGATGTGATTAAATTTGCAAGCATTACGTTTTGGTGCACAAAATGATGCTACTTAGATACATAGCCCATAGCAGTGATAGGCTCAAGTGATTTGCTTTAGGAGGACATGTGGAAGAAATAATGGATTTAAGTTCTGCCAACTGTCTTATGCTTTCATTGTTCGTCATTTGCTTCCCTTTGATGTTTCTGCTGCTGTGCTGTTTGGAGTAATGTAAAGTTCACTGTTACTAGAGCTTGCAAATCTAAGTAACAAGTGCAGGTACAAAGATTAGTAGAAGAAGGAGATTAATGCTCAATTATCTTGATTTCTCAACTGCTAATCTTCTGTTACCAAATTCATGTCATCCTGTTTCCTCAAACTGAGGGTTGGTTCAGACAGACTGCTGCTGGATAATATTTTACTTTGAGCTTTCATTAAAGCCACATAATACTTCATTAATTACCTCCTATTATTTACATCTAAAAAGTGTATCTCAAATTTGCCCCATCCTCGCACAAGAGATTACTAAAAGCAGGGCATCTGCCACCTCCAGAGCCCATAGCACACCTGAGAACAAATTCTGGTTCAAAAAAAGTGTCAACATGACTTAATAGGCTTACTTTCACTTTCCCCTGAAGCTTTACCATGTCCCTGAAAAGACAGGAAGCTGTGTCCTAATCATCTCTAGCTGCAGGGAGATTGCTCTTTAATCCCTGAGACTAGTAGATAAGTAGATTTGTTCTAGTCATCAGAAAGCTGCTGGGCAAAGTCAGGAAAAAATACCATGCATTAGGCATACATACTCCATGACATGACATTTGCCAGACATTGCAAAGTCTTTCATCCTGTGTGGCTGTACACAAGCTAGATTCTTGGCAGAGATGGTCCTCTGCCATGTTTAGTATAGCTTATATACAAGTCTTAAATATGTTTGATGATTCAAAGGGATAGCCTACATACATTGCAACAATATAAGGCAAATAACTGTTTCTCACTGTCAGAAGAACACTAGGAGCTTTGTACTGCATCAAGCACAACAAAGCTGGAAGCAGAGTGATTGATATTAGATCACATACCTACTAGACTCTGAACTGGTACAGATTGGTGCATTTCTACTGGACTCTGAACAAAACCTGAAAAAAGTGGTCCCTTAATGTGTTTGTCTGCCCATAGTTTTGCTAGTTACAGTGCTCCTGTTATGGATTATAATTTCAGTTTTTTTTACTGCTTCTTGACTATCTTGTTACCAACTGCCCTGATCTCTCTTTTTGACTAAACATGCCTGTGTGCCAGGCCCTGACCTTTTTGCCTGGTTATCCCATTCATCTGGATGACACCGACCCTGACCTTCAGCCTGTTCATAATTCTGTTTTCTGATCTGGTACACTGCTCAGTTTTCTACCTACAGTCACCAATAAAGCAAACCAAACGATCACAGCCTAATTTAGGGTTCACATTGGTCAGTGCAGAAAACACTTTTTCCACTCGGACACTATGCGCGCTCATCTGCATTTAAATGCGCACGTTTTTTCCACAGTAGCTGATTGCACTAGATCACAAAAAAAGTTTACTGCTTGTTATAATTCATGTGCCCTATACTATATCAAGTATGCTGAATTCAAATCTGAAATCAGATTTTGTCCCGGATATCAGGATCTGAAGTTATGTGCATAAACGTGATAAGCTGCATTCTCTTATTCTACAAAAAACACGGAATCTCTATAGATAACTAAATTTTGCCTTATAATTGCATGTTATTACCAAATCTTCATTTAATAGACATGTATACTTCAAAAGTGCTTTAGGCACTTGCTTTTTCATTTGTGATTGTTCGTTGTTGCCCGTTCCAGAAACCAGCAGTAGTTGGCCATCATACTGGGGTTGCACTGGTCTTGCTTTCTTGTTTCCATAACAGAAATATCCTGGTGGAACCTTAGCCCATGTTCATCACTCATAGCATCCAAAAGTGTTGGGAAGAAGTCCATAAGACATATAAGAATGTAAAAAATGAATTTTCTGTGACATTCAGCAGCCTAGTTGTTAGTATGCGGTTAGCATGCTGTTCACAGTTCTGCATATTTTTTCAGCTTGCTGGTTGCCCTGAAAGTTTTGCACACAAATGCCCAAAGCAGCAAGTTCAAGTGGGTTGAGTTTGGTTGAAATGGTGGAAGGTACACTTTCTGTGGATCAATAAGTGATTTATGTTTCACATTGTAATGGCCAACAGTGTGTTCAGGTCTAGGTGCCAATTCCTTTGCTTTGTAATGGTTGCTGTTTTCAGCGCTGTTTCACAGGCACAGTAAGCACAGAAATGTTGTATATCCCACTTGAAGGCTAAGAAGAGGTGCCACGACCTTCAGGTCACCGCAGATGTTCCATTGCTGTTCTAATTAGTTGATCACTTTCAAAATGACGTCCATATATGAATGTCTCTTTCCTTTCCACAGCATGAGCAAGAGGAACAGGTCTGATGTTACCATTTGCAGCAATACAGCTTTCAAGCTAGCTTTTCTTTAGTCTATGAACAATCTCCAATGCTCTGGCATGTACTGTATTTGCAGCCTAATGTCTGCATAACACCATTCATGTCAGTACAGAAGCTAATGTCTTTTTCCAGCTTGTAATATGCTGCTAACTTTGTGTGGTGATCACAAAAGTGTGAAATTGTTCTGCCTTTTTGTAGGAAAGGCCACTCTTGTAATCTGCAAGCTAACACTTCTCTTTTGGTATAGATAGGTCCCTAACTAGATCACCTAAATCTAAATTTCTTAGTGAATGTAGTTTACCATCATAAAACTCGGGTTCAAAACATTAATTGGGTTCAGCAACATCATCATCCTCCTGTTCATCCAGCCTGTCACTGTCAGATACAACAGAGGGGCTGGCAATGAATTGTCCGCATCATGTGGCACTAGCTTTAGAGCAGATCACAATCAGGATAGATGATTTATGGTTTATTCTTCTTTGAAAATCCAGCAATTTTAGTCATACAGAAGTAGCAGTCCGAGTGATAAGCTTTTGGTTCACGTCAACCACAGGTACATCAAAGGACATTTTATTATAATTTTCCCAATTCAGCACACCTCACTGCAGACATGAGCTCAAAACATGGGACCAGTGCTGTCCCTATCAGGCTCCAGGCTGATTAGCATGTGAAATCCCTCCCACCAGAACTGTACCTTCCCATGAGCATTTAGGCTGTAGTAGAAATACATCCCCTGGGGGGCAGGATACAGCCACACTTACTCCCAAATAAGTAAAAAGGAGAGTCTGCAGATTCTTACACACAGATGACGTTTGAGTTCAGATATAGAATAAACAACCTGAATTTCATGCAAATCGCATGTTTTATACCCAGTATTAAAATCTTTGTTGTGTAATGTTGCCATGGTGTCTGAAATTATATGAAATTATACAAAATTAGTATTGAAATCCAATTGACTTACATTGGTTTTAAGTTGTAATGCGAATTTACATGCAGGAAAATGCATGCGATTTGGACAAGTGTGAAGCCTCTCTGCCATATCCAACCCTCTTTCCAGGTGGCTTTTTTAGTCACCATTTCTATGTAGCTATTGATGATGTAGCTTCACATTCCATTCTGAAATATGTTGAATAGTAATAGATCGTCTCCATATACACAATAATTT
Source organism: Hyperolius riggenbachi (assembly GCF_040937935.1). Lineage (NCBI taxonomy): Eukaryota > Metazoa > Chordata > Amphibia > Anura > Hyperoliidae > Hyperolius > Hyperolius riggenbachi. The sequence continues at coordinate 409,210,009 of NC_090646.1, read as the reverse complement.
TAATTACAATGTGCCATGCTGTATTAGATTTAAAAGCAGCTCTGCTTGCTCTATTAGAAGAGAAGGTTAAAAAATAAGTATTCATTAATAGTTCCAATGGATTTGACCTGCACACCCACATACTGTGTAAAGAACTTTAAGTGTAGCAAGTACTTTTCTTAACTTTAGAAATGTAAACTGTGATGTAGTTGCAGTAGTCTGTGTTTACACTGACCCAATGTTCCAAAGAGAGAAAGAATCATGAGATGTGGGTGGATGGTAGCTGATGATAATACAGAACAAACACGTTTCATATTCTGTTTTCACAGATTGGTAAAGCAGTATAACTTATATAAAGAAAATAAGAACAAAATAAGGTTCTCATGCTGGTTGTACAGAAGGATGGTAAAAACTATACTATCTGATGAATGGCATAGTTAGTTGTATTAGCACTGTCTGGCAGGACTTTATGCATTGTATGCCATATGACTGTGTTGTTATTGCACCAGAAGGGAAGCTGAGTTTTGATCTAGCTTGGTAAGAAGTAAAATACAGTACAATGAATACACCAACATTTTTTTCAGTTCACAGAAAATGAGGCTAAAATTAGGGGTCGGCTTATCCAAGTGTGAAGATGAAAGCTATCTAGGCTGAGGCTTCAGCAATAGTCCTTGTATCTGTCCTGTAGCTTACAACCTCCCATGAGAGCAGCTCCACTGCATTCCCATGACAATGAACCCTAAAGCACTCATGGGGGGGGGTTCAAAATTGCAGGGGAAATGTCAGGACTGTTGCCAGAGCAAAAAGAGGTAACAATGACAGAAAACACACTTCCAATGCTAACTCTGCAGCAGGTACATGCTTTGCCTGAAGGCTGGAGGGTGGGCTTATTCGAGGGTCACACATTTTCCCAGTTTTTCAGGGAAAAGTTGGGGGCGGGATTATCTGCGGGTAAGCATATCCCTGAGTGTACTAGTATACAGTGATTTAAAACCTGAACTAAGCAAACTGAAGCGTGGCCACCTCACATTAATCCTAACACTTCTATGCAAATTGACATCTCAGCAATAGAACAATTTCATTTCAGTTATATTGTACTGTGATATAAGATTATAAGTTGTGGCTCCTAAAAAAGTAATATGTCAACAAATATGGAGGGCAGTTTCTCTTCTACTCAGAAAAAAATGCCTAATGAGGCATTTTTCAATCCTATAATGAACAAAAGATGATTGCAAGACACTGTAGTCTTCTTCTTTTATTGTGCTTTATATACAATTTTAAACAAACATGGATCCTAGTTTAATCCCTTTGGTGTACTAATAAGGAGAGCAACAGGAGTAAATACACACTCGTTTTCCTAATGAATTGGTGTGCAGGCAGACATCTTAAAGAACATCAACTCTAACCAACACGCACAATGGCAAGTATGGAGGCGAGCGTGGGCATGTAACATATAGTAGACTAGACAAATAACATTTATATTGCTCTTTTCTCCTGGCAGACTCAAAGCGCTTGAGCTGCAGCCACTAGGGCGCGCCACTCAGTAGGCAGCAGCAGTGTTAGGGAGCCTAGCCCAGGACTCCTTACTGAATGGGTGCTGGCTTACTGAACAGGAAGAAATTGATTGACAATGAGCCTGGTATTCTGACCCTCTGAGCAGCAATGGAATGAAAGTCAATGGGATGAATATCAAAGTTTCTTTTTTACCAATGGAGCTGTACCAAAGCATTAAGCAAAGGACCAACAAAAGCCAATAGTAGAATATCTGTAAAATCACCAATATTCTACCATTGAGCAGTGGCAAATATCAGTTTGTTATGGATAATTTACTATATATAACCTAACCCTCTGCTCACACGAGCCCGCCTCTTTCTATGCCTAACCCTAACCAACAACTCCCTTCCATGAGCTCTCTGCCAATCCCAAAATCTAACCCTATTCTTATATGAGCCCTCCTCTACTGATGCCTAGCATTAACCCCCCCCCCCTCCTTAATATCTGCCTGTATCAATGCCATCTTCTGCAGCAAAATATTTACCTCTACCACCATCTGTGCCACCTACTATGTTACTGCAGTGCCCAAATTACAATGTGGGCACTGCTATAGCCACAATTAACATTGCAGACTGTGCAACACCCATTTTAACACATGGCCGTCGGTAAGCAAAATTATCTGCTTCGGTAAATTCAACCTAGTATAACGATTTGTCTTTTTGCACGATATTTATGATTCAGAATATTACTGTGAAATATGCATTTTACTTTAGTCTGTGTCTGACACTTAATGTTTTTAAGGTAATTTTTCTATTAATTTGCTACGTTGCAGGTTATTAACCCACACCTTAGAGAACATTTTCTAATAACAAATGGACGCTTGGTGATGACAAAAAAAGAAGCTTGAGAAACAACAACACATAAGCCACGGTCCACAGTGCCCTGCATTTACAAATACACGAGAATATGAATACAGCCACTCAGCGGTTGCCTCAGTCATTGAAGGTCTCAGGACCCAGGTGTGGAGAACATAAATGTAAAAATGAAACCATCAAGATCAAACAGTCGTGGCTTCTGCATTGAGAATTCATGTTGTTTTGTACAAAAAGAGAATGCAAGCGAGGCTTGATATTAATATGGCAAAAAAGGTCTCTTGTGGAGAAGGGCACAGTGCAGAACACGTTTCTCACGTCTCATTGACATTCTTTTCACTGAAGAAAAAAGATGCTAGCTAAATACTACAGCCTGCCTCAGTTTCTAGGTACAGATCAAATGTCATATATATATATATATATATATATATATATATATATATATATATATATATATATATATATATATATATATATATATATATACACATACACATATACTTTCAATCACATTTCTCGCTCGAAAAAAAAAAAAAAAAAAAAGACTTTTATAATTTTTACCAAATTGCCATAAAATGTAATGTTGATTGTAGTATGTGTGGCCGTATTAAGAGTGTGTACACATATCCACTTTCACTGGCAAGTGGCCAATTTTACGGTATACCGTACTATTGGAACCTATTAAAAAGGGCCCCCCATTCATATCAATGCACATTTTTTCTCTCTTGGTGCCAGGTGTATAAAAAGGCGCCACTATGATATAAAACAATGATATCATTTGTGAAAGGGCACCGCAAAAATATAAAACAAATATATTGCTTGTTATCTTTCTTTAACTTTCATTTACATACCAAATGTATCAATTACAATAACCCATTATTTAACAAATAATTGTTTCCAAAACTCTGTAATTGATTCTAAAACTGAATTTTTTTTTTACTTTTCAGCTTTTTGAACCAAAACGAGCAGCTTCTGCTATTCTCACTTATGTTACAAATTACCATTTTTCAACAAACTTACTTAAACTTATACACAAAAAAAAGTTTATTTTTACGTTTTGACTCCTCAATTATCATGTTTTTTAATTCTATGTTAAATAAAACCATAAACAATCATATACTAATATTACACAAACAAAATGGGGAATTAAGGTTAAGCACCACTAGGGGGCTCTTAGGGTTAGGCACCACCAGGAGGGTCTTAGGGTTAGGCACCACCAGGGGAGTCTTAGGCTTAGACACCACCAGGAGGTTCTTAGGGTTAGGCACCACCAGGAGGGGTCTTAGGGTTAGACAACACCAGGGGGGGGGAGGTCTTAGGATTACGCACCACTGGGGGAGGGTGTCTTAGGGTGAGGCACCAGCAGGTTGAAGTGGGGAATAGTTGAATATCAGCATTATAAACATTATTTTACTTTACATCCTGGCACCCATTTTATTAAACAATAACTTTAATATCATTTATTACTTGTGCCATTTTTTACTGGATCCTTTAGTATACACACACAATTTTACCACTTCGATGTATAAAGTCTCATACACACATACAAAGGTCGAGGATGACCGAGGCTGTACAGATGTGTCGATAGCCTCCAGGCGTTCGAAGGTTTGGTTGCTATGCAGGGGTAGAAGGGCCAACGGAGTAACACCAAAGGGTGGCGGTGAGCTGGGATTATTATACCCTTGGCCAGTTCTTGACCAAGTCAATCTGCCAGGTAGACTGCTTGCTGAGAGGCATCTGCTGCCACTGTACACAGACAAGATTTTTGTCCAAGGCGGTATTTATTGGCCACCTTGATAAAAAAATGTACGCATATGACTTAAGCCTTATACACACTCTAGATTGTTCTTGCAAAAACTAGTATGTGTACAGCCACACCAATGCATCAGAGAGAGATCTGGAGTGCCGGATTGTTTTTGCCAAGTGCATCGTTCACCTCATGCTGTTTGCTTTTCTGTCATGTGCCGTACCATTATCCCTCATCCATATAGCTTTGCAACGCTTCTGTACAGCACATGGCCCTGCATTTTCGAGCATGGGGCAACATTCCTCCTGCATTTGAAAATACCCTTTGAATAGTCTGGCTAATCTGCTGGAACAGAGGGAAGAAACTGAAAGCTGAGGAGCAGATGGACAAAAGACTATGGAAGTTGCGGGGCCACGCCCAGCCAGGCACACTCACCCGTCTCGCTCCTGCAGTTGGGAGCGCTCTGCATTTGTGCAGGACGTTATCAGGAATGGGAGAGCTACTGGGGAGCGCGCCTGGCCAGATCGCACAATGAAGTGTGACTCGGCCAAGCTTTCAGCCTGAATTACGGGGGACCTGTGCCACCCAGGGAGATGGCGAGGGATGAGCGGCCTTAAGGAAGCCCCAGGTAAGTATACAACCTGAGATGCTTCTCGTCTCAAGTTCCCTTTAATATACGGCTTTAAGAAGTAATATATAGTTATTCAAACAACCACTACATCATTGTGTGCAATTTCTGTGTATGAAACAAAACCTGAAGTGAAAATAAACTCATGATATAATGAATTGTATGTGTAGTACTGCTAAGAAATAGAACATTAGTAGCAAATAAAAGTCTCCTATTGTTTTCCAGTACAGGAAGAGTTAATAAACTTCAGTTGTTGTCTATGGAAGAGAGCTGCTCTGAGCTCATGTTTTCTGAACAGCAAAGAAACAGTGAGAGACAACTTGAGAGTAGGTTTTACTCCAGTAAGGTTCGAAGGGCCATTATTTCTGCAATTATGACAGAGTGATGCAGTGTTAGTAAAAAAATAAAAAAAAAAGTTATATAACTGAAAATAAAGATATGAGACTCGTCTTTGCTACTAATGTTCTGTTCCTTATCTGTACTACACATACAATTCATTATATTATATTTTTTTCAGCTTTAAGTCTTCCTTAATAAAGTGTATTTAGAAAAATGAACATTCCCATTAACTGTTCTAATGACTTACAGCCAGAAACTATCAAGTACTTGAACTCTCAACCTTTGGCTAAGGCTTTCAGAGTATTATTTATTACATACTGCACATGCAACTCTGGTGCTAGGATCAATTATATTCTCTGACCTTTGCATGTAATCTGTGTTAATTAGACTACAGATATGCTAGTGAAAGTGAATAACGCCTTCTCTACCCCCAAAAGCAAACGTGAGGGAAACACATTCCCTAGTCAGAGAAAACGAATGCACTGAATGGATTTTGACCTGTTCCTAATTAGTCTTTAATAAAGAGATAGTGCAGAAAACACATCTTGTTAAAATTCCTTGTGTATTGTGCATTGGATAAAGCTAAAATAATACAATAGTTCTATTCAGAGTGGTTCAAAAGGGCCCGAAAAACAACATCAGTATGTAGACCTGTGACTTGTTTGTATACCTAGCATACAAACTGGATTTCTCAAACAAACCATTAAACACAGCAGTTACTAATCTGTGGAGAAATGTAATATTTCCATGTTCATAACAGAGTGGTCAAACGTTAAGGGAGGCCATGCATGGGCAAGCAAGTGGTGCAATGGATTCACACATGACTTGAGACAATCAAGTCATAGAGCGTTTAGGAACATATAACTAATAACCATTTCTAATCATGACTGAAATGACTGAGACCAAGAAACATTATTTATCTGTGATGGGGCATGGCTGCACACAAGAATTAATCTTTCTTCAGCTCACATTCCCTGTTACAGATCTTCTGATTTATGGGCATGCTTGGTAACAACCCAGTCACAGAGAAATATCTTCTGATCTGCATTTCATATTTGCACACATAACATTATTATTATGTATTTATACTGTATATCTCTGACATCTGCAGCCCTTTACAGTATAAATAGATGTATCACTAACTGTCCCTCACAGCAGTTCACAGTCTAATCCCCAGGGCCGGGCCGAGGCATAGGCTGTAGAGGCTCCAGCCTCAGGGCGCAGTGTAGGAGGGGGTGCAGAATTCATTCAGCTGTCATTCCTAATTGTGTATGAAGCAGAAAGAAATAAGAAAAGGGGATACATGGCAGTGACTGTAAGCCAGATAACTAGATATTAAGGTGTTGGGGAGGTTGTGGGCCCTGTGGCCCTCTTAGTCTAATAGCAATCAGTGTGTGACGGCTGGGGTGGGAGGGATGGAGGGGCGCACTTTGGTGTCTCAGCCTTGGGTGCTGGAGGACCTTGTCCTGGCTCTGCTAATCCCTATAGCATAGTCATGGTCTAAGGTTCCGTTCATATTCTAAAACCATTTATTAAAGAGGACCAGAACTCAGAACTTTCTCTCTACTCTAAAAGATAAGCAACACCATAATAACCTTTAAAGAAAAACATTTATTTGTTACAGCTGATACAAATCCTGCAATACATCTGCAGTATGTCTACTTCCTGGTTTCATGGAAGCAGACATAGTGTTAACATCCTGTGTTTACAAATATGCTGCTCTGCTGAGTCAGCCAGCTGAAACAGCTGAGAGATCAAATTACAGTTATGATTAGTCACAGATGGGGGGGGGGGATTAAACAGGCAAAACTCTCTAAATACATACAATATGCAAGTGTGTATGTTTTCCTTCTGTTCTGTGCAAGAGTTCAGGTCCACTTAAAGGGAAACCAACTAAATTCTTTGTATATTTTTAGGATATGACATGAAACAATAGTATCAACAGTACACTGGCTTTAGAAGTTACAATATTGTGTAGATTCCACTGTAGCAAACAGGACTTTTTTTTTTTTACTATAAATGTATTTTACATATACAGGAATGCTTCAGAAATGCAGGATCTAAAGCTGCCAAACAAGGGTCAGCATAGTTGAATACCCTAAGAAAAGTTACAGTCAAGATTATTGTTATACTGGCCACAAAGGTTTCAATGGCAGTTGATCAATGGATTATTGTAATACTGGCTGCATAGGTTTCAATTGCAGTTGTTCAATGGTATATGTCCTTTCAGAGAACTAGGATAGCATGTGTAAGACTAGGCTGTAGTGCTCCCAATGCCTAAAGTAAAACGGACTATGTGGATATGAACACTTCTGATAGGATAGAGCCAAAAGTCACTGTACAGGAAAGATAATAATGAACTCAGAAGATGTGGAATGTTTTCAGCCCCATCTTATTTTTATCCAATGCTGTGTCATTTGTTTGTACTACAATCAGGGCTTCGGACACCTGCAATATGATGTCGAACCATTCTGTAATGTAGTAATGCATGCTTAGACTATTTTAGTTCTTTGTCTTACTCCTGTAATATTACAGTACTTAATAATATATCTGACAGCATCATGTCATTCAATGAGAAGTGATTGTGCATTTTAAATAGGAAACAAACACGCGATGATATCCTCAGCAAACACTGCTTTTTGACACATGTAAAATGAAATAAGGCAAAACAAACAATATTTTGCAGTGATTTTGGAAATGATCCCAAAAGCACAAGTCCCAGATATCTAATTTAATATGACTAAATGTTAAGTCATTCTGGAGAGGCATTATTTTTACCATGATTCACCATTTGAATTTCAATTTCTTTCAGATGTGTAAAATGCATTAAACAGGAACTTGTGCTTTGAGATACTGAATGCACAGAAACATAAAAGAGTAGAAATTGCCAGCAAACAGGCATGCAAAAGAGAGGTAGTATTTAAAGATAGACTTACATGGCTGTTGAGAAGAGAACTTCTGTGACTTGAAAGGCCGTCAGACTTTTGCAGTGTCTCAATCGCCATTTCAATCTGATAATAAATGTCATTGAAAACAAGCTCAAGACAAGATAGCATTTAAAAAGCAAAAGCAATACAGACAGGCTGTTGAGTTTATAGAGAATACTATTCAAAACAGTCAACCAGTACAAAGAAAATAAAACTGAAATGACATGCACTTCATTATCCCAGCACCCACCACCAAATCAAAGACAGAAGGAGCCCCCATAAACACAGAAATAAACCATAACCAGTAATGCAAAACATAATGTAAGATCTATAAGAGATGTGTATCAAAATTACTTGTGATGTGAACTTTCTGCTATCAGTTGCTAGGAGTGTTGGCTCATTTGTTAGTGAAAACAATCATTTATAAGTTTTAACCAACAGTGTGCTGACAGGCAGTGATACTACATGCATGTTCTACTCAGTAGAGCAGGATGTACTTTCTTATGGAAAAGAGGGATGAAGGGCACAAGGCAGGAGGCTCCCTGCAGTGCCCAGGGACGAAAAAAAAATCAGCCACAGCCAATTGCTTGTCACCTGTTTTGATAGGTACGTTAAACAGAGAATGTCTGAACAGATATCAGCGGATTGATTATGAACGACCAATTTAGATGCCTTTTTTTGTTTACCCAACTTACTGCAAGACATTTTAGTATAAAGATATCACAAAACATCAATGTAGGTTTTCTGACACAAATTCATAGCAAAATTGCACACAAATGCAAATGCACACAATATAAGTTTCAAGGAGTGCAAATTGAACATTAGTCCGCAGACAGCAAGAACTGTCCTGCTCAAAATTAAATCAAGGGTAACATACTTATACAAAACTAGTGTAAACCAATAAAACATCTTGTTGGCAATACTCCATCCTAATGTCTTTGGATCTCAGACACAGAATAGAAAAAATACAATACAATTCCCCATGTCTAGATGTATTCATTACAAAGGCAATCATTATATTTTATAACTTAGTCCACTGGCTAATTGATGGAGGATACAGGGCCATGAACTGTAGAACTATAGCTTTTTCTGGAAACAAATAAGACCACCTGAATAAAAGTAGTGCATTGGTAGTTCCAATAGTCACTTTGGGCAGAAGCAGAATACACAAAGCTGTAGGACCTCCCTTACATTGTGAAAGGAATTGTGTAATCTCAGCCCAGAAACCCTGGATCATGAGACACTGCCAAAATGTAAAAGCAATGCCTGTAAATAGTTTAAAACATATACGATAATGGTGTCACAGGGGCCAATCATTTCCCACCAACATTCATGATGTAAATATCAACTCATTTGAGATGAAAACTGTTCTATTACTTATCTCTGAGAAATGAAAATAAAGATACTCTTTTACTGCCTTCTGCTGTACTGTATAGTATCCTTTACATCCAACAACTCACTCACTGGCCAATTTGAGGTACACTGGTTGACTTGATAATGTGTGGCACTTTTGTGATCCATGAATGAATGTATTATAACCACTTGTTATATTGCCAGATACATTCATAGTTATGATTCAACTTTAAGCACCTGATATGTATACATATTTGATAACATATAGAAATATATTTTTGAGCATACATGCTAGCTGGAAAGTCCTGGCACTCACAGCAATATACATATGGCTTAGTCTGTGAAACAATGAAGGGACATATATGGAGTCTGACATTTCATGAACGTGTGTGAATCAGACTAAGCCTGTGCACATATTGTTTGGGCCATGTCAGCAGAGCATTAGTCTGGAATCCCTGGAGAATAAGGGCTAGTTCACAGTGCTCAGTTGTATTGTAGAATAATTCTGCATATCAACTCATTGCCCATACAATTCTACGGGGCTGTTCACAGTACTGGATTCTAAATGATCGCACTATTCTAACTCACTATTAAAGTCTATATGTCCAGTCTTCATTGCAGTTTGCACTCTTTATAACGCATGCGTTATACAACGGACCACTGTGAACCCAGCCACAGATTGTAGCTTTAATCAATCTAGAACAGTCAGCAATTAAAGATGATTACTGATTGGCGAGTATACATTACTGCCCTTTCCTCATTGCTGTTTACAAATGTCAAAAAAGGGTATTAATATCTTTGCTTCAAAAGTATGGATCAAGACTCTTTTCCATTCACCTTCTACTGGCAGCATGTAGCTTTATTAAATGCATTGGGTAGATACAGAGCATTAATATTTTATAATAGGAACACCCAAGCTGCAGCTACAAGCATACCAAGGAATGGGAAGACTTACGTATCATAAACTGATGTTTCATAAAATATAAACCATTTAGATCAGGGGATTTTCACTACCTTTTGTGCTCAAAATATCCAATAGTTATCTGAATCACATCAACACCATTGACAAGTGATATATTTATAATCCAGAGTTGAACTTAAGTAAGGGGGAAGAACGGAAAAGGCTGAGCGGTGTCTGTGAAGCTTGCTAGTTGGTGCTCTGTGTCATCTTGATGCAGCTACTGAACTTGTGTTTTGACAGAAGAAGCATGGTACAGAAGAGGAGAGTGGGCTAAAGTAATAGGTTTCAGACAAGTAACTCATTGAGAGTGAAAGGAAAAGGAAATAGGACAGTGTTAGAGAGCATTTTTTGTAATCTTGACAAGGCTTCATATTGCTTAACGGCTTGACACTAAAATGCTGTCAGCAAAGACTTTCTCTGAATACCTTCAACTATTTTTAGCATAGCAGAAATAATTATTTCTTCACTTGAAGGCGATCATGAGCCATGCAAAAATTAGAAAGATGCCTTCAATCAGCAATTTTTAAGGTTGGATATGTATATTTTTACTTTAATTGGCTCTGTAACTCAGAGGGAAATTAGAATGATTTTGGTCAAATTTTCTTTTTTCTAAATGAGCACGCTTACGTTTACTGACTAATAGTGTGTGTGTGTGTGTGTGTGTGTCTTCAAACAGGTGGGCAGCTGTCTTAAGGTGGCCACACACAATACAGTAAAATGATCCAATTTTACAGTAATTCGATAAAAACGATCATATCTCTCGAAAAAAATTGAAAGCTTTTTTTTTTTTATTTGACTGAAAAATCCGATCGGATTTCCCGTTTTTTTTCGATTTAAATCGATCCAGAATGCCAGATATTTCTCTCCAATCTCTACTAAAGATTGTATGGTTTGTGCTGGATTGTTAATTTACACACCTTAGCAATTTTCTCTGAGTTTCCAATCATTTTTATCATAATTGAGGAAAAAATTGAACATAGGTATGTGGTACATTGTAGCTGAATCTGTGTTTTCTGGTGTCTTTTCAAGCCCAAGCCTGCATCCTTGTGGCTCTGCTCAGGAATCATTATAGCTGAGTCATTATAGCAAAGCCAGACTGAATGCTCAGTCTGGGATTTTATCAGGGCTGATTAGAAGCAAGCTGAACAGTGAAGAATTAAACAGAGAGCGGGGTAGGTGTTTTCTCTAATGTTCCCACTGATAAATATGGTAAAATACATGAGGGTATTTAATCTCTGGTTCCCTTTGAGGGACCAAAAGTAATGGGACAGAATAAAAATCATAAATAAAACTTTCACTTTTTAATACAGGTAGCCCCGACTCCTGAATGGCCGATTTACAAACAACCTGCCGATCCCGTCGAGATGAAGTCATCGTCGGGTGCCGTCACCTATTTTTGTAAGTCAGGGACTCCTTGTTAGATGGAGCAGCTGGAAAAAAAACAAGTGTGCGGAGAGAAGGTGGAGGTGGTCAGAGGGGTATGTGACGTAACTCCCTGATTCTGTAAGAGGAGGAGGAAGAGGTCGGGTCAGAGGGGGATGTGACACGCTGGGCTGATTACGAGCTACACTTTGTGCTGCTATTGAGTATAGTAGTTGCTGCTGCTGCTACTGTCTATTTTGTTTTCCTTTGCAGAATGAGTTAATAAGAACAAAAGAAAGATATGGACTGTGTTAGACTACTCTCAGTGCCATTGCAGATGGACTACATGTCCCAGCTTATCCTGGCCTAATATTTAATAGAAATATATATATGTTCCGATTTAAGAACGGATTCAGGTTAAGAACAAACCTATAGTCCCTATCTTGTTCGTTAACCGGGGACTACCTGTACGTGATTGCAAAGACAGTTGCAGTAGAGACCTGGCAGAGCATCATCAGGGATGAGACCCAGCATCTGGTGAGGTCTATGCGTTCCAGACTTCAGGCTGTAATTGACTGCAAAGGGTTTGCAACCAAGTATTAAAAAGTGGAAGTTTTATTTATGATTTTTATTCTGTCCCAATACTTTTGGTCCGTTAACAAGTGGAAGGCACATATGCAAACTGTTGTAATTCCTACACCATTCACCTGATTCGGATATAAATACCCTCAAAATAAAGCTGACAGTCTGCAGTTAAAGCACATTGTGTTCGTTTCATTTTAAATCTATTGCGGTTGTGTATAGAACCAAAATGTTACAATTGTGTCGATGTTCCAATATTTATGAACCTGAATGTAAAAGAGCTAATACAGAAGTATAATTTCAGTTATTGTTATTTTAGAATTTGGTAATTCCTTGACTGCATAGTTCATCAAGTGTTCTTAATACCTAATGAGTAAGTGTCCTAGAAAAAAGCAAGGATTATAGATTGGAACTTTACGACTTCAGTCACAGCATGCTTGTTCCAGCTGACTTATGATGTGCAGTAAGATCACCCTATGTCAGCATTACATGTAACTCTTGAAAAATGGATTCCTTGTTTGATGGATGGAGAGGCTGCACTTGTGCACAGAAGCCAGGCTCCTTTGATGTGAAATAGAAAACCAATTAAAAAAAGCAATTTTACTAGTTCAGTACAAGTCAAAACAATGTGTACTGATACTATGGGAAGAGGAGGAGTGATAACGGCGCTGCACAGGAAGGAACAACTTCTGGTGGGTAGGGTAAGGAGGGGAATAAAGCAGACAGCCATCTCCATTGCTTAAATATCCTGCATGTGTATAGAGCCTTAGGGTGCTATCTTAGATACCCTTATATTAAGAGGCTGAGCAGATCCCCAGGCTAAAGTCAAATAAAAAAGGTAAATTATTACATATTCGATTAAACAAAAATAAAACATGTTTTTTTTTACATAAAGCACACATGTACTATATTTTATTATAATCCAGCATTGAAAATCCATATTTATTTTTCCAAAATGTAATGTGTTCTTTTGCAGTATTCTTTCCTAACTGCATAATCCCTAACCAACTGCCTGCACTCATCACATCTCAACCCACACACTAACCAGAAACCCTGCAGCCAGAATATTTATATTTCCTACTGAGCCTTCTCATTAGTCCAGATCAATCATGTTCATGTTGATAGAAATTTTGATTGATGCGGATCAAAGGGAAGCCTCAGCGGGAAATTCAAATATGCTGGCTTTCAGTTTGCAGAGGGGTTGTGAACAGGGTAGGTGTCATGCCAAGAAATAACGTTACAGAATAAGGAAAGAAAAACTCCAAAGGAGAACAGAATACAAGGTTTTGGACAACAGATGTGGATCGCGATACTGAAATTTAATGTATTAAAAACCAGATGTGTTTTATTCCATTTTAAAAAACTGCACAATGGGGGTGTAGCTTTTCAATCATTTTGAAGAATAATTAAAGGACACCTGAAGTGAAAGGGATATGGAGGCTGACAGATTTATTTCCTTTTAAACAATGGCATTTGTCTGACGTCCTACTCATCTTTCATGCATCAGTAGTGTCTGAATCACACACCTGAAATCGGCATGCAGCTAATCTATTCAGGCTTCAGTCAGAAACATCTGATCTGCATATGCTTGTTTGGTGTATATGGCTAAAAGTATTGAAGGCAGAAGATCAGCAGAACAATAAGACAACAAGGTAATATGCATTGTTTAAAAGGAAATAAATATGTCAGCCTCCATATCCCTCTCACTTCAGGTGTCTTTGAAGAAATCAGAAAATGTTATATTATTTATGTGGGTGGGGGTGGCGAACTGGTCCCCGTAATAAAGTGACCGTATAGCACCATAAGCCCCTCATTCTATTACCTCCCTACCTCTTGGGAAATAATCTTATGTCTGTAAACATTGTGACAAGGGTGTTTTGGAATGTGGTGGTAGATTTCCCACCATCTCTGGCAAGGTACCCTCCAATGTTGAAAGTATGCAGGTTTCAAGTAACTAATCTATGTGTGTACCCATTTTTTTTTTTTACCAATTCCAGCCCATGGCTTTTAACACTAGGGGGCAATTCACAAATAAAAAGGGTAGAAAACTTTCTGGGCCAATTAGACCTCTTTAATCCATTCGCCTTCCGTCGTTTTCACTTGAGAAATGTTCACCTCCGATTCATTAGCCTATAACTTTATCACTACTTATCACAATGAACTGATCTATATCTTGTTTTTTCCGCCACCAATTAGGCTTTTTTTGGGGGTACATTTTGCTAAGAGCCAGTTTACTGTAAATGCATTTTAACAGGAAGAAAAAGAAAAAACCGGCAAAAATTGATTAATTCTCAGTTTTCAGCCATTATAGTTTTAAATCAATACATGCCTCCATAATTAAAACTCACCTATTGTATTTGCCCATATGTCCCAGGTATTACACCGTTAAAATTATGTCCCTATCACAATGTATGGCGACAATATTTTATTTGGAAATAAAGGTGCATTTTTTCCGTTTTGCATCTATCACTATTTACAAGTTTAAAATAAAAAAATATAGCAATATTTCATCTTTACATTGATATTTAAAAAGTTTAGACCCTTAGGTAAATATTTACATGTTTTTTTTTTATTGTAATGTTTTTGTTTTTTTATAGTAAACATTTTATTTGAGTAGTTTTGGGAGGGTGGGAGGTAAACAATAGGTTTATTATGTAAATGTGTGTTAATTTTCATTTTTTTAAACTTTTAGTTGTAGTATTACTTTTTGGCCACAAGATGAGTGAGTTTGTTTACATGACGTCACTCTAAGCGTAACACCGCTTAGAGCGACGCATGGGGGAGGTAACAGCCAGAAAAGGCGCAGCTTCCGAGAGAAGCTGTCGCTTTTTCAGCAGGGGAGAGCAATCAGTGACCGGGCACCATAGCCCAATTCACTGATTGCCTGGCTAACGAACCGCGGGCCGGGAGCGCGCGTGCACATGCGCGATTGGCCGTGGTAGCGCGCATGGAACCAAAATAGGTTAACATGAAAGGCTGAGGGCGGTGAAATCACCAACTGTCAACTGCTCTTGTAAACCAGCCTGGCGCTTACTAGTGCTCGGCACCGCGGTGGAAAGGCAGTCTAATCTAATGCCATGTCACTTTTTTGCCACCAGACAACACCACTGTGGTTCAAAGGATGACATGCATGGAGTTACAGTACAATTGCAGCCATTTGGCTGCAAGTAAAGGTACCTTAATGGCACTTAATACCAGCAGCTGGAAGGCCTAAGAGGCCCTTAAAGTCCTTTTTTTTGGGGTGTGTGTGTGTGTGTGTGGGGGGGGGGGTTATAATGCATGTATAAGAGGATGATCCATTTGATTAATTTATGACATTTACTGGGTTTTAATTCACAAATACAGTAAAACGTTTAGTAACAATAATCAAGTTAAATATAATAATTGTCTTTGAAGATATCAAACATTTGTTTTTAAAAAAAAAGATTTTAATATTTAGTATAGAAAAGAAAACCTTTTGTGCTGCATTAAAAAGCAACATTTATGATTTTCCTAATTGCTAATTTTAATAATAACTATGAAAGAAATGTCTGCTTTAAAGAAGGTGTACTAAGATGACTTTTTAAAATAAAAAAATCCCTATGTAACACTACAGTTAAGGCTTTAAAATGTAAATCTAATTAATAAAATAACAACAGTATAGAAGAACACATTTTTATAGATGTATATATTTTTTTTTAAATAGTAGTATGGACTATGGTTAGGAGGAAAGGGTATAGTATTTGTGCTTTTGCTAAAACAGCAAAAGTTGCTAAATTGGTATTGTATTAGAAATTATATGATTGGATTAATTTCTATGCCATGGAAGATGCTGACACTATATGCATTATTATTATTAATAATAATAATAATAATAATAATATGTAATTATTTGCTGTCAATGTTTTTTTTAAATGGACACAAGGACATTTAGAATCTATACTCCATATTGTAAACTGTGCTCACTTAAACCATACATTTGAGCACAGAGGAATTTAAGGGAATAAAAACTACTGTAGGTAAAGGACAAATGAGACGAAGAGTTAAATCTATCTTTATTTACCCGGGGCTTCTTCCAGCCCCTAGAAGTCTTCTGGGTCCCTCGCCGCAGCTCCGGTGTTCCCTGGTGTTCCGCTGGCCACCCTTAAGGCTCACCAACCCATCGGTGGATCGGCGATTCTGTGCATATGCAGGCACGTATGAGTTTTGTGAACGCACCCATGTCACTGGGCGCACAGTGATGTGGGCACATTTGCGAGCGGAAGCAGGTGCAGTCCATGCCCAGTAATGTGGTGCATTCGCAAGCCGGAGCTCGAATACGCCTGGGCATGTGCAGGCGCAGTACACGCACAGTGATGCAGTAGCTCACACACGCAAAAACGCGCTGACCCGCCGATGGGAGCAACAGGGTTGCGGCAAGGGATCCAGAAGACTTCTAGGGGCTGGAGGAAGCCCCAGGTAAGTAAAGATAGATTAAACTCTTCACCTTGTGTATCCTTTAAAGGGAAGCTGGATAGCATACTGGTTAGGGGTGCAGCCTTTGATGTAGGCGGCGCCCCAGGGTGTGTTTGGTTTTTGTAAGCTATTTTAAACAATAAGTGGTCTTACCTCGGGTAAGGAATGGAATTTAAGAATATATTTATTGGATAGGAATTAGACACAAGTGAGCATGTACAGTATTTCATGGGCCTTACCCGCTTTTTCACATAAATATAACAGTGTCTTTTCAAAGAAACACTGCAGACTAGGAGCGCCTTTATCAGAGTAACAAGAAATACTCACCTCACCTCAGTCATTACTGCATAGAAAGAACTTTATCATGAAGAACTGTAAAATGTAAAATACATGTGTATAATAAGTACATTCCTCCCAGATTAAAATGCACTATAAATTAGGATTTCCTTTATTCTTTACAAAAGCACTCCTTGGATTGGACCTTATCAAAGATGCCAGCCAGTCTCCCTACTTACTTACACACAATTATGACAGGAGGATAGAGCAGCTGCAATTAAGTATGCACTTTTGGAAATTAAAAAAAAAACCCTGGGAATTCCCTATGAGGACATGGATGAGTCCAAAACCAGATCTCTCCAATTTTTACAACCTATTGTAAGTGACAGCTACATAGGAACAAATGAATTTATAGTGCATTTTACTTCAGAACAGATGTACATTTTATACATATGCATAGACATGCATTTCAAATTTGACAATTGTTCACAATATTAGGCCTGTCTGCAGTATAATTATATGGGGGTCTATACATAGGTTTCACACTCAAAAATACTGCCCATACAATAACTTTGTCACAAATGTCTTGTCTTCTAACAACCTACAATTTTACACAGAATGTCTTAGGGCCCGTTTCCACTAGAAGCGGTGCGATGCGCTTACATAGCCGTATCGCATCGGGTGTATGCTGAAACACATGCACGGCAATGGAAGAGTTTCCACTGCCTGCATGTTGTGCGGAGCGGTGCGGAGCGATCCAAGAATCTGCAGCATGCTGCAGATTCTCGCACGGCCGAATCCGCCCACAGTCGCGTTCCATCTCCTCCATTGACTTCCGCATCAGGAGATGCGGAAGTGATATGGCCGGTGGCGGAAGTGATGCAATGCGGCTAGGTAGCCGCATTCGCATCACTTTGTAATGGAAACCGGCCCTAAGTGTTACCAATTCATATTTTATATACTCTACTGTGTGATATTGGTTTTGAGGTTCTATAACAGGTCAGAAATTAATATTTTCCATGCATGTGCTTGATTTTAATAACAGAGAAGACTAATATAAATAGAAAGCCAAACTCATACTCTGAGTTTATGAAAATAATAACCAATAAAAAAGGCTAGAACATTTTGAACTAAATCTGGGTATAATTAGGTTTCAGTGTAATAAAGTCTACATATTTATTCAGCAACACATTCTTCTATAAAGATTCTTTCATTATACCGACAACATGATTCATTTCACCTCACTATCAATTGAGGATGTGACCTTTCCCATCCAATAATCCTTTGTTTAACCTTCTGCTGTACATAAAAATTGAAGTGCGGCATCACAGCATGATGGGTAGAAAGCGACCAAGATCGTTTTGGGATTCTTTTATAATTTCTAAGTATACAGAAAAATGTTCCAATTAAAGGTGTCTCAGATTGTTAGGTGAGAAGCTCTTTTCTGCATATGAATAAAACACGGCATAAGAGGAGCTGATCAAGAATGTGAGAGGAAGACAGAACTGTGTTGCAGTTTCAATTCACAGTTGGATGAATAATTTTACCCTGCAATTTATACAATTATATCTAGTCTGGTATGAACATTGAATCAACAGAAAGATAATACAATGTTAAATATATTTAACCCCCTGGATAAAAGAGGATCCTGCGGTGTAGTAAAGTGGTTGACATTATAAAAGGAACACCAGAAAGTTACACGTACAGCTAAATATATTCATTCAGTATAAAATACCGGCTACACATGAGAAAGTACAAGACTTTTTTATGTACACTTGGAGGGAGTCCTGAACCAGTTATATATTTATTTGGTCTGCATCAAAGTTATTATGAAAAAAAATGCAGGTTATTTGTTACTAACAGTCAGCATGCTGCAACCAGTCCATCTGTTATCTTAATATTTTGTGACTGGATATCCCTGCTGATAGTGAATAACTGACTAACAGCTAACATGCCATTCACAGATTGACAAAGAAGGAAGAGGACAGCTTTAGGAAACAAGCTGTGCTGCTTACTTTCATATCAGTTTTACTAATAATATTCTCTTACCAAAAGAAAGGATGTTTTGTTAATAAAAACATCCCTTGAGGAGTTTCCATGACGGAAATCGGCCTGGTTAGAAATCTCAATGTCTGCCTCCCTAGAAATACTGTATGTGGGATAGTGATATCACCTGTAACATTTAAACAATGCTTGCATGATCAAGGAGCACTGGCTCATGCATCTGGTACATTATAGGATGGGAGATGCTATCCTAAACACTAGGAGCAAAACCAATACGACTGTCCCATGATGGAAATGCCACAAAAGGAAGCCGGTTGATTTTGTGACTGTAGGCCTTATAAGAGGATATTATATGTCTATTTAGGTTTCTTTTAACACATGATTTCTAATATTATCCAGTACAGTGTAGGTCCACTTTAAATAAAGTGCACATTACTGCTCAAAGAAAAAGTCACTGAAAATACCTCTTTGTCAATTTGTAACGCCTGATGACTATAGCGCCTCTATCTTCCCCATCTTGCACCCTGCTAGTCTGGTAGAAGATAGCAGAAATTTAATATGGAAACATCCCCATAAATCTCATACATGATGGAAAAAGCATGTCAGAAAAAAAAATATCCTTTAGGTTAGCCCACCTAAAAACAAGCCACCATAGATGCATATACTGTATTTGGATACATAAATGTTGGGTATGGGAGAAATAAAAATCAAAATAAGTAGGAAATCTAAATGCAAACAAGGTGTGCAAACAAATTATCTTCAACTATAAAGTGATGAGAAAGTGATAAATTAAGTAAAAGTAACTGTACTGCTCTGAAAGTAAAAAAAGAAAAAGGGTATTTGTTGATGGATATCCAAGACCATCCAAGAACATGAAGGGGTGTAATACAGAGCCTAAACCCCTTAACAGTAAAGTTAGGCCACGTCCCCCTAACCCCCTGTTATGCTCCCCAGAATCTCCTCAGTTTCAGGGGGTGGGGGTCCGAAATGTGATGTGGCAGATTGAGGTAGTAAGTAGAGTTGGGACAACAGGAATGGAGCAGAAGTGGCTCCAGGTAACTTTGAGAAATTGCGATTATTGAGTAGGTGGTGGATTCACACACCATGGGTGGATATTTGGAAGGTGGAGGGTAGAGTATTAGCTTAGTTATAGAGGAGAGAGTGGATAGTTAGAAAAATGGGCTTTGATTTAACCATAGACATGAAAATATAGGAGAAATCTGATATTCTGAACACTGCTAGAAGCCAATGATTCCAGAAATTCTTGTGCTTAGCGTCGTATGCACAGTGCCATTATAGTGGACACATGCTACCACAACTGCTAGGTGAGCTAAAGTGGGTGCATTGGTTTGCTAGCTTAATGACCAACTAACAAAAACAACAACACTTCAAGGACTTCAAATAGAGATAACACAACAATGTGTTGTCACAGTGGCCAAGTTGGAAAAGTTCAGAGACTATGGGCAGGTCAGCCTGGGGATTATTTGAAAGCCTTGGGACATAGAAGACATTTTCCAAACTTGGCCTGAATTTATTTAAAACTGTCTGCCACTAGGTGGGAAGTGTTTGATCACTTGGTCATATTCAACAACTAGGAGACTTTCTGAAAATGTTAGTGAAACAGTGATTCAGTGATTGCAGATGTATAAACCCATGTTCTGTGAGAATGCCTTAATAGATGTAAGTTCTGGTTATATTCCGGCAGAGTTAACACACACGTTTAAGAGTTCATGGCTCTCAAAGCCACTGAGAGTCACTGAATTGAGAACCAGCCAGTCCATGCACAGGCATGTGATTGGGGGAGGGGGGGGGGGCACAGTTCAGGACATTAAGAAAACCATGATATGCAGAAACTAGGGAGTAGTTACCACCCTCACCCCTTACATATGTGCAGAGGCTGTGGCAATTTTTCATTTGTGACAGCGACAGAAGAAGTGAAGGGCGAGCTTAAAAGCCCTAGTTTGAATTTTATAACGCCTGATTGTGGCTGAATGCTTGCAACTGCAATCAATCCAATGATAATTCACTTACTTTTCAGCAACGTCCACCAGGATCCAATATAAACCAGGCAAGGGCAGCATACACTTGCTTTTATTGTTTACCGTGCTGCTATCTTTACTTGACTTCAGTTCTACTTTAAAGAGACACTGAAGCAAAAAAAAATATTATGATATAATGAATTGGTTGTCTAGTACGGATAAATACTAGAACATTAGTAGCAAAGAAAACATTCTCATATTTTAATTTTCAGTTATATAGTGTTTTTATAACATTGCATCATTCTCTAATATTTGCAGTTTGCACGCTACTTAGCATTCTAAATGATTTTACAGAGTAGGCCAGTGAACTATTAAACTGTTCTCTGGAGAGAAAAATAAGATACAGTGACTGACAGTTGAGATAACAAGCTTCAGAAGACAGAGCTCTCTGCAACTTTGAAAGTCGTGGAGCTCAATGGCTCTTTTGCATAGATAACAACTGGAGTTTCTTAACTCTTCCTGTACTGGAAACCGCATGCCGTATGTCTCTGCTCCTAATGTTTTATTTCTTAGCTGTACTACACATACAAATCATTATATCATAAATTTTTTTTCGCTTCAGTGTCTCTTTAACAGAATGATACCACCTATAAAATGAATCACTCATTATTTAGCTTTTTCACTTTCTTATTTTATATAACAAACGTTCCATTACTGCGAGAAGCTCATAGTAAGTGTTTCAGAAGCTAACTCTTTACTTTCGCTGTAACCACTATTTTGCCTTAAGAGACTTGATAGAAAGTTTTGAAGACATTCTTACAAGCTTCCAAGGCCAGACACAAGTCACATTAAAACCAAGCATAACAGGAGTAGCTAATTGGAAGAAAGCGCACAGTACAAATAATCTATTTGCAACAATTCTTACCATTTCTAGTATATTAAGCAACATGGATCAACTGCTGACAAGTAGCTCCTTGGTGACAAGCACTTGAAAACAATTACCAGGGAAAAAAATGATATGTGCTAGTTCGTTATAAGAAGGAAATATAAAGAGTAAGCTACAGTCTTTTCTGACACTAGCTGTTGCTAAGGAGAAGGTCAATGGTCTGTTCACACCTGTATCTTTTGTAAATTAGATTTCACAATGCACTTACTGTTGCTGGAGAGGCGCGGGTTGTATGACTCACAGAATGGCCTGAGTTTTCCATGGAATTGCCAATCAAGTAGGTTCCACCAGTGCTGCTAATGATTTGTCCTCCAGAGACCCCCATCTGAATTGCTCCACTGCCCACCATGTTGTGAGATGAGACAACGGTGGTCACCTGTGCAGATCCACCCTGGGTGTCAAAGTAGTTGCCCCCAGTGTTCTGGCTGTACATCTGAGTTTCAGTGTATGGGTATGTTGTTGTCCGGCTTCAGCAAAAAAAATAAAAAGTAGGAATAAAAAAAAAAAAAAAAAAAAAAAAAAGCAAAGATAAATCATAAAATTAGACTTAAAATAAAAATGTGTTATATTTATAATATAAATATATGAATGTATTTTATTCAAAAATAAATGTGAAAAGTCAATTCAAGTAACTTATTTTTGTTACAGAGCACCCTCACTATCCTTATATACTATAATGTGGATAAGGACAATTACACTTACTCACTTGGCCACAATCAGTAGTTTAAGGAGCTTTCTCCAGCCCCTTGCAGCTGACATGTCCCACGCCGCACCTCTGCTCTCAGGCGCTGGCCAGCTGGCCCCGCATGTTGTCTCGCCAGGCGTCCTCTGCTTCGCTTGTGCGAGCACCTCTGTCAATCAAGGCCACGTTGTTCACGGCTAACTGCACAGAACTACTGTCCTTGTGCAGTACGCCGCGTGCAACGTGGACTTGATTGACAGCGGGGCTTCGCACAGGCACAGTAAGGAAGACCTCAAGGTCCTCCTCTGCATCGTGCGGGGGGACCCCGGGCCGGCGGCTGCGAACGGAGCTGTCAACGTGGGACAGTCAGCTGCAAGGGGCTGGAGAAAACCCCAGGTAAGTAAATTGGCTTTCAAGACATTTGCCTGATGACTCCTTTAACTCCCTGGTGCTAACCCCGAGTCAGACCCGGAGTAGAAAATAGCAGCCAGGAGCGGTAACCTCGAGCCTGACTCATGGTAGCTGCTGGGAGCTCTATACAAAATCCAGCGCGCAGTGGGCGTTTTAACTCACCTCTCCCGGGATCCAGACACCGGCAGCCATTCTTCTTCCTGTCTTCGTATGCTCTGCCTCCACCTGGTGAGATCGCCATCTGTCCTCATGATGACAAATGGCAATCTCACTACAGGGTTACAGCGCCACCCGGAGGACAGAGAGAGAATTTTAGCACTAGATCCCAGGGAGGTGGGTAAATGCTGTGTTGCTGCAGATCTCTTTGCGGTGTGATTTGTTTCCCGATTTTAGCATCTAAAAGCATGCTAAAAAATTGCACCGCTTTTAGACCTAAAATCTGGAAATAATCAAACCACTAGAGAGGTTAAAGCAAACCTTAACTGAAAATAAATGTATGAGATAATTAATTGTATGTGTAGTAATAATGGTAATAAACCTTTCATAGAGTGTCATATTCTTATTTTTAGTTTATTGGGTGCATTTGTAAGACTGAACTGTATACAGTAGCTATGTCACTGTACATAAAATCTGCCTTACGGTGGCCATTCACTAGTAGATTTTTTTTTGCATTGATATCTGTCTGATTGCATCATTCAGATTATTAAACATTTCATGCTGGAATCGACTGAAAATATGTGAGTAGCCCAGTGTAGTAGAAAGCAAAGGAGGAGGCACCGCTTCTTTAAAATCCCTTTATTCCGGTGGGGGAAGTAGCAGGTACATAGCAGTGGGGGTATCAGATGCCTGACAGCTGTTTCGCTGGTTTAAACCAGCTTCTTCAGAGGCAGATTGTACAAAAGACATTGTTAAAAACACTCCTTAAGTACAAAGGTGCAGGTTATTGCCACCTCCCACTTCCTTTCCGCAGGTAAAGAACCTTATTGGACAAAGGACAACATGGATCACCTCCATGCCTCTCTATAGGTAGTCTCCCGGCATACAGCCAATAGCTGTTAACAGCCGTGACTTACCCAGAGGGCTTGTCGTCATTGGCAATCACGTCGACCAATAGATCAGGAGTGGGCGGGAGCCTCAACCCGTCCCCTGTCCGGAAGAAAACGAATCTGTGTAACATGCGCTGGAGCGCATCCATTACGGAAGAACTTCCGTATTGGGCGGCGGAAGCCTACCTCATAGAGTCACATGGGAAGCTCTAGCCAATAGGCGAGCAGCGGGTCTCCCCGCATCCAAGTCCCACGACTCTCACTGGTCATTGGCTTTGCCCACCCTGTCTAGGACACGCCTCCTGCCTAAAGTAAACACAATTCGGGATCTTCATACCGGACAGTACTAAATTCATTAAAAACAGTAAAAACAATTAAAGATAGCTTCCGAATAGATACTAGATAGGAATAGCTGATTAGAACACGATAACAAGAAGAAAGCACAGCCTGGTAAATGTTCCATTATTTTTCACCATAGAATCAGCACCTTTACCTGGATCATAACTGGATACAACGGGGAGAATTCAGTATGGACTTAGGAAGCAATGTAACTCGTTTCTATCATTTAGACCTAAAGGACCACAGGCTTTTGTTAAAAAACAAAATAAATAATTACATTTTGAAATTTTCAGCCCTGTTCTCTTAACAGCAGTGTTTTCTCAGCCTGTTACTATAGTTATTACTCCTGTTTAGGCTAGGTTCACAGAGGGAGTTGCGTTGCATTCCCTGTGACAGCAGGAACACAATGGATCGAGAAAGCAGCGCCAAACATTATCCGCATGTTGTGTCACATACAGTGAAGCGTATGTACTTTTTCACTGTAACAGTACTTTACTGTGCTGTTAATGCAGGTGTTTTGTGGTAAACGCATTGGGGTAACACACACCGACAAACTGCACCGTAATAGTCGAACTTCGTACGTTGCATTGCTTTTGTATTGCATTGCAATGTTCTATGTTACAATGCTGCCCTTACGTCATACTGCAATGCCCCACTGTGAGCCTAGCCGTACTTTTTAGGAGAGTCGGGGCTGCATTCATCTGCCTCATTTGCATAGATAAAAGTATTGATTTATTAACTATTAAAATAAATAGAATTTGACCTTAGTAAGATTAGTATTTTATGTACCCATATTTAACTCATTAGGTCACATGCCAATTCAAGGAATGCCTGTCTATCTATAGCTGAGCATTGTTAGTGACATGTATTGTTCTATTGAAAGGGGACAACAGGCAACAAATTAGCAAGTAGCTTTATGTGACTTGGGGAACAAAAGAGGACAATACCACACATTGCTCATTTGTTATTTAATAACCGGCCACTGGGCAGCTGTACACAAGTTAGATCATCTAAGTGAGGATCCAGAATGCAGTGTAATCTGTCACTGGGGGATAAGAGGCTATCCACTTCGGAGTAAAGATGGTCAATGAGATGCAAGTAATTCAAGCTTACGTGCAAATTTTCAGAAAATTCTATACAGCTGAAAATGGCTTTATAAAATTCAGCAGAAAGTACATTTTCCAATTTCAAGCTCCATACAATTTAAAGAGGAACTGCTGTTACAAAAGTAATGAAAAAAAGTGCTTAATTTTTACAATAGTTATTTATAAATACTTTAGGCAGTGTTTGCCCATTGTAAAATCTTTCCTCTCCCTGATTTACATTCTGAAATTTATCACATGGCGATAATCGTTATTGCTGGCAGGTGATGTCTGTGGAAGGAGATGCTGTTTTTTGGCAGTTGGAAACAGCTGTCATTTCCCACAATGCAACAAGAATCCTGCATATGATGTCAGTACCTAGGTGCTGACATCACCCTGTGGGAGGGGTTTCACCACAATATCAGCTATACAGAGACCCCTAATGATCTGTTTGAGAAAAGGTAACAATTTCTCATGGGAAGGGGGGCATCAGCTGCTGATTGGGATGAAGTTCAATCTTTGGTTACAGTTCCTCTTTAAATTAAATCTGCGTGCACTCTGGTATTATTTCCATTACATTGACTCTCTCAACAGGTAGATGATCCTGTGTATCTTCATACTGTACAGATTAGTGTTGGCTATAGTGCAACACTGGTGGTGTGCATAGTGTAAAGCACCATCAGAAAACTCTGCTAGCAAGAGAAGAAAATGGACGTCCCTGAACCATAATTAACTCCTCTTGTGAATGATAATT
Source organism: Hyperolius riggenbachi (assembly GCF_040937935.1). NCBI lineage: Eukaryota > Metazoa > Chordata > Amphibia > Anura > Hyperoliidae > Hyperolius > Hyperolius riggenbachi. Next base: position 409,183,812 of record NC_090646.1, on the reverse strand, counting down.
GAGAACCATAAATAAGCAGCTCTCTGTTTCATTATTACATTACAAATGACATCCCCTGTTAATTTACATGACCTTGAGCACAATTACGAGATCTGCTCTGCAAAGTGATAGAAGAGCAGGTTAGCCCTGAGCCAATAACAAGCTTTAGTTCTGTATAGCATGAAGAAGAATAGTCCGTTTCTGTTTTGATACATCATCATTTCCTTATAACTGGAAAAGCTGCAGACTGTAATTGCTGAAGCCCAAGCCTTATCTACATGGCGGCTAAGTGAAAACATGGACTGAGCTATGCGCATGCAGCTGTGCATGATTCATGTGCATGAGGTACCTGACTGCTTCTCAGCACATTAATGAATTACCTGAACATCTGCCACCCAAAAGCCAGATTTAACAAAGCCTTGTTTTGTCATACATATACAAGCCACACAGGAGCAGAATGAAAGTCACCTGTTCTAAGACTTCCACCTAATTAAAGGTATCAGGTTATCTCATGCCCTGCCTCAGCACTGACGTGTTGTAACAATAATGTACATATCACTTGATTAACCCTTAGACTGCCAGTTCTTTTTTTTTTTACATTTTAAAAAGCTACAATCCAGTGCCAGCTTTGCTTGAATCATTTTTGTGAAATGTCTTACCCAAGTCTACATGTACCAAAGTCTACATTACTCAGTAGGGATTGCAAATACGTTTGAGATGATTAAGAATTATGCTAATTATTGTGAAACAAAATTAGGCTAATCATAATAAAAATCTGAAAATGAAATTGCCTAATCAAATATTGCAGCAGAAGCATTTGATTGGTCCATTTTCAAGCTGCATAGATTTGTATTAATATTTGCATTATTCTGCATCAACTTGCATATTTTATGTCATGTACAAAATTGGCACCGAGGCAAAACGTTGCACTAAATGCCTTCAGAGGTCTGTGGCAAAGGAACATGGGAAAATATAATCACCTATGGATGTCTGCGGCAGGCGGAAGTAGTTTTATACTAAAGCGCCTTTAGACATATGTGGCCTATACTGTAGATGCAGAAATATCTATAGGTGTCTGCAGCAGTCTGAGGATTAATGCCTAATTTCATTTCAGACTCCGTTTTTGTACTAGAACATGAAATCAGTATAATTATGCAGCAATTACTTATAATTAATTTATGAAGGTTTCTGTTGATATCAGAAAAAGCTAAAATTAGCTAAACCTATCTCCACATAAAATGAAGAAATAATGATTCAAGTATCTGCAAAATACATTATATAGTAGCCACGTCAAAAAGGTGATCAATATTCCCCTTTCCATCATTCCAACACACCCACACCTTTGAGGAATCCAAGCAGTATGGCAAGGCAATACCATAATGAGAGAATGAAGAAAAGAAAGAAGTACGGGTTACACTGTGATGTGAAACTCAATGGCAAGTGTGAGAACTTTCAACTTTCGAACCCTGGTCACCTGTGTCAGATGCAGCGCCCTTAACCAGCTATCAATGGCTAAGTGTTGAGATATTTTGATGGGACAGCAAATTTACACCTTTATACAAGCTAAACACTGACTACTTTACACTGTGGCAAAGTGTCATATCTTCAGTGTTGTCCCATGATAATATAAAATCAAATATTGTGAAAGGTGTAATCATCTTTGCACTTTTGTTATCTATTGCAGTGTTTCCCAACCGCTGTTCCGCGGCACACTAGTGTGCCGCGGAACGTTGCCTGGTGTGCCGTGCTCTTATCCCCCCTCCCGCCCGTCCCTGCGGCCGCCGTTGTTATTACCTTAGCAGCGGCCGCTCTCCCCTCTCCAGACCATGTATATGCTAGCAGCGTATCTCCGGCTGCTCTGTGTGATGCACTGATGCGGAAGGAGGCAGGGCTCGGTTACCATAGTAACGGCGATACATATCGCCGTTACAGGAAGCCGCTGCCCTCCTTTCTTCCGCATCAGTGCATCACACAGAGCAGCCGGAGATACGCTGCTTGAATATACACGCGCCGGAGAGGGGAGAGCGGCCGCTGTTAACAAGGTAATAACAGCGGCGGCCGCGGGGACGGGCGGGAGGCACTAAACTGGCTATACTGGGGCACTATTCTGGGGTACTATACTGGCTATCCTAGGGGCACTAAACTGGCTATACTGGGGCACTATTCTAGCTATACTGGGGCACTATTCTGGGGTACTATACTGGCTATCCTGGGGCACTAAACTGGCTATACTGGGGCACTATTCTAGCTATACTGGGGCACTATTCTGGCTATACTGGGGCACTATACTAGCTATACTGGGGGGCTATACTGGGGCACTATACTGGCTATACTGGGGCACTATACTGGGGCACTAAACTGGCTATACTGGGGCACTATTCTGGGGCACTATACTAGCTATACTGGGGCACAATACTGGCTATACTGGGGGGGCTATACTGGGGTACTATACTGGCTATACTGGGGCACTATACTGGCTATACTGGGGCACTATACTAGCTATACTGGGGGGCTATACTGGGGCACTATACTGGCTATACTGGGGCACTATACTGGGGCACTAAACTGGCTATACTGGGGCACTATTCTGGGGCACTATACTAGCTATACTGGGGCACTATACTAGCTATACTGGGGCACAATACTGGCTATACTGGGGGGCTATACTGGGGTACTATACTGGCTATACTGGGGCACTATACTGGCTATACTGGGGCACTATACTAGCTATACTGGGGGGCTATACTGGGGCACTATACTGGCTATACTGGGGCACTATACTGGGGCACTAAACTGGCTATACTGGGGCACTATTCTGGGGCACTATACTAGCTATACTGGGGCACAATACTGGCTATACTGGGGGGCTATACTGGGGTACTATACTGGCTATACTGGGGCACTATACTGGCTATACTGGGGCACTATACTGGGGCACTAAACTGGCTATACTGGGGCACTATTCTGGGGCACTATACTAGCTATACTGGGGCACAATACTGGCTATACTGGGGGGCTATACTGGGGTACTATACTGGCTATACTGGGGCACTATACTGGCTATACTGGGGCACTATACTGAGGCAACTAAACTCCCTACACTGGGGCAACTATGCCAGCTATGCAGCCGCACCCCAGCCCCGCCCCCCCCCCCCCATAGCGGCACTGTCCACTAGGTCGCGCAAACAACCGGGGGCCGCATCGCCCCCACCGCGCGCGCGCGCGCCGTTCCCCGGAGAAAAATTTGGTCAGACAGTGTTCCCCGGGCCAGAAAAGGTTGGGAAACACTGATCTATTGTATATATTGTATACTGCACCTCAATGCATTTGCATTTGCTTTTCTTTTTAATTTTGGTAGACACTTGTCTTTTTTTTTTTTTTGGTAGACAGAAAGGCTTAGTGTGCAAATCTTAGTTAGTGTTAATATGTTTATTTATTGGTACAGTTTTAAGCACAGCATGTATAAACTGCCTATAGAGAAACTGAAGTCTTTACATATAACCATGTGTGGTAAAAAAAAGACCTTCTGTGGATTCTTGCCTACTGGAAAGTAATATTTAGTTCACTTTATCCAGAGCATATATGTATTCACTCTATTTCTCTAGGTCATTATTACGCCTCTTTACCGTGCAGGCTGCGTGTATGCTTTCTTAGCTTGTTTCAATCAGCTGTTTCCAGATATGAAGTCCTAATTACTACTCCTAACTTTATTTGAATTTCGCTTTAAACCTGTCCCCATGCACAGATAACTCCTCATTATGGAAGTCTGTCTGATTCTGGCCTACTTAATCATCAGCAGTGAGTCAAATGCAAGGGATGCAACCTATTAAAAACCACAGTTTCTTTCTGTCTTCGCTGGTAGAAGATGAAAAACATCATTATGGGAAGTGATCATCACCTTCTACAAACAGCTTCAGGCTTAAATGTATAAGAGAGACCTTAAAACTTACATTGCTCCATTTGTGTAGACGGCATCACTTCCTTCAACATATTGTACCTGGGCGGGGTAGACATGTTGCACTTGTTGAACGGTCTGTACCTGTTGCACCTAAAATGGTAAAAACATATTCCTTATTACAAACAGTGAAGTAACTATGCACTCCACTGCAATTGTGGCCTAATGGCAAAATCTAATGGGGTACTGGTGCTGTTGAGATAGTAAAGCCAGATTGTCATGCTAATTTCTATATGCCTGTGGAGAATATTCTTTCAGAAACAATATAGCTTTCTATCAATGAGCTATATTTATTAAACCCCGGAAAATGTAATTTATGTAGGGAGCTCAAAATAACCTTACTGGGATTTACAGAAATGACTAACATGTTATGTAATTTGCATACATTGCATTACATATGAAACCCCTATATTATTTGTCGAGCCGAGCAACAGAGGTGTTGCATAAAAAACCAGAGTTATGAAAATTACGTGATGGGTTACATAACTTGCATAAATCCCAGTAAACGCAATGTGCCCTGCCTGCACACGTTAACTGCATCAGGGTTTAGTGAATATTTCCCAGTGTTACATAGAGGATTCGTTCATCATGTGGAGGGGAGATATGTCAAGAACAGATTAATTTTTTATTCAACCTCAACTCTAATAAATGGAAAATGCCATTTACAGCCAATAATGGTCCTTATGAGAGTTTCTGGATCTTATTCTTTCTATTGAAAACAATACTATGAAAATGAATACTTAAAAAAAATGTGGATGCAAACAATTATGTAGACAATAAGAGTTGAGTTCATAGACCCTGGTGATTAATTATTCCATATTTGCAGTTATACAACATAGGACAAACCTATTCCTTTTCACAAATAGATCAACATGGGGCTCTGAATGGCTGATATTGTGGTGAAACCCCTCCCACAGGAAACTGTGAGGACCATGGTCCTGGCAGTTTTCGGTCTGTGAACCTCGTTGCATTGTGGGAAATAGCTCTTTACAGCTGTTTCCTATTGCTAAAAAAGCAAGCAGCAGCTACATCACCTGCCAGCAGTAAAAATGTCACCATGTGATAAATGTCAGAATGTAAATCAGGGATTTAAAAGATTTTACAATGGGCAAACACTGACTAAATCATTTATACATAATTATTGTAAAAATTAAGCACTTTTTTATTACATTATTTTCACTGGAGTTCCTCTTTAAGAATTGTGATCAAACCAGTCACTTGCATTGGTTAACATATTACAAGAGAAAAAAATTCAGCTAACCTTATTGAGTCCTCAACGTAAGGTGAAAACCCACACACAAGAACCTACACACAAGGTTGCCCATAATGACACCATAAACAGTGATCTCAAAAATGTCATTCAACATTGGCTATAGCAATGCACATACTATTCTCAAGAAGCACTGGCATGTTTTATTTGCAGACCTGATTTATCAAAGATCCATACATATGTATTTAGAAGAGCCAGATTTATCTAGCATTGTGTAGTTTCAAGAAAGCTAAGGGCTTCCCAGCTTTTACCACACCACACCACCATGCCCTTAAAGTGAATGGGAACCGCATTTTAAAAGAAATGAAGCAAATACTTACCTAAGGAGAGGGAAGGCTCTGGGTCGTATAGAGCCTTCTGTCTCCTCTCTCGGTGCCCTCTATCCTGTGCTGGCTCCCCCCCATTGAAATTTCCCACCGAAAAGGGTATTTGGAAGTCTTCGGGAGCCGTGTCCTCCCGAAGATGTGTGGCTCCATACTGCACAGGCTTGAGCGTGCAAGAGAGCGTGCTTGCGCAAGCGCAGTACAGGGCCGCCCTTCTTCAGGAGCACTCGGGCTCCCTGAAGACTTCTGAAGCCTCCTTCGGCCGGGTAAAGCAGTATTTGACTAAATTAGTCAAATACTGCTACCGGGCGAGCCAGCACTGGATCGAGGGGACCAGGAGAGGAGCCGGAGGGCTCTATAGGACCCAGAGCCTTCCCTCTCCTTGGGTAAGTATCTGTCTCATTTTTTTAAATGCGGTTCCCATTCACTTTAACAGCAGGATCTGTTGGCCTTTTGTAGTGCAGTAGAAAGAAATATATGAGATTTCCTCACGTCAGAGATTACCATGACCTAGTATTCAGTATTTATAAATGCGCCAACATTTTACACAGTGCTGGACATTAAAAACATACAATGATACAAAGGATGACAGACGTAAAAAGGTTATACAACATAGGACAAAGCTATACAAGGCAAACAGGGTACAAACTACATGATCATGTGATTTGGGGCTATTTGGGTAGACCGAGTAATACAAGCACTAGGCAGTCATAGGAAAGGAGCAAACAATCATGTAGAATACACTGCGGAATGGAGGACCCTGCCAAAGGCTTAATATCTAAAGGATTGTATTAATAATTTATACAGTATTCTGCTCATGCAGCCTACAATGTGTAGGCTTCACTACACAAGAAGTAGCTTGGGTCAGCATAGGAAAAATATCATAAAAAGTTATGCATTTCATAGTTTTCAAGACATTTTAAGTAAAAACATAGTGTGATGCTATACTTGTGATCTTTACTCTTATTGACGTTATACAGAATCCTACAGACCTTTACAATAAACTCAAAATCCAATGAATCTTATTAGATCCTCAAACTTGGGATAGAACAATTAGAAGGTTAAAAGGAAGTCAATAAGAACGTTATATGATATCATAGATTTCTTTTCCCCAGTTTTTCATATACATCTGTAATAATATCAGTATTTATTGACACAAAATATGATGTTAATCCATCAAATGATTAATTTTGCTTACATAGTACCTATACATGTAGGCACTTTACTGTTTAGTTATTTATTTATCATTAATAGTTTTCCTCCATAAGCACATCCTTGTATTTATTTTTAATGAATTTCTTAAATCGTTTGATTAATATAAATGTTGCCTTCTTAAAAGAAAAGGTATTTGCACCTTCATGTGAGTAAGAAAGACCTTTTATGATGCATCACTTCTTCTGGACTAGTCCAAAACCTAACAGATATGCCAGATTTTAACCACTTACTGCAAGTGACAGCAAAAAAGGTAATTCATAATGCATTTTACTTGGGAAGAAATGTACATATATATATATATATATATATATATATATACACACACACACACACACACACACAGACACACACACATTTTACAATTTCTTCATGATCGATGTCTTTTAAAGTGGACCTGAACTTTTGCACAAGACAGGTGGAAAACAGAGAAATGCTATCCTGAATGTATTTAGAGAGTTTAGCCTGTTTAACTTTAATTCCCCTCATTTGTGTCTAATCACAAGACAAGCTGTAATTTGATCCTCCCCTGTGTCACATGACTGCCTACGGCAGAGAAGCAGATAAGCCCATTTGAAAATGCAGGCTGTAAACAATATGTCTGCTCCCATGAATCAGGAAGTAGAAACTGTGCAAATGTATTTTAGGATTTGTATCAGCTGTAACAAATAGATGTCTTTTGTTTAAAGGTTATTATGCTGTTGTGCATATTTTAGAGCAGAGAGGAGTTCTGAGTTCAGGTCCACTTTAAAGTGAGTACAAAATCATCACATTATATCATTCCCATCTAACCATTTATCTGCTATCTGCAAACAGATTTACTTAGTTTGTAGTTATTTATCTATTTTAGGTAGTTACTTTACTATGGGCTTGATTCAGTAACTGGTGCTAACCCAGTTAGCACCCCTAAAGACTGTGGGCATGATAACTAGAGTGCTAACTGGGTTAGCACCGTTTACTAAATTCACATTGCGCGCAAAGTCCCGCGCGCAAAACTTTGCACGCGCACAGCGGCGCATCACGGTGCGACGGAAAACGGTGCACCCGATGCACCTATAAGGTCGCATTGGGTGCGACCTTAACGCCGCATGGTGCGACGTTAGGGTCGCACCCAATGCGATGTTATAGGCGCATCGGGTGCGCCGTTTTCATCGCACCGCAATGCGCCGTTTCGCGTGCACCATGCCGTGTGCGCGCAAAGTTTTTCACGCGGGACTTTGCACGCGATGTGAATTTATCATGCCTAAACTAATTTTAGGCGTGATACAGGGCTTTTCACAGGTGTGCTAACACTTAGCACGGTTTACTGAATCAAGCCCTATGTATTTGATTACAAAGAAATATTCCAATGTTAAAACTACTTACAAGCTATGGTTTGACTATCAATATATTAGGATGCACCAATTATTATACACAGGCCATTGTAATTGGTATTTATAGCTTTCAGTGGTGTCCAGTTAGCATTATGTAACCAAGACTCTAATCTAGTATTTTATGACAATTAATTTTATTCTGATTAACTACACAGTACTCAGGGGCATTGTACCGAAATTGAACTTTTTAATAGCCTGCAATTTGGATGATCATTTTATCACTTACCAGTTAATTACACTCAGAAGTTTAATATAGGATTTGTGAATTATTTATGGAAAGATAGTATGAGTTCTCTTATATATATTTTTCAGGTATTTTATATACCAATTCTATATATGCTAATATAGTTAAAGCTCATGATCTGCAGCGGGCCAATTCCTGGTCACTAGGGAGCGGTGGGAGATGATGATAAAGGGGTGTGGCAGAAGAGAGGGGTTATTCTGCTGTCCTGTTATCAGCAGTGTTTGTTCGGCAAGATACAAGTGTTTTTGGCTTCTATTTACTTTTCAAGAGACATACATTGGGTTGCAATTCAAGTGCACTATTTGCATAGAGAAAGCTCTGTTTTTTTTTTTTGTTTTTTTTTTTTTTTGCAAGGTTACATCCTTGCAATAGAAAACTAAAACTAAAAATAAAACCCAGACAAGAATAATTGCAAACCCTGAAAATTGCTGGGGTCTATAAATAAAGATAATCTATCCTGCAACATTACATTTTCACAAAAAAATTATAAGAAAAATCCACCACTCCTGATCTTTTATTGAAAAAAAAAATGGAAATTTCAATCAGCTTTCTTAAATGAATATAAAAAAAGGCGTTAAATTTTTCTGTACAACTGATCCTTTTAATTGAATTCTGTGTGGCCAACTTCACTGGCTTCCATTGATGTGCCTTGTGTTAATTTGGCTCCCATAAGGTCTGATGCACAAAAGGCCAGTAAACTTGCCCTGCATAGGCAGTACACAGTGATTTAACTGGTTCTAATGCCATTTAATGCCCATTACACTACTAGTGCCATACACTGCCTACCCACTGCAAGTTTACTGCCTTTTATGCACCAGGCCCACACAGATTAATGATGTACTCTTCAACTTCAACTTTACTGTGATTCTAGCACTGGTTTATAAATCCTTAGAGCGTGTTCACACTACAGGAGCTTTTCTAAACACTTTGTGATTTTAAAATCTCTTGCTAATGTTAAATCCCCCATAGCATTGCATTAGGAACAGCTTTTCAAAATCTCTAGCGCTTAAAGCATACCCGAGGTGACATGTGACATGATGAGGTAGACATGGGTATGTACAGTGCCAAGCACACAAATAACTATGCTGTGTTCCTTTTTTTCTTACTCTGCCTGAAAGAGTTAAATATCAGGTATGTAAGTGGCTGACAGGAAGTGACTACAGTGTGACCCTCACTGATAAGAAATTCCAACTATAAAACACTTTCCTAGCAAAAAAATGGCTTCTGAGAGCAGGAAAGAGATAATAAGGGTAAATAGTTAATACATTTTAACTCTGGCATACTACAATGAATATGTCATTGAGCAAAAACAAATAAAACAGTTAAAACATAAAAAGTAGATTTAAACATAAAAAAAAACTGTGGAATATCTTAACAAGTCATTTCTCGGAGAAGAAAGATAGATCCAATCGTTTATTTCATTAGTTTATTTTCGCCTCGAGTGTCCTTTAACCCTCCTGGCGGTCTATTAAAAACCGCCAGGGGGCAGCGCAGCCGTTTTTTTGATTTTTTTTAAAATCATGTAGCGAGCCTAGGGCTCGCTACATGATAGCCGCTGTGCAGCGGCATCCCCCTACCCTCTTCGATCGCCTCTGGCGATCGGCGATCAGGACATCCCGTTCAAAGAACGGGATTTCCTGGAGGGCTTCCCCCGTCTCCATGGCGACGGGGCGGGATTACGTCACTGACGTCGTGACGTCTAAGGGAGTCCCGATCCACCCCTCAGCGCTGCCTGGCGCTGATAGGCCAGGCAGCGCAGGGGTCTAGGAAGGGGGGGCTCTGCAGCGATGCGGATAGCGGCGAATCTGTGCGGGGCGGCGGCGATCTGTGTGCTCACGCAGCTAGCAAAGTGCTAGCTGCGTGCAGCAAAAAAAAAATTGTGCAAATCGGCCCAGCAGGGCCTGAGAAAACCTCCTGCGCGGCTTTAACCTTCCTGGCGGGGTTACCGCCAGGAAGGTTAAAAAGCTCTAGTAGTGTGAACAAGCCCTTACACTCAGGTAAACACAGGACGGTCCAGAGCAGGATAAATATATATATATATATATATATATATATATATATATATATATATATTGGGATGCGAAAGTTTGGACAACGTTGTTAACCGTCATGATCGATAAAAAATTTCAGTTGAATATATCATGTAGGAGACACACATAGTGATATTTGAGAAGTGAAATTGTGTTTATTGCATTTACAGAAAGTGTGCAATAATTGTTTAAACAAAATGAGGCAGATACATACATTTGGGCACTGTTGTCATTTTATTCATTCCAAAACCTTTATAACTAATTATTGCAGGGCTGTGGAGTCGGAGTCGGAGTCGTGGAGTCGGGCAATTTTGGGTGCCTGGAGTCGGAGTCGGGAAAAAATGCACCGACTCCGACTCCTAATGAATTTGTAACTGTAATTAAAATAGAAAATATGATAAAATGTTCTATTTCTCAGATAATAGTCATTAAAAATAATGTATATATACAGTATATATACAGTAATAGCTGTGCTTAGTCCACAAAAATGAAATAAACCAATCAAAATTAGTTACTTGTGCTGCTTCAATAAAGCAGTCCCCGTATTTTTAAGGTCAGATATACATATCTGATTGTGACTGTATATATGATGTGTACACAGGAATCTCATATATACTAAATAACATCTGTGCTGTAAGAATAAAGCCTGATGTGTAGCTGTGTCACTAATAGAAATGGTCAATCAGATGGAAATAATTCTGCATTGATGCTGATTTATGCAAATGTATGTACTCCCTTTGCTGATGAAATCAAATAATTTGATATGTTGTTAAAATTTGATTTAGTGACTGCAAATTAAAGGGTACCTGAGACGGATGAAAAGTAAAGTTTTATACATACCTGGGGCTTCCTCCAGCCCCCTTCAGGCTAATCAGTCCCTCGCTGTCCTCCACCACCCGGATCTTCTGCTAAGAGTCCTGGTAATTCAGCCAGTCAGCGCTGTCCGGCCGCATGCCGCTCCCACAGCCAGGAACATTCTGCACCTGCGCAATAGTGCTGCACAGGTGTAGTATGCTCCTGGCGGTGGAGTGTGTGCATGCGCACTACGCCCGACTGGCTCAAGTACCTGGACTCATAGCAGAAGATCCAGGTGGTGGAGGAGGTCAACGAGGGATGGATTATCCTGAAGGCGGCTGGAGGAAGCCCCAGGTATGTATAAAACTTTAATTTCATCAGTCTCAGGTTTACTTTGTTACACAGTAGTACTATACTCTACATATGCACGCCCCACAGAGCTGCAGGGAATACACTGAGAATGCTGTGCACATTGAACACAGAGGTGTTGTCTGTTTACAATCTCCTTATTCCCCTGCAGAGTACCTGCACATCATTCTTACATGTTCCCACACTTACATTGCCTAGGGCCTGATAGATGTTCTTTGTTCCGGTTTGTACCTTTTACAAGTACTCTTACCAAGGACTAGTTTTAGTCTAAAGGGAATAAATATAGTAGTCTACATATCCTTCTCACTTCAGTTGTCTTGTAAAATTCCTAAGCGTTGGCAGTTAAGAGACGAATTTCACGTTACATACTTTTAATCAACAAAATTGTAATATGCAAATTAGAGGAGTCGGAGTCGAGGAGTCGGAGTCGGAGTCGGTGGAATCCTAAACTGAGGAGTCGGAGTCGGTGGATTTTTGGACCGACTCCACAGCCCTGAATTATTGGAACTCAAATTGGCTTGGTAAGCTCAGTGACCACTGACCTACATACACAGGTGAATCCAATTATAAGAAAGAGTATTTAAGGGGGTCAATTGTAAGTTTCCCTCCTCTTTTAAATTTCTCTGAAGAGTAGCAACATGGGGGTCTCAAAACAACTCTTAAATGACCTGAAGACAAAGATTGTTCACCATCATGGTTTAGGGGAAGAATACAGAAAGCTGTCTCAGAGAATTCAGCTGCATGTTTCCACAGTTTGGAACATATTGAGGAAATGGAAGACCACAGCCTCAGTTCAAGTTAAGGCTCGAAGTGGCAGACCAAGAAAAATCTCGGATAAACAGAAGCGAGGATTGGTGAGAACAGTCAGAGTCAACCCACAGACCAGCACCAAAGACCTACAACATCATCTTGCTGCAGATGGAGTCACTGTGCATCGTTCAACCATTTGGCACACTTTACACAAGGACATGCTGTATGCAGAGGAAGCCTTTTCTCCGCCCACAGCAAAAACAGAGCCTCTTGAGGTATGTTAAAGCACATTTGGACAAGGCAGCTTCATTTTGGAACAAGGTGCTGTGGACTGCTGAAACTAAAATTGAGTTATTTGGGTATAACAAGGGGCATTATGCATGGAGGAAAAACAACACAGCATTTCAAGAAAAACACCTGCTACCTACAGTAAAATATGGTGGTGGTTCCATCATGCTGTGGGGCTGTGTGGCCAGTGCAGGGACTGAAAGTTTTGTCTAAGTTGAGGGACGCATGGATTCCACTCAGTATCAGCAGATTCTGGAGACCAATGTCCAGGAATCAGTGACAAAGCTGAAGCTGCACCGGGGCCGGATCTTTCAACAAGACAACGACCCTAAATACTGCTCAAAATCCACTAAGGCATTCATGCAGAGGAACAAGTACATCGTTCTAGAATGGCCAACTCAGTCCCCAGACCTGAATATAATTGAAAATCTGTGTGTGAGTTAAAGAGAGCTGTCCATGCTCGGAAGCCATTAAATCTGAATGAACTAGAGATGTTTTGTAAAGAGGAATGGTCCAAAATACCTTCAACCAGAATCCAGACTCTCATTTGAACATACAGGAAGTGTTTAGAGGCTGTAATTTCTGCAAAAGGAGGATCTACTAAATATTGATTTCATTTATTTTTTGTGGTGCCCAAATTTATGCACTTGCCTAATTTTGTTTAAACAATTATTGCACTATTTCTGTAAATCAAATAAACTTCATTTCACTTCTCAAATATCACTGTGTGTGTCTCCTATATGATATATTTAATTGAGATTTTTTTATCATAACAACCAACGATCTATACAGGAAAATCATGATGATTAACAACGTTGCCCAAACTTTCGCATCCCACTGTATGTATATATATATATCACCTAAAGGATTATTAGGAACGACTGTTCAATTTCTCATTAATGCAATTATCTAATTAACCAATCACATGGCAGTTGCTTCGATGCATTTAGGGGTGTGGTCCTGGTCAAGACAATCTCCTGAACTCCAAACTGAATGTGAGAATGAGAATGAAAGGTGATTTAAGCAATTTTGAGCGTGACATGGTTGTTGGTGCCAGATGAGCCTGTCTGAGTATTTCACAATCTGCTTAGTTACTGGGATTTTCACGCACAACCATTTCTAGGGATTACAAAGAATGGTGTGAAAAGAGAAAAACATCCAGTATTGCGGCAGTCCTGTGGGTAAAAATACCTAGTTGATGCTAGAGGTTAGAGGAGAATGGGCTGACTGATTCAAGCTGATAGAAGAGCAACGTTGACTGAAATAACCACTCGTTACAACCATGGCATGCAGCAAAGCATTTGTAAAGCCACAACATGCACAACCTTGAGGCGGATGGGCTACAACAGCAGAAGACCCCACCGGGTACCACTCATCTCCACTACAAATAGGAAAAAGAGGCTACAATTTGCACGAGCTCACCAACATTGGACAGTTGAAGACTGGAAAATGTTGCCTGGTCTGATGAGTCTCGATAGAGCCAGAATTTGGCATAAACAGAATAAGAACATGGATCCATCATGCCTTGTTACCACTGTGCAGGCTGGTGCTGGTGGTGTAATGGTGTGGGGGATGTTTTCTTGGCATCTAATCATGACCACCATGTACCCATCCTCTGATGGCTACTTCCAGCAGGATAATGCACCATGTCACAAAGCTCGAATCATTTCAAACTGGTTTCTTGAACATGACAATGAGTTCACTGTACTAAAATGGCCCCCACCGTCACCAGATCTCAATCCAATAGAGCATTTATGGGATGTGATGGAACAGGAGTTTCGTGCCCTGGATGTGCATCTCACAAATCTCCATCAACTGCAAGATGCTATCCTATCAATATGGGCCAACATTTCTAAGGAATGCTTTAAGCACCTTGTTGAATCAATGCCACGTAGAATTAAGGCAGTTCTGAAGGCAAAAGGGGGTCAAACACCGTATTAGTATGGTGTTCCTAATAATCCTTTAGGTGAGTGTAGATAAAATCTATCTATCTATCTATACTGTATATTATATATTTATCTCATCATACTACATTATACTTTAGGAATACAATAGCAGATGTTAAAAAAAAATCCAGACTAGGCTTACTGGATTATTCATGTGCAGGTCATGGTTTGTATGCTCATTTTTATTTCTTTCCTAAGGAAATCATGCACCTGGTGTTTTCAGGCTTTTCTATTGCAGTAGCAATTTGTGTTTTAATGTCTCAAAATGAACAAACAATATAGACTACAGTGACGTTTTTTTTTTGTGCTTCACAAAGAATCTCTGCAGATGTGTGAAATAACATCTGCAATGAGTTCTCTGCAATGAGTGCTAGGAAAATACCTAGCATGAGAAGTCTTCTCCAACCTATGGAGTATACTATAGACGCATATACTGGAAAGTACAAAATAGAGCATATCTAAAAAATAATCTGCTGGACAAAAAAAAGCAATAATTGTGGTGTACAATTACGAAACAACACTATAGTTATAACAGCCACTGAAAAGGTCATTGACTAACACCTGCGATTTTGACAAGTTCACACTATAAATGAGCTTCACTAGAATTCGCTAAGCTCAAATCATACACTTAAATAGTTGATTAGGTTGAAGAAGACACATGTGCATCAAGTTCAGTCTCTAACAAACTGCGGCAATTTGTTTCAGAGGATGAATGGAAACCTTAAAAAACAATTACCAGTTAAATTTCACATTGGGAAAAAATCCTTACAGATGCAATGTGTCTGCTAAATCACCTCTCTGGATCAAAATATTAATCATTTACATTTAAATCAACCGCAAATATACAAACTAAATAAATAGCTTCTAATTTTTATTTTTTTTCCCAAAGTAAATAAGTCCAGATTTTCTCTTCCTCATTGGAAGTGAGCCTCTTATTTGTTTTATTAATGATTGCTTTCACATGCACTTCACATCTCTTTTTGTAGTGCTATGCACAAAAATCCTCTTCATATTAAAGATATGGGCTACAAAATGCAAAGTTGAATCATATATGAAAGAGGGAGTGGAATTTCGACATTTTGCTTAAAACTTTGAGTTACTTCCTTATACAGTAAGTAAAACCAGTGAAGTTTTCCAGTAGTAGACATTTTTGGCCTAATTTACTAAGCCTTAGCAATTGAAATAGCAATCTTCAACCTCAGTATAAAACCGTGAAAACCAGGGGACCAAAATAGCTCAACCATCAAGAATTTTAGAGGAATAAAATTAACAGAAGAAAAAATGAATATTATCTGATATGACCCAGGTAGGAATCACAAATGTTAGCTACCAAAAAAAAAATAATCCAATGTATAGAAGAATTAGTATAGGTTTGGAGGATCACTTTGTATCTCCACCACTCTTAACGTTTGTAAAGCAAGGGCCTAAAGAATCTTTTTCTGCCAATTAATGTTTTTGAAGGCTTGGGAAAATAATCATATTGTTCTGTATATCCGGTGATGAAACTGGGACATCCACAGAAAGAAATAAGATGTATGAGATCTCTAACCAGGCCAGATAGATACAGAAAACTATTATTAATATGTGCTGACACATACAGTAAAACAGAAACATGAATTGCATAATATAGGGCATGGGAAATACAGTATACTATCTGGAAACTAGGTGAGTTGACGGCTACTACTACAGATCCTTCTGAAATGAATACACCTTTGAAATATAGAGCTTCATTTGTACATTTACAAGTGATACTATACTTTCTTGAATACTGCCACACATGTATATCAGTCTCTCCCACATCTTGTTTGGAATTTCATCTCAATAAAAAGTATTTTTCCATACCAATTTACAACCAGATATAAATTTAAAAAACTGTCTGAAGCTGAAATTACACATCTTTCCAAGCTTGGAGTCTGCACTCTAAGCAACTTTTCCTCTTGCTGTGAGGCTAGGAACACACTAGGCAGAAACGCGAGCGTTGTGGAAAATGCTAGCATTTTTGCTGCTAATGACAGTCTATGGGCCGGATGTAAATTTGTGCTTTTTACATTGTGTGTTTTTGAAGCTGCAATATTTTCAAAAAAGCATGTAAAACACACAAAATGTATCTCAATGGAGATGCAGAGGAATGCATTTTTACAAAATATGATACTTTATTTTACTCAACTGATTAAGGAAATTTATAAAAATGCAACCCTAAAACTCAGTCACATACAAACAAGCACCAAAAACGCAGTAAAAAAATGTAACCCCACAGTGCAGAAAATGCATGGTTTTCTGCACTGCCTAGTCTGCTCCCAGCCTGAAAGTAATTGGTTGCAGAGGAGTTTGTTACCCCACCTGGACTAATACATTGACTGACAGCAAATCTGGGCACTCTCATAGGTGAAACCCCTCCCACAGTGTGATGTCAGGACCATGGTCCTGACAGTTTCCTGTCTGTGAACCTCATTGCATTGTGGGAAATAGCTGTTTACAGCTGTTCCCAACTGCCAAAAAAGCAAGTAGCATCTCGTGTCACTGACATAATCTGCCAGCAGTAAAAATGTCCCCATGTGAGAAATGTCAGAATGTAAATCAGAGAGAGGAAAGATTTTACAGTGGGCAAGCACTGACTTAATCATTTATACATAATTATTGAAAAAATGAAGCACTTATTTTCACTGGAGTTCCTCTTAAAAAAAAAAAAAAAAAGTTTACCATAAATCACTGCAATGCAGAATTGAAAAGATGAGACTGCCTTTTTCTCAAAAACAGTAGTTTTTTTTTTTTTGTTAAAGTAGTATGATTAGCCATATTATGCCAGGGAAAAAACCCCTTATATAAGTAGATACCGTCTTTCTCCGAATATAAGACATATTCTTTTTGGGGAGGAAATGTGTGCTAGGGCTTATTTTCGGGGGTGGGAGGGGCTAGACACTTTGTGTATGGTCAGGTGCATGGTCTCTTACCGCACCTCCCTTGTGGCTGCGTCCCCCTCCGTTCCAAGTAATTCCTCCGGCGGTGGCGGCATAGTAATCAATCTGTGAGGGTGCCATTTGACCCTCACGCAGTACGCTAGGCCGACTCTGCGCTAGCGCTCTCTTCCTGTCATCATGTGCGCACGGCTGATGCGTCCCAGGCGCACATTGATTAATCAATGTGCGCCTGGGATGCATCAGCCGGGCACACATGATGACAGGAAGAGAGCGCCAGCGCAGAGCCGGCCTAGCGTACTGCCTGAGGGTCAAAGGGCACCCTCACAGATTGATTACTATGCCGCCACCGCCGGAGGAATTACTTGGAACGGAGGGGGAAGCAGCCACAAGGGAGGTGCGGTAAGAGACCACACACCTCCCCATACACAAAGCGTCCCCCCAGCTAGGGCTTAATTTCGGAGTAGGTCTTATATTTCAAGCATGCTTGAAATATAAGGGAGGCCTTACTTTCGGGGTAGGTCTTACTTTAGGGGAAAGACGGTATATGATCTAGATCTATGTGCATAACACATGTATTGTACTGTCCATCGTTTGATTTCAGTGAATTTTATATAGTAAATGAAGAGAATTCTTTTCCTGGTGGGAACCATATCTTTTGCCCACAGTTTAAGGCTAAATCCAGATGTCATTCTGCGCTTAACTTTTTTTCTTTTCTCCTCCAATCACTGAGTCACTTCAGCCTTGCTTGTAAACACAAGTGAGCAAAGGATCGTGTTTCAGATAGGCAGCTAGGCAGGGAAACAAATGGAGGAGGAATATATTATAGAGAAAAAGAACCCCCAGCATGCAACTGTTTGGCACTGACTATTAAAGGGCCAGTGCTCCTAAAGTATGTGATAACTCCAAACAATAACAGCAGAAAAAGTTTTGAATGCAGGATTAGCATCTTTATCATTTAATACACTCAGACCAGTTACTGTTGAAATTTGATTTTTATGGTGACAATCCCGCTTTAAGGTCCAGTGTATACTCAATCAAATTGATGTAAAGATAATTTGATGTTTAAAGTATACCTAAAGCAAAACAAAAATTTCCAGTTAAGTACATAATGGGTTAAAGCACTTACTCCTAAAACTTGCTGCTTGTCATCTACAGGGTCATTCCCATTCCCTTTTCTAAGTCTTTTTAATACCGAACTGTCCTATTCGTCTAAAGGACTCAACCTGTTTTTCGGATTGATTCCATTAATCTGATCAAACTGGATAGCAGCTCTACTTCTGATAGTGGGCCTGAATGATCAACACTACGATCAAATCAGAGAATCGATTGTCCCAAAAAATCGTATTGTTAATGGCCACTTAATGCCTGGTATATACCATGCAATCTCATCAGATTGATGGGTTGATTCGATAATTTCTGATTTGATTTACGATTGTTTTTCTAAAAAATGTCCCAATTACTTCTGAACAAAATTGATCAGAAAGCCGATCGGGAATTAGATCTGACCTGTCATAAATTATCGATTCGAACCGTCATTCTGATGGGAAATTGCATTGTGTGTACTCGGAATTAAGGCTTGAAGCACACTTGTCTGTGTAGAAAGCCAGAAGTTTTCTGTCATATGCATTTCTGTATTTTGTATTTTTGCATTTGTGTATGCTTTTGCGGGTGTGTTTTTTGTTTTCCATGTGTTTATGTTTTTGGATAATCAGCTTTTTTATCCAGAGGGAAAAATACAGTACTACATTTTTTTTTGCAAAAATGCATTTTCTTTTCAACTTATGGGAACGTATTGTATACATTAAGATCGAACACGCTGTGCATTTTTAAAATGTTACACTGCAAATAAACTTTCATTATGTTTTATTTTGCATGCACTTCCCGCTCCTGCTAGAAACCACACAATTCTAACAAGCGTGCTACCAGCCTAATACTTTTCTCAGGAAGTGTTCATTGTCCTATCCAAGCGCATTTAAATTGGGCATGTACAAGTTCTGAACACATATGCCGAGTAAAATGAAGTGATCATGAACATTCTTGGGTGATTGCTGCATACATTTAACAGATGTGCCAGTCACATATTAAAAAAGTATGGGAACAGGTGGGACCCTAAAGACAACGAGCAGCAGAGTTTCAGGATTAAGTGCTTTAACCCATTGGGCCTGATTCACAAAGCGGTGATAACTCAGTTATCACGCCTAAAAGACTTTAGGCGTGATAACCTTTGCACTATCAAAGTTATTACACGCGTGTAAAGTTTTGCGTGCAAAGTCCCATAGGGCTTAATGGCCACTTCACGCGAAGCACGGCGCAAAACTTTGCGCGCGGGAGTTCGCGCGAATTCCTTCAGATCACGCCTAAACTAAGTTTAGGCGTGATAAAGGGTTTTTCACAGGCGTGCAAAGTGTTTGCACCGCTTTGTGAATCAGGCCCATTATGTACTTATGTACTACGGTAATTGGAAATGTTTGTCTCACTTCAGGTGCATGTTAAAGCAGAACTATAAAAAAGAGTAAATTAAATAGCTATCAATGATTGCATAAATAATAGTGAAAATTACAATGCTCCATCCATTGTGCCAAAAATGTAATTAATCTGTATTGGTCTATGGTGCTGTAGTAGCGGTTTCAGGACATTACTTGCTGAAATGCTCAGTGACAGCGTAGGAGATGTTTGTTAATCAGTTATTTATTATTATTATTTAGGCCTCGTTCACATCATTAGCGCAGATGGCTGTGCGATTGGAACGCAACGCGTCCGATCGCACGCCATCTGCGCTCCTATGCGCTGCGCTGCAGATCCCATTCATTACAATGAATGGGATCTGCACTGCGATTCCCAAAAATGCGTGCAGCACGCGATAGCGCAATCGCGCTGCCACGCAGCGCATATGATGGGAACGGTAGAAGGGCTGTCTATGCCCTTCTACCGTTCTTGCGTGTCGCACACTATACGCGCTGCCAAAATGCGCACGGCAGCGCGTATAGTCTGAACGAGGCCTTACAGTACCAACATATCAAACTGCTCCCTTACAAGGCCAATTTATACTGTACTTCAATGCTAAGGTTTGAATAACCTCCCCAAAATCAACCAATAAATCAATCAATTTATTCACAAAATAATTTTGATTGGACAATCTTACCAAATCGATGTAATCGAAAGGTAAACTGAGTGAACTTACTTTGAATGGATACTTTTGGTAGTCCCTCAAGTTACATACAGTATATGTGGTATGAATGTACAAATGGCACTGTATTGTTGACGTCACCTCTAAAATATGATAGAAACATCAGATTGTATAGTCTATAGTGTGGATCAGGGCAGACAACAAGGCGGTACAGGCAGTACTGCTGAATGTGGCCTGCACACAGTCTGGGGCCCGAACAGTGGTTGCACCACAACAGGCTCCAGCTGCGATAATGCAGTCACTTCATCTCTTCAATTGCAGACCTGTAGATCAGCACAGCATTTATGTTACCTGATTCCAGCGCAGGAGTCCTCTCTGCTTTCTCCTGCACTCTGCAATCATTCTGCTCTGCCTCCATCTCTCGAACACGGTAAATCCGGCGCTGGAGACTTGGGCGCAGCAGCGCAGGAGACTTGGGCGCAGCCGGCGCCACCATAGGCCGTAATAGGAACTACGGCTATCGCAGGCACAGGGAGTAACTTCAGCTCCGTCAGAAGACGGACCTGAAGTTGCTTTTAAAACAATAATTCGGATTCCAGCGATTGCTGGAAGCCGAATTATTTCATTCCCCCACTATCCATGTCGGCCTGGAGGGGGAATAGTAATTAACACGGCCCGGACTTGTTCGGCAGCAGGATCAGCCATATACTGGCTGTGTCCTGCGCCCAAGTCTCCGGCGCCGTTCTCTCTCGTACGCCCATCTCTGCCCTGTTTTGTATGTCATGTGAGTTCACCCGACATGCAGGCAGAGAGATACAGAGCACAAGGATCAGAGCAGGGCTGCAGGAAAATGCAGAGAGGACAGGAATCCTGCACTGGAATCAGATGAGTTGTTATACAGACATGCCACGCTGATCTCCTGTGCTGCTAGGGCTGATGGATGGAAGGTCAGACTTCCCAAGGGAGACCTCTGACAACTGGTGCTGTTTGTGGTGTGTGTCTCTGGCTGCTTATCTTCCTTCTACTCATCTAGGCTGAACCACCGGCAGAAATATAGGAGGAAGTGAGTGTGTACTAGATACACAAATGGCATATGATTACAACAGACTGCTGGTGTCAAGAGAGAAACAGCCTAGTACAGGGGTCGGCAACCCGCGGCTCCGGAGCCGCATGCGGCTCTTTTTCACCTTCGCCGCGGCTCCTAGCCGGCTCCGGTGTCAGTGGCTGCGGCGCGCGTGTGACGTGTGTGCTGTCGCTGGCAGGCAGCCTATCAGAGAGGCCGCCGGACCAGTGCAGTGCAGGGCTTCGGGCGGCCATTTTCCCGTAGCCCTGCAGGCAGGACGTGACGTAGGAAGAGGATCGTGGGAGTTGCGCGCCACAAGGTCGGGACCCGGGGTTGGGACAGGACGAGATCGTGACAGGAGGTCTTCTGACTAGGTGAGTAAATGGGTTTTCTTTTCAGATCTGCTGAAGAAATGTGCATATGGGGGTCATAGCTGTTAACGATTTGTGCATATGGGGGTCATATCTGCTAACGATTTGTGCTTATGGGGGGTCATATCTGCTAACGATTTGTGCATATGGGGGTCGTATCTGTAACGATTTGTGCATATGGGGGTCATATCTGCTGAAGGATTTGTGCATATGGGGGTCATATCTGCTAACGATTTGTGCATATGGGGGTCATATCTGCTAACGATTCGTGCATATGGGGGTCATATCTGCTAACGATTTGTGCATATGGGGGTCATATCTGCTAACGATTTGTGCATATGGGGGTCATATCTGCTAACGATTTGTGCATATGGGGGTCATATCTGCTAACGATTCGTGCATATGGGGGTCATATCTGCTAACGATTCGTGCATATGGGGGTCATATCTGCTAACGATTTGTGCATATGGGGGTCATATCTGCTAACGATTTGTGCATATGGGGGTCATATCTGCTAACGATTTGTGCATATGGGGGTCATATCTGCTAACGATTCGTGCATATGGGGGTCATATCTGCTAACGATTTGTGCATATGGGGGTCATATCTGCTAACGATTTGTGAATATGGGGGTCATATCTGCTAACGATTTGTGCATATGGGGGTCATATCTGCTAACGATTTGTGCATATGGGGGTCATATCTGCTAACGATTTGTGCATATGGGGGTCATATCTGCTGAAGGATTTGTGCATATGGGGGTCATATCTGCTGAAGGATTTGTGCATATGGGGATCATATCTGCTAACGATTTGTGCATATGGGGGCCATATCTGCTGAAGGATTTGTGCATATGGGGATCATATCTGCTAACGATTTGTGCATATGGGGGTCATATCTGCTGAAGGATTTGTGCATATGGGGGTCATATCTGCTAACGATTTGTGCATATGGGGGTCATACCTGCTGAAGGATTTGTGCATATGGGGGTCATATCTGCTGAAGGATTTGTGCATATGGGGATCATATCTGCTAACGATTTGTGCATATGGGGGTCATATCTGCTAACGATTTGTGCATATGGGGGTCATATCTGCTAACGATTTGTGCATATGGGGGTCATATCTGCTGAAGGATTTGTGCATATGGGGATCATATCTGCTAACGATTTGTGCATATGGGGGTCATATCTGCTAACGATTTGTTTTATAATGGTTTTGCGGCTCCCAGTTTTTTTCTCTTTTCGGAAACGGGTCCAAGTGGCTCTTTATGTCTTAAAGGTTGCAGACCCCTGGCCTAGTACATACTTATCACAAGGTGGAAGAGAGTTTCTTGCTGTAATAGATATTGGACTATAGAATCATTTGCCTGCAAATTGCAACACACACCCATGCATATACACATGCGAGCGCACAAACACACACACGCACGCACGCACACACACACCTTGAGCTTTAGAAACATGATCAGTAACTGTTAACCTTAGCTATTGTAAGAGTGATAGAATGGGAAACGAATACTGTATATACGCACTGTTCAGCTACAGTCAAGGGGCATGTGCTGCTCTACTGGGAGGGGAGGAGGGACATGAAGTGGCACAACAGAAATCAATGGGGTTTTTTGGCACAGCTTCATGTCACTACTCTGCTGATTTCTCAGCATTACGGGGAACAAAAGCTGCACAGTACTGATACCTGGAGTGGCACAAAGACTCCTAATATTAAGGTGTGGCGAGGGGTGTTGGTCCGCAGGGAAAAGTGAGCAAAGATTTGCAAGTAGCTAGACACAGCGGCAAGAGGTGGTCATACAACTTAATTAGCCCTCTCTGCCACAGCCACCTCCTTGGGCACAAGCGAGTACAGTTTCCCTTTTTGCAAGACTGTGCTTGCGCATCCTATTGGTCATGGGGTGGTTGCTGACAGCAGGGCTTGGACAATGAAAAATACAAACCCAGCCCTGCTATTACTACCTACCGGACACTACAATCTACTACCTACCTGCTACTACAATCTACCTATCACTACCTGCCTTCTACCATAATCCACCTATTACTACCTGCTGGTGAATACAATCTGCCAATCTCTACCTAACAGCCACTACAATCTACCTATCACTACCTGCTATTACAATCTACCAATCACTACCTGCCTGCTACCACTATCCACCTATTACTACCAGGGATGCTCATCCGGATTCTGGATATCCGGAATATCCGGATGAGCATCCGGATATCTCTCTCTCTCTCTCTCCTCTCTTGTCTTCCAGGGATTTGTAGGATGTCAAAAGCAAGCTCACATACATTGGCCAGGAATCAAACCCAGGTCAACTGCTTGGAAGGCAGCTATGCTCACCACTATACCACCAACACTACATGCTGAATTTGAAGGGTGGGAAGGATGAAAAGCTATGCCATGCAACCATTCCTGCTAACCTAACGCTTACTTGTGTCTTACAACACATTGGCTTAAGACTTTACCAAATCCAATGCTCCAATATGGGGAAGCTTCTCTGTTTGCTTTTTTTTTTTTCTAAGTGTGGTGTCAAAGTTCATTCATCTCTTCAACTACAAGAAAGGCCCAGGAGTAGTCTTAGCTACCGTAATATCTATGTTACGGCAGGGCACTTATTACACGTTCTCTTACAGGGCTATGGAAACCGTTTTGCCCATGCGATAAAGTGAGGTGCAAAAGTGAAATCATGCCTAGCAGAGGATGGTTTCGATCCATCAACCTCTGGGTTATGGGCCCAGCACACTTCCACTGCACCACTCTGCTTACATTTGTATACAATCTTCAAGTTTAAGAAGTTTAAGAAGGATACATTAGTTGAAATAGTTACACTACAATATATGTTACAGCAAGGCCCTAATGACACTTTCTCTTAGGGGCTATGGCCGCCGATTGGCCCATGTGGTAAAGCAAGGTGTAAAAAACAAAGTACACCTAGCAGAGGATGGTTTCGATCCATCAACCTCTGGGTTATGGTCTCAGCACGCTTCCGCTGCACCACTCTGCTGCCATACAGCAGATGCTTCGTTGTAGGAAAAAAGTGAGTGAGACCGCTTTGCCGTACGGAAAAATGGGCACTCCTCCTCTTTCTGGCCTTTGTCATCATGAAAGGATCATAGAAAGCCATCCCTGGGTGGGCTTGAACCACCAACCTTTCGGTTAACAGCCGAACGCGCTAACCAATTGCGCCACAGAGACTGTGCATGCAGTTGCTGCTAAATGATTTTATGGGGATGTATGTGTGTCTTTTGGAGGGAGGAAGTAAGTCTGCTCCAAGAAGTTTAACGCCATGTTTTCCTACAATGAAGCACTCACTGTGTGGCAGCAGAGTGGTGCAGCTGAAGCGTGCTGGGCCCATAACCCAGAGGTTGATGGATTAAAACCATCCTCTGCTAGGTGTACTTTGTTTTTTACACCTTGTTTTACCACATGGGCCAATCGGCGGCCATAGCCCTGGAATCTTCCAGACTTCAAATTCAGCATGTAGTGTTGGTGGTATAGTGGTGAGCATAGCTGCCTTCCAAGCAGTTGACCTGGGTTCAATTCCTGGCCAATGTATGTGAGCTTGCTTTTGAGATCCTACAAATCCCTGGAAAACAAGACAAAACGGAGGAGGAGGAGGAGGAGATTTTGTTTTTAGCTTCCAAAACAGGGGAATTGTATAGGATTATTTGCATATTACCGTATATACTCGGATACAAGTCGACCCCGTGTATAAGTCGACCCCCAAATTTGATCCCCAAAAGCTGGTATTTCTCCAAGTCTCAAGTATAAGTCGGCCTAGGAAAGTTGATGGCTGCAGGTGGGGACTAGGAGGGGTTACTGGCTCTACACTTGGGGTCCAGAAGTAATGCCTGCCTTTGGGGAACAGGAGAAGTTAATGGCTGTAGTGCATAAAACTCTGCAGCCATTAACTCCTCCTGGTCCCCAGGTGCTGCTTCAGCTTTTCACTGTTTAACTCATTTTGTTCTGCATTCTGTATGCAGATCGGATATCCTGAGTACTATGGCCAGTTTTCCCTATAAACTCCCCCTCCAGCCGCTATTGTGCCTGCCATTCTCTCTCTCCCCGGGTGGCCCCTCTCTCCCCTGTGTTTAGTGAATGCCCCTCTCTAGCTCTCCCTCCCGCCTCCTCCTAATTATAATTGTGGCCAGTTTTCCCTATAAACTCCCCCTCCCCTTCCAGCCGCTATGGTGCCTGCCGTTCTCTCTCCCCGGGTGGCCCCTCTCTCCCCCGTGTTCAGTGAATGAATGCAGTGTAGAAAGCTGACATACGTTACCTAATCCACCGCTGCGCGCTGTGTCCTTTGATCTCCTCTTCGCTCATGCCGGCGAGCATATTATAGCGTCTCTCCTGCTTCCAGTACCATGTGACATCGGGAGTCACATGGTACTGAAGCAGGAGAGACGCTATAGTATGCTCGCCGGCATGAGCGAAGAGGAGATCAAAGGACACAGCGCGCAGCGATGGATTAGGTAACGTATGTCAGCTTTCTACACTGCATTCATTCACTGAACACGGGGGAGAGAGGGGCCAGAACGGCAGGCACCATAGCGGCTGGAAGGGGAGGGGGAGTTTATAGGGAAAACTGGCCACAATTATAATTAGGAGGAGGCAGGAGGGAGGGAGAGCTAGAGAGGGGCAGTGCAGTGTAGAGTAGTGAGGAGAAAGGGGCACCCCGACCTCGGCTACAAGTTTGGAAATTTAGGGCTGACGCGACTATAAGTCGACCCCCCCACTTTTAAATTGTGAGTCAGTCCTAAATTTCTCGACTTGTAGCCGAGTATATACGGTAACCGGTTCCGGACCACAGGTTTTTTTCCCCTTCAGGACCAGAGCAACGTTCACATCACGCTTCTCCCACTCATTCGCCAATAACTTTATTGCTACTTATCACACTGAAATGATCTATATATTTTTTTTTGTGAGACAAACTAGGCTTTCTTTGGGCAGTACTTTTTGCTAAGAATTATTTTATTCATATACATTTTTTACAATTCACCATTTCTCAGCTTTCAGCCATTGTAGTTTAAAAATTACATGTGCTATTGATGATGAAACAGACACATTTTATTTGCCCATTTGTCTCGGTTATTACAACATTTAAATTGTGTAAAAGCAAGGTGTAAAAAACAAAGTACAATGTATGGCAATAATATTTTATTTGGTAATAAAGGTGTCTATTTTTCCGTTTAGTTTTTTTTACATTTTAATAATAATTCCAAGCCTTTATTTACAAAAGCCACAGTAATATACCCTCATGACATACATTTTAAATAATTTCCTAAGGTAACGATTCATATATTTTTTTTAAATGGTGTAATTTTTTTGAAATGTTTTTAACAAGTGTGTTATTTTGATAACTATGAGGTAGGGGAGGAAGGGGTTAAAAAAAACCCCCTTCCTCCCCTACCCCATAGATTAGTGTATTAGAGTGTATTTGGATGTATTTTTACTATTTGGCCACAAGATTGCGCTACACTGAGTTCCGTTTTGAGTAAATATAACACGAACCAAGTGTTTCACATTTGTTTTTGTCAGATTTTTTTAATCAGAGCTGCCGGAAGCTCTGAGTCATTGCAGACACAGTGATCGGGGTGGAAACAGCTGTTATCCATTCCCAGATAATGGAGGGAGAAGATTGTGGCGAATGCGGACGGGAGACAAGTGGCGATCGTGAGTGGCTTGGTAAGTAAACAGTATGCATACCTACTCCCCTGAGCCTGAAGTGAATTTTACAGGGGCGTAGATATGCGTAGCAAGGGAGCTAAAGTGGTTAAAGTACCCTGGTTGTCATTGCTCTTGGTGTACTCCTGCAGTGCATTAACATGTATCTTTACAACCTATTTCGTAATGGTAGACATATATTGCCAACACCTTCATTTTAAGAACTGGAGTTACCTTCCTTAAAGGGAACCTAAACTGAGAAGAATATGGATTTTTCCTTTTAAAATAATACCAGTTGCCTGACTCTCCTGCTGATCCTGTGTCTCTACTACTTTTAGCCACAGCCCCTGAACAAGCATGTGGATCAGGTGCTCTGACTGAAGTAAGACTGTATTAGCTGCATGCATTGTTTCAGGTGTGTGATTCAGCCACTACTGGAGCCAAAGGGATCAGCAGGAATGCCAGGCAACTGGTATTGTTTAAAAGGAAACACCCATAACGCTCTCAGTTAAGGGTCCCTTTAAGTCACCAAGATATATATATATATATATATATATATATATATATATATACATATACATATACATATATATATATATATATATATATATATATATATATATATATACATACACATATATATATATATATATATATATATATACATATATACATATATACATACACATATATATATATATATATATATATATATATATATATATACATATATACATATATATATATATATATATATATATACATATATACATACATATATATATATATATATAGATATATATATATATATATATATATATATATATATATATATATATATATATATATATATATATATATATATACATATATACATACATATATATATATATATATATATACATATATATATATATATACATATATATATATATACATATATATATATATACATATATATATATATATATATATATATATATATATACATATATATATACACACATATACAAACACACATTACCCAGAACACAGACTACCCTGAACATTACCCAATCTAGGTAAATGAAAGCAGAGGAATGCATAGATAATCAGTAAAGCACTATGTACACTTAAAGTACAGAATGTATTTGATCATGTCTGGATATGGAACATATTAACAAAAGTTGATATGCTTCAATGACACAGGGCAAGTTTAAACATGTAGGAGAGATCTTTCTGTCCACAAGACAAATGTTTTATTCTTTCTCTCCTGGACAGCTCAGATAAAGAGAGGTGTGTTTCAGAATAAACTGTCATCATGACTTTCCAGTTTCTGTTGCTTATATGTGGAAATTAACTTAGCTTATGGTTTCACTAGAGGAAGTGCTTTAAAAAAATCCTAGGGCCCACTGTAAAGAAAAGAAATCCGCTTTTCCTTTCAAATGTAATAACATGGGGGTTGCAGGGAATTACAGAACATATCTTAGTTGTAAGTTATATATATAATACGCTACACTACTTGTCCATATTCTTTATATGAGCGGAAAAAAACATTTTTTTAAAATGTCCACTGACATAAAAAGGTGATTCTGCCACCTGGGGGTATGCTAGTTTATTGGCCAACCTTTTAGGACATGTACACGTTTATGTGTGGGTGGGGTCGACCCATACTGTATCAGCTGTTGGATTTAATTGGTTTTATCTTGTATGTTCACTCTGATGGATTGGCTTAATCTGTCAGACACATATTGTCTTTCTATTGAATAAAGAGTTTTTCTATTTTTCATACTTACGTGAGGCTCATAATTGCAACATTCCTTTTTCTTCCAATTTCTTTTGTATGCTAGTTTATGCAGAAGTCCCCTAAATAAGTACACTCAACTTAGCTAAATTTACATAGTAAATGGAAGTGGGAGGGTGAGAGGTGGATACACTACTCTATGAGCCTGATTCAGTAACTTTTTCTCTAAAGTTTTCTCAAAGGGGATGTTTTTTAACCTTATTAAAAAAAATCTTTTCAGCAACTACTAAGCAAAAGTGTATAAATAACTTATCTTAACTCAAGCTTGATACTGCTCTTCTTATCTCCTTTTTAGTACTTCTTTACTGAATGCTGAAAATTATTTTGGAAAGAGAAGGAATTCCATCCAGCCAAAATCACTGCCTTCCACTGTCTTGCAGGAGCAAAGGTATGCTTATACTAGTGAAAGTTCAAACAGGCTGTAGAGTGAGTGCACCCTGTAGTTGGATAAAGCAAAGCTCAGTCTAATATGCATACATTTAAAAGGGGGGGCCAGTAAAATGGGTGTCTGGATATCCTGACAGTAAACCCTAGCTATCCCTGGCACCCACTTTCTGTTTTCACCGCCGCTTCCCCAGTGGCCAAATTCTGCTATCATGTGGCCATCCATGGCCCCCAAATTCTCTCTATCACTGCCGCTATGCCCTGCGTCCAAGCTCCACTATCCAAGCCACTATCCCCGACTCCATAATTTCACTATCACCACTATCTCACAGGAGTTTGGCTTTAATAGACAAACTTCGGCTCTCAGATTGATAGTTGTGGGGGGGGGGGGGGTTTTAAGGTTAGGTGTGGGGGTGAGTTAAGGTTAGTTACCAACAGGTATTAAGGTTAGTTGCCTTGGGAGTTAGATTAGCTGCGGGGGGAGGGAGTTTAAGGTTAGGCACCTACCAGGGGGTTAAGGTTAGGCACCCACTAGGGGGTAGTTAAAGTTAGGTGCCCACCAAGAAGGGGGGGGAGTTGAGGTTAGGCACCACCAGGGGAGGGTTCTGTGTGAGAATAAGGGAGAGGTTAGATCGTAGTAAATATTATCAATATTTTACGATATTCTACAATCGCTATCCTGAACCATTTGAAACAGGCATTTTTTCACATGTATGCTACTTCAGAGTCCCTGAAAATGAAAGTTGTTTAAGCCATATTCATTGGGAGGTCTGTATCCCTGGAAGCCAGTTTTATAATTGTAGAAAGTAAAAATGTTCTAACAAAGGGAATCATGCAAAATAGCTTGGCAGTGCAGCAGCAAGGACAGTTAACAATGCCGTTGTGCAGGAATTTTTAAACAAAATAGCTGATTGAGTACAACACAAAGTAGAATTAGTGAAGTCCTATTACATTTTGAAGGGCTAGTAACCCTATCTTGTGTCCTCATATTATAGTGTGATATAAGGGGGCACCAGGTCTCAGTCTGTAATTGCAGCACATTTGTCGTGATGTGATGCTGGAGTCTGAAGAGAGTTAGAATATTGTCTGTGCTAGAGCTATTCTAGGAAAAAGCCTTCAGTAAATGAGTTTCTTTATACCACAAGTCCAGTGCCTCTGTTTGCTTTGGTTAACTAGAGTCGTGGCCTTGAGATCTCTAAAGCCTGTAGTGCAGTGCTACAGAGTCTTTAGAGAAAGACCAAAACAATACCTGATGAATGCGGTCAACCATAAGAGAAAGGATTAGAAAAGGCAAGAAATGAGGTACCAGTGGTATTCAGGAAATCACAGCATGTGGAAGGAGACATAAGCAGATGCAGCAGCAGAAGGTGCAGACAAATAGCAAATAGCGTTGCACGTGTGTACCAGAAGACATGGAAAAACGTGATCAGTTTCAGCTGGTGAAAGATTTCTAAGGCTGGAAGTACAGCAAATCAGTGCTTCCGAAATCTCAAGCAGATCAGATTCATCATATGTTTCTAGATGAGATTTGGTAAACACAAGCAATACTATTAGCTAGTTGTATGAAATACAGAAAAACTGGCTGAGTGAGAAAACAAAAACAAAAATACAGCAGACTAATGTAGATGGGTATTTTCTGCAGTCTCTATTCCTTTTTAATTGATCAAAGCAGATGAATGCGCTAAACAATGCTAAAGGACAAATGTCTTGTAGCCCAGATCTATCTTTCCACCTCCAACTGTAATTTTTACAGTTCAATTTTGACATTCTGATTGGCAAAAAGACCTAGTTCCTTTACTACAATTTACAAACACTAGACTGAGTGGCGTAGCTAAGGAGCTATGGGCCCCAGTGCAAGTTTTACATGGGGCCCCCAAGTACTCTATACATAACAATTGATATGGCATACCAAAACCTGCCAAGGACAACCACTGTCCAACCAAAGCAAGAAAGACCGGCACCGCTGTCTGTAATTATAGCTCTTTAATAGCACCCGGTGGCAGCAATGACAGACTGCTGTTTCGGTTCACAAAACCGTTTTCAAACTGCTCGTAGCCATGACTGCATCATGTTAGTAATGTGATTATATTGTTCGACACAATGCACTGCAATGCCCCACTATGAATGTTAGCCTAACGCTAGGATCACAGTGGCCAGTTGCATAACACACACATTCTAATTAGTGTGAACTGCAATGGAGACTGGACATAGACATGATCAGCTACAAGGCTGTACTGTGAACAGGCCCATTAAATTAATTGGGCAGTGAGCTGACACACAGAATTATTCTGTAACACAACCTGCCACTTAAAGAGGAACTCCAGTGAAAATAATGTAATAAAAAAAGTGCTTCATTTTTACAATAATTATGTATAAATGATTTAGTCAGTGTTTGCTCATTGTAAAATCTTTCCTCTCCCAGATTCACATTCTGACTTGTATTACATGGTGACATTGTTACTGTGGGCAGATTATGGAGCTGTTTCTAGCTGGTCTGGCTTTAACAGACAGCTATTTCCTGTCTGAACATTGTTACATTGTGACAGTTTGCCCAGAGTACCGTACGGTACCAGAGCCTCTTGTGGGAGGGGTTTCAGCACAAAATCAGTCATACAGCGCCCCCTGGTGGTCTGTTTGTGAAAATCATTATTTTTCTCATGTAAAAGTGGGTATCAGCTACTGATTGGGATAAAGTTCAATTCTTGGTCGGAGTTTCTCTTTAAGGTGAAGTGACGTTTTTGAAAAGTCAAAGAAAAGTGCGTAGGTAGGTTGCAAGCTTCCAAAAACAAAAGGTTGTAAATCCTGAATTAAAGTGGCTTTCCAGAATAACAAAAAATTCCCCCATGAAGTACGAAAAATTTAAGAGCCAGTCAGATTGTGCACAAAATGAACAAAAATAAAAGCACATTTCCGGAGTCTGGCCAGTGTCACAAAATATGAGTGTAGAGGCTTTGTCCTGAAATAAAATAAAATATAAATACAAAATAATAAAAGAAGTGGAACTAAACTGCAGCTAGGTGGACTGGAGTGTGGTTAGGGTGAGTCATGAACCAGTCACAAAGTATGAGGTGCTTTATCGATACTGTGTTGGCAATGACTGGATATTATCCACTGACTAATAATAACAACAACAAATTAGGTACATTGTTTGGTTGTGGTGTGTTCTGTCGATTCACATTATTGTCATGCTTGGTTGTACTGGTTGGCAAGTAAGGTTCACTTGGTTATGAAATGGATTTTTGTGCATAATGCTTTGTTTTAGCCACTCATCTTGAAGAATTCTATGTAGAAGGTCACTTCATAATTCAGTGGACTTGAAATGGAGCTCTAAAAATATCCGACAAGCTTGCAATCTACGCTCACACTTCTGGATTAATTCGGCTTGACATATTTTTTGTCTGGTTGGGTTTTTGCAGAAGGCTTTTCATACAGAGCTGCAGTGGCACACTACAAGAGTTCTCACATTCGAGCATGCTAATTATATTGTTCGGTTCATTTTTAATGTATCATTGTTCGCTAGTAAGTTATGCTACATAATTACTCCTGCAGCGAGGAAGGACTAGCCCTAGCACTTTGCAGACATTACAGCGAAAAAACACAAATAATGCTTTCTTGGGTGCTTAGGTGTAGGCGTTAAAATTAATAGTAATTATGCACGTAATGTAAAACCATAACAAATATGACAGGACTTCCCATGGGGAAAATGATCTAAGATAAATAATGAGCTGTTTGGTGAACAAATTGCATTTTTAAGAATTAGATTTAGTCAAGTCATGCGAGAATCTTTTTTTCCCCCCCCTTAACGTATATGTTATTATTATGTCTTCTATTACTGATATTGAAGTGTAACAGCATTTTTGCACTGTGCTTTAAAGTGGAATAAAACTCTGACATAACGCTCAATAAAAATGTCATTTCCTACTTTTTATTACCCGTACAGTTACCATATTTGCTTTTGTGCACAAGTAATATTGTCTGTTTACAAACTACAAGGTCCCAAAGTACAGTTTATCTGCTCTGAAAGCTGCTATTGCATTGTATTGCATAGCTGTTGTATTTATATATTACAATCTATCTAGTGATCACCTCTCAGCTGCACACATACTAAAAGCAGGGAGGGATTCGTTTCGGCACTTTGCTAATGTTTAAAGGACCACTCCAGAGAAAAAAAAGTAGGCAGTTAAAATGTGACAGAACCGACAGGTTTTAGGCCAGTCCCTTTCCTCATGGGGATTCTCAGTTTTTTATTTCAACATAATTTCCTGTACAGCAGTTTAACTGTCAAAATAGTAAGATACCAGCCAGCCTCCCTACTCACTTGCACCCTATTTTGTCAGTTAGACTTTGCAACTGCTGTTCAGGAAATGCTGTTGAAAACAAAGAAAACCCTGAGAATCCCCCATGAGGAGATCGACTGGCCCAAAAACTGTCGTTTCTGTCAGATTTTAACTGCCTTTTTTTGCAATAGTAGTCCTTTAAAGCGGGATTGTCACCATAAAAATCAAATTTCAACAGTAACTGGTCTCAATGTATTAAGTGATAAAGATGCTAATCCTTCATTCAAAACTTTCAAAACTGTGTCTGCCTTGGCACTGTAACAAGGGCTTATGGGAGCTCAGTCTGGGCAGGAGGAGGAGAAGGTTACTAGCCAGAGATTTCAGAGGCAGAGGGGAGGAGGGAGGAGGAGAGGGGACTAAATGTGTCACATTACACACAGGCAAGCTGATAGCATCTCCAGCCCTCAGGCCTGTGACAAACAGAACATGGCTGCCCTCATTGTATCACAGTAATAAATAATCATAAACTCTTGAAGCAGCTGTTTGCAGCTAGATTTGTTGTGTAAACTATCTAAACTTTAGATAAGATATATAGACAAGTTACTTATTATAGTTAGTTTTTAATCTCGGATCCGCTTAAATGTTAACCCTTTCCTAAAGCCTAACCTAAAATGGTACCTGAGCCAAGTAAAGTTATTTAAAATAAACACATGATGTACCTGCAAATGAATATTAAATACATATCTTGCCATCAGTTCCTCTCAGAAGCTCACCATTTTCTTCTAACAACAATTCCCTCCAGGTCTAGTCGTACTTGTGTCACCGGAAGCTGAAAGCCTTAGTGCCTGTTTCCACTACACGCGGATTCTGGATGCAGAAAAACTGACTCCAATGAATGCCTATGGGCCTTTTCCCCCTAAATGTGATTTTTCTGATGCAGATTTCCCATAGGCATTCATTGGAGTCAGTTTTCTGCATCCACAATCTGCGTGTAGTGGAAACAGGCCCTTAGGGTCCTTTTCCACTATATCAATTGTTGTCATAACTGAAAGGGCAACTAATGTGTAAGGTAATTTCTCTATGAGGACGATATTACTGGTTAACAGAGTGCTGATCCGGAATCTCTTAATGGAACATTACCATTATTAAAACCATTACCATTTTTAAAACCGAGGACAGAGAATTCCATGGATCACAGTGGACAAACAGGACGTGGGAGAAGAGAATAACATTGATGAGAAAACTACGTTGGGGGCAAGTATGGTGTAAGTATTTTTATTTTGACTTTTATTTTTCAGTTCAGGTTGCTTTAAGGTTTTAATCCTAACAAGTAAAGCTAACACCCTTCTACCCTATTGCACAACACTAACAGTCCCATTTTATGTCTAACCTTTACAAAATAAAACTATTCAATACCCATTCTCCATAGTCTGTTTTGCCATCTGGTGCCCAGTCCTTCCTGTAGTTGATAATTTATGTAATTTTTTCATTTATCTTTGTGTGCATGCCAATGACACTAGTGCCTACTAACCACACATTGCCCAAACCAAGCACTGCATAGTAATAACAGTGGGATGTTATCATCTACTCACAGTGAAGCCCCCTGTTTTGGTTGAATGCTATCAAAGTATCTTAGCACCTCATTGTCCTTCTTTATCCTTGTGCAATATACCATAATTACATTCAGTTTACAGGATTAGTGAACTTATCCTTTTTTAATGGACTCACTGGTGGTTGCACACACCTCTGACATCCAGCAGTGAACTAATAAGCAGTGCAACATTCTATCAGCCATCTCAGTAGATAACATCTATATTTGCTTTTTTGAGTTTTGGCAAGATGTTAGTGACTGATTTTGAATGAAAGCAGAATTGAGGGAAATATCAATTCATTTTTTAAACAATAGTAGCTGTCATGGTGTCAGAAGGCCCGTTTAGCTTCATCAGATTTACACACACCTGAAATTAGTGCACAGCCAGTGATGCTGAAACAGATACTGTGCATACTTATGCTGAGTTTAAGATCCAGGGTGCCTTTTGTCCAGCATCTCTTTTACTCAGTGCATTCCCAGTGCAATTGAACTGGGAATGCATGAGCACCCAAACTGTGCATGCCCAGTAAAAGTGAGTGCCTTTGCACACAAGCAGTTTATCTCGTGCATGAAATTATGCATGATAATTCACATTTATTGGGCATGCGTGATTTGGAGCTCACAGATGTGACCAGTGTGCATGCGCTCATGCACAAGTGCTTCTGGACTGAAATATTTGACTGCTGTCACTGGCCTAATCTAATTGTTTCTATATTTCTGAAGAGCATCTGTCATAGGGGGCATGGGGAAGTGAAGTGTTGTCATTGCTGTTTCTCTCTGTGAATACTCCCAGATGTTTACAGGGAATTCCCTTATGACAGTGACACTAGAAATTCATTGAAATGTCTAGTTTGTCTTCTTCAGAGCTGGGAACAAAACATTTTAAATGTTATTTTTTTTTAAAAACATGCTGTGCAGGTCATCATGGGCAACATTAGCTCTAAGAAAAAGGCCATGCCAATCAATTTTTTTTTATTGTTTTATTGACTGAACAGAGAACAGGAAAGCTCATTATTTTATCTACTTAGCAGTGTGCAAACCCTGGTAACACAGCTTTGTACTATATTGAATGGTATAAAGCTAGCAGTGGCAGTGCTCCTAATGGTATTTGATCAGATTACTACATCAAATCTGGTGCAAAATAGTGATATGATCAATATTTCCCAATTAAGTTTTGATCACTGAAATATTGCCTGTTTACAGATTCACCATATATATAATTTGTATGTTGACCTTTAGACAAAGTCCTTGTAAAGAGTGGGACCCAGTAGCAGCACTTCCGTAGCGTTTGCCAATCACTGGCCATCAGCAAAGCACTACGGCAGTGAAACCCTATGAGAGTGGTTCCCCTGCAGCTCTTGCGCTTGCCGATCATACTCACTGATCGGGCTGCAGCATTTTTGGAACAATCCTGGGAATTGTGGTAAAATTACGGATGTACGCAATTTCAGCAATTGCTGGAGCTTTGCAATCCGTCACAAAACACCACCATTAGGACCAAGGCTTAAAAGACATCACATATAAGACACCTGGTGGTTTTCACAACCTAAAGACTCCTTAACTACATGAGCATTCATGTATGAAATTAGTAAGTACCCACAAATAAACCCAATCCATGTAGTGAGTCATTTTAAGGCCGGTGTAACATCTAATTTTCGTGTTGCGGTGGGGATGCAATGCTCCTGCAGCATCCCACTGCAACCCAAAAAATGACATATTACCCTGCAGCAAAGTGCGCTGACAGAATGATATACATAGCGCCATCCCCCTGCTCAGTGACTACTCCCTGCTGGGCAAGAAGTACATCACTGGGATTCCCTGAGATGCCCATCATATTCACGTCATTCCAGGCATGAGCCACAATGCCACTGCCAACCTTTTTAAAGGGTATGCGTCGCCCATTCCTTACAATACTTCTCCTGCCGAGGAAGTCTGCCAGTAAGGTTCTGTTGTCCCTGAGTTGGACTAGGCACTTCCATCACGATGAGACGTGGCAAGTGTGCTGAGTCCCATTGCCTTGCAATGCTGTTGCGTTCTCCTGCCATAAAACAGGGTAACACAATGCACACTTGCAAGTGTAAAACGGGCCTAAATGAGTACTAACAAAGCCCTAACAGAGATATTATGTGTGCTCCATTAGACATTTCCAGTGTCTCCACCCCCTTACTCTCTAGATTGTAAGCTCACAGGGGCAGGGACCTCTCCCTTGTGTATCCTGTTTCTGTGCATTTTATCAAATGAACATCCATCAGTATAGGTGAATGGTGAAGTTTTCCAAACTACACATTGATTGCATGTATCTGTACGTATATCACCAGTTGCCCTGATTGTACAGTGTGTTAAGCTGCTCATGTATCTATACTCCCCATTATTGTATTTTTCTGTACATTGTACAGCACTACAGAAGATATTGGTGCTCTATAAATAAAAAATAATAATTAGACACATTCACAAAGCCAATTTGTTGGAAATGTTAAGATGTCAGGGTGGTGGGAGGTTGGCGCAGGGATTGTTACACTAGGTTTACTTATGCTCATACAGCAGGGCCTGCATCTGTGTTCACTGTTCTGCAAAACATTCCATCAATACTGCCTAACATCTAATCACTAATGACTGGATACTGATCAGCAGAGAGAACTGTCCTACTTACACCCATTTGGCATTTATATGCACAATAGAGGTCATATCTGAAATAGGAAATAAAGTAGAAACAGCAACTGCACCTGTTCAGATATCTGTACTCACTTTCGAGCCTCTACTAGAGAACTGTTATTACAAAGAAACTCTATGAGCAAAACCTTTGCATCTCCTCTTTCCAGGTCTTATACCTGGGCTCAAATGTATAACCAGATAGGCAGTCCACCTTTTTAGTTCATAATACTAGGATAAAATTGCAGATATTGTTACAGTTCATAGTTGGACGTCAGCCATAGCCATGCATCAATGCATAGCATGCACTTTCCCTAACCTTTAGAGCAGCGCACACAATAAGGAGGGTGTGACCGAGCGACGACTTCAGAAATGGAAGCTGATATTTGCATATTGATTATTTGGCTCCTACAGCACTTATAAAGAAAATAGAAAGGTACTGTACATGCAGGTACCACTCAGTGCCCGCTATTACCTTTTATGTGTCAGTTTTAATACTTTACATACAAGACAAATTTACTGTAAGTGCTATAATACAGCAAACACCTGAATGCACAATTGATCGACACAATGAAATGAGCTGTATAGTTCAAACGCATTTATCAGGCTGATTCCAGTCATATGAAAATGTCACACTATTGGCTTTCTGGAAGTAATAAGCTTTATTCTCAGTCATCTCTGCCAGAATGGAAAATCATTTATGGGGTATTGTGTAAGATATCAACCTATCAGCTACAATATTGTATTAACCATATTATGAATCACATTTATGCCTTCTAGCCGCACACTGCAAATGGCAGAGGTTACATGAAGCACGAGGCATCCTCAACATACATTTAGAATCTAAAACTGAAATGGTCATGCAGGTGAGAGCAGAACTCCTGCCAATGATAATGGAGGGTACTAAAGCCTGAAGAGGAAGGACATACAGTTACTGGCATTTTATATAGAGTCCAGGGAAGACTCATCCAGTCTGTATTACAGATGCATTGGCAACAAACCAATTTGTGGACACATATATTAGAATTCACTCTTTGTCCAGTCCTGAATGCATGTAACATGTTGCATGTAACATCCAAGATCCAGTCAGAATTGAAAATATGGAAGAGTTCACACCTGTGTCAAGTACCGCCTTTCACGGCTACCACATGACTAGAGATGATGATAGCTGGCCTCATCTGAGAGTAGTGATGGAGGAAGGCATGAAAACAATTCTAGGGCTGTGATTAAAGGGAAAATCCGAGGCTCCAAGCCACGTGAGCACGATCATGAGCGGTGCGGCCGCATGCTCGTGCAGGTGCCGAAAATACAAGTAAGGTAAAACTCATCAACACTGCTATTAAAGACTTACATGAATTTACTGGAAGCAATTGTGTATTTATGCTTGCTAAAAGTATTACAACCATTTATAAAATGGAAGAGGTTAATGACTTTTCCATATGTGTGGTATGGTTTTTGTATGTTTCTCTGGGTACAAATGAAATAGCTTTAATACTATGATCTTTGCTTACTTCAGACAAATAATTGTCTTACCTGCTGTTGCACTGGCACCTGTTGCACAACCTGTGTGGGGACGGCTGCTTGACCTGCCACAGAAGTCTGTAACGTCACCGTTGAACCCGTGTCCGACACAGTCTCGGACGTCTGCATGGTAGGTTCTGCAAGTCAATTAAAAATCCAAAGTTAAAATATTTTCTTCAGGTTTATTATTTCAACAATTCTGCAATATGATAAAATGTATTTGTAAATAAAAAAAAATATCACTTATGATGGACAAAGCATTCTACATCACAAGTAGAATTCTAAACATGGATCAACAATTTAGGGTCTACACCCAAAACTCTCATCACAGATACCATGGATAAAAGTATTCCCTTCCCACCAACATCACAAGTTAAAACACAGTAAGTCTTTGTTCCCACTAGAGTGGAGAACGGAATTTTTTTTGTCCGTTCTTCGCCCACCACTACATGGATTTTATAAACAGGAGCTGTTCACACTTGTCACACTGCAATGGATCTGAGGGATCAGTTGTAGTAAGCGGACAGCACTTCTGTCCAGTCCATGATAATCTCGGGCAGGCTATGGTAGAGCGCATCCGCCCTGGACTCCAGTACAACCACGGTGGACCATCGGAGCAGACACTAAACCGTCCACTCCCACTGGCTGCATGTGCTAGTGGGAACCTAACACTATTAAAAAAAACAATATTTCAGAATGGCAGCATGGTATCACCATTAAGATCCCCATAAACACTAGATAGAGGCATACTCCAGAAATATTTTCCTGATAAATCTGATAAAAATTTTGCTCATCCTTGGTGTCTTTGTTGCATCTCTGATAAAGCCCCTCCTTGCCTGCTCTTGAGTTTTCATAAGTACCCCGGGTCTTGTGAAATATGTAGAGGTGCCATATACTTTCCATTTTGTTATAAATAATTTAATGCTGCTCAGGGGATCTTCAAATTGTTTTCTGAAACCCAACCAAATCTTATTTAGGAGAGTCACAGTAAAGAGGATGAATACATATGCACTAAAGAGAGAGAGAGAGAGAGAGAGAGAGAGAGAGAGTGTGTGTGTGTGTGTGTGTGTGTGTTTGTGTGTGTGTGTGTGTGTAATTTTGTTTTTATTGCGTCCATTTGGACTGGATTAAAAAATTTCAAATGAAAAGCTACTTAATTTTAGGTTAAAGGACAACCGAGGCGAACATAAACTAAACTAATGATTCTTCCTTTTCCTAAAAATGACTTTTTAAGATATTCCACAGTTTTTTTTATGTTTAAATTTACTTTTTAAGTTTTAACTGTTTAATTGTTTTTGTTCAATGACACACTCATTGAAGTATGCAAGAGCGAAAATGTATGAAATATTGACCCCTTTTATCTCTTTCCTGCTCTCAGAAGCCATTTTCTGCTAGGAAAGTGTTTTATAGTTGGAATTTCTTATCAGTGAATGTCACACTGTAGTCACTTCCGGTCTGTGTCAGGACTGAATCAGCCACTTACATATCTGATTTTTAACTCTTTCAGACAGAGAAAGAAAAAAAGGAACACAGCATAGTTATTTGTGTGCTAGGCACTGTACATACACATGTCTATCTCATCATGTCACATGTCACCTCAGGTATCCTTTAAGGATAGGTTAGCAACAGAACACAAGAAACAAAGAGAGGGCTAAATACCTTACAATAGATTACACATTGTTATCATTTCTTTTACTGTGCTTGTGAACCTAATGCTGGAAATACACCATGAGTTTTTTTTCGGCAGATAGATTGCTCAATAGATCTAATCTGATTTTTGATTGTTTTTTTCTGATAAATTCATATAGAAGTGATGAGAAAACAATAAAAAAAATGATCGAAATCAGATAACACCTTTCGGAAATTATTTATCGATCCATCTATCTGTGGAAAAACTCAATGTGTATTCCCAGTATTACTCACTTCCACCAGAGACACGGGTCCCTATTCAATTAACCTTTTCTCCTAGATGATAGTTTCACGCCATATTTGGGCCACTTGCAATTCACTTTTGGGGCCATATGCAATTCACTTTTTCTCTTGAGTTTTCTCCTAGGAAATAATTGTTCAACTTCTTTGTAAAATAATTACAAAAATGTAAAAAATATCACCCCTGGGCTCATATGCAATTAACTTTTTCACCAGGGTTTTCTCCTAGGTGATATTTTTACATATTTGATAGCACTCATTCACCAACTTTTTGGTACTTTTTCAATTGCAAAGTACTGAAAAGTTATTTTATGGGCAAGATGAAAAATATTTCCTAGGTGAAAACGCAGGAGAAAAAGGGTCTGATCCAATTCAAGTTTTCTCTAGGAGATGATTTTTCATCTTCTGTTTAAAATAACTTTTCAGCACCTTGCAGTCGAAAAACGACCAAAAAGTAGGTGAAAAAGTACTGTCAAAATTATTTTGAATATTTTCTTGCCTGCTGGTGGCTTGAAAGGTAATTTTTATAAAATGTGAAAATATCACCTAGTGGAAAAAGTGAATCGGATTGGACCCAAAGTGAATTAAATAAGGGTCACCATGATGTGAAAAATAAAAAGGCTTTTGCTGAGGACTCCTTGATGATGTGTTACTGAAGTTGTGACCATGGGCCTGATTCACAAAGCGGTGCTAACAGTTAGCACGCTGGTGAAAAGCCCTTTTTCACGCCTAAACTCAGTTTAGGCATGATAAGTTTAGGTGTGATAAGTTTAGGTGTGATAAGCTTAGGCATGATAAGTTTAAGCACCAACTGCGTTAGCACCGCAGTGCACAGCTGATCAAATGTTTTGCGCTAGCAAAGTCTGGTGCACTTCGCATAGAGTTTAATGGCGATGCTTTGCGTGCGGTACTTTGCTCGCTATCTACACTTATCTAAACTTATCACGCCTAAACTTATCACACCTAAACTTATCACGCCTAAACTGGCTTTTCACCAGCGTGGTGCAATGGTTATCATGCCTAAAGTCGCTAACTGGGTTAGCACCGCTTTGTGAATCAAGCCCCATGTCTTTGGCTCCATGTTTCATCTCAGAAAGTCAGGATTTGTGTAAACACTAAAGCAATGAAAAACACTTTACATGCAGCAAGCTCTAATGTTTACTAGCTCTTTAAATAAGTGTTCAGTTCTGAAAAGGAAGATTTATCCTACAGTGGCATATCTACAATAATCATGTCATCTGTTTACAGAAAGCACTGATTTCATACAAAGTGAAGCTAACTAAACAGTAATCCCTTGATGAGTCCCTGGAGAAAAGCTGTCATCCATTCTGGTTAAATATTCTCCTGGACATACTTCATAAGTGATCGATTCCGCAGGCAGGCATCACCGAGAATCAATTAGAATGCTAAAACATGTTCAGGGAGTACAACCCCTTTGCCAGCTTTCAGAAGCCAATCATTCAACCCTAATGGGCATGCTTGAGCATATTCACAATGCATTTTGGTTGATTTCCCAGATTTTCAGGCTGCCAATGTTGAACCTGAAACTGTGCTAAGAAATTAAAGTTTTTTTTGTTTTGTTTTGTTTCAACACAGAAATGGCCATGTCGTGTTTCAGCTGCTGGAACAGCTACAATTGCCGTGTGCTTATCCGAACAATCTTTATTGAGCAGATACACTAATCCGACCTGATAAGATAGTTACGCTTGCAGATTGCTTGTGATGCAGCCTTCATGTAAATGAGTGGCACGTTTATTGTAGGAAGTATGTGCAAAATTTCTATCTAACCATCCTTGCCTAATGTGGCTGTCAGGTGTGTCACGAACAACAGATGCTTGTATGACAAAAGACCTTTTTATTCTGGCTAATTAAGCAGTTGGACACACCCGCCTGTTAATGGTTCCGCTTTTGTACCGCCAGAACTGGCTGAATCATGCAAGATCTACAGCTAAATAGGCCACAGTTTAAAAGGAGGCTAATTAACCCCTAGAAGAAGGGAAACGACTACTGCGAAAACCCAGCTGCTCAATGAGACAAGATTAGCATTTTTTTTTCTAACTTGACAAGCAAAACCTTTAGAGAAGCAAACTATGTTCAAAATAAACATGCGTTCTTGTAGGCTCTAAGCATGTCTTTGTTAAGTGTCCTGAAGATTATTTAATACACTTAAACTCACAGCGGGGATGCAGAATTTACATACTAAACAAATTGGTTAAAATGTCTACCCTAATCAGTTATTGTAGAAAACACAGCAACGCATGTGTTCAAACAGAGATACACATTTCATCCTTATTCAGGGGGTTTTGTCCAAAATGAATTCTGTTGCTTCACCGCTTTGGCTTGCGAAGTTTGCTTTCACTACATATGCTTGATTGTCAGCTTACAATGCACTGAAAGCCCTGGCTTTAACAAGCTGTCTTCAAGTGCACTGGGGAATTCCTTTTACCCCGCTCCTTGAATAATCTGAAATTTAACAGGGAAAACCTAATCACTTGTTATTGTGGAAGAGGCACTGTTCTATACTCCCGGAACACTAACAAATAAATAGCCTTTGATTGTTACTGCTATGGGCTAGATTATATTAACAAGCATTGAAGGTACACTTCTGTCAAACTTAAAGAGTTTACATTTAAACGGACTCGTGGATGCATAGTGGAAGGACTACCTGATATTCATATAGTGAAGCTAGCAGCACTGTTAAAGTGGTATGAAACTCAGCATTTCCTCTTTGTTCTTAAAGATTCAGTGCTCCAGTGGAAAGCTTCGGGCTGCATCCGAAGAGGTGATAACATTATCTTTTGTTTACATTCCTTTGCTGGGTACATTTAGTAAACATTAACAAAGTGGCGAAATTGAGTTGAGAAGCAGAAAGAGCTGAGAAGTGATCACCAGACAAATGTTAATATATAAATATAGCAGCTATGCAATACAATGCAATGGCAGCTTTCAGAGCAGATAAACTGTGCTTTGAGAATTTGTAGGCAGACAATATTACTTGTGCACAAAATCAAATATGGTAACTGTATGGGTAATAA
The DNA here is from genome assembly GCF_040937935.1 of Hyperolius riggenbachi. NCBI lineage: Eukaryota > Metazoa > Chordata > Amphibia > Anura > Hyperoliidae > Hyperolius > Hyperolius riggenbachi. Next base: position 409,138,955 of record NC_090646.1, on the reverse strand, counting down.
AAAGTAGGAAAACACATTTTTATTGAATGTTATGTCAGAGTTTTATCCCACTTTAACAAAATCCCTATAACTCCCATCATTTTTTTTTATTTAAAAGTTCCCAATCTAAAAAAAAAAAAAGCATGCTAATGTATGCTAGCTGGTTCCAAAACTATGCTATCACTCTGAGCTCACTGCAATCTTGCCCATACAATGGTGCTGAACAACACAGAATCATGTGAAAAGAGGCTGAAGTCCTAGAGAGAAGAGAAAAAGACTTTTGAAAAGGATCCCAAGTCTAGCCCCATGAACTTACACAAAACAGGGAAAACATATGTAAACTGGATGCATTAAACCACAGTGGCAATGTGTAAGCACATTGTAAGTGTAATTAGGGTGTAAGCACTAAACTGCATCAAGCAGAAAACCATGCACAAAATATAATGCATGATGAGTGGAGCGTACTTCTGCTCTACTCATTGGGCCAGATTTATCAAAGCATTTTTCTTCTTAACACACACACACACACACTTAATATAGGCATCACTTTTCTCATGGGGTAATTATGTTGCTTAATCAGGAGATAAAGTGATGTCAGCAAAAAAACGTTTAAACATGAGATAAAAAGGCATGAAAAGCACTAAGAAGCTTTAGTGAATCAAACTCCTATATCATGTGTGATTGTGGTTGTTTAACCTCTTGACGACCAGCTAACGCTGATTGGCGTAAACTGGTCGTCTGCGGGTTACCATGGAAACGGCCTTTCCATGTCAGTTCACGGAGGGTGTCTCCGTGAACAGCCGGAGAGCCGCCGATCGCGGCTCGCCGGCAAAATGTAAACAGGCAGGGAAGAAATCCCCGCTGTTTACATCATACGGCGCTGCTGCGCAGCAGGGCCGTAAGGCAGATCGGCGATCCCCGGCCTCTGATTGGCCGGGGATCGCCGGCATATGATAGGCTGAAGCCTATCCTTCAATGCGCAGGACGGAAATCCGTCCTGCCCAGCTCACAGGGAGAAGGAGAGGGAGGGAGCGGGAGAGACGGCGGAGAACGCTGCGGAGGGGGGCTTTGAAGAGCCCCCCCCCCGCTAAGCAAATGCAGCCGGCGGCGATCAGACCCCCCCAGCAGGACATCCCCCTAGTGGGGAAAAAAGGGGGTTAGTCTGATCGCCCTGCTGCTCTCCTGATCGGTGCTGCGGGCTGTAGAGCCCACGCAGCACCGATCAGTGAAAAATCCCCTGGTCGGCAAGTGGTTAAACCACATCTAAAGCGAGAGGAATAAGGAGGCTGACATATTTATTACCTTTTAAATAATGCACATTGCCTGGCTGTCCTGCAAATCCTCTGCCTTTAATAAGTTTAGCCATAGACCCTAAACAAGCATGTGGATAAGATGTTTCTAACTGAAGTGTTGCTGGATTAGACACATGCTTGTTTCAGGTGTATAATTCAGAATCTACTGTAGCCAAAGAGATCATCATGACTGCCAGGTAACTGGTGTTGCTTAAAAGCAAATAACTGTTTCGTCAGCCTCTATATGCTTCTCACTTCAGGTTCCCTTTAGGGATCTAAACTGGAAATAGAAAATGCTAATATTCCAAAAATATATGCCTGCCACACACCATGCATTCCTCTAATGTTATGAAAATTAATACTCCTGAATGGAAACGTGTTCCTTGTACTATTGATCAATCCACCACGTGGATGTTTGAAATTTGATTAAAATCAATAAGAACTAGCACTACTTAATAGCATGGTGGAGAGCAAAACCATCAATTCCAGTCAATTTGACTGACGTTTTCACCACATCCAACCATGCCCTGTTCAATCCAATTCCTCAAAAATGAGAGCTATTGATTGACTTCAAGGGAAATATCCAATATGTATGCAATTAGATCAAAATTATAAAACCTTGCTTGTACTAATCAAAACTATTGATCTCTAGTATGTCTCACTTTAAACTCGCCATAAAACTCTTCATAGAAAACAAAACAATTGATTTTGGTTGCAACAATCACACTGCACAGATGGCGGATGCACAGGAATGGCAACAATGGGTGTTTCCTGTATCATCCAGAGGAAATGATGAACACCAGGTTATTTTATTCTCTATGAAGAATATCAGGCAATACAAGGGTTGGTGTATGAAGAAAAGCAAATCCTGCAACAATCCTTTTTTGGTCTGACATCTAATCTACCTTAAGCTGGTCATACACTATTCAATTATCACTCAATTACGTTTTCAAATCATATTACAATTGATATAGCAAGCAATATATAACAACTGATTATTTTATGTCTGACTAAAGACCAACATTGTGGACTAACCTTTTGACCGATCTTAGTCCTTAATATGGATTGCAATATCCATTACAAATCTTTAAACCCACTTTAATTTACGATCGGTTAGACGTATTGTCAAACTGGGCAAAAGCACTGTACAGTGCTATGGCTTTAATCTCTTCAGGATGATATGTGGTGTAACTAAATGGACTGGGTAAAGACATAGGTAGGCTACACTGGAAGACTAGGTGTTTCCTACCACTGGTGATCACAGTTGCAATGTCCTTGTATTGTTTTTTGTTTGTGTTTGTTAAGCAACTGCCAAGACAAATTCCTTGTAGGTGCAAACTCACTTGGCGAAAATAAATTGATTCTGATTCTGATTCTGAAGAGCAACCATTGGAAGAACCACACAGTGCCAACTTTAAATATATACAGTGGGTTGCAAAAGTATTCGGCCCCCTTGAAGTTTTCCACATTTTGTCATATTACTGCCACAAACATGAATCAATTTTATTGGAATTCCACATGAAAGACCAACACAAAGTGGTGTACACATGAGAAGTGGAACGAAAATCATACATGATTCCAAACATTTTTTACAAATAAATAACTGCAAAGTGGTGTGTGCATAATTATTCGGCCCCCTTTGATCTGAGTGCAGTCAGTTGCCTATAGAAATTGCCTGATGAGTGCTAATGACTAAATAGAGTGCACCTGTGTGTAATCTAATGTCAGTACAAATACAGCTGCTCTGTGAGGGCCTCAAAGGTTGTCTAAGAGAATATTGGGAGCAACAACACCGTGAAGTCCAAAGAACACACAAGACAGGTCAGGAATCAAGTTATTGAGAAATTTAAAGCAGGCTTAGGCTACAAAAAGATTTCCAAAGCCTTGAACATCCCACGGAGCACTGTTCAAGCGATCATTCAGAAATGGAAGGAGTGTGGCACAACTGTAAACCTTCCAAGACAAGGCCATCCACCTAAACTCACAGGCCGAACAAGGAGAGCGCTGATCAGAAATGCAATCAAGAGGCCCATGGTGACTCTGGACAAGCTGCAGAGATCTACAGCTCAGGTGGGAGACTCTGTCCATAGGACAGCTATTAGTCATGCACTGTACAAAGTTGGCCTTTATGGAAGAGTGGCAAGAAAAAAGGCAGTGTTAACAGAAAGCATAAGAAGTCCCATTTGCAGTTTGCCACAAGCCATGTGGGGGACACAGCAACCATGTGGAAGAAGGTGCTCTGGTCAGATGAGAACAAAATGGAACTTTTTGGCCAAAATGCAAAACGCTATGTGTGGCAGAAAGCTAACACTGCACATCACTCTGAACACACCATCCCCACTGTCAAATATGGTGGTGGCAGCATCATGCTCGGGGGGTGCATCTCTTCAGCAGGGACAGGGAAGCTGGTCAGAGTTGATGGGAAGATGGATGGAGCCAAATACAGGGCAAACTTGGAAGAAAACCTCTTGGAGACTGCAAAAGACTTGAGACTGGGGCGGAGGTTCACCTTCCAGCAGGACAATGACCCTAAACATAAAGCCAGGGCAACAATGGAATGGTTTAAAACAAAACATATCTATGTGTTAGAATGGCCCAGTCAAAGTCCAGATCTAAATCCAATCGAGAATCTGTGGCAAGATCTGAAAACTGCTGTTCACAAACGCTGTCCATCTAATCTGACTGAGCTGGAGCTGTTTTGCAAAGAAGAATGGGCAAGGATTTCAGTCTCTAGATGTGAAAAGCTGGTAGAGACATACCCTAAAAGACTGGCAGCTGTAATTGCAGCAAAAGGTGGTTCTACAAAGTATTGACTCAGGGGACCGAATAATTATGCACATCCCACTTTGCAGTTATTTATTTGTAAAAAATGTTTGGAATGATGTATGATTTTCGATCCACTTCTCACATGTACACCACTTTGTATTGGTCTTTCACGTGGAATTCCAATAAAATTGATGCATGTTTGTGGCAGTAATGTGACAAAATGTGGAAAACTTCAAGGGGGCAAACCACTGTACTTTTGCTTTGGAACAGATCAGACTGTGGCCCCTTCTTCAATTATCTTTTCTTCTGAATTTTTCTGTTGTCAGACCACTTATGGGACCATCAAGAACAGTACATATAGGTTTGGTAAGGAAGATCAGAACAGCTGGCACTCAATACCACTGGCAAACACATGTTCGGAGGGTCATTTAGTTTGAACTGTGCTCAGTGTTCCCCAACCCTGTCCTCAGGGCCCACCAACAGTGTATGTTTTGCAGAAACCACAAACATGCACAGGTGAGCTAATTAGTGTCTCAGCAGAGATGATAAACTACCTCTGTGGATTTCCACAAAACATGCACTGTTGGTGGGTCTTGAGGACAGAGTTGGGGAACACTGCTCAACAACTAAAAGCAACACATCCACAATTCTCCAGAAGGAAAACAAGATGGTAGCTGATTTGGAAGGAAGGTAGAAGGTGTAAAGCTAAGAAAAAAAGCTGTTCCCAAAATTCCACATTCCCTTTTATTTTTGTCTACTTCCCAATGTCCAACATTGCTTCACAGGACTTAAGTTTAGGGAGCTCTAGCTCACTAACTAAAGCTTGTGGCCACTGGCACAAAATAAATTAACTGCACTGCTTTTTGGAATGTTATTGAAATGTGATCCCTCATATCTGATCTGACTAGGTATGCCCTTTAAAACATCTGCTCTCTTGATGGATTTTTTGCCGTCCCCACTGTCAGGCAGTAGCAGCCCAGCTTCAGACCTCCGACCAGCCGGCAACCACTAGGCGGGCGCTAGGACCTAGCGGACACCGCACTGATATGCGGAAGTGACATCACTTCCGCATATACAGAGTGGTGTTCACCGAGGTCGGTGCGCCCGCTCTAACTGGTCGCCGGCTGATACTGAGGTCTGAAGCTGGGCTGCTGGTGAGTGAAGGGCACCTGTCGCTATCTAAGCTAGGGGGTCACTGTCACTATCTAAGCTGGGGGTCGCTGTCACTATCTAAGCTGGGGGTCGCTGTCACTATCTAACCTGGGGGGTCCCTGTCACTATCTAACCTGGGGGGTCCCTGTCACTATCTAACCTGGGGGGTCCCTGTCACTATCTAACCTGGGGGTCTCTGTCACTATCTAAACTGGGCGTTCCGGTCACTACCTGCACTGGGGGGCATGTCACTACACACTGGGGGTCGCCAGTCACTACCTGAACTGGGGGCTCCTGTCACTACCTGAACTGGGGGCTCCTGTCACTACCTGAACTGGGGGCTCCTGTCACTACCTGAACTGGGGGCTCCTTTCACTACCTGAACTGGGGGCTCCTGTCACTACCTGAACTGGGGGCTTCTGTCACTACCTAAACTGGGGGCTCCTGTCACTACCTTAACTGGGGGGCACCTGTCACTACATACACTGGGGGCTCCTGTCACTACCTAAACTGCGGGATACCTGTCACTAACTGAACTGGGGGGCTCCAGTCACTAATTGAGCTGGGGGGCTCCTGTAACTACCTAAACTGGGGGGCTCCTGTAACTACCTAAACTGGGGGGCTCCTGGCACTACCTAAACTAGGGGGCACCTCTCACTACCTAAACTATCTAGGCCAGCCAGCCCAACATAACCACCAGCCAACCAGCCCAGAATTACTGGCAAAAAGGCCACAGCATCAGCACCAGTCAGGCCAGCATTTACTTCAACCAGCCAAGCACAGCCGCAGCATCACCACCAGTCAGGCCACAGCATCACTGCCAGGCCTTTCAGCCCACACATCATCCCCAACCCAGACAAAAATAGTATTGCCAGCCAGGCACAGCAGCCAGTAGAGGAGAATTCAGAAGCCAGGTGAGAGGTGTCTACCATATTATGGGGGCATTCTGCCCATTTCTGTGAAATGCTGTCTATTTATGTGCCTCATGACTGCTGAATGTGTCTTGTTGGGGGACTCATGGTTACTGGATTTGTCTTGTTGGTGGCCTCATGATTGCTGAATTTGTCTTGTTGGGGGCCTCGTGATTTGTTGGGGGCCTCAAGATTGCTGAATTTGTCTTGCTGGGGGCCTCATGATTGCTGAATTTGTCTTGTTGGGGGCCTCATGATTTGTTGGGGGCCTCAAGATTGCTGAATTTGTCTTGTTGGGGGCCTCATGATTACTAACTGCGAGACTATGGGAAAAGCTGAATCATCATCATCATCATCATCATATGAGACAATAGCATTAAACCTACTTTTTTTTTAGCTTTTTAAAACAAAAAATAAAACTGGGGGGTTCTAAAAAAAATAATACATTTTTCAGGAGTAGGATGGATGAAATTGTTTATCTTCACAGTTTATTTTCAACTTGGATTTTCCATAATGTTCATGTATGAGTTAAAATGTTTGTATTTAGTTTAAATTGCTGTTGGCACTTTGCGATAGATAAGTGACTTTTCGCCACCACTGTCCTAATCTAATGTCCCACCATTGCTAAACTTGTCTCCACCCGTGACCACACCCACTTTTTGGTCTATGACCACACACATTTTTCTCGCAACGTAGCCCCAATTACGGGGGGTGGGGGGGGGGGGTGACTGTGGATAATCAGCACCGGGTGCCAAATACCCTAGGTACGCCACTGTACAGTACTATATGAAAATATATGCTCTCTCATCATCAGCACACTTGTATAGATTGCCCATATATATTGCTGTTTTTACGGTTTGTTGTTTTGTTTTCATGAGCACATTCTGTTTATACTGCAGACCTGAACTCATCTCATTATGTGGTGTCACTCTTTGTCATGTCAACCTCACTGGGGATATGGGTGTACTTTTTTTGTGCTGCTTTTCTATTGGCCCAGGTGAGTCTGGCTTGGATTGGACAAAAGTCCTGCACTCGGGATTTGACGATGGTCCACGAGCTTACCCAGAAGGGGCATTCTTCAGTCACTGTGGCATTCAGCGAAGTTGGCCAACTACCGTGAGTATGGTTCTAATGGTAAGTAGTCTGTTATTGGCCTCTGATGAAGTGAGGAGACCTGTGAAAAAGCTGTCCGGCCAACTTTTGTCACCCACAGTGTATGTAATAGTAATTGAAAATAATGAAATAAAATGTAATTCTTTTTCCAGAGGACCTGCATTCAAGTCTTTGCAAGTGTTGGAACCGGTGCCGACTCTATCCTTCTGGAGAATTGAGCACATATAGGTGGTTGTTGGTAGCATTTGTTTGGAGTAGCAGTTTCTAAGTGTAAGGCCTCGTTCACATAGGAGGCTGAAAGCAATGGATTCACTGTGAGCTGTGCCAGTGAATTGGCTGGGCAGTTGAGAAGTGACCACCATATTGGTTTACACTACACTCAGATATGACTTAACATGGTGGCTATGCTCAATTATGTACCAACACGGTAGCCTCAGCCATGGTCAGATGCTAAGGAAGGGGGGTTCCCACTGTGTAACTGCACCACATGCCAAACATTGACATGCGAGGGGTCACAAATGCTGCCATTCGGTTGCATTAAATTGCAACCAAAAGGGGCTTGGTGAATGGAGGGTGGGAGGTTGAACTGCTCAACAAATGCATAGTTCAGCTGTCCATCAAAAGAGACCCTTGAAAGTTGCTATAAGGAGGAACTCAGAAATGGACCAATCGAATCCCGCCATGGTATATGGTTTATTTCCAAGCTGCATACATTTGCTTCTCATTAACAATCCCTATTTAAGAGCTGACCAAGAAGACAGCAGGACATTTTCAATCATTGAAAGATGGGCATAATTCTAAATACCTGTGAACATTTTTGGCCGTAGAAGGCATTATATAACTGTAAAATACACTTATAAAAGCTTATGTTACAGTGTAACAGTCACATATGTGTCTTCACGGTGCTTGTAATGTGCAGATGTCAGGCATGCTTTAATTTTAAATGTTGATACCTTAATAACTGCACTTTGTACCAAATGGATTTCAGTAATCATGTTCCTGCTAGCATCAAATACCTCCATCCAAATAATGATTTAATCCTACACATGACTAAATCTACATGTCACTGCCCCCTTTTAACATTATAGAAAAACATATTTCAATGCATTCACTTTGAATAAAGAGAATGGATGAAATGTTTAGGTATTCATTCCCATGACTGGAAATACTATCTCCCAGGAGAGTTAAATGACATCCACAGCCTTATTCATCTTGTCACAAGGTTAAGCTGTAATGTGCCTAGATCTCCATTTAATGTAGGCAACATATGAAAAACACTGCTTCTCCAGAGTGCGCTGGAGCCATTATGCAGCTCTTTATAGGATGAATATTTTAGCAGTTAAGATCCTTGCATTTACTTCACTTTGGCAGCAGATAAATAGATAGCTAGACAGTAAGATAGATGCACAAGGTGGCCCAAATAGCTTGCAGCATTTTAAGTGTTGTGTTCAGAAGTCAATGAACTAGGTTTATTTATAGGCTTCAGCAGCTCTCTCTACGTTGAGCAGCACTTTTTTCCATGTCTCCAGCATGCATCAACAGGGACCAACCACACACAGCAGTACAGATCAACTTATAAGAAATGCAAGTAGCACAGTGCCATCTATAGGTCAGATGTATGAACACCACATTAGGTAGGTCACAGGACAACAGACCTCCTAGAGTCTCAGCCTGAGCCCACAGTATTCCAATTTTACTTACCATTTTTTCAAATACTACACATTGCACCTTTGTTAAGTCCCTTCTAATACTTAATTGTCCATCTGAATTAGTACAATCAAAAAAGGGCAGCAATTCCCAGTTAAATATTTTACCAATCAAATACTAGGTGCTTTAGTAGATAAAAACGGCTGGAATTTCACACTTCCAACAATTATTACCACATTGTTACAATTGAGCTATATAAATGAACATATCACAATGCACTGTGCAAAATATTGATTAAAAAAAGTCCTCCACCAGGGTGTGGCCAGTTTTTCTACACTAAAATGCATAAGGTGCTAGATCATTATTGATGATGCTAATTTGGATGTCTATAGATGAAATTGTGATTGTGCATGGAGGTAATTTTAATTGATTAGGTAAGGGTGAAGAGCAAAGGGAGACTATAAACTGTACAACACTGATCAGTACAGAGCTAGTGGGCACTGATCGATTTTTATCAAAATTCTGCTGAAATGTGATTGAGCTCCAATGACGCACAGTGGCATAATTATCTATTACCCAACCAATTAGCAATTGGTGAGTCAGGCAACTTTCTCATGGGAGGCGGAAGGAAGTGAATTAATGGCCTGTCAGCTGCCCTCGTACACTGTCGAGGACGCATGTGGGGTTAAAACGCTAAAATTTGGCTGCATAAAATTGCATACTTAAAGGGAAGGTCCAAGCAAACAAAAAAAAATGAGTTTCACTTACCTGGGGCTTCTACCAGCCCCATGTAGCCATCCTGTGCCCTCATAGTCACTCACTGCTGCTCCAGTCCCCCGCTGGCAGCTTTCTGACCTCGGAGGTCAGGGCCGCATTGCGTACATTTTTACGCATTCCCGCTAGTGCAGGAACATTAACATATACATTTTTACGCGTTAGTGGTGCAACGCATACATTTTTGTTCCTGCACTAGCTGGAATGCGTAAAAATGTATGCAATGCGGCCCTGACCTCCGAGGTCAGAAAGCTGCCAGCGGGGGACTGGAGCAGCAGTGAGTGACTACGAGGGCACAGGATGGCTACATGGGGCTGGTAGAAGCCCCAGGTAAGTGAAACTCATTTTTTTTTTTTGCTTGGACCTTCCCTTTAAGGCATTCATAGGCAGCAGCCAGGAGGATGAACTGCCCGACCAACATGCATTTCAGCCTCCCGAGTGAAAAGGGCTACCTAATTGTTTGAAGGATCAGGCTGCTATCATATCGCAGATGGATATTTTTACTGGTACTCATAAAACTAGTTAAGGTTACAACTAGCATAACAGCAGCTCCACAGTTAGGCCAGAGGGCTGTGGGGACTTGCTTCTACTTCCTCCCAACTTGCAGAGTAATGCAGGGAGTGCTGTAATGTTTTCCTGTTCCACACTGCATTGAACCTTCTCTTCCTCCGAGCAGCCACACACTCTAAGTTGCCATCCTCTGACGACCAAAGCATGTTACATGGTCGGGAGCCGGAGGAAGGCAGCATAAAGCAAGTGTCTGCTAGGAGGAAGAAACCTGATGTAGCGTGAAACAGGTAAATATCACAATGCTCCTGTGCTAATCTGCAAGGGGGCCAAATGATAAATATATGTTGCAGTGCCACACGTGCTGGGCACTGGGTGATGGAGCTAATAAAAATTTTGGTAATTTAAATTACCAATATTTCACTATACACTTACTTGGCACTCATTCTCACACTTAACCCACCCTTCCCCCAGTTAATGCCTAACAATAACCCACCCCTCCTACTGCCTAATACTAAATTTCCTTCTAATGTCTAACACTAAGTGTCCAAATGACTGCTGTTTATAGCTGATCATCTACAAAGTGATGCTATGACTGGTCAATACACATGGGGAGGCGGTGTTTCAGGAGAAGACATGATCATCTTGCAGAAGCCCAAGCGGATAGTGTTATGCCACTGAAGGGTACAAAAAGTTTTTTAAAAAGTTAAGCTTTAACCAATCGACACTCAGGCAAGTGTCCCAAGCAGCCATATTATCAAACTAAAGTGTTGCAAGAAAATTCCGCACAGTCCTTAGATAGATAACCTTAGGATGGAAGCTAATAATGTGCAGTCATCAGATACCACAAAGGATACAACTTAATAAAATAAAATATACAGTATATAGATTTGTTTGTTTTCAAGAATATTAACCAAAGAGACTTTAACAGGTGAAGAAGAGGAGTGTTGCATTCAGTTTGGAATTCACCTTATACACAAGAGCGATTTCAAGAACTACTAATGTAAGAGAACTACTGTATTGCTATTTTATACAGTACAAAACAAAGCCTTTATCTCACAAGTCTTGGCACTGAAAATATCAAGACTTGTAATTAAAATGTCTTTATTCTAGCAATGCAATGTAGGTCTGGTTCTCAGCTATTTTATAATAATTTGACTCTCACCTCAGCAGGAGATTAACAAACTCAAAGTAATTAAATTCTAGCTAAAGACCCTTTCTTTAGTCCAAACAGAAGAAGAGTGGAGGGGGCTGGGGAGCCTACTGCTTCCAAAACACTGGGAGGTAGACAAATACACTAAAGTGATGACAGCCCCTACGCATCTGCCACTACAGTCCAAAATTGAACTGTAGATAAAACATTCATTTTAGTTATTTACACAGTAGAAAAGGGATGCAATTTTTCAGATTTTTATTGCTGTCTGTGTCACTGTTTCATCACTTCTTGTCCCAGTGAAATATGTAAAGAAAGGGCAGGAGGCTAGGTTATAGCCCTAAAACAGGGACCGAGACAGCAATAAAGAAAGTGAGAGAGAATGATTTCAAATCCTGTATATATTTCCTCCACTTAAACCACTGTTCCAAGATCCACCAATATATACATTCCAGCAGCATCGCTGTACATAATTGATATTGCTTTTAAATAAAAACATATTTTATATACATCATTATATACATCATTTGTTTCAGAGACCTAAGGGTCACTTTTATCTTTTGCAATGGCCGTAGCTGTCCGTTAACCCCCCCCCTCCACTGTAATATACGTATTGTAGAGCAAAGTGAGTTGAGCTCTTATAATAGCAAATTAGTATACTGCACTTTTTAGCTTGAAAGAGAAACTCCAGTGAAAATAACGTAATGAAAAAAAATGCTTAATTTTTACAATAATTATTACCTAAGGAATCCTATAGATGTTTCAACAGTATCCTCTGTGTCAGAATGGCCACACCTGCACAGTAAGCTAGAATCACTTGTTCACTGGAGGATCCATAACCGCGGCGGAGGACAGTGTGGAAAGCCTTTGGGGGTTTCAGAGTCTTCCATCTCCATAGGTAAGTATTAAGTTTTATATTTTTTCAATGCCTCAGGTTCTCTTTAATTATCTTGTTACAGGACAGCTTTTCCCACATTTACTGCCAGTTCCATATTGAAAAAAATCCACATCCTGTGAAGAGTTTGATTCTCTACTAAATGCGGATCTTAACTGTTATGGCACGTAGCAGTCATGTGATCAAGGCAGCCAAGAGTCCCCCAACATCTACTTGTGATGATAAAGGAAATTCTCAAAACCTTTGGATATTATTATTTATAATTTACATAGCTCTGACATATTTCTCAGCAGAGTATATAGTCTTATCACTAACTGGCTCTCAGAGGGACGCACAATCTTATTCCCTACCATAGTTATATGTCCATTATACTGTAGGGCCAATAAGAAATACAGTAGTACAGCTTATTTTTCAATCTGAAATAAAAATAGCTATGTTACTTTGGTTTTAAGAGAAGGAATCAGTATGCTGCACACACTGATTGTATTTACACATCACTAACTGACTAGGGGAGCTGACTCCTGATCCACCTCGGTCTATTGGCACCAGCCAGTTCAATACACGGCCGCAAAGATCAAAAGTAGTATCAGAAAGAGTTTCTTTCAACAGAAATGCAATATCAGTCTAATGCCCCAGTTTAAGATAGTTCATGCACTGTGTTCAGCACAAGTGCTGGTCCAGCTCTAGTGCAGTAATGCAGACTTACCACCTCCCGTATGATGAGGCAATCCTGTGTGGGATGGTGGTGTGCAGCTTGTAGCCTCAGCACGGTCTGTGCAAAGGTATTTCCTTGCGGTCTGTGAGTAAGCGGGTCAGGCCTATCGCTGGCTGGCGTGCCAACACAGTCTCTTGGGCCGCGTTTCACTGAAAACCAGAAGTGCGGCTACGTTGGTGAGTGGGTTGGCATACCAGATGTGCAGTGCTCTGCCCACTTATGATTTTCACACCCTTGGGCATTTCCTAAGGTTGTGCTCCATAGACCCATTGCTGATTATTGTCTGATAAGCAAAGAATTAGATCAGCACCTCCATGTAAAGCAAAGCTAATTATTTCAATGGATCGAAAATGGGTATACAAAGTAAGGGACTGTGCCTCAGCACGTAGTACCTTTTTTATACCCCTTTTTAAAATATTGAAATAAAGTCACAGATAACAACTACAACCCAAAGGGTTTAATAGTTTGCCAAATACACCTTACGCAGACATGGCACCGTTAGACCAGAACACAGACAATGGGATTTGAGATCTCTATCTGAGGATAATTACACACTGCGACAAACCCTGGTGTACGTTCCCTTTGGGCCCAGGGCTGCCAGCATCCCCTGTTAGAACAACTTAGACGGAGACTTCTCCCTATATATGTTTTATTGCTCCTTTTATGTGTTTATAAGGTTACCCAGGTACCCTGACATATCTCTACTAGCCGCACTGGCTTGTGGTTTTATACTGTGATTTCTCTAATGCTGTTTCAGAGGTTCCTTCCTCTTTGCCACATGCTGTTACTCAAATGTTACCCATGGATTATCAACGTTTTGTGACATATGTTATTCTTGATGTCGATAATGCTTGAATTGTACGTTCATTGTTATTCTTATCTTTTGAAAAACAAAAATAAAAGAATTTAAAAAAAAAATTTGAAATTTAAAGTTATGTTTTATTAAAGATCTGATTAATTACATGGATGTGTGGAGCTAACTATTCGCTTATGAGGTCACTGTCCTACAGGTACTCAAGGACAGCCAGGTCTTAGCACTCCTATACCTCTTTTCTACATGGGTGCTGATCTCACAAAGTCTACGATTACTGTCTGATGACATTGATCTTATAAGGCAGGGATGTCCAACTCCACATTTCTCAGTTCGTATGTCATCTTTTCTGTAACTAATAAGCAAAAATCCTATTTTTTAACAAAACAAAACAAAAAAAAATCAAAGAGCCTCATAAGGAAAGAACAATCACCAAAAGATGTGTAGAAGATGTGGTTAAAAACACACACACACACACACACACACACACACACACACACACACACACACACACACACACACACACACACACACACACACACACGAAAATTTTGATGAACCAGTCTCTTGCTGTTCCTGTGAAAGCTGGCACCAGAAACTGAGGGGAATCAAAAATAGGATGGTGTGCCCTAAAACAACAGCTGGAAATTTCCATTTCCTTTGGGGAGGGTTTTTTTTTTCTAATCTCCTGTCATATTTTTGGGACAGGAGGCAAGTATCCCAATGGGGATACAGCAGTAAAATTAGTCTGTTTGTTGTCCTTACGTTCCCTCCAAGAAGACATTGAAATGTACAATTAACTGAATAATTCAATCAGATAATATGCAACATTAAATGCTTGTTTTAAAAGTCTAGAAGAACATTGAGGGCCCATTCACACCTGAGCGGGAATCGCACGATTCCCGCTCACGGCAAACCGCTAGCGGTTCTGCAAGAACCGCTACACAATGTAGCGAGTGGCAGTGTTCTCACTGCCGCGGTTGCGGTTAGCGATAACCGCAACCGCGCTGCATGCAGCGGTTTGCCGGCGACGAGCGTTCCGCCATTTGCGATCGTGATTAGCGTGCATAGCACGCTAATCGCGATCGCTCCAAACCCGCCGCAGTGTCCAGTGATTTTTCCGCGCTGATCGCGGGAAAATCACTCCCGCAGAACGCCGGCGGTAATCGCCGGCGTTCTGCGGTTTTAAGTGTGAACGGGCCCTTACAATGCCATATGTGGAAGCCCCATAACTCAGGTTCTGTTATCAATACCTTTCCACTATGTCCAGAAGAAAATAAAAGATTTAGCTATACGGTAGTTCCTCTGATTGTCCTTAGTGAAATGATACTGTTTAAATATTGCTTTAAAGGCCAACCAAGCTACAAGTGCAACCAAATCGATAATCAAACACACTTTTTTGCTGATAAACTGAACTGCAAACTGTGTCTTCAAAATCTCTTGTGGATTCCATTGGCATGAGTTCCTTGTCTGACCAACCACTGCACAAACTGGAAAGCCAAATAATTATGTCATCCTTTCCTGTTGGATTCTCCATGACCATTTATACTGTACACAAACAAATGGGACAGGAGGGGGGTCACACTGCGATAGAATAGAATAGTGATGAGCAAAAAATTATCTCCTAACATGCACTGACCCAGAAAAAGACAGAAATGCAGCCAATTAAAACCAGCTGCTGTTGATCAATTGCCTCAAAGCCATTTACTTAACCAGAAGCTGGAGGTTTTGATTTGCTTAATTCAACCCCCTCCCGGGGTCATGGCAGATTTGCATGTCGGAATTTTTTTCTTTGGACCTAGTACCATGAAATAATTTTCCCGCAGTGTTTTTTAAGAACTGTAAGGAAGCGGTTAGTAATTCTACAGAGTGCTGCCTACACAAATCTGAAATATGAATTTTGGATTTGGCCATCATTAAATGCATGCTGATTATTATTATTAGCACCATAAATAACATCTTCTGACAAGCCTTTGCTTTCCCTTTTGGGAAGTTGGGGCACTTCCACATCTTGTAAAGTCTATTAAAATTGTTTTCCAGCCAATTTCCAGCTATTCTCGGTGAAGCTAATGGTTTTTATGTAATGCGCCGCATTATGAATTTTTCTTTCTGCTGTTGGCATTTAGAGACTATACTGGCCTTTTCAATCTAAAGGCTCTAAATATTGCAGGGCTGCTTTTTTGTTATTAGTGCTTCTAATGCTTTTTTATGTTAGTGTGATGCAGGTCTCCAGCAGATACTGAAGCGCTGGAAGAAGATGTCTATATGATACGAAGGTCAGTGAGATATTTCGCTGACATCATCATGAGGAATCCAAAAGGGAATCTACTCATACTCAGCAGGCTGTAAAATCATTGTAGCTTTTTCCCTGTAGAGAATTTAATGAATAGCGTGTTTTATAAGTGCAATTATTGCATTTTTAATTGAAAACACACAGCGCGAATCCACTCAAGTCAAAAATCAAGTTACTGTAATTTTACCAGTTTACGATTTATTGATTATTTTCCTCTTCGTCTACATGATGAAAGCTTTTTAACTATTGTAACACTGTGGTTATGAATCTCCTTTTGTAAAGGTTTCCCATAGAGCCTGGTATAGCTGCCTGTAGAGATGATAGAGATGTGTCCAAGTGATTGTGAATAGCCATCACACAACTCCTAATAACATTAAAGTTGTTTTCCTTAGCGAAAAGCCTTTTAGCCTTGCATTTTCTTTGTACTAAAAATATCAAAATAAAAAAAACTTTTGGTGTTTAATGTATTACTGGCTTATATAATGGGATTATTGTGCAATAGATATTTTCTGCAGTTTGCATTAAAAATACCTGTCAATAGAGAGCCACCGAGGCTGCCAGACCTGCTAGTTTCCTGGAACTAATACTCACCATCTGGTTAAAAAGCTGTCTGATTTACACTCCTAGAATACATATGAAGATCAGAGGAGTAAATGTGAAGAGAAAACACCTGATCTAAGGGAGTCAAAACTGGAACAGAGTGCAACAGATGCTATTATGGAAGGGCAGTTTGATTTATAAACCCCCACAGAGCACATCATGGTAATAATACTGTACTCGTACATTTACTAAACTATTACAACTATGACTGTCCACCAATAACCCAGAAATGCAGGTGTTAAAAACTCTGCCTTCCCTGTCCTATAAATGTTAACCACTTCACAGCTTCTGTACAGTATATCTACTCCCCTTTAGACTTCATTTAAACGCCCAGGGTATAAATATATACGTACCCCCGCTGCCATCACCGATGTCCGTGCTCCCGCTCACTTGTGTGCTCATTCACGTTGCTGTCCGCTCGTCAGAAGATCAATGAATGGGAAAACAATTCCCATTCATTAATATAAGTCTCCATAGCAATGATCAGCGTTTTCTATGAGAAACTGCGCAATCATTTTGATAAGTAAAAGTTTCCAATCCTCAGTACACTTCCTGTAAGTGTACATATTTCGCTTACAGGACCCATTAAAAAAAATTAATGAGGCCATCTTGTGGCAAAATAGTAAAACTACATCTAAAAGCATTTTTTTAAATGCAAAGACCTATTTTTACATTTTAAATTAACCCCTTACCTCCCACACTCCCCAATAGTTACCAACATTTATTTTTTGTAAAAAAAAAAAAATACATAGTTTTCTCAGCGACTGAACTTTTTTTAATATGTATGTCAAGTGGGTATATTACTGTTACTTTATAAATGATGGGCTTGTAATTAGTGAAGGACACAAAACTGAACAAAATGCATCTTTATTTCCAAATAACATATTGGCGCCAGACATTGTGTTAGGGACATAATTCAAACGAATGGGCAAATAAATTACGTGGATTTTAATGATGATAGCATGCATTATTTAAAAACTTTAATGGCTGAAAACTGAAAAATAAGTTTTTTTTCCAATTTTCTTCTTATTTTCACATTAAAAAACATTTAGAATAAAATAATTCAGGGCATAATGTACCACACAAAGAAAGCCTAATTAGTGACGAAAAAAACAAGATAAAGTTCATTTCATTGCAATAAGTAGAGATAAAGTTATTGCCAAATGAATGAGAGGAGAGCTGAAAGGTGAAAATTGCTCGGATGCTGAAGGGGTAAAACCCCTCAGTTGTGAAGTGGATAAAATGGAAAGCATTATTTGAGGAGTCTGTTGTAGACAGTCAGAGAGCACAGTTAGGTGGAAGGTTGGGTCACCAAGGGACTGTTGACATTGGCACCTGAAGAAAGAGGGATGCAGACAGAGGTGCCACAGGGGAAAACATCCCTTTGATCAAGTAACTAAGAGTTGTTTCACTCTAAGTTTAATGAGCTTCACCTGTAAAAATCCTGCTCTTTTGCCAACAAAAGGAAAGTAATCAGTGTGAATATAAGTACACTTTAAGGTTGTGCTCTCACCATTGCCCATATGCAATTAACTTTTTTCTCCTGAGTTTTCTCCTAGATTATTTTCATATTCTTTCTAAATAACTTTTAAAGAGACTCTGTAACAAAATTGTGAGCCTTATTTTTTCTATTCTATAAGTTCCTATACCTGCTCTGATGTGGTCTGTCTTACTGCAACCTTTTCTAGTTGCACTGTCTCTGTAATAAATCTTATCTTCTTTCCTCTGTCCTGTCTGTCGGACAGAGGCTGGAATTTGTGGAATGTGCAGCACTGCTTGTCATTGGCAGAAGCTTTACACACCCCCTCCAAGCTCTGCATGAATCACACAGTAAGCTGTTCTCAGCCTATGATATGCTGGTTAGAAGCCAGTCATTTGTTTGTAAACACTGCCTAAAGCTGTTAATTACAAGCCAGGATTGCAGCAGGGAGTGGCAGAAACAGCACAGAGGGGCACAGGGGAACATAAGGAATAGAATGGTATGCTTTTTATTGTAAGAATATTAGAGTGCAGATTCTCTTTAAGCATTTTACAATTGAAGTACCTAAACGTTGGTGAAAAAGTATTATCAGAATTATTTGTGGAGTATGTTCTTGCTTGCTGATAGTTTAGTAGGTATTTTATGGCAAGGGCCATATGCAATTAACTTTTTCTGATGAGTTTTTTCCAAGGAGATAATTTTTCTTCTTTGATTTCGAATAACTTTTCAGGACTTTTCAATGGAAAAACTACCAAAAAGTAAGTGACAAAGTACTATCAAAATAGTTTTAAGTATGTTTTTTGTTTGCTGGCGCTTTAAAAGGCATTTTATTGACAAGATGAACAATATCACCTAGGAGAAAACTCAGGAGAAAAAGTGAATTGCAAACGGACCAATGTCCGTTGGATTGTGCAATAATTCCACATGTGAACTTATTATTCTAACTCCCCGCATGCAGGGACTTTCTGGATAAGGTGTGTGGATATGTGCATATTGCATAGACATTGACCAGGCTTTGTAATAACGCGCTGGGTTAAAACTCCCAGTGTGCATTAGAAAACACATGGGCCCATATGCTATTAACTTTTTCTCCTGAGTTATCTCCTAGGAGATAATTACAGTATGTATGGATAATTGTGTATGGATATTTATATTTGGTTAGAATGTCAATATGGTAGGCTGTAGTAAATCAGTGGTTGCTTCCCTGTTTAACTGAGAGGTCAACAGGCTGTCCAACCAACACCTGCCTGGACTAGCTCCAAGCACAAGAGAAAAATTTGGACTAGCTCCAATACTGCTATGACCCCTGCCGTAATATTAGGGCCTGAGTAGACCTATGCACTGCTGAGTTCTGCAGTGCATATCAGTTTAAAAACATTAGAAAGCGCATAGAAGGCATTTTTTGTATAATGCACAAGTGTGCTCAGGCCCTTTGTTTGAAACTTTTATACATATATTGGGTCTGCTTTGAGCAGCTTAGGCTTTTTTGATACTGTAAATGTTCCCTGCTGCTAAAGCATCTCTTCACACTTCTTTGTCTTTTGGGCATGTGATCTAAAACTACCCTTGAAATGCCTTAAGAATTCTGCGCTATTGTTTCCCATTTAAGTGTTTTGACTTTAGTGCTGCAATTTAATACCCAATGCCAATCAGATTTATAATTACACTACAAAGTCTAAAAAAAAAATTGTTTTAAACATTTTGTCAGGCTGACCTAAACAGACCACTTTGGCTAGGCTCACACTAGGGTGCTGCGTTTCCTGTAAAAACAGGATCACAATGCAACAGAGGAGAAAAGTCACATTGCACGTTATGAGATGCGTACAGTATATACAAAGTTTGCTTCACTGCAACTGCTAATGCACACATTATGTGGTACCGCACTGCATGCATTGGCTTATGCTGACGGATTCTGCCACACTGTGAACGTACCATTACAATATAATGACATTGCTTTAGTAATACAATTATATTGTCAGATACAGGGCACTGCAAAGTGTTACTGTGACCGTAGCCTTACAGAGCATCAACCTGCTATCCAGATTGCAAAGGGGCAGGAGACATATTGAGATCTTGGTGAAGATTACAGCTTAGAATACTAAACATCTGTGCTGCATGGCATGGTTGGCAAAGTGGATCCTGATCAGGTGCTTTATAGGCAATTTTTTTCTAATCAGCTAATTAAGAAGATATGGTTTTATAAAATTAAGCTCTACCACTGTGTATCTGCATAGGATTAGAAAAGTACTATAACGCTCCTAAAAATCTAGTGGCCAATTATCTTGCAGGTGCTGATCTAACATGCAAAGAAGGAAAGACTAAAAGACAATAGGTCAATGAATATGCATAGATTTTTCGACCAAATGGAACTAAAAGGACATGTTTCACCCGGAAGATGAACTTTCTAGAGGACTGCTGTTAACCAATATCCCCTTATATGCCACCTGGGACTGACCGCAAGCCAAGATTCCTCTGTACTGATGTCTTATATCTCCGGAAATGAGAAGTGTAGGACTTGAGAGCTGGGATACAGGAACAGCGTATGTATTAGCACGCCGGTGATAAGTTGGGCAAAGGGTGAACAGAACCACATAGCAACTCGGAGAAAGAAATCATTTGGGGTCTGGCGATCGCCGGAACCCCAGATTACCCATGTGCAGGCCGCGGACTATATAATTGCTGTTATAGTGGCGCCCAACTCAGGGGGCCAGCATATGGTGCTGAGATGAAATACTTTGCCCGAAACATGCTTCACAATTGGCCTCTGGCCAATATAGCTTCTAGGTGACACCTGTCCTTTTAGGGCCAACTGTCCAGAAAAATCTATACATTTTCACTGAGAGCACCATATTAACTTCGCTCTCTCTCAATTTAGTAACAGAGAATAGTGGACAATGCCACTCGATTCAACTTTTCCAGAGAAATTCTCTGTGAAAAGCTCAATCATGTGAACCAGTGGGCTGTGCACAAAGTACAGAGCTGCCAGCAGAGTAAGAACTTTGACCTCTGCTTAGAGATATGGCCTGACCACTCCCATCTTCTGCATTCTACTGTGGAGCGCAGGATGGAGGTAGGAGGGCTCTGCTATGTATTAATTGACTGTTGCCTCATCTCTGTTCCTCCCTACTTCATCTAACTTGTGTGGTTAAAGAGAATCTCTACTGTCTGATTTGTATAATAAAAAACATACCAATCAAGTCACTGTGATCTCCTGGGTCCCTTATTTGCCGTTCCCGCCGCAATCCTGGCTTTTAATCGTCAGTTTTAGGCAGTGTTTACAAACAAAAATCATGGCTGCTAACCAGGAAGTGACACACACACATACACTAATATGTGTGTATGTGTGTATGTATGTATGTATGTATGTATGTATGTATGTATGTATGTATGTGTGTATATACAGTGGGATGCAAAAGTTTGGGCAACCTTGATAATTGCCATGATTTTCTTGTATAAATCGTTGGTTGTTACGAGAAAAAATGTCAGTTAAATATATCATATAGGAGACACACACAGTTATATTTGAGAAGTGAAATGAAGTTTATTGGAATTACAGAAAGTGTGCAATAATTGTTTAAATAAAATTAGGCAGGTGCATAAATTTGGGCACCACAAAAAATGAAATCAATATTTAGTAGATCCTCCTTTTGCAGAAATTACAGCCTCTAAACACTCCCTGTAGGTTCCAATGAGAGTCTGGATTTTGGTTGAAGGTATTTTGGACCATTCCTCTTTACAAAACATCTCAAGTTCATTCAGGTTTGATGGCTTCCAAGCATGGACAGCTCTCTCACAGCTTAACTCACACACCACAGATGTTTTATTATATTCAGGTCTGGGGACTGAGATGGCCTTCCAGAACGTTGTACTTGTTCCTCTGCATGAATGCCTTAGTGGATTTTGAGCAGTGTTTAGGGTCATTGTCTTGTTGAAAGATCCAGCACCGGCACAGCTTCAGCTTTGCCACTGATTCCTGGACATTGGTCTCCAGAATCTGCTGATACTGAGTGGAATCCATGCGTCCGTCAACTTTGACAAGATTCCCAATCACTGCACCACAGCCCCACAGCATGATGGAACCACTACCATATTTTACTGTAGGTAGCAGGTGTTTTTTTTTGGAATCCTATGTTGTTTTTCCTCCATGCATAATGCCCCTTGTTATACCCAAATAACTCAATTTTAGTTTCATCAGTCCACAATACCTTATTCCAAAATGAAGCTGGGTTGTCCAAATGTGCTTTAGCATACCTCAAGAGGCTCTGTTTTTGCTGTGGGCAGAGAAAAGGCTTCCTCTGCATCACTCTCACATACAACATCCCCTTGTGTAAAGTGCGCCGGATGGTTGAACGATGCACAGTGACTTCATCTGCAGCAAGATGTTGTTGTTGGATCTTTGGTGGCTAGTTTGTGGGTTGACTCTGACTGTTCTCACCATTCGACGCTTCTGTTTATCCAAGATTTTTCTTGGTCTGCCACTTCGAGCCTTAACTTGAACTGAGCCTGTGGTCTTCCATTTCCTCAATATGTTCCTAACTGTGGAAACAGACAGCTGAAATATCTGTGACAGGTTTCTGTATCCTTCCCCTAAACCATGATGGTGAACAATCTTTGTCTTCAGGTCATTTAAAAGTTGTTTTGAGACCCCAATGTTGCTACTCTTCAGAGAAAATTAAAAGAGGAGGGAAACTTACAATTGGCCCCCTGAAATACTGTTTCTCATAATTGGATTCACCATGTAGGTCAGGGGTCACTGAGCTTACAAGCCAATTTGAGTTCCAATAATTAGTTCTAAAGGTTTTGGAATCAATAAAATGACAACAGTGCCCAAATGTATGCACCTGCCTAATTTTATCTTAACAGTTATTGCGCACTTTCTGTAAATCCAATAAACTTCATTTCACTTCTCAAATATCACTGTGTATGTCTCCTATATGATATATTTAACCAACATTTTTTATCGTAACACCCAATGATTTATATAGGAAAATCATGACAATTAACAAGGTTGCCCAACTTTTGCATTACACTCTATTTAAAAAAATAAAAAATAAAAAATATATATATATACTGTATCTCATGTTACAGTATATACCTTTTTATTACATAGTGAATTATCTGCTCTCCAGTCTGAGATTAGTCACAGTTTCTCTGCATGTGACAGACAACAGCTCCCTCCTCTCTCAGCCTCACAAACTGTCTGTGAGGAATACACAAAGCACACACACAGAGCCTGGAGGGGGCATGCATAACTTGTCCCTATCACAGCAGAGGCAGCTCCTTCCTCCCTGGGTCGACAAAGCTTGACAAAGAAAAGAAGATTAGATACACTACAGAGACAGTGCAACTAGAAAAGGCTGCAGTAATCCAGACCACATTCAAACAGGTATAGGAACTTATAGGATAGAAGAAATAAGGCTGAAAATGTTGTTCTTTAAGAAATTGAGTCTCTTTAAGGATTTCAAAGCAGCAGTTTGGATTGAATACAAATTGCTGTTTGGTCAACCAAAGTCAGCATTACAGACTCTGCCACACAACTAATAAAGACATAAAAATGTAAAAATATACATGACAGATTAGGATATATTTCACACAATCCATTAGAAACATGGAGTTTAACTAAGACTTTAAAAATGTGTAAAATATGTATAAATAAAATGCATGTAAAGAGCAACACACATGTACATAAATAAACGTGCTAAAAGATTTGAATTGGGCTAATCAAAATAATCAGTCAGAATTATTTGCTTATCATTGGACATATGTATATTTGACCCATAAGAAGTATCTGAAATGTGACCCCACTTGGCGTCCCCTAGCTATATACTTGCTCCAGGTGTGTGATTCAGATAATGCTGAGGCCAAAATATCAACACGATAGCCAGATAACTGGAGAGGTAAGCCTCTTTATGTATTTCATTCACTACAGGTTTCCATTAGCAAAGAGACTTAATTGCAACTTGACACATATTGGTTGTAGGTGATGCAAATCAAATATTATTTGTATGTCATATATAAATGTCATATATTATACAATTTTCCTGTAAAAACATTTTTGTCAAAGTTCAATTCCACAATTTTGTTTTTCTAACTAACCCCTCCTTCCTCCAAGCTAACTGAATAGTGTACCCCCTTCCCCTAAATTCTCTATCATCCTCATCTACAGATGTCCTCAACTGTTGTGTCAAGCAACCAGCACAATCCCTGAAGACAATCTGAGTCACTTTGGCGCAGTTCACACTGTCTCAGCTTCTTGCTGTTTCACAAGCCCCATACCCCCTTTCATAAATGACTGTGGGATGCAAGTCCGCTGCAATGAAATGATCAACCTCCTCCAAAAGACTACGATAACCTGCATGGAGTCCCAGAGTGTATGATCTCTGGAACTTTTGGGGTCATAGTGATAATACAACTGGGAGGGCAACAAGGGCTCTGCTCAGTACTAGTTGGGGAGGGATGGAGCACAGGAAAGTGTACTTGGGCTTCAACTATTTTATCACTGACTGCCATACATAATGAAAACTATCCTGGGAATCAGGAAAATGTACAGATCTATAATAATTTCATAGCAGAAGAAATAAATGAACATTTCCTCTTCACGCCTGATATTCACATACGGTAAGTGAAATAATTGCAGCGATAATGGATACGTGTAGATCTGCTTCTATGAATTACACATCCCTGAACAAGGTACCAGAAGAGTATGTGCACATCTCTGAGGGAAAGAGAAAGACACTTGTTATAAATAATCTGTAGGTTATGAAACAACAGCAGTGCAATGGCTTGACTGACCGCCTGAAAAAAAGAAAGCTATCTGCATTAAACTGGATGATGTGTGCAGGGCAACCGGTAAATGAGAAAAGTCAGAGTTCGAGCAGTGTGCAGTGAGTCATGAATGACAACATAGGTGTACTAGAATGGGTTGTAGTGTGGCATTTATTTGAATGCACGGTTTAAAACACATGGAACACTGCATGTCTCAAAGATCTATCGCTTTTTATAGCACACTGCATATAACAAGTCATTGATACGATGTGCACATAAATGTGTGCCCTACAAAACTATAATTCCATTCATAAGCTCACCCCAGAGGTGTGAATGGCAGAAAAAGGCATCAGTAACCTGCTCACCCTCAAAGTGTGTTACCAAACTTGCTTAAAGGGATACTGTAGGGGGGTCGGGGGAAAATGAGCTGAACTTACCCGGGGCTTCTAACGTTCCCCCGCAGACATCCTGTGCCCGCGCAGCCACTCACCGATGCTCCGGCCCCGCCTCCGGTTCACTTCTGGAATTTCTGACTTTAAAGTCAGAAAACCACTGCGCCTGCGTTGCCGTGTCCTCGATCCCACTGATGTCATCAAGAGCGCACAGCGCAGGCCCAGTATGGTCTGTGCCTGCACAGTACGCTCCTAGTGACATCAGCGGAAGCGAGGACATGGAAACGCAGGCGCAGTGGTTTTCAGACTTTAAAGACTTAAATTCCAGAAGTGAACCGGAGGCGGGGCTGGAGCATTGGGGAGTGGCTGTGCGGGCACAGGATGTCTGTGGGAGACCATTCGAAGCCCCGGGTAACTTCAACTCATCTTCCCCCGACCCCCCTACAGTATCCCTTTAAAGGAGACCTGAAGTGGATATGAAGGCTGCCATAATTATTTCCTTTTAGACAATAACAGTTCCCTAGCAGAGTTGCTGATCTGTGGGGTCAGAATCACACCTGAAACAAGCATGCAGCAAATCTTGTCAGACTTCAGTCAGAGCATCTGTTCTGCTTTCTTGTTCAGGGTCTATGGCTAAAATTATTAGAGGCAGATGATCAGAAGAACTGTCAGGCACTCTGTATTGTTTAAAATAGGTATGGTATGCTTTAAAGCTGCGTTAGGATAGGGACAACACACAAAGTTACAGGAAATCAGCTTCATAGTGCCAGGCACCATTTTCTAAGTGTTGCTACCCCCATACCATTACTCCTACCAATACCACCAATGTATGCACAATATTCTACATACGTCAAGTTTCTGTCGTCTGTTAGGTGAAGTAGCACAGGATGAAGCCAGGGTGTAGACAGTAGCATATAAGAGGTGGCAGTAAAGATAGTGGCGTTAGTACTGAATGGTAACAGAACCTGCGGTGTCTATATTTCTATTTTTTTCCTTACAGCTTTTGTACTTCCCAGTACTGTAGCTTCCTGTGAACCCAACACATTATGTGATTACAAGGACAAGCCAAGTGAATGATAAGGTTGCATCTTGTCAATGATGTCTTTCTTTATTAACCTCCTCTATATACATGCTAGCAGACAAAAGTGACAGAGCATTTCCAAAGAGAAATTCACTTCAGATACAATAACAGGAATATAAGTGAAAAATCTCCTAACCTACAAATACAAAAGGAATGTGTATATATAAGTATCCCCACATCAGATATTTCCAAGGATGAATAATCGGAATTTTATAGCTGTACTGAAGACACAAAGAAAAGGACTGAAGGTGAGAACTGCAAGAATGGAGCAAAATACAATAATAAAAATATATACAGTATAGGAAGCAAAGAGCAAAGCAGCAGTAAACAATACCATATACTGGTAAAGATACGACAAAGTAAATGGCAAACACAAGTAACACTATACTGTATAATGCTAACACAAAATACTACCTTTATGCTGTAGTAATTTACATCTTATATATACAGGTAGGGAAGTACCAGTAAAGGCAGGCCCGGCCCTAGACTTTTTGCGGCGTAGCAGGAAGTGACGTCAGTGGAGCGCACGCTGGCCTGGAACGAGGAAGAGGTGAGTAATCCCCGCCCCTTGCCTCTTACGAATAGCTGCAGCCACAGCACGGACCTTTTTAAAGCTGGAGGGGAGCGGAGGACGGGGGACCCAGGCGAGGGAGGGGGGGGGGGCGACCCCCCTCCCTGCCGCTAGGCCCAATACCCCCTTCCTGCCCGCTATCCCCTCCAGCTCGGGCAGCCCCCCACACACATGGACGGGCGGGTGCCGCCCCCCCAGAAGTGCCGCCTGAGGCAAAAGTTTCACCCCGCCTCATGGGCGGGCCGGCCCTGAGTAAAGGTGTACCAAGGAACCAAAATGCCCTACAGCAAAGTTTTGATGGTCCACACCAACACTTCCCCCTATAAAACACCTACTTTGCATTGATGTTCTGTGCTCTCTTCTTAAAGCCCTCAGTTGCATTTGTGGTAAATAGACCAGTCAGAATCAATTCCTGCTGAATCTTGGGCCAATCCCAAGCTGCATGCAATTTGTATCTCATTGACCATCTCTATTCATCAAACAGCTCTAGGTTGTTTTCACTTTATGGACTTGAGCAGTTCTTAAAGGACAACTGAGGCAAGAGGGATATGGAGACTGCAATATTTATTTCCGTTTAAGCAATACCAGTTGCCTGTCTGTCCTGGCGATCCTCTGCCTCTAATATTTTTAGCCATAGACCCTTAACAAGCATGCAGCAGATCAGGCGTTTCTGGCATTATTGTCAGATCTGACAAAATTAGCTGCTTGCTTGTTTCTAGTGTTATTCAGATACTGCTGCAGTCAAATAGGCAAGGCTGCCAGGAAACTGGTATTGTTTATAAGGAAATAAATATGGCAGCCTCAATATACCTCTCACTTCAGTTGTCCTTTAAGTTTTGGCTAAATCCCTAATGATTCAGCAAAAGCTTTATCACTTCATATGACATTCATGTGATTATGTTGGTTTGTTAGGTTTGTTAGGGTGACAAACTCAACCTTTTTAGGCGCTATTTTTTTCCCTAAGAACTATTTTATTTACTATGGATTTTTCAATAATGGAAAAAAAACACTTTTTCTCCGTTTCTACCAAATATAGGGCTTGATTCATAAATGGGGTAGTGCAAGTTAAAATGTCATTGTGCATGCTATGAGCAAAAGTGCTGCGTAGTGTGCACTGGTACCTAGCGCGCACTGCTTTTAAATAACACCTGCTCCTTTAACCACCCTGGCGTTCTATTTAGATCGCCAGGGTGGCGGCGCAGCAGTATTTTTAAATTGTTTTTTTTTCAAACCATGTAGCTAGCCTAGCGCTAGCTACACGATTCCCCCCTCCCGGCGGCGTCTTACTCACCTTTCCGATCGCTTCTGGCGCATTAGCCCATCCGGAAATCCCGTTCTGAACGGGATTTCTTGGAGGGCTTCCCCCGTCATCATGGCGACGATTGTGAGGAAGTCATCGGGAGTCCCGATCCACCCCGTAGCGCTGCCTGGCACTGACTGGCCAGGCTGTGCAGGGGTCTCAGAAGGGGGGGGCTTATGCAATGGGTAGCGGCGCATCGGCGGCGATCGTACCCCACATGCAGATAGCAAAAAATTTTGTTAAAATCGGCCAAGCAGGGCCTGAGCGCCGCCCTCCAGCGGTCATGGATGAGCTAAGCTCGTCCATACCACCAAGGAGGTTAATCCTGACCTGAGCCCCTTTGGGTCCTGTAGTGGTTTTGGATGAAATCCCTGCACTTTGATTGGCTCAGTAGGTTGCCTGTTAAGTGACAGGCAGCCTATAGGGCCAATTAAAGTGCAGGGATGTCATCTTAAAACGCTACAGGACCCAAAGGGTCTCAGGGTGGTATTAAAGGAGCGGGTGTTATTTAAAAGCAGTGCGCGCTAGTTGCCAGTGCACACTACGCAGCACTACTGCTCATAGTATGCGCAATGATATTTTAACTCGTGCTGCTCCATTCAAGCTGCAGCTTAATGAATCAAGCCCAAAGTTTTAAAATGTGAAGTGCTTCTGTAGATAAAAAACAAAATTGAATTCAGGTAAATATCACAAAAGTTACAATATGTTGCTGGTACTATGCATGGTGATGATATATGATTTTGAAATAAAGGTATGCTGCATTGTGTACTTTATTTCTACTTTAATTAAGAAAATCTTGTAATGGTAAAAATGGAGAAGTTTAATAGGGAGAGGATTTGGTTGTAGTATTATATAGGGGGTGATGTCTCAAAAGTGGGTGTGATCATAAATGACGGCTAAACAGTATTGTATTAGCCCACATGTGTTGTTTCATTACACCGCCTCTATTTATGCTGCCCCTTTATATATCCTCATTCCATGGGACTCCCTTTTCATTCCCCCATTAAAGAGTCCCCACCATTGTTGTATCCCTATACTTCTCCCTTCATAGTGCATTTATATATACCGCCCCCCTATGCTATAATGTAAAAATTGTAACATACATGTAAACACATACTATATATTACTTTTGTCATTATCACTTACACTTTGTTTACTAAAAATCTGTGGTTTTGGACTAGACCATATCCTTACGTATGTCCCCTATTCTTTCTAGAAAGGATTTATACAAAGATGCCAGACAGCCTTCCTACTCATTTACTCTCTATTTTGGTAGTTAGACTGAGCAACTGCCCACCAGTAAGTGCTTTTGAAGAAATGGACAATTCCAAATCCAGTCAGATTTGTCATATTTTACTATTGACTGCAAGTGACAGCAACATAGGAAAAAAGGTTTAATTTTATAGAGCATTTTACTCTAGGACAAATTCAATTCTTATATGAATGTATTTACAATTTTTCCCTATAGTGGTCCTTTACTAAAGACTAAGCTGTTGAAACATTGATGCCCATGACAAAGAGGGGTTTAGCTCTAGCTAATCTCCATTTTTTTTAACTATCTCCCTACTGACTACCTAATTTGTTAGTCCCTTCCCACTCCCAACACCTCCCCCCCTCCCCCGTGATTCAGGCTTCAGCTATTGCCAATACCCAAATAGCTCAGTGAGCCTTTATAGTATGGCCTATGGCAGTGCCAAAATCATCGGTGTCTCATAGCGCCTAATTTACCTCATGGGTCTCATGTAACATGCCCTATAACTTTTTTATTCCACTAAATTTTCTTTGTATAGTTTACATCACATAAACAGAAGCAGTTTATAATCCATAAAGAACAATGTGCTTCGAAATACTTCTTTGGTGTCCAGCCTACTTTGCCTATCCCCAAAAACAGCCCTGGGTATTTGCAGCAGGCAATAACTTTTTTCTTTTTTTTTCTTCTCTTTTTTTTAAGGTGTCAAAGACTGTCTGCCATATAAAAAAATTCCTTACTACATGCATGGCGTTCTGTGTAGGTAACACAATTCAGTCGATTAGGGGGCATAGAAATGAAACAGATGTCCAGCTCCTTTGCCATAAGTCCTTTGACCAAAATCAATAATAACAAATCTAGGCTCGCAATATGGCATAGATAAAGATTTTTATAAGTACATGCCAGATAAAAAAAAAACACAGAAAAAGATCTGTACTGCCACATATTAAATGCGTGTAGAATGAACATCCGGATAATTGATCAGAGAAGTGTGTCTGACTTGGCTGTCAGGGGTTAGGTCTGTGTGTGAGCTCATAACATTCAGGATGAATCAGGGGTTAGTCTTGGTCATCACTCCTTCTAGGCATACTCCTCACCCTCCATCTGGCTGACATTAATTTGACAAGAGGTGACGGCTTGCTTGGGAATTGTGTGTGCAGTGCGTGCTGAGAGAATGGGTATATTTCACAAGTGACAATAAATTCCTTCTCTGCATGGCTTTATATACAGAGCACTTCAATTACAATCCTTAGGCTTCAGTCTATTGAACACTCAAACTAGATTAGTCTTCCTAACACTCAACAGGTAGGGACCTAAACTAACATGTGAAAACTAATGCTATACTAATGCTAAACTAAAAGCATTTTATAAAATACTAGCTGACCTAAGCCCATTTCAAAATGGGCTCTAGGTCTGTCCCAGCACATGCGCCCACCACGTGCACACATCCGCCACGCACACGTCCGCCCGCTCCTTGACCCCGTCCTCTTCTGCAAGCCGCGGTCACTCCCCCTCCATGTCTCTGCATCCATGCACATGCGCAGTTGCGCAAAGCACGGACACACACACACACACACACACACACACACACACACACACACTGGGACGCAGAGACAAAGGGGTTTTATTATATTGGAGTAAAAGAAGCAGGCAAAGCATAGACTCGGCAATCACAATAACTCTTGCGCCAATGCAAATCAATAATGCAATTTGTTTAATATATATCTGTTAAAATATATCGATCATTCAAATATACAGAACAATATTTAGCGTTCAATCAGGCAATTCTCCTTCACAGTGTCGTCACTCTTGCTATTGCAGAAAGAACTACAGTCTCCCCACCCACAGCAGAACTAAACTACTACTACGAGAATGCTTCCTAATCGCACCTAAAACGCCTTTTTGTTATCTCTGTTGTGCAGGATTTTTAATTAACAGTATCCTCTTCGTAGCTACAATAGACAGTATTCCTCACACAAAATGTTCATAAAAATTCGTAAGAAATCCTTTCAGCGAAAAAATATATAAAAGTGACAACTAATGTCATATAAGCACAATCCTTAAAAAACTTACTGGCCAGTATAGTCCATAAATTTATACCGTGACTCCAAAGCCATATGTATTTCATCCCACGATATTGCATAGCTCCGTGGCTGAATAGCAGTATACAATTCGTTGTCTGGTTTTGTATGTATAGCAATGCGTTGTACCGCTAAACCAACAGACTCACGTATCCTGGAGGGTGATATAGGGCTGATGAAGGTAGGCGGTACCTATCGAAACGCGTAGGCAATTGGCTGTTGTGTGGTGACGTCATCGCTGGACTTCCTCCCGTTCTAACCAGGAAGTGCCGGACACGCTAATAATCCACTTCTCGGAGACAAGCGGCAACTACAAGCGACAACGAATTGTATACTGCTATTCAGCCACGGAGCTATGCAATATCAATTTGATTGACATCGTGGGATGAAATTGTACCGCTAAACCAACAGACTCACGTATCCTGGAGGGTGATATAGATAATCCCACTGTCAGAGCCTTCAAACTTTGATGATCCACAGGCAGCTGGAATCCCGGTCGGTGACTCCTAGATGATAGTTGCCGCTTGTCTCCGAGAAGTGGATTATTAGCGTGTTCGGCACTTCAAACTTTGATGATCCACAGGCAGCTGGAATCCCGGCCGGTGACTCCTAGATGATAGTTGCCGCTTGTCTCCGAGAAGTGGATTATTGGCGTGTCCGGCACTTCCTGGTTAGAACGGGAGGAAGTCCAGCGGTGACGTCACCACACAACAGCCAATTGCCTACGTGTTTCGATAGGTACCGCCTACCTTCATCAGCCCTATATCACCCTCCAGGATACGTGAGTCTGTTGGTTTAGCGTTACAACGCGTTGCTATACATACAAAACCAGACAACGAATTGTATACTGCTATTCAGCTACGGAGCTATGCAATATCGTGGGATGAAATACATATGGCTTTGGAGTCACGGTATAAATTTATGGACTATACTGGCCAGTAAGTTTTTTAAGGAACGTGCTTATATGACATTGGATGTCACTTTTATATATTTTTTCGCTGAAAGGATTTCTTACGAATTTTTATGAACATTTTGTGTGAGGAATACTGTCTATTGTAGCTACGAAAAGGATACTGTTAATTAAAAATCCTGCACAACAGTGAAAACAAAAAGGCGTTTTAGGTGCGATTAGGAAGCATTCTCGTAGTAGTAGTTTAGTTCTGCTGCGGGTGGGGAGACTGTAGTTCTTTCTGCAATAGCAAGAGTGACGACACTGTGAAGGAGAATTGCCTGATTGAACGCTAAATATTGTTCTGTATATTTGAATGATCGATATATTTTAACAGATATATATTAAACAATTTGCATTATTGATTTGCATTGGCGCAAGAGTTATTGTGATTGCTGTTTTTAGAGTGTGAGGTGGTGGTATTCCTTGCTAACTCTGTGCTGCCAACCGATACTGCACAAACAAGCGCTACAACATTAATCTTGGTTTTATTCAAAGCATAGACTCACACAACAACGGAATAGCCATTAGAAACTGATGCTTGATGCAGAGGGCTTGATCCGCAAAACACATTGTTTTCTCTGCTTAAAGGGAACCTGAAGTGATAGGGACATGTAGGCTGACATATTCATTTAATTTTAAACAATGCCAGTTGCCTGGCTGTCATGCTGATAGTTTGCCTTTGTTTGCTGGTGGTTTAAATGGCATTTTATTGACACTTTTGAAAATATCACCTAAGACAGTGATGGCTAACCTTGGCACTCCAGCTGTGACAAAACTACAAATCCCATCATGCATCTGCCTCCCCGAGTTATGCTTAGCGCTGTCAGAGTATTGCAATGCCTCATGGGACTTGTAGTTCCACCACAGCTGGAGAGCCAAGGTTAGCCATCACTGACCTAGGAGAAAACTCAGAAGAAAAAGTTAATTGCATATGGACCAATAGGTGAAAAAGAACGGTCAAAATAATTATTTCAAAGTATTTTCTGGCTTGCTGGTGGCTCAAAAGGTAATTTATTAATGAAGTATAGAAAAAGACTAGAAAAAAACTTAAAAAAAAAAAAAAAGTAAATGGAATAAGGACCAAACATAGGAAAAAAAAAATCTGTGCTTGCAATGAATTTGAGGCCTTTACTGAAACACCACTATTGGACAGATTGCCTCTGTTCCTCAAGTATTGGCAGCATAAGGAAGTGAGAGGAATCTTAACCCTCCTGGCGGTTCATTTATTCTGACAAATAGGCAGAAATCCAAATTTTTTTTTTTAAATTTGCTTCATGTAAAGCTACCAGAGTGGTAGCTACATGAAACACCACTAGAGGGCGCATGTGTCCCTCTAGTGCGACCGTCGCTGGCATCAATAGCAAACAGGGGAACGCGTATATAACGCGTTCCCCTGTTTGGCTTCTCCAGTCTGAATGACGTCATGGACCTCAGCCGACGTCCTGACGTCCGACGCCTCCGATCCAGCCCATAGCGCTGCCTGGAACTCATTGGTCCGGGCAGCGCAGGGCTCTGGTTGGGGGCCCCTCTTCCGCCGCTGCGTGCGGGCGATCGCCACAGAGTGGCAGCGATCAAGCTGTACGCGCGGCTAGCAAAGTGCTAGCTGCACGTACAGCACTTTAAATGGGGCGAATCGCCCCACCAGGGGCTGAGACATCCTTCTGCGCGGCATAGCCCGAGCTCAGCTTGGGCTTACCGCCAGGAAGGTTAATGGACACAAGGTTAAATTCACATAGCATTTTCATATGCAAAATCCTTAACTGTTGCATGAAATCTTTAAATAATGCACACAAATTTCAATTCAGAAACAGTCCTTACTTATTGGTTCATAAATATTGATTATTTTATTATTATTATTATTTAGTATTTATACAGCGCCGACATATTACGCAGCGCTGTACAGTGTATATATATATATATATCTTGTCACTAACTGTCCCTCAAAGGAGCTCACAAATCTAATCCCTACCATTGCCATATATCTATATTATGTAGTGTAAGTACTGTAGTCTAGGGCCAATTTTAGGGGGAGCCAATTAACTTATCCATATGTTTTTGGAATGTGGGAGGAAACCGGAGTGAGCGGAGGAAACCCACACAGACACGGAGAGAACATACAAACTCTACTCATACAAACTTATTGTATGTGTTTAATACAAAGAATGAAGAAAAAATTAGTTACTTTTCACCGAATCTAGTCACTACTAGATTTTTATTTTACATAATAGAGCCATTGCTTATTGCCTTATTTAAAGGAAAAAAACTGAGCCATTATATTATCTTCACATCATCTTTATCCCCACCTTGTGACTGATGATGACTCTGAATTTAAGTTTATGAAAAAAATCTCAAGCCCGGTCTGTAGAGTAAAAAACTCTAAGGCTAGGGGCCCACTAGCAGCGCTTGCTGATCACCGGGGATCAGCAAGCGCTCAAAGTCAATGAGAGCCAAATCTCAATCGCTCTGGGAATCGCTCAAGTGGGCCCCAGGCCTAAGACATCATGCAATACCAGTAATGGTTACATTTCAGGCTCTTTCCATATTTTACATTGATAAAACTGTACAAATATATGTAAAATGTGAAACTTAATAAGCAAAGCCCACATTATTTAGCTACAGAAACTTTGTGTATCAGAAGACAAATGTTAAAATAGCTCACGTGATAAAACAAGAAGGAAATACATGAGATAATTACAGGGTAGCGCGTGTAGGATCTTTATTATCTAAGAGATCCTCCTGGACCCTATTAAATTCACCTGCTTTTTCTCGGAGAGTGACCAAACCAGAGGAGATTTGTACATTCCAAAAGGCGGTTTGACCCACTGCACTCAAAGCTTTTTACTGTGGATGCAATTCCACAACCCCAGTTTGTGAGTACCACACTTATCCTTGATTACACCCTTTTTCATTGACTTACTACACCATAAGGGGCCCCCTGTTCTCTTTTGCTTTTTTACATATACTTGAGAATTCGCTGACTTTCTAGACCTACGTTAACAGTTTCTCAAATTATTACATCAACTTTTTTTTTTTTTACTAGATTGAAAATCTCTACTTTGTCAACAATGATGAGTTGTAAAGACCACAAACAACTAACAGACAGTGAGATACTTAAGAAAGACTTACAGATTGACAAGCTGACATTACCTGCAGAATCGGCCTTTGTGCTTGAAATTGCAGGAAAAATGACCTATTTCGGGATAGCATAAGAGATTGTAGATACTGTATTATGTTTTCTTACTTACACTTCAGGGAATGGTTTAGTTGAACATAAATGACTTAATAATGGCTGTTTTGCACAGATGTCTATTCTGCAGATCTAAATTGTTGATACTGAATGTAGGGTTTCTTCCATTGCATAAAAGAGCCATTCAGGAGACCGGCAGAAATCTGGCAGTACAGGACAAAGTAGCACGTGTTGTCTGCAGCCACATAACTGCTTGTTTCTTGTAATTGTTGTATTATTTGTTTGACATGGTCTGTATTACCACGTATGTTGTTTACCACTTTAGGATTTCTTAATTTGTACATCATCATGGAAGATGAGGGAACTATATAAATTAATAACAAAAATGATATTACAGTAATTGTGACTGAACTGAATAAATAATTCAAAAAGCCACAGTACTAATAATAAAGCAAGATAGCAACACACAGGCCATGTCACTCTGCTAATACAGACAAACATAGTGACAATAGAAGAAAGCCCTGTGTGCCCATTTTATAGCTGATTTTCCTTTTGGAAAATTAACAAATAAATGGAAAGGGAATGAGAAGCCAGATATCTGTTACTGTATTTTTAGAGATAATAATAGATCCTTGCAGAGGATGGGAAACACTGCAGGGGTCCCCTTGTGCACAAGATAAAAAACACGGCAAAGCAATTTAATGCACATTGTTGTTTAAAAGTATTTAACGCAGTAGCTCAGAATATATGTATTATGTATTACGCTGTACTGGTAGTTCCAATATTTGTTAGCAGCGTTTTATTTTATTTTTTTGAATATCTGGCGCCATTACTACAATCACTTCTATGCTAGAAGACCTCCAGACTCTTTTGTGAGCATGTTTCCTAGATTTATTATTATTATCATCACTATTGAGATATTATTGTACTTTAGTAATTCATACACTCTACCAGGCTGTTCCACAACCAATGCTTTTCAATGTTATGCTACCTGCTTGCTCAATGAAGAAGTTAAGTAATCCTGAAGTCAAAATACAAAGTATTTATTTAACCAGTTCACCCCCAAGGGTTTTTATCCTAACGGACCAGAGCAATTTTCAGTTGTCAGCGCTCCTCCCTTTTATTCCCTAATAACTTTATTACTACTTATCACAAGAAAATGATCTATACCTCGTTTTTTTCGCCACCAATTAGGCTTTCTGTGGATAGTACATTTTGCTAAGAATTTTTTTATTCTAAATGCATTTTAATGAGAAAAACAGAAAAAAAAAGAAAAAAAAATCATTATTTCTCAGTGTTCAGCCTTTATAGTTTTAAAATTAAACATTCTCCTGTGGATAAAACAAACACGTTTTATTTGCCCAGTGGTCCCGATAATTAAACCGTTTAGATTATGTCCCTACCACAATGTATGGCGACAGTATATTATTTTGAAATATAAGTGGTTATTTTTCTGTTTGTTCTGGCCATAATTACAAGCCCCTATGTAATAAATTAAAATTAATTTTCCCCCATAAAATATAGAATAAAAAAAGCTGAGTCCCTAAGGCAACTATTTATTTATTTTTTTTAAGCTGATTTTTTTTTTTTACAAGTGTTTTTTTTGGGGGGGAGGGTTGGAAGTGTAATTTTATTAATGATGTGTATATACTTGAAAATGTATGTATTTTGTAAGTGTAATATACTTTTTGGCCACAAGATGGCGCTGGTGAACACTCATAGGACGTGTTCACTTTTTTTTTTTTTTTTTTTTACACACTTTATTAAACTGTTACATTTCCTGTTTATGTGAATGGACGCAGCCGCTGTTCGCGGTCACGTCCATTCACTCCAGGCACTGCGATTGGGTAGAGGACTGTTCAGTCCTCTTCCCCAATCGCCCAGCACGGGATCCCGACGGTAATGGCGGCGGTAGCGGCGGACACACGGCGGTAGCAGCGGCGGGAATGCGCGACGTATTAAAACGTCATGTTGCTGTTAATAGCGGTAAGCATGACGTTTTAATACGTTAGGATGGCGGTAAATGGTTAAAGTGCAGTTATTAAAACAATTACAATGTTATACATTTTCTTTTTTTTTAATTGTTACAGTATTTTATAAATATTTGTTACATGGTGTGCTACATTCCCAGCTTCCCTCCAGCTATCCATGTATTTTCACACTTGCTACCATTACCACAGTTGCATTATGGAAGCATGTTGATTGACCTTTCTCCTTCCCTCGGTTTCTTTTTCTATTCTCAACTATGGATGGTCAATAAGACGCAAAGGACTCTGACTTAATGCAAATTGTTATGCTGAAATTATATAACTCTTATGCAGCGTAGCCTCCCTGGCGGTAAGCCCGACCTGAGCACGGGATGTGATTTGTGTGTGCGCAGCGGTAAGCCCGTGCTCAGGTTGGGCTGTCAAGAATCTGCCTCCTGCTTTAGTAAACTGGGTCCCGCGCTATCAGCGCTGCCAGCGGGATCCAGGCTTCTCCCCCGAACCGTTTTGTTACGTTTTTTCGGACGCGGGGATCCCCATGCCCCCTCTATTCTTCCGGGGACCCGGCGGCCAATCAGTGCACGGCGGCGGGGGCGGGGCTAATTTTTAAAGTGGACCTGAAGATGTTCAGGTCCAAACCTAGTGTAAAACAAAAGAGTGATATCGCCCAGTGTATCTGTGTATATATATATATATATATATATATATATATATATATATATATATATATATATATATATATATATATATATATATGTATATATATATATATATGTATATATGTGTATATATATATATATATATATATATATATATATATATATATGTATGTATATATATATATATATATATATATATATATATATATATATACACATGCATACATACATGTATATACATATATATATATATATATATACATAGATAGATAGTCACACACACACACACACACATATATATATATATATATATATATATATATATGTGTCTGTGTGTGTGTGTGTGTGTGTGTCTATCTATCTATGTATATATATATATGCTTGGACATGCATGCATGTACATACATGTACGTGCATGTACATACATACATACACATACGTACATACATGTACATACATGTATGTATATACATGTATGTACGTGTATGTATGTACGTTCACGTATGTACGTGTATGTACGTACGTGTATGTATGTATGTGTATGCATGTACATGTATGTATATACATGTATGCTTGTATGTATGTACGTGTATGTATGTACGTATGTACGTATGTACGTGTATGTATGTACATGTTTGTATGTACATGTACAGGTATATATAGAGAGAGTTTAGCCTTATTTGTCTCTAATCACAAGTTGTAATTTGATTTCTCCCCGTGTCACCTGACTGCCATGGCAGAGATTGCAGAAAAGCTTATTTGAAAGCACAGGATGGTAACAATATAGCCATTTGGTTCCCAGCTGCTTCTGAGCTAAGTGCTTCTGCAATACTGTTACCGATTTTGCCCTGATTTTGCCTGCCTGCCGCCTGCACCGACCTCTGCCCTGATTTTGACTACTCTCTTATTTGTACAGTTTCAAAATTTTGAAGTGTCTTCATAAATTTAATTAATTCAAACAATTTGTGTTCTAGTCTTTTATTTATATGCAGAATGTCTACCAGGCTTTTATTCTGTCATATTTTGGTAAACTATGACTTAAGAATTGGAGGCTGAAAATTCTAGAAAAAAAATGTACCGCTTTTGACTCATAATTCCAGACACAAATGCACCGCCAGGGAGGTTAAAGTGTACCCGACGCAGATGTTATATTACAAAAGGGACACGGAGTCATGTTCCTTGCTCAATGACATGCCTCTGTGTCTTCTCAGCAGTGCTCTCTGTTCCCCCTTTCCTCTGCTGTTCTTTCCTGAAATTGCTGACAAACAGCTTGTTGGCATTAAATAGAGGAAGTGGCATCCTTTGCAGAAAATGCACTTCTGCATAACACCTCTTCCCTGCCTCTCTGTGCCCCTTGCCTGCCTCTCTGCTCTCTGATGAGAAGCCGAGAGCTGCAGCTGCAGTGTTGTGCCCCCAGTGTTGCAGGCATAAAAAAAAAGGAAAAAAACTGAAGAAAAAACAGAAACAGGAGCGTCAGTAATCAACTCTACCTGATCCGGCAAGCCCCCAGATCAAGTAGTATTTTTTTTTTTTACAAAAATTGTCCAGTTCTCTTTAAAGGACACCTGAACTGAGAGATATATCAAAGCTGCCATATTTATTTCTCTATAAACCATTCAATTTGCCCGGCAGTCCTGCTGATCTCTTTGGCTTCAGTAGTATCTGGATCACACACCTAAAACAAGTGTGCATCTTGCAACTGAAGTCCAATTAGATTAAAGGGAACCCAAAGTAATAGGGATATTTAGACTTCCATATTTATTTCCTTGTAAACAATGCCAGTTGCCTGCAAGCCCTGTAGATTACCGAAAAGGGCTTGTGGGTGGCCATATTGTGCCTGCGCATGTGCGCCTGTGTCTGCAAAGCACTACTGCACAGGTGCGGCCATGCTCGTGCCACATGCTCGTGCCAGAAAAGGACCATGGCCGTGATGTGCAGGAGGTTAGAAAAGTATTTGCTTTTTTAAGTTTTTTATGCATTGGGTTCTCTTCAAGAAGATGCTGTGACATGCAGTTTTAAGTCAAATTACAATGAGGCATTTTTCATTTTATAGTTTCTATTGATCAGGCTTGCAACAGGTTTGCTTTATTGCTCATGGTCTTGCAAGCATATTCACTGAAAGTTAAAGCCTTATATTTTTTTTTCCTTTAGACCGTAGCTTGGCTTTCAAGTTATTTTGGAATGTTTTGGAATGTGACAGAATTCTGGCAAGCACCATGCAGAACATTTACACTAAATTTGAATCACAAAACAAAAAATATGCCATATGCTTCAAAACGCAAAGATAGATAAGCATGACGCACTTGTAGCACATTATACCAGAAATACAGCAACATTACAAAAAAGTGAAAAGAAATGTGTGGGGTGTGTGAGAAAGAGAATAGACAAATCTATATACACAGAACATTACAACACAAGATATGAACAAGTAAAAAGTAATGCAAAAATTGGTTTATATTGCTCTAGTTAATAAGCCTAATATGCATGTTTTGCCCAGAAAAAAAATGTTTTAAACAATTCATTTTACTTTAGTTATTTTGAATTCTAGTTGTCTATGCATGTATTTAACCTTCCTGGTTTTAGAGCAGACCATACCATATTGATGGTGGTCAGACATTCATCTCCTTTCCATGTTCAAGATTTTGCAGAAGCTGCTCTTATTGTGGGGTAAACAAGTCTTTTCTGTAAAGAATACCCAGGGTCGGATTCACCATAAGGCACTGTAGGCACGTGCCTACAGGCACCAGATGGTGGAAAGGCGGCTCACTTCCCTCCCAGAGCGCCCCCTCCTTCCTTCCCTATGCAGAGTCCCAAGTGGAGTGTAAATGAGAGGTTACTCACCCTGCTCTTGGCATTCCACTGACAATATCTCCCTTCAGTCAGGGGCATCTCTAGCTACTTAATATTGAGGTTCTTCTAGCTACCTAATACTTGGGAGCACCTCTAGCTACTTAAAGGGATACTG
This sequence comes from Hyperolius riggenbachi, assembly GCF_040937935.1. Classification (NCBI taxonomy): domain Eukaryota; kingdom Metazoa; phylum Chordata; class Amphibia; order Anura; family Hyperoliidae; genus Hyperolius; species Hyperolius riggenbachi. The sequence goes on along the minus strand of NC_090646.1, from coordinate 409,097,680 downwards.
TAGGGGGTCGGGGGAAAATGAGCTGAACTTACCCGGGGCTTCTAATGGTCCCCCGCAGACATCCTGTGCCCGCGCAGCCACTCCCCAATGCTCCGGCCCCGCCTCCGGTTCACTTCTGGAATTTCTGACTTCAAAGTCAGAAAACCACTGCGCCTGCGTTGCCGGGTCCTCGATCCTGCTGATGTCATCAAGAGCGCACAGCGCAGGCCCAGTATAGTCTGTGTCTGCGCAGTACACTCCTGGTGACATCAGTGGGAGCAAGGACATGGCAACGCAGGCGCAGTGGTTTTCTGACTTTAAAGTCAGAAATTCCAGAAGTGAACCGGAGGCGGGGCCGGAGCATTGGGGAGTGGCTGCGCCAACACAGGATGGGACCATTAGAAGCCCCGGGTAAGTTCAGCTCATTTTCCCCCGACCCCCCTACAGTATCCCTTTAATATTGAGGGTACTTCTGGCTACTTAACACTAAGGCCCCTTTTACACTTAAAGGAATACTATCGATACCCAAGTGTTCTAAAATGACAGTGTGCAAATAATGTCTAAGTAGCTGTGTAAACATTTTCCTACTTTTCATGTTAAATATCAGAGGCAAAAGCTGTAATTTATTGAGGGTAGGATTTAGCTATATTGGGACAAATCAATTGCAGAAGGGGTGTCTGCTTCAATGCACAGCCAGAGTTGCATATCAGACTATAGAAAGCAAATATCAAACATATCAAACTCTGAAAGCAAAAACAGTATGAAAAAATATGTGACAATTAGTTACATTTCCTCTGCTCTCTTCAGACACCTCAGTCAGAAACACAGGACACAGGATCTGCAGCTGTTGGGAGCTCTCTTCTCTGTCACACACAGAGCTACACATAGAGTTAACTGATCAAGTGTAAGGGGAATTTCCCCTCTCCTCATGGCTCAGTCAGCCATCAGTTTTGGCGTCAGTAAAGTTTGAATGTATTTTGATAACAGTAAACAAAGAAGTTGCTACTAAAATGTATACACCAGTACTTAGCAGCACTTCCCAAACAATTTCTTTGTCAATTGAAAAAAATATGTGAATCTATAGCATTCCTTTAATCAGTTGGTATGTGTTAGTGTGCGTTAGTACGCGTTAGTGCGCGTTGGTACGTGTTTTTTCATAGTAGTGCATTGGGAAGAAGATTTCAGTTAAAAACGTGTTAAGTGTGAAAGATGCCATAGGAAAACATGGGACTTACTTTGAAAATCAGTTTTCTTTCCGTTTTAACTAAGAGCAACTGATTAAGTGTAAAAGGACCCTACGGGGTACCTATAACTACCTATGATGGGCAAGGGAGTAAGGGAGAAGTGATAGCTGGGACAGTCAGCACACTTGCAGTTTGGTTTGGTGGGGATATGTAGGTTCATAATGGGTGAAGTCTAAAGTGACAGGACATCTGTGCCTAAAGGTGTGGTGTGGTAAAGCCAGGCCTGAGAATACCATGTCATCAATATGTTTTACATGTATTCGAGGTTTCCCCTGATTCTGCAGTCACATTGATGAACTAAATAATAAAAAGTAGTATTACACCCTCCCAATAGTCAGTGTGCTAAAAAAGTGCAGTAAGGCTAGTTTTATGTCATAAGGGTATTCAAAAGTATTTAAAGGTAGCAACTGTTTTACCTAAAATTCCCTTTTCAATGTAATTGTACTTTCCCACTAAAAGGTTGTGTTGCGTTGTAGTGGACATTGATTTGCTCACTGTAACGCAGTACAATTTAAAGTCTACCGTATAAACATTTCACACCTCATCAGTTGCACATCAATGCAAAAGATTCTGTTGTTATACTGCAGAACATGCAGTGTATTGCTAGAGGCGCTCACTTGCCCCATGTTGGTCAGTGAAGGTGCACATTGGTCAGTTGCAGTATATGTACATTATAAACCAATGCAATGTAAAGCCCCAGTGCAAAACTAGCCTTAATTTATCAGTTTAAAAAGTGATAACATTTAAAAAATGATAATTTCACGCCACATTAGAAAGAAAATCTACTGTCCTGCCCTATGTATTCCAAGCACATAATTAAAAAAAAGTAGTAGTATAAATGGCTTGCTGAATCTATCCTAAATATATTCTATAAACACTTTTTTGTTATGTATGGGAGAGAAGAGTGTAGAGATAATAAGATATCAATAACTTTAATTTCCACAAGAATCACAAGACAATCTTGCCAAAGACAAGTTACTAAAGCTATCACATTTGTAATACTTGTACCCCAAAACTATCTCTATGGATTTTTATGGATCGTTTGGGTTGCCATTATGAAAATGTGAAAACATGATGATCAGTCCCTGGTGTGGCAGGTTTTCTGCTCTATGCAGAGGGTAATGGGGAAGACACACTAGCGGCCCCACAATACAGAGACTACCTTTGAAGTTCTTGCAGAAAAATCTGGAAACAGCAACCTGACTGGGCAGATTGCTAAATAGGAGGTGAACGTTGTCAAGAGGACTCCGATACACACTTTACGGCACAGTAAAGCAAGAACGTTGCAGCCAAGGAAGATGTAAATTGTGTAGATGTCTCTACCCTTCTAATGCGCATGCTACAGTAAAACTCCTCCATACAGATTCTAGAGGGCCCGAAAACAGCATACGTAAACCCTAAAAACCCACCATGTCAGTCTCTATATAGCCAGCTTAAATATGAATAAATGTACACAAACTGAACATAATATAGGAAGTATGTGATAAATATAGTCTTTCTCCATTTTCTCTTTTATTATCTTCTTCATTTCCATTGTCTTGCAGTAAGAATTGTGAAAATTCATAATCTTAATGAGTTTTTTGGGGGATGGCTGTGTTTTGGTATGCTATTTAAGATATTGTGTACTTAATTTATTACCTCTTCCAAAGTGCATTTAGCTTTGATTTGATTCTTTTGAAACAACTAACCTCCAGAGGAACCAAACATGCTTTTTTTAAGGAATTAATTCTGATTCTTTTATTGTTTATGGATAAGCTTTTCCCTAAGCTTATATGATTTCCGTGGCTAGTTTGTCAGTTTTGGACTATGAAGCCTTTGAGGAATAGATATATCAATTATTAATATTCTGTACCATATTTGCTAATTTATAACTTTAACTTTAGCGGTTTAAAACTCTGACAAAATTTTCTACAAAAATGTGTTTTCCTACTTTTTATAACCCATACAATTATCATATTTGCTTTTGTGCACAAGTATTATTATTCATTTAGACATTATAACTTCCCAAAGTTCAGTTAATTTACAGTGGGTTGCAAAAGTATTCGGCCTCATTGAAGTTTTCCACATTTTGTCATATTACTGCCACAAACATGAATCAATTTTATTGGAATTCCACATGAAAGACCAATACAAAGTGGTGTACACATGAGAAGTGGAACGAAAATCATACATAATTCCAAACATTTTTTACAAATAAATAACTGCAAAGTGGTGTGTGCATAATTATTCGGCCCCCTTTGATCTGAGTGCAGTCAGTTGCCTATAGACATTGCCTGATGAGTGCTAATGACTAAATAGAGTACACCTGTGTGTAATCTAATGTCAGTACAAATACAGCTGCTCTGTGAGGGCCTCAGACGTTGTCTAAGAGAATATTGGGAGCAACAACACCGTGAAGTCCAAAGAGCACACAAGACAGGTCAGGAATCAAGTTATTGAGAAATTTAAAGCAGGCTTAGGCTACAAAAAGATTTCCAAAGCCTTGAACATCCCACGGAGCACTGTTCAAGCGAACATTCAGAAATGGAAGGAGTATGGCACAACTGTAAACCTACCAAGACAAGGCCATCCACCTAAACTCACAGGCCGAACAAGGAGAGCGCTGATCAGAAATGCAGTCAAGAGGTCCATGGCGACTCTGGACGAGCTGCAGAGATCTACAGCTCAGGTGGGAGACTCTGTCCATAGGACAACTATTAGTCATGCACTGTACAAAGTTGGCCTTTATGGAAGAGTGGCAAGAAGAAAGGCATTGTTAACAGAAAACATAAGAAGTCCCATTTGCAGTTTGCCACAAGCCATGTGGGGGACACAGCAACCATGTGGAAGAAGGTGCTCTGGTCAGATGAGACCAAAATGGAACTCTTTGGCCAAAATGCAAAGTGTGTCGGAAAACTAACACTGCACATCACTCTGAACACACCATCCCCACTGTCAAATATGGTGGTGGCAGCATCATGCTCTGGGGGTGCTTCTCTTCAGCAGGGACAGGGAAGCTGGTCAGAGTTGATGGAAAGATGGATGGAGCCAAATACAGGGCAAACTTGGAAGAAAACCTCTTGGAGACTGCAAAAGACTTGAGACTGGGGCGGAGGTTCACCTTCCAGCAGGACAATGACCCTAAACATAAAGCCAGGGCAACAATGGAATGGTTTAAAACAAAACATATCTATGTGTTACAATGGCCCAGTCAAAGTCCAGATCTAAATCCAATCGAGAATCTGTGGCAAGATCTGAAAACTGCTGTTCACAAACGCTGTCCATCTAATCTGACTGAGCTGGAGCTGTTTTGCAAAGAAGAATGGGCAATGATTTCAGTCTCTAGATGTGAAAAGCTGGTAGAGACATACCCTAAAAGACTGGCAGCTGTAATTGCAGCAAAAGGTGGTTCTACAAAGTATTGACTCAGGGGGCCTAATAATTACGCACACCCCACTTTGCAGTTATTTATTTGTAAAAAATGTTTGGAATGATGTATGATTTTCGATCCACTTCTCACATGTAAACCACTTTGCATTGGTCTTCCACGTGGAATTCCAATAAAATTGATGCATGTTTGTGGCAGTAATGTGACAAAATGTGGAAAACTTCAAGGAGGCCGCATACTTATGCAACCCACTGTATTTTTAAAGCTGCTGGTGCATTTTATTCATAACTGTTGTAATTCTGTTGTGAATGCTGCCAGCAGTTATTTCTGACCTGTGTTTCATCAGCTGAAGTCCTGCACAGCCAGAGAATGTTTACATAAATGTATCAAGTAAAGAATGTATACACAAGATAAGCTTAACAGCAGTTTGGATGCGGGTTCTCCCTGCAGAAGAAAGAGTCAGCCCTGTGATGTAACCCTTTGAATGCTGTTTTACTAAAAAAAAATTGTGTTAGTATATTATATGCTGTAAATAATCTTTTAGAGCAAAGAAGAAATTCTGGGTTATATTCCACTTTAAGGGTAACAGTTCTTATGTTTCTAAAATATGTTTGTTTGTCATGCATAAAGTCTTATCACACGATGAGTAGAACAGGATGCAAATATATTACATGTAATACATTACGCTCCACTCATCCCGGGGTAAGACTTTACACGTTATTCTGCTTAAAGCGGATCTCTAGCCTAAATGTAAAATCTGCCAGCATTACTGAAAAGAAAGTTATAGTTACTTGCGCTGCTTTGTCAAAACCGTCCCGAAGACCCCGAAGACCCCGAATTCAGAACAAAAACGCCAAGATGTTTACTGGCGTTTACTGCAGTTAAAATCTTCGTATTTTTCTCTGTGTAGGGAGGGGAGATGGGGCCAACGCGCCGGAAGTTGGATAATTCGGGATCTTCGGGATGACAAGGGACAAGGCAGCATAGGTAACTATAGCTTTATTTTACAGGAAGGCTGCTGGCTTTTACATTTAGGTTGGAGATCCGCTTTAATGCAGTTTAGTGCATACACCCTCATAATTCTTAAAATCATGTGTGCTTGGATTTATATGCTAGTAATACACCCTCCCCTATTCTTATTGGCTATTATCTCTACTTTTCAATGAAGTCATGGTTGGGATACACATGTAATCCCCCATGCATATCATGTATATCTATAAGCACCATGGTGACCCATCATACGTAGCATAAAATCTTCCTTAATTATATTCTTAAACAAACCTTTACACTCGGATATCCAAAAGGGGAAAAAAATCAAAACAACATCTCCAAATAAACAGGACAGGTTTAGCTGAAGTAAATAAGGGTAATTTTAGTATATGGTGGAAACCTTTTAAATGTAATGGCTTCTATAAAAGCCTTTTTCCCACTTGCACTTTCCACGATCTAACAGCTTGAAACAACTGTAATGGTAAAACACTTTAGATGACAGGTTTACAAGTTAGCTGCAGCTCGAGATTTTATGTCTAATTTGTGATAAAACGCTGCAGCAATTATCTATCTTGTTAGGTATAATTTAGCATAATATGACTTATTATATTTTGCCTCTTCATTTGGAATATTTGTATTTCTTAAACCATCATGGAAATATACCAAACTAAAATACTGTGCCCCTCATTGTGTGATTGCTTGAAGTTTTTTTTTCTTTGTCATCATGATAACATAATAGAAAACCCTGAACTGGATGTGTGGATCGGAATTCAAATGTTACAGTAATGATATCTGTTTCAGATTTCCTCACCTCAGCATACAATTTTTATTCATGCACAGTACAGTTGTATTAGTGGTTAGTCATTCAAGCTTTCCTCATCTCATGAGAGACAGTATTTATATGGCAACAGTATTTCTAATGCATGGTATGGGATGCTGGCTGCACTCTGAACTCTGCCTCATTATACCACAGCCCACGGTTGACCCTATAAAAACACGACGGCAATATTATAAAAGTCGAATTCTATTCTATTCTAGCGTCTACATTACTGTACATCTGGGCATTTTAATTAATATATTAACCCCCCCCCCCCCCCCCACAAGCAAAAAAACCCTGAAAGTCACCTTTCTGCTGTTTACAATGTGTTAATGCACATAATCATGATAATGTTGTTTAGTAATGACAGAGGAGGGAGTCCCCACTCTGTCATTAGTCATTCTGCAATGATGTTTGAGGATGATTTGTTGCAATTTATTTGGGCGCCAGCCATCAGCCAAACAGCGATTTGCAAGGGGATTGGGAGCCAGCACTAATGCTGGTAGGGAGATAAAAGATGAAAAATGCAAGGTAGGTTAAAGTGAGAAACACATGAAAGGGGGTAGGTTAGATAGGTTAGTTTTATCAAATAATGTTAGAAATCATTTTAATATAGACTCATGCATGTTTTCTAAGCCAAGCAGGTTAAGATTTGGCTTCAGTTAGCAGTTATGGTTAGGGTCATGTATTTTTAAAGAGAGGATTTTATAGTTAAACACAATGAAGAAGGATTCCATTAAGGTGGTGGTTACATGTATATGTAAAAGTTGAGAAAGGGCATTGTCTTAGCAACAGTAGTAATTCGCGGGAGAAGAGGGATTGTATTAATGAACCACTTTATCACTAAGGGTATTTTTAGCTTAAAATCCAGAGCTATTGTCACATTTCAGCGCTTCTTCCATTCATTCGGAAAAACTTTATCACTACTTATCACACCTAAATGATCTATACATTGTTTTCCTCACCACAAATGTATCTTTCTTTGGGTGGTGCTTTTTGCTAATAATTATTTTATTTATATGCACTTTAAGGTAATAAACCATTATAGTTTTAAAATATGCTACTGTAGATAAAACCCACACCGTCTTTTTGCCCATCCTGGTTATAACATGTGTAACTAATACAAGGTATGGTGACAATATTTTATTTGGAAATAAAGATGCATTATTTACATGTTGTGTTTCCTCTTTGTACTCTATCAACAATTACAAGCCATTATTTGCAAAAATAACAGTAATACACCCTCATGGCTAAGTCCCTAAGATAAGTCCCTAGGGTAATAATTTATGTATTATCTTTTAAATTCCATCACTTTGGCCTTTTTTTTCTTTTTACAAGTGTGTTGTCTGGGGGCAGGGAGGGAGAGGAAGAGGTTATTGGGTTTGTTATAGGTATAGGGTATGTATTTTGTAATATTTTTGATTTTAATATTTCTTTTGGTCACTAGATGTCCCCACTCAGTCTCCTGTCTGGTTAGAATGCTGAATCGAAGGGTTCTATGCCACAGGAAGTGACAGTTCATCCTGTTTACAATGGAATGATTACTGTTGCTTGTTGCAACAGTGATTATTCATACATGATTCGGCATTAAGATTAGCTTTGGGAACATATGTTCCCATTCACCAATCTGTGCACTACCACATGAGGCCACTCATAAACAGGAAAGGACAAGTAGCTATATCCCAGGGAGCTATGGTGAACTTTTCAGGGATGTAGCTACTCATCCCGCGGGAGGGGAACTGGTTAATTTCTTTGGTATATGGCAATATGGTAACATATTTATTGATCAGTATTAGTTAATTACATACATTTTTAAAAATGGCTTTTATGATCAGAGCTATCCATCCAAGGAAAAACTATTTTCTTCCCAAAACCCCATCTTCCTCCTTTAATGAGAAATAGTTGTCCAGGACATCAATCTGACCAGTAATGACACAATTCCAGCAGAGATTTCCTGAGAATGGACTTGATAAGGTTTTTTTGTGCAGGTACGGTCAGTCAGCACTTAGTCATCAGTAGCTCTGGTGAATTAGAGCTACATGTTCTCAAACAGTAGTACAAAGGAGAAGTGGGTCGGTGAGAGCTTAACTTCAGAGAGGTCTGAATCACCTGCACTGTTCTTTGCCCAAACTCTGCTGAACAATTATGCATAAATAACTGGTCATTTAGACTGATATATATATATATATATATATATATATATATATATATGCATATATAAAGCAGACACTTATTTATTTAGGGAATCTGAAGTGAAAATAAACGTATGATATAATGAATCGTATGTGTAGTACAGCTAAGGAATAGAACATTAGTAGCACAGATATGAGTCTCATATTGTTTCCAGTACAGGGAGAGTTAAGAAACATCAGTTGCTATCTATGCAAAAGAGCGTCTCTGAGCTTTCCCACCCAACTTGGGTTGAAGACAGTGCTGTTTTCTAAAGCACTAATGCATCAAAGAAACAGTAAAAGACAACTTCAGATAAAGTTTTACTGCAGGGAAGTTCAAAGGGTCATTATCTCTGTTTCATAGTTTAAAACACAGAGTGTAGTTTGCACACTGCAAATGAAAGAAAATGGTGCAAAATTATAAAAAGCTATATAACTGAAAATAAAAATGAGACTCTTTTCTTTGCTACTAATGTACTATTCATTATCTGTACTACACATACAATTCATTATATCGTAAGTTTTTTTCGCCACAGTCTCACTTTAATGTTCCTAGTTTTTAACCCAGTCAATGGTACATTTTGGACCTTTACAGAAATCTACATTTCACAATGTGTTTTGGTATTTGGAACTCAATTTAGGTAAAGTGATGATAAAATATAAATGTTTTGCTTTCATTCATCTGTCAAATATCTGCACTCCCGGGGATAGCTGTAGCATCCGGGACTCGTCGGTGATTTCTTGTCTTTTGATCTTTCTCAGATTGCGGTCTCATATCATATGAGGGTCGACATGTGATGTGTATGTATACTGTATGCCTCTGAGGAAGCGGTCTTTGACTGTGAAACACGTGTCAGGCAGTCGTTTTTTCTGTGATTTGGAAATCCGAAATTGTGTTTACCTATGTGTCCGCAATCGTAAAGAAATTTAAAGAAGAATAAAAGACTATATTGTTCATTTAAAGCCATATTTATTCTTGTGGAATTTGAACTAGAATGTACTGTACAATGGTTACCTTGAAGATCTGAGTGCACCACAAATATTCCATTGTGCTCCCTGGCATATGCAGTGACCAATGAGTGGCAAAAAGTGAAATTTCAGTTTTAAAGCGGACACATCTTTCAATTCATATGTCTAAACTGTACATTTGTAAAGCACACAAATATAGATTTCTGCACATCTGCACAGTGCACTCTCTATTCAAAGACACAGTATTACAAAACAGGCTTTTAAGATATGTCCATTTTGTAAAGGGTGCCGCATGAGCACATGCAGTACTAGCTGCCTACACAAAAAATTGGAATCTCTTAATGTATTTTTAAAGCATTTTAAAAATGAAGAAACATCAGATAAGCAATTTCCAATGAAGGACCTCACGGTAGGGGCACATTCACTTAGAGGTAAGTACAAAATGACAGGCAGCATGCAGGGCAGGTTGAAAGATAGCAATTACGGTATGAGCAGCTAGCGGGATCTCTAAAGAAATAGACCAGTGGCTCCTGATGGATTGCTTCTGGAAATGGCAAGGACAACAAGAGATTTTGCATAAAAGCCACTTTCCATTTCTGATAATTCCCCCACTGTGAAGACACACAGTTGCTCAGAGTGCACAACCAAAAATAAGTTTGCATGAAAATATATGAGCCTGCAAACTACAGTTTTCTTAACAAATAAAATATAAAGATCTCAAAACCCCTTTTCAGGCTCAATGCTTTTTTAAAGACATGCCTTCGCTCTCCTCTGGTACTATACTATATAAGAATAAAAGGCCCATATGCAATTAATTTTTTCTACTGTGTTTTCTCCTAGGAGATACATTTTCAACTCCTTTTAAAACAACTTTTCCGCACTTTACAAATAAAAAAGTATCAAAAGTAGGTGAAAAAGTACTCTAAAAGTTATTTTTTCACTTGGTGGTGGTTTAAAGGGCATTTTATTGATAAGATGTGAAAATATTACCTAGCAGAAAATACAGGAGAAAAAGTTAATTGCATATGGGCCAAAGTGTGAAACAGTGCAAATTTTTTTAATTTTCCCCACAATAATTCCACTACTGTTGTGGCTTTATTAGTTCTAAATGACAAATGGTCTGATTTTCAGCTCTGAGCTCCACTCCTCTGCTGGATTGGGCACTGCATTGACCCGAGGAAGCAGCTCAGAGCCGGGAAACCTGTTGTCTTATGTGCTTGAATAAATATGACCAACACCTGCCTTCATTTCAAACAGATTTGTATTGTTTTATATTATATTGGGTACCTCTAGCTTTTGTTTATTTTGAATGTTATAATCATATCATAGGGTTTAATTTTATTTTTTTTGAAAAGGGACCATCCACAATGTCCAAAGCCGAGTGGGGACTGTTGTTTCCCACCACAGGGACATATCAGAATTTAAAGGAACTAGAAATGCTAGGGTAAGATAAGGTTAGACGGATCTTGTGGTCTCTTATTTTTCTTCAGGCAAAAAATGATGTCCATCTCATCATGTACCATGTCACCTCGGGTACACTTTAAATTCTTAAAGGGTAGCGGAGATGGGGATACAAAAAAATGTACATACCTGAGGCTTCCTCCAGCCCCCCCCCCCTCCCTCCTTCAGGCTAATCACTCCCTGGGTGGTGCCTCGCAGTCCTGCCCAGATCCTCCGCTATTCATCCTGGTAATTTTATCTAGTGGGGGTGTACTGCACATGCAACCCCATTGTGCTCCTATCACTGGGAGCATTCTGCACAGTTCCCACCCACTAGAGGAATTACTGGCCCATATAGTGGTGGATCCAGGTGGCGCGGGAGGGATCAGCCTTAAAGAGGAACTCCAGTGAAAATAATGTAGTAAAAAAGTACTTCATTTTTTACCATAATTATGTATAAATGATTTAGTCAGTGTTTGCTCATTGTAAAATCTTTCCTCTCCCCGATTTACATTCTGACATTTATTACATGGTGACATTTTTACTGTGGGTAGTTTATGTAGCTGCTGCTAGCTGTTTTGGCTGTTAGAGACAGCTGTAACAGCTAATTCCTGTCTGTGAACATTGTTACATTGTGGCAGTTTGCCCAGAGTACCGCGGTACTCAGAGCTTCTTGTGGGAGGGGTTTCAGCACAAAGTCAGTCATACAGCGCCCCCTGATGGTCTGTTTGTGAAAATCATTATATTTCTCATGTAAAAGGGGGTATCAGCTACTGATTGGGATAAAGTTCAATTCTAGATTGGAGTTTCTCTTTAAGGGGGCTGGTGGAAGGTATGTATACTTTTTTTGTATCCCCTGTCTCAGGTTTCCTTTAAAGTCAAGTTTTTTTGGCAAATAAATGGCTCGATAGATACGTTCCGAAAGGTCCGATCTGATTTGGATCATTTTTCTGATCAATTTTCTCATAGAAGTGAATGGAAATAGATGTGAAAAATGATCGGAAAAATGATCGGAAAATCGATCAGAAAAACAATTGGAAAGTATATATCTTCCATTTAGTATTTTTACTGTCCTAAATTGGAGTTTGAGGTGTTCTCCCAACTGATCAGGAAAAATCGTTCACTATCATACTGCAGTATCCTGCACATAACTTGCCGTAGGTTTAAAGCACCTGACTGGATAAAGAGTGCAATATTGTTTAGGTGGAATTTAGATCACCTGCGATTTGGTGCAACATGAGCCAGCAACACACCTCTCAGTTGCCTGCCTCAATGTTGATTTCAGCTCATGAAAAACAGAAAAACAGCAGCAGCATGCATGGTAATGGCAGATCCAAACCATCTTCCACCCTCTCTGGCAAAGAGGCTTGAGATACGCAGGAAAACATCTACTGAGGGGATTCTCCCTGGTCTTAGCATCAGCATGCTATAACTATCAACAGTGGGAGGTGGCTTGTAAGGAGGGTGTCAATGTTTCCCTTTTCCTAGCAGAGCACCATAACAAGCATGGAAACTTTTCAGACACCCCCTGCTTTTTGGGATTTCTGAAAGTAAGGTTCATGTATCCATTTGCCCTGTCAATGCAGTAATTACGGTAGATAAGCAACTCAGCCTGCAATTAATGTGAACACATTTTTCACTATTGTAAAAGTTGTGACAGTAAATCACCACATAGGAGTTGTGAATCATGAGATACTGTAATGTATTTTCAGCAAAAAAACAGGAAAGAAAGCCATTATTAAGTTTCATACATACAGTACATCCAATCTTGATTTGTCTAAAATCATCACATTAATGTAGTATGAGAGTGTACCTACTTAATCTGTTCAAAGTATTAAAAATCTGTTGACCCTCATACTATATGGATGAGGTACAATTAGCCAATCAAGGTTAAATGTCTGTACAGTAAACCTTTAGGGGTGCTAAAGAAGATGTGTGAATCAACCCCAGCATGTATTATTAGCTCAGAGTTCAGGCAGGAGATACAACTGGAGCTCTCCCTAAGCAAATGCAACCTTTATCAAATCATCTCTATACATGTTACACAGCCATACAGGTTTCTGTCCTGTTGCATGCTCTGGAGCTGTGTATGTATTCTACTGCAGTAACTACCTAGTCTTGTTAACACATGGGCAACAAAGGTGTAAAGAGTGGTGATCTGAGATTCAGATTGTCGCTTTATTTTTTAAAGAGTCATTTAAGATTTTAGACCTGTGACCAGTCCATTGCCTGCCTATTTGCCTAAAATTTCCACTCACTTGAATGGAGTCTCAGATCAGAAGAGGCAAACTACATTTAATAAAAAAAAAAAAAAAAAAAAAGAGTCCTTCCATAGGCTTACGTTGTAGCTGCTTGGAGACTGGAGCTGTGTTCCTGAGCAACACCAAGCCCACACGGTCCAGATCACTGGAGGAAACCTAACAAAGGAGGTGACAAATCTTCCTCCCTGTTATAAAGCACCCTTGTCTAACATTGCTAAAAGGGGCTCATCCTCACCTTTGTCTGTTCCTGAAAATTAGGTGTTGACAACCAAATATATAAGTCAGAATCAACAATGGGTGATCTCTAATCAACAATGAAGATTCCCGAATACTGTGTAAAATCTTGAATACAATTTATTTTTATTTTTAATTAGAAGGTTTTTCATGTTGTATGTCCTTTAACTTTTGTTAACCCTTTTTAGGAATGAGAAAGAGGTAATAATGAACCTCTCCACTAATTCCCCCAGAAAAATGGGGGTCCCATAAAAACATTCATAACTGGAGCCAAGCTCAAGACAGTGAAGAACAAATGAATCGACCTTACAGACCCTCATTCAATTCACCATTTTTGTGGTTTTCTCCAAGTAGAAAAATGTTCATCTTCTGTTTAAAATATCTTTCTTGCTTGCTGGTGGCATAAAAGACAACTAACCTGAGAGGGATATGGAGGCTGCCATGTTTATTTCCTTTTAAACAATGCACATTGCCTGACTGTCCTGCCGATCCTCTGCCGCTATTACTTTTAGTCATAGACCCTGAAACACCATGCAGACCAGATGTTTGATCTAAAGAGAAACCGTAACCAAGAATTGAACTTCATCCCAATCAGTAGCTGACACCCCCTTTCCGATGAGAAATCTTTTCCTTTTCACAAACTGATCATGAGGGGGCCTCTGTATGGCTGATATTGTGGTGAAACCCCTCCCACACTGTGATGTCAGGACCATGGTTCTGACATCACACTGTGGGAGCCTTGTTGCATTGTGGGAAATAACAGCTGTTTACAGCTGTTTCCAACTGCCAAATTCTGGAATGTAAATCAGGGAGAGGAAAGATTTTACAATGGGCAAACACTGACTAAATCATTTATACATAATTATTGTAAAAATTAAGCGATTTTTATTACATTCTTTTCACTGGAGTTCCTCTTTAAAGAGAATCTGTATTGTTAAAATCGCACAAAAGTAAACATACCAGTGCGTTAGGGGACATCTCCTATTACCCTCTGTCACAATTTCGCCGCTCCTCGCCGCATTAAAAGTGGTTAAAAACAGTTTTAAAAAGTTTGTTTATAAAAAAACAAAATGGCCACCAAAACAGGAAGTAGGTTGATGTACAGTATGTCCACACATAGAAAATACATTCATACACAAGCAGGCTGTATACACCCTTCCTTTTGAATCTCAAGAGATCATTTGTGTGTTTCTTTCCCCCTGCAGCTATCTTCCACTGAAGTGTCAGGCTGTTTCTTCCTGCAGAGTGCAGACAGCTCTGCCTGTATGTAATTCCTCAGTATGCGAAAGCCCAGCCAGCTCAGAGGAGGATTTATCCAGCTTGTAAAAGATAATAGAGCAGAGAGAAGCTGCACTAATCTAAATAACACACAGGCAGTGTGCAGAGAGGGGCCTGGAGGGGGAAGATGCATCACAGAACCACAACACTGAAGAACTTGGCAGCCTTCCAGACACAGGCCGACAAGTCTGACAAGAGAGAGATAAGTTGATTTATTACAGAGATGGTGATAGTAGAACGTGCTGTAGTAAGCCAGAGCACATTAGAATAGCTTTTGGAACTTGTAGGATGATGAAAAACAGGGTGCAATTTTTGTTACGGAGTCTCTTTAAGTTGTTTTCTGTTTGCCATATGCTTGTTTCATGTGTGTGACTGATTCCAGACACTACTGATACATAAATGGTGAGCTGGATGCCAATGTCTTTTAAAAGGCATTTTCTGATAAGGTATGAAAATTTCACCTAGGAGAAAACTTAAGGGAAAAGTGAATGGAATAAGGACCACAGTCTTTATACTAAGTTCCATTCATATTTGCTTTTTCAACTCAGAAGCATCAGCTGGACTTAGTGGATTTGAGAAAGGCTGCTGTCAAAATAAAATGCAAAATACGCAATGAAATGTGGTCTTTACCTTTACAGGTCATGCATGTCATAGTCCTTAGAGGTAGCTTTTATTTTGTTATCATTCTGTGAAAAAAATGTTATGATGTAAAATACTGAATGCTTATAGGCACTGTACTTTCCTCTGTGTTTTGTTTGCCAAGAATATAACATGTTCTTCTTTATCAAGACATTATATAAACATGCTTTTAGAGTTCCCCGCATTACATGAACCAAGGTCGTGCACAACTTTGCAATGCTGTTTCTGTTATTCTGCACAATAACTTACTTTACAATATGAATTCAAACACTCTCATAAGAGTTAAGCTGAACAGGGTTGTCAAGGTTCTATCATTTCAGAAACCGTAAATTCAGGGCTAGAACCTAATTAAAATGTGATAAAACTCTAACAAAACATTAAATAAAAATGTGTTTCCTACTTTGTATTACCCATACCGTTATATTTTCTTTTGTGTACAAGAAATATTGCCTGTTTACAATATCCTAAAGTACAGTTTATCTGCTCTGAAAGCTGCCACTGCATTTTACTGCATAGCCGCTATGTTTATATATTCGAATGTATCCAGTGATCACTTATCAGCTCTCTCTGGTTCTATAACGTGCGCAGTTCAGTGTCAGCACGCTGCTGGCAGTTTACTAATTGTAGCAAACAAAAGATAATGTTATCACCTCTTCCGATGTAGCCAGAAGCTTTAGGAGCTTTCCATTAAAGATCAGAAAGTGTTGTGTTAAACTGTTTGAATGTAGTTCTGCTACAATTTTTTTTTTGTGGTAGTAGATTTTATGCTGTAAATAATCTTTAAGAACAAGAGGAAATGCTGAGTGTCATAGCACTTTAAATAACTTAAAAAATGGAGCAGGTTTTGGGCTAATTCACATCAGAAGTGAGCAGGTGGCTATGTGCAATTGTATGGCCATCCCAATTCCTTACATTAAATTAGGCTGTATACTGCAATGAATGCTCAGAACAAACAAAAGACCACTAGTAGGGAAGGTTGGATTAATTTCTATGCAATGTTCTTAAATCTGACACTTTTGCCCCGAGTCATACTTTTCTCCTGCATTTTCTCACAAGAGATGTTTTCACGCCTTGTCCCAAGAGATAAGCTTGGGTAAGTCAAGGGCAGATTTATGAGTAATTACAGCTCGTAGATGATGTATGGGACGCAGAAAAGGCAAAGCACCTCTTCTCAGTACACAGCACTGGACACGTAGCACCTGAGGTGGGCACCACTATAGCAGCAATGCTTTAGTCCACAGCCTGTGCAAGGTGAATTTGGGGTTCCAGCAATCACTGAACCCCAAATTACTTCTTCCAATTTGTTACGACTTGGAGGGGGAATAGTATTTACCAACGCTGGGAATTTCAGTGGTAGCAATGGCTCACCCTGCCCCAAGCTGACTGGCGATGTACCGACATGTACGTCAAAATAAGTTGGTGTGGAAGTATTAGGAAAATTAGGGTATATTTAACCACTTCATGCCATGGGCTGAAGGGTATAACTTTCACATGCATGCACGCACTTCAGCAGAAAGGGCTTTATAAATGTCCTATTTGCACTAAAGGTGCACAAATAGGACATTTATAAACATCCATTTTGCAGGAGTTAGTTAAAAAAAAGGTCTCTAAACTTGATGTGTGTAGACAGCGCACATTAAGTTGACCAGATTTACTCAATCTATGTAGCGAGTTACGCAAATAGCATAACTTGCTTTATACATGCAACGCTGTGTTGCTCTACTATGCAAGCTACGCAGGTACTACATGTGTAAAGCAAGTTGTGCGTTTGCATAACTCACTGCCCGGACTATGTAAACCATGTAAACTTAAGGTGTGCTGTCTGCACAGATCTTTTGTAAATTGTCTCTTAGGGCTGGTTCACATGAGAGGTTATGGGTCGTTTCCAGCCGGCCACCGTGCTTGTCATTAAATCACTGCTTATTCAAATGAAAGGGGAGCATTTGTACTGCAATTTACCGCGTTCTGATCCAGATTTTTCTTGCCGTTTCAGCCAACTCTGGAAGCAATATGCTGCTTCCAGGGTCGCTTACCGCCATGTCTCTGGCTCCCCGTGTGGGAGTGAAAACCGTCAAAAGCCATCGGAAGATGTCAAATGCTTTTCTGCAAGATTACAAGTCAAGGTGCGGGTAGCTGAGCATATATACAACATAAAAAGAGGTTTATTGATTCTTCTTTGCATTGAAGTATTATAGTAACCCAAAAGGCTTATGGTTTTGTTGGAACAATAAGATAGTGTCAACTGGGGAGAGGATGTAATAAAGTAAGACACATATTGGAAATTAAATGGATTTATGATCTTAAGTCTATGCATTCTTATGGTTTAAATGTAGTCACTGATAATCCTATACTATAAAACCCCTGTGTCGCTGCATCCAGCGTTTGTCCGTGTCACTGTTATTTGCTACTGCGCATGTGCGCAGTAATGGACACGGACAGCTGGATGGGACCAGGGAGTGAGGCGGGCAGGCAAGGTGGGCGAGGCGGGCGCGTGTGGGTGCGCGTGCGTCAGGTGCGGTTGCGTGGGCGCGCATAGGCGCACTGGCAGCGGCAGCAAAAGAAAAAAAAAGACCTAGAGCCCGTTTTTAAATGGGCTTGGGTCTACTAGTAATGTTAGTAATTATGTTACAGCCAATGATATGGCATGGTACTATTTGTAAGTTGATTGGGTTTTTATGATTGTGGCTTTTTTAGTTTAAGAAGAATGTCAGCACAGTCAGCCCACTTTTGAATCTATCTTTCATATTGTTCCTTATATTATGAGGTACTACTTTTATTACTAGGCATTTAGCAAAGGCCTCATAAAAGTTAAACAAAGCAATGGGAGATCTTGATAAGTGCTATAGAGCAATGTCAGATGTTCCAGGCTTTTATCCTCCTAAGGAGTCTGATTAGCTGAAGATGCTACACGTAAGTAAGAGCAGGGCCGGTTTACTCATGAAGCAGGGTGAAACATTTGCATCAGGCAGCATGTTTGTACTGTGTTTACACCAACAGCATGCAGTCACAGTAGGAGGAGCAGGGAGAGGAGCGCAAGGTGAAGAGGTCATCATTGGGGGAAAAGCAGCTTGTTGTGCTGTGTGAGGAGTCTGACAGTGAGTGAGGAGGAGGGAGGGAGAAGAGAGCAGTAGCGTTTCATTTGACTTGCACAGCAGAAGGGAGGAGGTGGCACTGCTGTCCTGACTGAGGAGGAATAGAGTGGCTGAGGGTGAGCAGTTTGTTTGTCGCAGACTCACAGCCAGCCAGTGTGCTATTGTGTTGAACTGCAACATGTCACGTGAGAACATTAAATGAAGCAGAGTAAATTGTTGGGTGCTGTGCGATCATTCCAAATTAGGGGGGAAACAAATCCTTACAAGTTTGCCTCAGGCAGCAAAAAGTCTAGAACTGACCCTGGGTAAGAGTTAATCATGATGTAACCTCTGACAAATCATTTGCATGCAGGGAGAAGTAGCATATCAGAGTGTATGACAGAGTGGTACGACAGGACTGGTGACCACTTAAAGGACAACTAAAGTGAGAAGGATGATGCCATATTTATTTTCTTTTAAACAATACCAGTTGCCTGGTAGCCCTGCTGATCTATTCGGCTGCAGTAGTGTTTGAATAACACTAGAAACAAGCATGCAACTAATCTTGTCAGATCTGCCAATAACGTCAGAAACATGTGATCTGCTGCATGCTTGGTTTGGTTTGGGTGTTGAAACACCCTCTGGAAAAATAGAAAACAAATGATAATCATGGAAGTACAAAGAACTACTCACAAAGGTGGGTTGCAGAGAGGCACTCCTTTGAAGAAAGAAAGGAGGCAGATATCTACCGTGATGGAACCACGGACGCTCTGTCTCCGCCCCTCAGATGGGTGACGTGTGGTGGTAATGGATGCAGTATTTGGGTTAAAGAGGCGCCCTGGTGTATGATAAAAACGTTTAAAAACAGTTTAAAAGGTAATAAGGTAGCTTACCTCAATGATGACAAAATCTTTGCAACATGGGAGGCTACCCAAGCTAAACTTATCACTTAGTTTGGCACTGCTATTGGCCTGAGGAAGCGGGCTCAGACCCGTGAAATGCGTTGCCTGTGCTATCACTAAATAAAATCTTTTGTTGTTGCAAAGATTTTGTCATCATTGAGGTAAGCTACCTCATTACCTTTTAAACTGTTTTTAAACGTTTTTATCATACACCAGGGCGCCTCTTTAACCCAAATAGTGCTGCGTGCTTGCTCAGGGTATGTGGCTAAAAGTATTTTAGGCAGAGGGTCATCAGGATAGCCAGACAACTTGTATTGTTTAAAAGGAAATAAATAGGGCAGCCTCCATTTCCTTCTTGCATCAGTCATCCTTTAATGTCAACCCCTTCTTGAAGCCAAACGTTAGCCCCTCTTTCCCAATGTAATACACTTTCTAAGGAGTAACCCTAGCCTACCCCAAAGTAAACACCTTCATAATGCCTAATCTCAACCTTACCCTGCTACCGTATACTCCTTGATACTAAACCCTAACATCCTAACCTATTTCTCTGATGCCAACTTTTTGCCAACTTCATAACTGTAGTGAAGTATCTATAGTTTAAAAAAAGCAAAAAAAAAACTAACAAAACATAACTGCACAAATGAATCACTGAGTGAACACATATCTGCACAAATGTGGTAGCAATTGAAGAGCATAGTAAGGTGCTCAGAGACAGGGTTGGGATTCTGACAGCAATGGAAGCAGGCATGGCCTGCCCAGAGTAAAGGCTGCATGCTTCCATTAACTATAACAGGTAATGCAGAGTGGCCCAAATAATTTCTCAGTACATACCATAACTCTTAGCCATGGGACCCACTTGTACAGACCGATCATCCACAAGACCCAGAGCCCAGTAGCTGTCCAGGGGCTTGGCTGCCATCTTTCCAGATCCCCATTCCTTATCGTACCTTACCAAAGAAGCCAGGTGGCCAGCATGGAGAATCAACTATGCTATCTTGCCTAGGGCCCCGTTAATCCTTCTCTGCCCAATTAAGCCATTTCAGCAGCGCTTTGGGACTGCCAATGATCTCTGACAATCTCAAAAAAACACTTTTCTGATAAAAGTGAATGGAGGCGTACCCACATCCCTAATTGCAATTTGACCAAATCAAAATCACAGGTCCTGCAGCATTTTTGAAGCGATTGTGCTCTAATATAAAAGATAAGAGCACTAGGGGGCGGTGCTAGGGGCCAGAAGTGGGCGGAAATGAGGTCCAGAAAGTATTTAAAACGTAATTTCCCCAGGTATTAAAGAAAAAAAAAACGTGCAAATCAGAAACACTGTAAAGTTCATTGCAGAGTGCTTCCAAACCCCCACTAATCGCGCTGCAAATCACTACTGGGATTGCTGCACAAAGTACTTGCAGGATTGTGCAAGATTGCCAAGCGCAGCAGTGATCCCCAGTGGGGTTCAGGCCAAAACCAATACTTACAGTGGGTTGCAAAAGTATTCGAAAAATTGAAGGTTTTCATGGCCCAGTAAAGGAAAGTTTTTTTTTTTTTTCTCTAGAACTGATATTTATTCAGTTTTTAATAATCATATCAGTGAATCACATATAGACACTTTGCAGGCTCTAACGCTGGGACGTCTATACAGTGGGTTGCAAAAGTATTCGCCCCCTTGAAGTTTTTCACATTTTGTCATATTACTGCCACAAACATGAATACATTTTATTGGAATTCCACATGAAAGACCAACACATAGTGGTGTACACGTGAGACGTGGAATGAAAATCATATATGATTCCAAACATTTTTTTACAAATAAATAACTGCAAAGTGGTGTGTGCATAATTATTTGGCCCCCTTTGATCTGAGTGCAGTCAGTTGCCTATAGACATTGCCTGATGAGTGCTAATGACTAAATAGAGTGCACCTGTGTGTAATCTAATGTCAGTACAAATACAGCTGCTCTGTGAGGGCCTCAGAGGTTGTCTAAGAGAATATTGGGAGCAACAACACCGTGAAGTCCAAAGAACACACAAGACAGGTCAGGGATCAAGTTATTGAGAAATTTAAAGTAGGCTTAGGCTACAAAAAGATTTCCAAAGCCTTGAACATCCTACGGAGCACTGTTCAAGCGATCATTCAGAAATGGAAGGAGTATGGCACAACTGTACACCTACCAAGACAAGGCCATCCACCTAAACTCACAGGCCGAACAAGGAGAGCGCTGATCAGAAATGCAGTCAAGTGGCCCATGGTGACTCTGGACAAGCTGCAGAGATCTACAGCTCAGGTGGGAGACTCTGTCCATAGGACAACTATTAGTCATGCACTGTACAAAGTTGGCCTTTATGGAAGAGTGGCAAGAAGAAAAGCATTGTTAACAGAAAGCATAAGAAGTCCCGTTTGCAGTTTGCCACAAGCCATGTTGGGGACACAGCAACCATATGGAAGAAGGTGCTCTGGTCAGATGAGACCAAAATGGAACTTTTTGGGCAAAATGCAAAACGATATGTGTGGCGGAAAACTAACACTGCACATCATTCTGAACACACCATCCCCACTGCCAAATATGGTGGTGGCAGCATCATGCTCGGGGGGGGGGGGGGGGGGGTGCATCTCTTCAGCAGGGACAGAGTTGATGGAAAGATGGATGGAGCCAAATACAGGGCAAACTTGGAAGAAAACCTCTTGGAGACTGCAAAAGACTGGAGACTGCGAAAAACTTGAGATTGGGGCGGAGGTTCACCTTCCAGCAGGACAATGACCCTAAACATAAAGCCAGGGCAACAATGGAATGGTTTAAAACAAAACATATCTATGTGTTAGAATGGCCCAGTCAAAGTCCAGATCTAAATCCAATCGAGAATCTGTGGCAAGATCTGAAAACTGCTGTTCACAAACGCTGTCCATCTAATCTGACTGAGCTGGAGCTGTTTTACAAAGAAGAATGGGCAAAGATTTCAGTCTCTAGATGTGCAAAGCTGGTAGAGACATACCCTAAAAGACTGGCAGCTGTAATTGCAGCAAAAGGTGGTTCTACAAAGGATTGACTCAGTGGGCCGAATAATTACGCACACCCCACTTTGCAGTTATTTATTTGTAAAAAATGTTTGGAATGATATATGATTTTTTCGATCCACTTCTCACATGTACACCACTTTCTATTGGTCTTTCACGTGGAATTCCAATAAAATTGATGCATGTGTGTGGCAGTAATGTAACAAAATGTGGAAAACTTCAAGGGGGCCGAATACTTTTGCAACCCACTGTATAGACGTCCCAGCGTTAGAGCCTGCCAAGTGTCTATATGTGATTCACTGATATGATTATTAAAAACTGAATAAATATCAGTTCTAGAGAAAAAAACAAATAAAAAAACAACTTTCCTTTACTGGGCCATGAAAACCTTAAATTTTTCTAATTTAGGTAATTTAAGTGGAGTCTACTAAAGTAAATAGCATTGATGAAAGACATTTCGTATACATTTCTTCACAATGCTTTACTAGATGTGAGCAGCACAGGTATTTTCAATGCATTTATCACATTCACATTTTCCTTCAGTGTGTGGGAGGGAACATGAAAACTGTCACAGCAATTTCACAGCTTTAATCAATTACCTATAATTTAATGGTGGGGGAATCAGTTAATTTATTCCTAAAAGAGACCTCAATAAAATGACTTCATCGTGTTAATAAGCAGACCTGGGAATCAGATCTTATGAATTATGCTGATTTTCATATTCTTCTTATTGTGTTACGCCATACATTGTGTTAGCATTTTTACTGGGTACACATCTCTTTGACTTGTAAGAAAACATATGATAAGCTACAGGCAGTATTTCATGCACCTGCAACGACTGTAAGGTTAAAAATAGCACATGCCCTTAGCAATCACAGGGATCTACTAAGTACTTTTGACCTGTCCAGAGCAGAGGAGCACAGATCCCAGTCTAGCACTTCAGTAGCATGCTTTGGGGAACAGATACAGTTTTCTGACATTATCTATGCAGCAAGCTATAATCAGCTACTACAGAGACAGGCGAAGCCCTTCACCTGGCATTCTAATGCATTCCAGGGCCATTGATGGGAGCTGTATGCAGCTGCAGTAGCATCTGGCCACAGCTCTAAATTGTGATGACTCACACATTTCAACATTTGCTTCCACTTGCCTGGTGTTGAAAATGTTGCGCAGAACTAAGGTGAGGGATTGTGACGTGAAATCCCTTGTCTTAATAAATCAGCCTCATAGTATATTTATATGTAGAGCTCATCCCCATGCACAGATCTATAAACCCAATCTTAGCTTAGTAATCAAAGTGCTCAAAAGTAGCCTGTACGTGCAAAAGGTTGATTTTTACTCTTTTTAACCTCTGGCCCCTTTTGAACCTCTGGCCCCTCTTTTTAAGTCTCTGGGTCCTTAAGGACTAGAGACTTCTGGGTACAAAAACATGGCTCAACAACGCCACGCAGCACGGACCCCTCTCTGTCACCGTTTGTGCCACTCTCACATTGCTGAAGCCCACTCACTCTGCTGTTGGCTGTGAGACAGTCAGGAGCTGATTTCATTGGCTCCTGACCCTGTGATCACTGTGAGCCAATGTGATTTCAATTAGCCCAGAACGGAAGCGGTTAAAATAGTTTTTAATTAGAAAAAGTTGTGCCCCTCCTTCTGCTGAAGTCCCACTGGTCTACTGTCCCCAGGCAGGCTAGTAAATCCAGGACATTGTGGAGCCCATCTATGTGGGGCAGTGCTATCTATCCACATAGTTCATAATGTTGCAGGGAAGTTTGCAAAAGTAGGCAAAAAAGCCCACCGCTATTTGCAAATTGCCCTTGTTCAATAGTAAGGACAAGAGGCTCTCCCCAACATAGATAAGGTTAGATTAGATCATGGAGGACTTATGGTGGTATCTGGGGGAACCCTTTAAAAGGGATCACAAAACATTTTAACTGTCTAACTATGAATATAGGCACAGAGTGACAACTCATATATACACTGCAGTGGTATGCTAGTATTCTAAAAGGATTTAAATGCACAGTACAACTCTGCGTCCCAGGTCCCTGTGTGTGTGTTTTGTTGTACTGCACATGTGCAGGGAGGGACGAAGAGACACTGAAAGGGAGGGCGTGTGTGCGAATGTGCGCGCACAGCGGATGTGTGCGGCGGGTGCACACATGCTATGGGCGGGTGGCGCTTGGTGACAGACCTAGCCCGTTTTTAAACGGGCTAAGGTCACTAGTTATTTATAACTTAGGTACAAATTTGATACCTAAACAAAATGTATTACCAATTCACCACCAGAGCAATTTTCACCTTTCAGCTCTCCTTCCATTCATTCGTATATAACTTTATTATTACTTATCACAATGAAATGAATTATATCTTGTTTTTTCCGCCACCAATTAGGCTTTCTTTAGGTGGGACATTATGCCAAGAATTATTTTATTCTAAATGTGTTTTAATGGGAAAATAGGAAAAAATGTGGGAAAAAATTATTATTTTTCAGTTTTTGGCCTTTATAAGTTTTAAATAATGCATGCTACTGTCATTAAAACCCATTAAATTTATTTGCCCTTTTGTCCTGGTTATAAAACCGTTTAAACAATGTTTGGCGCCAATATTTTAATTGGAAATAAAGGTGCATTTTTTTCAGTTTTGCGTCCATCCCTAATTACAAGCCCATAGTTTATAAAGTAACAGTGTTACACCCTCTTGACATAAATATTTAAAAAGTTCAGTCCCTAAAGTAACTATTTATGTATTTTTTTTTCAATGTAATTTTTTTTTTATTACCAAGAAAAAATAAAAAAATTGGGGAGTGTGGGAGGTAAGGAGTTAATTTTTAGTGTAAAACTCATTTATTTGTATGTGAAAAATGCTTTAGGGTGTAGTTTTACTATTTGGCCACAAGATGGCAACAGTAACTTTTTGTTTAATGCGACCTGCAAGCGGAAGTACTAGGAGGCTGAGAAAGTTTTTCTTTTTTTCACAATGATCGCGCTGCTTATCGGATAAGCAGCGGATCATTGCGGGGCTTAGATCAACGAACGGGAATGGATTTTTCCAGTTCATTGATCTACAGGCGAGCGGCCGGCGGCGTGTTTACTAGTGGGAGTGCGCTAGAGCGAGCGGGAGCGCGGGCAGCGGCGGGAGCGCGGAAAGTACGCATTTCTCCGTCCCTGGTGGTGAAAGGATGGAAAAAGGGACGGAGAAATGCGTACACGTGGGGGTAAGGTGGTTAAAAACTAGAGCACCAGCAATATCCCTTCTTTGTACTGAGTGATGTTGGCAGGTGTGTGTTGTGAAGGAGGGTTTAAAAAAAGCAAGGTAAAAGAAATTATGATTGGCACTAGATGCTAATAATTGGCAGCCTATGGTGGGGTTCAGGTGGACAACTCACTGTGCCTCCAGATAAAGTAATCCAACAGGAAACTAAGGAGACCTGCCTTGTTTGTGTATCTGTTTGGTGGGGATGAAATAAATTGTGGAACTTTGCAACAAGACTGGTGCCCGGACCCTGTTCTTCTACTGTTTACTATTGGGTTAAAAAAAGCCATGAAAAGTATTGGTGCTCCCTCCAAAAAATACATGTAAAAAGGGCAAGCGGTAAAAAGGGTGCTAACATACCAGCTAGTAGAATATTGGTAAAATTACTGATATCCTACCAGTGAATTTTGATAGTAGAATATCACTAATCTTTTCCAATATTTTACTATGGCCTAACCTTACCCTAACACGAGCCCTCCATCTTGATGCTTTACACTAACCGATCCCCCCTGGTCCTGCCTAACCCAAACGTCCCCCTTGTGGTGCCTAACCTTAAAAAGGAACAGTTAGGGCCCATTCACACTAGGGCGATAGCAGGGGGAGGGGGGACTATTTGCTCTGAAGACAAAGATGCAAGACTGAAAAGTCAGATCTTCATTCAAAACCTTTCCACGTGGTATGGCAGACATGTTATGCAAACTAATACGATCAGCTTAGTTATAAAGTTTTGGGAAGTAGGTTTGACTGTTATTTTGACTGGATGTGTTTGATACTGCTTGCATCTGTAATCTTTTTGTGTTACTACCTAGAAAAGTCTTAATCAGGAAATCCCGTAAAAAAAAAAAAAAAAAAAAAAAAGATGAATGAGTGCAGTTCACTATACTGTGCATTATTAACAGCTGCCCTGGAAAACATTCTTGTACTTAAATATGTACAGGCTGCCTATGTTTTCCGCTTTTATTGTTTACCTCACTGTGACAGCCACTGGTGCTGTGAAAGAAAGGGTTCACGGTATGTTTTTCATTCGCCGCTCAGAAATCACACCAAGGCTTAAAATAATTAAATACATTCACAACAAGCAATAAGTATCGAATAGACCCGCCGCTGACAAAGGGAATATCACGCTGGCTCTAAACATATACTCACAAAGGAGCTGACTATTAAATATGTCACCAAACGATAGCATTTACGCAAGGAAAACACAAGCTTGATATCAAAACAATGGAGCGCGCAGACACTTGGCAAGCACTTGGAAAATGTACCATAATTACTTTTGAATCAATAAACATTTTTCAGCCCTGGGCATTCAGGATAAAGTGATTAGATTGACCTGGTTGCTCTGTGGCTTGTAAAAGGCCATTCTGCTTCTGGGATAGATGTTAGATGGTGAATGTGTATATGGATAAGACAAACATTTTATTGTTTTCTGCTGTATGAAAACCTCGGAGACCATTGTTTAGGCTTCACATTTGCACAATCAATGAAATGTCAGAACTAAGAAGTTAAGGTATGACTGAGACTCTGACCGCATTCTAGTACAACCACTGGATAGCAAGTGCAGCTTCTGATTATCAGATCCCATGAACTAAAGCAACTGCATAACCTAAAAAATGCTACATCAATCAAGCAGCTTAATAGTCATTGACACCCCAGTTTTATAGCACTCGGATCCCTGATTCCATTCCAGTCATTTACAATATTAGTATAACAAAGTTATGTTCAGTTTTGAATAATTCTAGCCATGTTCCAAAAGTCTAAATATTAACAATATACTATTGTAGTTTTGTGGAAAAGGAGAATCAGTTTAGGTTGGTGTTAGGAAAAACTTGTGTGAGGATTTAAAGAATCTTAAGCTTGGTGCACACACTAGATGGTTCTCGGCTGAGGCAGCTCAAGGTTTATCTACTGTTATTAAACACAGGTAGACAGAAGTATAAGGTTAGGATGGTATTCAAAAAAGTCAAGGTAACAGGCTGAATACTTTAAAGGTTAAGGGTTTAGATTAAGGGTAGGGTTAGGCTCAGATGAAAAGTTGGGGTTAGCTTAACATTAGACACAGACAAGACACAGAACTTTTATATTGCGCTTTTCTCCTGGCAAACTCAAAGCACCAGAGCTGCAGCCATGAGGATGCGCTCTATAGAGCAGTAGCAGTGTTAGGGAGACATGCCTAAGGTATCCTTACTCAACAGGTGCAGGCTTACTGAACAGGCAGAGCTGAGATTCAAACCCTGGTCTCCTGTGTCAGAGGCAGAGCCCTTAACCAGCACACTATCCAGCCACCATCAAGTTTATGTGTTAGGAACACTGAGGTGTCTTAAATAGTAAACTATTAGGGTTATTTTGCACTGAAAATTTCCTAAAAATGAGCTCATTTTGCAGCAATTTTTCACAATCGCTCCCAAAAGCGCTACATGCAGCACTTTTGCAATGGGTATGCGATCGCAAACACTGCAGTGTAAATGCTCCCATAGGAAGACACTGCCAACGGAACCTGATAATTATCTTAATAAAGAACTTTTCCTGTTGTATGTGTACCAACATATTCCTGTAACCATAACCCTAGGAGCATATCTGAGGGTCTCCTAAATATTAAAAGGAGCATTCAGATTCCATCATATGTCCCATGCATACCATTACCCCGCCCCAGGGCACCAGGGCTGAGGAGAAGCTCTTGTTTTTAACACTGGACAAGGATACTTTGCAAAGGGGTTGGAGGAAGGAGGATTTCAACCCCACAGCAGATCCCCCCCCCCCCCCCCCGTGTTTAAAATCATGTTGGCTGATATTGCTCAGATGTACAGATGTTGCAATGAATTGCAAATAAATAGCAAATAATATTGCAATTTGTGTGTCGATTTGAAATTGGACCATCAGCAGCAACTGCATTTAATTAGCCCAATTTGAACTGGCATGCAAATTGCAACAAAATTTGCATCTGACCACACCCTGATTAATCCCCTCATAACTGTTGGAATCATTAAAGTTATTACAGAATTTAGTGGTGTCAATGGCAATGACAATTCTCAGATAGCAAAAGCACCGGCAGATTAGACTAATTACACAAACTCAGTACATGCTGCATTTTTCCTGCGATTGTGTTTAAGTTAGTTGATGTGCAAGAAAATATAAACATGTACAGATGCACTACTAAAGTGTATCCGAGGCAAATGTTGCGTATGAAAAGTCAATTTCCATACGCAACATAGGGAAGCTTCTGGACCCTATAAAGCAGAGTTCTCCAACCCTGTCCTCAAGGCCCACCAACAGTACATGTTTTGCAGAAAACCACAAACATGCACAGGTGGGGTAATTAGTGTCTTGCAGAGCTGATTAATTACCTCTGTGGATTTCCACAAAACATGCACTGTTGGTGGGCCTTGAGGGCAGGGTTGGGGAACACTGCGAGTGTAGAGGTTTCCCTCGCCCTCCTCCGGACCCGTCCCAGAGGAGCGAGGAAAACCCTGAAAACCTCTATAGGCTTCCCTCTTTTTAGGTAAGTATGCCTTTCTTACACCCTTTTTTTGCCTTGGGCTCCCTTAAACAATCAAACTGCCTCCTAGTACCTGCAATTTTTTCCATAGGACAAAGCTTATGCAATCTTCTAGTTACTGTACTAATGAGCAACTAAAAGTCATAAAGAGTTACAAGAGAAATGTGGGAAAACAAATTACCGTAATGCAATGCCTACAAGCTGTAGATAGAGGACTGAATAAAGATCACAAATTTGACTGAATTTAATTGGCACAGTTCATTTCAGCCTAATATAAGTTTAATAGCAGCTCTGTTTCTGACTTTTTTTTTGTGAATTCATGATTTATAACCACTCAAGCTAAAGCCTAGGCATGTGGGAAATACACAAGGGGTCTTGTCTCTTTGTCATTAATACCTCACAACACTATATGGATTAGCAAACATCTATGCAAAACCCTTTTGATGTCCTGTTGTAATTAATGTAGTTTTAACACTTTATCTGTATTCTTAAAAAAACTTTTGTATCCCTTTTGTGATGTTCGAATGCATGTACGGTAAATTGTGCTATTTTCACTTTTTAGTCAGTTTATCAGGAAATGGACAATACATTAAAGTGGACCTAAACTCAGAACTCTCTGCTCTAAAAGACACACAACAGCATAATAAGCTTTAAACAAAAAAAATGTCTTTGTTACAGCTGATACAAATCCTAAAATAAATCTGCACTGCTTCTACTTCCTGATTCATGGGAGCAGACATATTGTTTACAGCCTGTACTTTCAAATGGACTTATCTGCCATAGGCTGTCAAGTGACACAGGAGGATCAAATTACAACTAGTGATTAGACATAAATGAGGGGGAATTAAACAGGCTAAACTCTATCAATATATTCAGGGCGCATTTCTCTACGTTTTCCTTCTGTCCTGTGCAAGAGTTCAGGACCATTTTAAGAAGGACAATCTTCACTAGTTTTGGATGAAGATACTATTATAATTTAAAGTGGATGTAACACCTACAATGCTTCCAGTATCAGGGCAGCCAAAATAAAGTAGATTAAACTTGTTCACAGCAATCAAAAGATAACTTTTAATCATAAAAACAACGAGCTTGATGCAAGCCTGTCATGTGATAATGCTGACTGGTGACTGCCTGCTCTGTTGGCTGATAGGGAAATTATTAGCAGCCTAGCATTATATGCTTGCTCAAGCTTGCTGCTGTCACTGGTCTAACTAAGCCCATGCATGCAAACACACATGCACACATGGAGGTAAGACTGGGGACTGGGATATGCCTATTAGCTAAGCCTATGCCGAAATCAAAAAATTCATCCTTGAAACTGCTCAACCACTTCCTGACTGTGGCAAGATGTTTATTCTCTAAACACTGGAAAGATGTCAGTCCTCCTACAACATCAGAACTCCTTAGTAGAATGAAATACATCTATAATCTTGAATATCTCACGGCTCGTTTGCAAGACAACATGTTAGCATTTGGCAAAATTTGGGGTGATGTCTCTTTATAACAACTGAGGTATCTGAATTCTCTTCTAGATAAAAAGTGTGCTGACATTGAATGACCGGCATAATCTTAAACTCAATCTTGATCTTTATCTTTTCTTTACTTTTCTTCTCTATCTAATCTTGTTCTGTCCTATCTATCCTTTTACTAGTTATGGTCCTCATGTTTAATTGGCATATTTATGTTATTTGGCATAGATTTGCTTTGTGAGTTGGCACTAAGTGCCCTAAGTAAACTATCCAGAACGGTTACTTTAGTACCAAAATGAGCCTAATTATGAGCTATTATATAAAACTAAAATCCTTATAGCCATAAACCCAAGTGCCAACAATGAAACATAAGAAATGTTATTGTAGTTATATCAATCTTTATTGGAGCCATAGAGTGGTTTACACGATTACTTATATAGCTGTGAATATAATATAACTGTACTGTTATAACAGCTGGCTGTATATATGTTAAAGATACAATAAACATTTCAATAAAAAAAAAGACTGGGAACTGCAGTTAAGGCAGCAAAAGTCTACACCTCCATGTGTGCACTGAACTGAGACAGGACAATCTGTGCGTAAGCAGTAGGCTTGAGTGAGCTAAGAAAGCTAGGCTGTAGATACTATCCCAGATGATGGCGAGTTGGCATTATCCCACAACAGAGCTGCAATAGGACAAGGTAGCAAGATTTTTGCCATGAAAGGTGAACTTTTTATTACTGTGGCAAGATTAAATTTAATCAATATTGGCTGTCCTACACATGGAGACTTTGTGGGGTTAAGGTCAACTTTTGAAAATTGCTACCTTATATACATCAAGTTATTTGTAGAATATAAATATTGCATCCTTACTAAAACTCTTTATTGTTATGATTACGAAGAACAATAACTAGCTTTTTCCAACACCTCTTAAGTAAAGTATTGTGAAAAAAAATGTATCCATTCATCTTTCAGCACCATCAGGATGCTGAAATGTAGTGACAAATTACACACAATAAAATAACAAAGAGTTCTTTTTAGCCCTTTACAGTTGAAGTAACTTAACAGAAAAATACAGTGTCAGTTTGCCTAAAGAAAAATTAAGGTGTTTTCATTTTAATACAATTGAAAAAAGGCAAGGTGACAAAAGCTAGTGAAAAAAATGATAAAAGGCACTGCAGAAATGTACAACTATGTCCTCTTAGTGTAGTTCAACTGGAATACTGTGATGATACAGGTCTCTGCTTTCACGTAAGATGTAACTGGGCTGAGTAATTAAGATAGCTGCCCAGAACCACCATACAAGTTTTAAATGTTAAATAAAACTCGGGTTCTACCTGATAGCTTTGGGCAATTAATTAATTTAAGCTCCCTTTTTTTCTTTGGACCTGCCTTGATAAGCCAGCCTTGGCAAGCTGTCAGTAGTCACCGATAGCATACAGAGCACAGAGATTTTTTTTTTTTTTATAAATGATAGCTACCTTTTTAAATCTAGTGTACATGACAAGTAGCTGAAATATTTCAAAATCCCTTAAACATGCTTTACTATTATTTTTTCGGTTGCCCAAATTAATAGAGACAATATTTCACTACGTTTTGTCATGAACCATGTTAATGTCACCCGACATTCAGATCTGCCATGCCAGAATCATGGCAGATCTGAATGTCGGGTGACATTAACATCTGTTTCAGCCCCTTATTTTCTAAGAATTTTGTTGCCTCCACTTTAGCTCCATTAACCATAAGCAAAGTTTTTAGTTATTTTAATGTTTATTTATGCACATGAATTAACACACTTAGTAACTTAGACATAGATCATTTTTTTTAATCTAGAGTGACTCATCACAACCAGGTATGAGGGAGCAAAAATTACAAGTTTGGCCTCAGAGTCAATTAGCTCCAATATTTTCACAAACCTGGCAGTCAAGTTTGCCAAGTAGCCAGCTTAGGCAAGAATGAGGAAGTGCAACCCAGGGGCGGTCGGCAGGAACTGAGGGAAACTCCCTCTGCTCAGCCAATAATTTCTTCCCACACTGCACCCCTAGACCCAGGAACAAATCTGAAAAGATCACAACACAGACCTCTATAAAGGGGTGGAGGGATGGGGAGAGGACGACAGAGCTGCATCATTTATTATGCTACGTTCAATTTAGAGTGAAAATAACTATCTCCATGGTGTTTTGTTTGTTCTCCCCCTGTTTGCATTGGTTTCATTTTGGTACTACAGTTTTCCTCCCAGTTCTACATTACATGAACATACACAAATAGGTTAATTGGTCTCTTCCACCATAAAAAAATGGCCTTAAGGCTCGTACACACGCTTGATAGTCTGGACCGACGGGTTATCTTTACCAATATGCTCATTATTGTGTATTGGTAAAGATAACCCGTCGTTCCAGACTATTGCTCAGAAACAGCCTTATCAGTCTGCTGACAGACTGTACACATGCTCTACTATCGCTGGAACGCCCGCCCAGCGGGAGGGTCCGACGGACCCGTCGTTCCAGATTATCAAGCGTGTGTACGAGCCTTTAGGCTACAATAGAAACATAAGACAATTACTGACTTTAGTAGGCATTAGACTGTGAGCTCCTCTGAGGGACAGTTAGTGACATGACTATAAACACTATGTAAATGTACTATGGAAGATGACAAAGTTATATTAATACACAATAATGAGCATATTGGTAAAGATAACACACACCACAATGTGCTCACACTGCTAAATTCAATGCAATTGGATAAGAATCATTATAATTCTCCTAAAACCGATTCATGAGATTTTTGAGATCGCTCATCCCTAATCAGAACTATGTATCTGCAGTTTATGCAAAGCTTGGGGACGGAGGTAAGACCTGCATACAGCAGGCATTTACTGGTAACATACAGCAGACCTATGCATTTGTTAATTAAAAAATGAAATCCTTACAGCTCAATTGTGTCTGCCAGGCACACCCAGATCCAAGTACCAAGTTATACATCCAAGTATCAAAGAACAATCAGTCTGCAACTCAACCTTAACATGGGAAAAAATAACTTTTGCTTAATGAGTAGCATACTGTTAAATAATTGTCATTGCCTGATGCTACTCATATAATAATATGGATTTTGTTTTCCGGTTTGCAAGGTTGTGACTGATAAGTGCTTTGAGTCCTATGGGGGGAAAGCACTATAGAAATACTATTGCTATAATTTAATCAACCCCATACAAGGAGAGAGGGGAGAGCGAGGAAAACTGTGACCCCTGGCCCCTATGTACTTGTTGGCTATCATAACTTGCTTTGTTGTAAAAAACCTGATGATTCAGAGCAAAAAGTTGCACAGTTGTAACAGTTAGGGCCTGAGCCCACTAACGCAGTTGTGTCGCTTCTGTCCGCTTTTCAGCATCTATTTTTTTATATATAATTTATTGAAGAAATAAGAATATTTCCAACTCTTATATCAATTCCAATACAACATATCATCATATTCTCTTCCTCAATTTTCAATTTTACAAATACACAAACAAAAATTCATAAAGAAAAAGAAAAACCACCCTCTACATTACCCCATCCTCAAATCCGTATCTCACAAAAATTCCACATCATAAGAATTCTCTCCTAAAGATCCCCTCCCTCCATTACCCTCCAAAGTACTACAAAAAATTATAAACACTTCTTTCTTTTTCAAATTACAGAAAGCTCATTCCCCTACATATCCCCCTATCTCCATATTCCTTAGTATCTTGAAATTCATTCAATTTTCCCCATTTAACATGAAATGCTTCCGATCTGCCCTGCTGCAAAGCAATCTGATTCTCCATACTCTTCACCATGTTAACCCTCTCGACCCATTCTTTAAGGGTTGGAGAACCCTGGCATCTCCACCTAACTGGGATTAAACTTTTAGCCGCAATCAGGAGCTGAGGAACACAAGATCTCTTATATTTACCAATAGACATAGATGTTCCGTGCAGCAATACCTTTACTGGGTCCCAATCTCAACAATATTCCCATAGTTTCTTAATACAATCCAATACACCCTTCAAAAAACCCGATAATACTGGGCAGTCCCATTTTCAGCATCTATAACATTGATGTGTAACTGAAAAGTGGACACAACTGCATCAGTGGGCTCTGGCCCCAAGGCTGGATTTACAGTGGTGTTGCAAAATGCATGCATTACAACGTGGGTAAACTGCAATGGAGACTGGACATAGACTAAATTAAAGCCTGCATGCAACGAGTTAGAATAACACCGTCTGTTACAATGCGGTACTGTAAACTGGCGCATAGAATTGTATGGGCAGTAAGATGACATGTAGAATTATTCTGCAACCAGTAGGCCTAAGCCTGTTACAATAACGGGTTCCAGGCCTCCCTCACAACAACCCTCCCCTCCCGCCCCTGTCACCTCCGCCGCATGTCAGCACGCATGCGCATGCCCTTGCACGCAACGCCCACCCCCTGGCCCCATCCTCCTAGTGTCCCAATGGCCGTCAACGTGCCACACATGCGCAGTAGCGCAAAGGCACGGACACAGTGACAGGAGAGGACGCAGGGACACAGGGGGTTTATTATATAGGATGCAACTGAGCACTGTGAACTAGCAGTTATACTCACATACACAGAGGATATCAGATGCTTCAAACAAACACAAACTAAATTTACAAACTACAAAAAGTCTTCACAAACACAACAAACACACACACACACACACACACTTGGTGTGTAACATATAAAGATTGTGCCCCCTTCCTTATACTCAGATCCAAAATACTAGTATTATAAAGGAATGATGTCAGGCACTGCATCATCTTAATGCAGCTCTGAGATTTTTCATAATGTGTTATAATTGTGCCCAAAAATGGATATATGATTAAGAGAGTGGAGCGAACATGAGAAAAGATAATTAAAAATTAATCAGAGGATGACTTAGCTATGTGATGGGAATAACTGACATCAATGAAGCTAGAGCTGTAACAATAATGACAGTAATTAAATAATACAAATATAAACAAGAAGATCTATGTGTCACAAGAAATTATTCAACTTATTTATCTTATAGGCCTAAGGCAACAAAAAAGATAGGAAGCATTGCACATAGTTGCTATAATGCACTAGCTATGCTGAAACTAAGACGTAAGACCATTTAGTCATTGGAAAATGCATGTATAATATAAAGATGTAAATGTTAATAAACAAAAAAGCTATTAATTTACTACAAGGTTCCAAGTAAATGATTTGAGCTGTAGTCTCTAGATCACATAAAAAGTACAACAAGCTAGTCAATACTCAAGGACTTGTACATTCTGGGCTGTATGAATACAGAACATAGAAAGGTTTGTTAAGTGCTCCTCGGGACAGGTTACAAATGGCCAATACAACTGGAAAGACTAGGATTTTTTTCCTCCTACAAGCACATAATGCAAATCCTGTTGAGATTTGACATAGAGACTTGAAAGCTAATGGTTTAATTATGTTGATACTTCACTAATATTGCAAATGTGAGTCGGTCATCCATCTATTTCTAGAGCCGTTTGAGCATATACATTTTACCGAACGTCTTTTAAAAAGCGGTTGTGTTGACAGGAAAGCAGTTTAATAAATACAGTCAATCTGACTTCATTCAGGAAAGGGTATGAGTCCTAAATAACAGGGTCACAAAAAGGAGAAATTCTGAGCACCTCCCTGAACAATGGTATTACAGAGGGAACAGCAATATTTACCCTTTCAGAACGAGAGAAGGAAGTCATGCATGTGATCTATGTTTACTAT
Organism: Hyperolius riggenbachi; assembly: GCF_040937935.1. Taxonomy (NCBI): domain Eukaryota; kingdom Metazoa; phylum Chordata; class Amphibia; order Anura; family Hyperoliidae; genus Hyperolius; species Hyperolius riggenbachi. Next base: position 409,061,345 of record NC_090646.1, on the reverse strand, counting down.
ACGGTACAGCATTATTTCTGTAACATTTGCACTGCACACTTTTAAAAGTGAACTCGAGGTAAAAATAAACTGATGAGATAAACAATTATATTTGTCCTCCTACTCCTAAAAATGACTTTTTTTTAAGTATCCCAGCGTTTTCTTTTATATTTAAATATTTACAGAGTAGGTTGAATGTTTTACTGTCTCTAATCAGAGGCAGCCTATTAAGTGCCCCAGAGTTAGAAAAAGGTCAATAGTTAATTTCAGTATTTTATCTCTTCCTGCCCTCAAAGTTGTATTCTCCCAGGAAAACTTTTATGGCTGTAATTTGTTTATCAGTGAGGCTTACTATATTCCCAACAAGGTACCAGCAAGACAGAAGCTGCCACTTCCATGCCTAGAAATTAACTCTTTCAGGCAGCAAATAAAAACAAGTAAAACAGCCTGGTTATTAATATGTTTTGTACTGTACATACACATGTTTATCTCATCATGTCACATGTCGCCTCGGGTACATTTAAAGGGAACCTTAACTGAGAGGGATATGGATGTTTCCTTTTAAACAATACCAGTTCCTTGGCAGTCCTGCTGATCTCTTTGGCTGCAGTAGTGGCTGAATCACACACCTGAAACAAGCATGCACGTAATCCAGTCTGACTTCAGTCAGGGCACCTGATCTGCATGCTTGTTGTGGGGCTGTGGCTAAAAGTATTAAAGACACAAGATCAGCAGGAGAGTCAGGCAACTGGTATTATTTTAAAAGGAAAAATCCATATCCTTCTCAGTTTAGGTTCCCTTTAAAGGCAAGAAACACAACACTGAAAAGTGCCATAGTTCTGTGAAATGTCTATAAGCATGCAATATGAGAAATACGAATTCCCTGCATCAGTGTAGTCTCATCTCTCTGGATTTACCTGTTAACAAGTGTACAGTCTTCACCCACATGGGCACTTCTTCCATCTACTATGCACAAACATCCTCTACTGTGATATCAATTTTTCCTACGCAGGTGTTGTGACAGCTTTCTCCTTACTCTAAGAAAGTCATGCAGTGTTAATCCCCAGGTCATTGGAGCACAACGATACATGTCAGAGTGAGTATATTAATACCAGACTGATTTTTAACTTCATACCTTTTTAATTTATCTTATCAATTAAAATGTGTTAAGGCTTTTATAGTGATAGTGACACTGATCTCCCCAAAATAAAGAAAGGGCTAACATCTACACAGACTTTGTGAGCAAGTACATAAACAGTTGGTCTCCCCAAGACCTGCTTGTACCTGAATTGCCCTCAGTTCTACACACACATTGACAGTGTAGGCCTGCCTATTACAGGCATAAAACTACAAACCAAACTTGCATCAAACTTGTACATGGCGTATTTGACCACCGCATATTCCACCGATTCCCACCCACTGAAAAAGCTAGCAGAAACCCTCATGAAGGGATCAGTAGACAAAGAAAATTAGCACACATAATATCTGTGTATTAAACCATTTGCAAATCACTGGTAGTTTGTACCAAAGACTGCTTGAAAATGTTACTGGAGGTTTCTTAAACACAGTTAAAGGGGCACTATGGCGAAAAATTTTAAAATTTTAAATATGTGCAAACATATACAAATAAGAAGTACGTTTTTTTCCAGAGTAAAATGAGCCATAAATTACTTTTTTCCTATATTGCTGTCACTTACAATAGATAGTAGAAATCTGACAGAAGTGACAGGTTTTGGACTAGTCCATCTCTTCGTAGGGTATTCTCAGCAAGGCTTGTATTCTTTATAAAGATATTCCCTAAAAAGGATTTAGGGCCCATTTCCACTAGGAGCGGTGCGTTGCGGCTACATAGCCGCATCGCACCGCAGGTGTCCTGAAACACATGCACGTCAATGGAAGAGTTTCCACTGCGTGCATGTTGTGCGGAGCGATCCGAGAATCTGCAGCATGCTGCAGATTCTCGCACGGCCGCGCCTGCCCGCAGCCGCGTCCCATCTCTTCCAATACACCTCCGCATCGGGAGATGCGGAAGTGATGCGGCCGGCTGCGGAAGTGATGCGACGCGGCCAGGTAGCTGCATTCGCATCACTTAGTAGTGGAAACGGGCCTTTATACAATGATGCTGGCCAGCTTTCCTGCTTGCTACACAGTTTTTTGGCAGTTGGACAGAGCAACTACCAGGGCCGTTTCTTGCCCCGTTCAGCCGGTTCTGCTGAACGGGGCGCCGATGAGAGACAGATTAGTGGGCGCCAGGCCAGACTCTTATCTGCAGCCGTGCACATAGGGCTGCTGCTATAGGCGCCCATTGTGACTCTTCTCCCAGGGGGCGCATCATCCCTCCCTCCCAACCAAACCGGCAGGCAGCGGCCATACAGTACAGTACTAGGAGGGAGAGGAGTCTGTCCAGACTCCCGTCCACCTCCCTGCTGCCAGCTTCTGTCGTTGCCCCAGCAACGCTGCTCTCGTCGTCCTCCTGATTGGCTGCATGGAGCTGTGCCTGTGCCTCTGGGGCTTATGGGGCTGGAAGAGGAGAGGAATGTGTGTCCGTAGCTGTCATGCGGTGACACAGGGAGCAGAAGGGAGTGAAGTGAACTACTCAAGTGAAGTTTCCTGCGCTGAACGAGTGAGTGGACACAACTGTGCTGAAGGCGGCAGGCAGGGAGGGACTGAGATCATCAGGCTGGTATTTGTTCTTATTAGGATGATCTCCTGTAGCAGCATTTATAAAAGCAAAGGACCTGTGAATTCTCACACCTGCCTCGCTGTACTGTGTAGAGATGGGCCGAACGGTTCGCCGGCGAACGGTTCCACGCGAACTTCGGTGGTTCGCGTTCGCGTCCCGCTGGCGAACCTTTGCGGAAGTTCGGTTCGCCCCATAATGCACCTTGAGGGTCAACTTTGACCCTCTACATCACAGTCAGCAGGCCCAGTGTAGCCAATTAGGCTACACTAGCCCCTGGAGCCCCACCCCCCTTATATAAGGCAGGCAGCGGCGGCCATTACGGTCACTCGTGTGCTGCCTGCGTTAGTGAGAGTAGGGCGAGCTGCTGCAGACTGTCTCTCAGGGAAAGATTAGTTAGGCTTAACTTGTTCCTGGCTGGCTGCATACCTGTTCTGTGAACCCACCACTGCATACCTGTACTGTGAACCCACCACTGCATACCTGTTCAGTGAACCTGCCACTGCATACCTGTTCTGTGAACCCATCACTGCATACCTGTTCAGTGAACCTGCCACTGCATACCTGTGCTGTGAACCCATCACTGCATACCTGTTCAGTGAACCTGCCACTGCATACCTGTGCTGTGAACCCATCACTGCATACCTGTTCAGTGAACCTGCCACTGCATACCTGTGCTGTGAACCCACCACTGCATACCTGTTCTGTGAACCCACCACTGCATACCTGTGCTGTGAACCCACCACTGCATACCTGTTCTGTGAACCCACCACTGCATACCTGTTCAGTGAACCCACCACTGCATACCTGTTGTGTTCAGTGAACCCGCCACTGCATACCTGTTCTGTTCAGTGGACCCGCCACTGTATACCTGTTTAGTGAACCCGCCACTGCATACCTGTTGTGTTCAGTGAACCTGCCACTGCATACCTGTTCTGTGAACCCGCCACTGTATACCTGTTCTGTTCAGTGAACCCGCCACTGTATACCTGTTCAGTGAACCCGCCACTGCATACCTGTTGTGTTCAGTGAACCCGCCACTGCATACCTGTTGTGTTCAGTGAACCCACCACTGCATACCTGTTCTGTGAACCCACCACTGCATACCTGTGCTGTGAACCCACCACTGCATACCTGTTCTGTGAACCCACCACTGCATACCTGTTCAGTGAACCCACCACTGCATACCTGTTGTGTTCAGTGAACCCGCCACTGCATACCTGTTCTGTTCAGTGGACCCGCCACTGTATACCTGTTTAGTGAACCCGCCACTGCATACCTGTTGTGTTCAGTGAACCTGCCACTGCATACCTGTTCTGTGAACCCGCCACTGTATACCTGTTCTGTTCAGTGAACCCGCCACTGTATACCTGTTCAGTGAACCCGCCACTGCATACCTGTTGTGTTCAGTGAACCCGCCACTGCATACCTGTTGTGTTCAGTGAACCCGCCACTGCATACCTGTTGTGTTCAGTGAACCTGCCACTGTATACCTGTACTGTTCAGTGAACCAGCCACTGCATACCTGTTCTGTTCAGTGAACCTGCCACTGTATACCTGTACTGTTCAGTGAACCCGCCACTGCATACCTGTTGTGTTCAGTGAACCCACCACTGCATACCTGTTCAGTGAACCCACCACTGCATACCAGGCGACCATATGGGCTGTAAAGCCACCAAAACCTGCACTCTCGCCATGGTGCGCACCAGTCCAGCACGGCCATCACTACACAAACAGCTGTTTGCGGTGCGTTACACGGTGAGTTTGGTGTGTCAGCGTGAAGCAGTACCTTAATTACACTACCTGATTGATGTATACACATGCAAGATGTTTTAAAGCACTTTAGGCCTGTCATTTAGCATTCAATATGATTTCTGCCCTTAAAACGCTGCTTTGCGTCAAATCCAGATTTTTCCCCGGGACTTTTGGCATGTATCCCACTCCGCCATGCCCCCCTCCAGGTGTTAGACCCCTTGAAACATCTTTTCCATCAGTTTTGTGGCCAGCATAATTATTTTTTTTTTCAAAGTTCGCATCCCCATTGAAGTCTATTGCGGTTCGCGAACTTTAACGCAAACCGAACGTTACGCGAAAGTTCGCGAACCCGGTTCGCGAACCTAAAATCGGAGGTTCGGCCCATCTCTAGTACTGTGAGCCTTAGGAAAGCTGCTATATCAGCATTGTCAGTTTTACAGCCTACCCTGTCCATACATTGCTCTCCTCAGGCTCACAGTACACAGTCAGCAGGTCAGAAGATTCACATGTCCTTTGCTTTTATCAGCCCTGCTGCAGGAGATCATCCTGATAAGAGCACTGACCAGCAATGACTAGATAAGGAAGTAGATGCTGGGGTAGGGGGAGGGTATTGAACATTCTAATGCTGAATACACACGTTGAGATTTCCTGTTCGATTCCCGGGATCGAACGGATCGAATCGATTATTTCCAACATGCTCGATTCGGATTTCGATCGTTTCTGCCGTCAATTTGCATGTTAAGTATGCCAAATCGACGGCAGAAACGATCGAAATCCGAATCGAGCACGTTGGAAATAATCGATTTGATCCGTTCGATCCCGGGAATCGAACGGGAAATCTCAACGTGTGTATTCAGCATTAGGTCAACTCACATACAGCTCCTCAATCCAAGTCACAGGCTGAATACTCACCAGCACAACTAGGAAGATGTATCCAACGAAGTCCCCGATGACAAGCGTTCCCCAATCCACCTTCCTGCGGGCGAAGTCGTCAGGAATCTTAAAGAGACACTATAACTTAAATAAATCCCTCTGGGAGTACTTACCTCTGGAGGGGGAAGCCTCTGGATCCTAATGAGGCTTCCCCTACCCTCCTCTCTCCCTCTGTTCTACTGCTGGCTCCCCTGAAACCCCTGTGTCGGCTGTGGCGCAGGCGCAGTACTGCCTGCAATATTTACCTTCCCCTGCTCCCAGAGCTGGGACAAGGTCCTCCAGCACCCAAGGCTGAGACACCAAAGTGCGCCCCTCCATCTCTCCCACCCCAGCCATCACACACTGATTGCTAGTACACTAAGAGGCACCCTAGGGCCCCCAGCCCCCCAACACCTTAATGTCTAGTTATCTGGCTTGCAGTAATTGCCATGTACCCCATTATCTTATTTATATCTGCTTCAAACACAATTAGAAATGACAGCTGAGTTAGTTGTGCACCCCCTCCTACACTGTGCCCTGAGGCTGATGCCTCTCTCGCCTCTGCCTCTGCCCTACCCTGCACCCCCTCCTACACTACGCCCTGAGGCTGGAGCCTCTCTCGCCTCTGCCTTGGCCCGGCCCTGCCTGCTCCAGTGCAGGCACAGCAGTGGCTTCCTGATGTGCTCAAAGGAAATAGCCAAGCCCAATAAGGTCTGCTTTACTGCGCAAGCAACTGGGGGGGGGGGGGGGGGCGCAATTTCAGTGTTTGCCATAGGCGCTATATTACCCAGATAAGCCCCTGCGCCAGGCAGAAGGAGAAGGATGTGACGTCACTGCTAGGAGCCGGTGACGCGCGGACGCGGTGCAGCGAGAGGCAGGAGGAGCTGTGCGCACCAGCGCGATCACCGGCTTCAGTTCCTACTTCCTAGCTAGATCCTTCTGGGCGGCAGGCGCTCCTGCCTGTTGACGTCACATGACAGGAGCGGCCGCGGCTGGGATCTGCTGGCTGTGATTTCTCCTCTGGATTGTCCCCGCAGCTGGATGCCATGATGGAGGCGGTGGATAAGGAGTGCGGGGCGCTGGGGGGGCTCTTCCAGGCCATCATCAATGATATGAAGGTAAGAGGGGGCGCCTCCTGCTGATCAATACATCCTCCTGCAGGATCTGCCAGGCTGCTGCTGTGTGGGGCACTGATGTAATGTGTGCAGGGATGGATGGCACTGATGGGCTGCTGCTGTGGGGGGCACTGATGGGCTGCAGGGATGGATGGCACTGTGGTTGGCTACATGTATGGTGCAGGGATGGACTATATGCATACTATGGTAATGGACTCTATGGATGTAACAGTGATGAGCTACATGGTTGGCACTGTGGTGGGCTACATGCATTGTACATGGTACAGAGGTGGTATAGTAAAAAAATTTTTTCAAAAAAAATAAAAATGGTGAGTTGGTTTCAAGAAGCCTTTTGACATGATTTCACTTAGCAGCTCTAAATTTTGGGGAAGGGGGGGGGGGGGCATATTTTTTGACTCTCGAACTGGGTGAAATTTAGCCTAGAAACTGCCCTGGCAACTGCCATTCACTAAGTGCGTTTGAAAATAAATATTCCCCTGGGAATCCCCTATAAAGAGATGGACTAGTCCAAAACCTGTCACTTCTGTCAGATTTCTACAACCTACTGTAAGTGACAGCAACATAGGAGAAAAGTAAGTTATGGCTCATTTTACTCTGAAAAAAATGTACTTCTTATTTGCATATGTTTGCACATATTTTAAATTTCACCGTTTTTCGCTGTAGTGCCCCTTTAACCCTCTGGGCGATACAATTATATCGCCCAGGAGGTGGCGCAGCACTATTTTTTAAATTGTTTTATTTTTTAAATCATGTAGCGAGCCCAGGGCTCGCTACATGATAGCCGCAGCGCAGCGGCATCCCCCCACCCACTCCGATCGCCTTCGGCGATCAGAGTAAGCAGGAAATCCCGTTCAGAACGGGATTTCCTGCTGGGCTTCCCTGGTCGCCATGGCGACGGGGCGGGATGACGTCACCGACGTCATGGACGTCGTGACGTCATAGGGAGTTCCGATCCACCCCTCAGCGCTGCCTGGCACTGATTGGCCAGGCTGCGCAAGGGGTTGGGGAGGGGGGGGGCTGCGCGAAACGGCGGGTAGCGGCGGATCGGCGGCGAGCGGCGGCGATCGGAAGTTACACGCAGCTAGCAAAGTGCTAGCTGCGTGTAACAAAAAAAAAATTATGCAAATCGGCCCAGCGGGGCCTGAGAAATCCTCCTGCGCGACATACCCCGAGCTCAGCTCGGGATTATCGCTCAGGAGGTTAATTGGACTCCACTAAGCTCACTCCTAGCAAGAGCTTTGCTGCAGCTAGGAGTAAACTTTCTGGTATAGGTCCTCAACTACAGGGGTCAAGACTGGAACCCCAAATGAAACACGGAAAAAGCCTGATCTCACCTTTGCTAGCTCTAAAAGGTGCCCATTAATCGTGTGATTTTTAGCGAACGATCATATTTTTGATAAGAGTCTTCAGATCGAAAGAAAATATCATATTTAATCAATGGATAGCATTGCATTTTTGCATTTTTAAACTAATACTGAAAACAGTTACAATCATATCTAGAGAAAATCCAGATCTCTTACACCACATGCATTCATATGCAATTATCCACAGTAGTACAACAGACAATATATGAAAAAGGCACGCAATATACAAAAATCTGCTGTTGACTGCCTGAACATAAACCACACACCCAAAACGAATGAAATTCCGCTCAAAATGTGAACCACCCACTGATTTACATTGGGGGTGCATCGGTTCATGTTTACCAATGTTGTAAAATGTAATCAAATGAAGAGAAAGATCCGCACCACCTTCAGAAAAGCTTAGTCTGTTTTATTGGAAAAAAACATACAAATTTAAAAAGAACTTTGCGGCAGAACATACAAATTTAAAAAGAACTTTGCGGCAGTTCTTTTTAAATTTGTATGTTTTTTTCCAATAAAACAGACTAAGCTTTTCTGAAGGTGGTGCGGATCTTTCTCTTCATTTGCTACAGTTTGAGTCCCATGGTGTCCGGGACTATTGGATCTGCACACCTGACCATCTGAAATTGATGGAAGCCAAGCAAGTGCGACTCCACACTTAAAATTACTGTAAAATGTAATCAAGACACAGAACAATTATATTGCACTTTTCTCCTGGCGGACTTAAAGCGCCAGCGCTGCAGCCACTAGGACCCTCTCTATAGGCAGTAGCAGTGTTAGGGAGTCTTGCCCAAGGTCTCCTCACTGAATAGGTGCAGGCTTACTGAAGGGCCAGGATTCAAACCCAGGTCTCCCGTGTCAGAGGCAGAGCCTTTAATCAGTACACTATCCAGCCTTAAAGAGAAACTCCAACCAAGAATTGAACTTTATCCCAATCAGTAGCTGATACCCCCTTTTACATGAGAAATAGAATGATTTTCACAAACAGACCATCAGGGGGCGCTGTGTGACTAATTTTGTGCTGAAACCCCTCCCACAAGAGGCTCTGAATACCGCGGTACTCTGGGCAAACTGCCACAATGTAACAATGTTCACAGACAGGAAATGGCTGTTTAAAGCTGTCTGTAACAGCCAGAGCAGCTAGAAACAGCTACATAACTTGCCCACAGTAACAATGTCACCATGTAATACATGTCAGAATGTGAATCTGGGAGAGGAAAGATTTTACAATGAGCAAACACTGACTAAATCATGTATACATAATTATTGTAAAAATGAAGCACTTTTTTTTATTAAATTATTTTCACTGGAGTTCCTCTTTAAGGCTCAGTCCCATCATGAGCGCTTGTCGATCGCCCAAGATCAGCCTAGCGCTACATCAGTGAAGCCCTATGAGGGTAGTTCTACTGCAGAGTTGCAATTGCAGCTGCTGAGTGATCACAAAAGCACTGCATGTAGCATTCCCAAAATGATTGCATTGAAGGAATGTAGTAGCAAATCTAATTTCTTCAAGATTTCTCAAAAAGCATTGTGCCGAAAACGCAAACACAAGCGTTTTGTGATTGCAGAGAAAAACTGTAGTAGGCCCCGGGCCTTCGTTTCAACAAGAGCAGGTTATCACATTCCACAACTCTTCCTTTTCAGTTGGATGGATTTTTTTTCAGAACATGGCTCGAGGATTACAAAATTGTCTATTTTACCTCCACAAGTTATTAGGTGAAAGATATGCTAAAACATCAATAAGGTTTCTTTACAAACGTATTCAAAATCCTATCAACAAAGGATGTGTTTCATAGCACCTAGGAAACTAACCCTGTTCAAAGACTAATAGCAACATGGATTCGGTAGTGAATGCAGGGGCTTTCCGTGGTTATTGTTTATGGAACATAAGCTTATTATGTCATTCCCTGTAGGGTCAGTAGAGTAAATAGCAGCAGAGTTGTTGTAAAGTATTCCGTGACTGGGAAGTGCGATCATACATACTACGGCTTTGCCATATGGGGACCCTTGTATACTGCCAAGAAATCTAGATCATAATGTTATAACAGCATAAGTGATATGAATTGAGTTTGGGAACATCAGAGGACTGGGTTCTCAATTCAAAAGGACCCTGATGGTACAACATATTAGTAAATACAGTATATACTTCTACTGCAAGAGCCACATCTGGATAGTAACAAGTGAAACAAGCCATTTTCATAAGTAAAACTTTGTCATGTACTGTCACTGGCTCTTACAGAGATCCTTTATGTCACTTTACGATGGTCTCGTTAAAGGTGAGAAGTATTGAATACTGAATACCAATATGAAAAGACAAACAGATTCCGGCATTCCAAGCCAATTGGTGCCGGTGCAAACTGTCACATGATAGAGAAAGAGTGCCTAGGAGGAATCGATGAATTGATCTCTGAAGCCAATGAGGTTGGAATCTTTACCAATCAACTGTATAACTTCCTTCTGTCTCCATTTTCTCTGACTCCACTTTTCTATGTACTGCCTAAAATTCATAAAACACTGGTGGATCCTCCTGGTCGTCCCATTGTGGCTGGTACCAACTCGGTTTTCCAACCTTTGGCCATCTTACTTGATCAGGTATTACGCCGCCGGATCTCTTGCATGCAATCTTATGTTCTAGATACCATGGACTTTCTGTGTAAGCTATCTGGCTTTGGTTCATTTCCTAGTTCTGTAATTCTTTGTACCTTAGATGTCACCAGCCTCTATACATCCATACTTCATTCTTCAGGCATTAATGTGATTCAAGCAAATTTTGATAAAATGGGGATACCAGAGCCTCTCTCCAAATTTCGCTTGGCACTACTCAATTTGGTACTCACTAAAGACTATTTCAAATTTGAAGAACAATTTTACCAGCAACTACAGGGAACTGCAATGGGCAGCAATGCAGCCCCCAGTTATGCAAATTTATTTATGGAAGCATTCGAACAGGAGTATGTATACACCCACCCCCTGTACCTCAGCCACGCCCTCTGCTGGCTGAGGTACATAGATGATATCTTCATGATCTGGAGGGGGGGGGGAGTGAGGATGCACTACACATATTCAAACGAGATCTGGACAATTCCTTCCCAACGATTTCTTTCAGCCTCGAGCATAGCTCATCCAGGGTTCATTTTCTGGATGTGCTAGTCTCTACACATGAGGGCCTGATCCAAACAGCACCTTACAGAAAACCAACAGATAAAAACACATACTTACACGCCAAGAGCTACCATCCCCAGAGACTCAAACAGGGCATCCCGTACAGCCAATTTCTCAGGTTGAGGCGGATATCCTCCAGTGATGAGGCCTTCTTCAGAAAAGCAAGAATTATGTTTGATAATTTTAAGGAGAGAGGCTATGATTCCACTGTTTTACAATGTGCCCTAAATCGTGCTGCAGACAGGGATCGTTCAACCCTGCTAACCTTTAATCCTAAAGGTAATTCAAATCGCATACCGATGGTCTTAACATACTCTCCTCTATCCCTACAGGCCAAGCAGATCATCTACAAACACTGGCACGTCCTGTGCAGTGACCCAACACTATCGTCAACGTTTAAGGACCCTCCCGTTTGCGCATTTAAGCGCTCTAAGAATCTCCGGGACACATTGGTCCATGCGAGAAGTAACCCCCAACCAACGACTAACACAACCAATTGGCTCTCCAGCCTCCCAGCACTAACGGGTATGTTTCCGTGTGGCCACTGCGCACAATGTGGATATGTCCAGAAAGGGTCATCTTTCCCCCATCCATTAACGGGGGAAAGAATTACGTTAAGGGGTTTTGCTAACTGCTCTACCAAATTTGTCGTGTACTGTTTGATATGCCACTGTGGGAAATTATATGTTGGCCAAACAACTAGGGAAATCAGAGATAGGATTAGCGCACACCGCAGCAACATACGCTGCGGGACTGTAGAATCCCCTGTAGCACGCCACTTCCTGGAAGCAGGACATAATGCGACACAATTGAGATATAGGGTTATAGAGATGGTGACTTCACCCCAGAGGGGAGGGGACAGAGAATTGAAATTATTGCAAAGAGAGCTCTTTTGGATTTACAAACTTAATACTAAAACACCTAATGGGATGAACAAAGAGGTAGATCAGACACCCTTCCTTAGGTAGTTCAGGCATTTTTTGACAACATGACTTTCTTTTAACAGGTTAATGTCTTTCTAACACACTGTGCTAATCTATGCGCATGTCTCTTTAAATTCTATTCTGGCCTGCTGTAATATATATTTGTTTCACTTTGCCTTTAGATTAAGATGACATCTGCTGCAGGAATCCACCATAAGACTCTGGACACCTTCTTTCCTGGACAGCAATTTATTCATCATTATGGACTTCTGCTGTATTCAAACACTGTTTTCCATTTGCTTGCATTTACAATTGCTTTCTATGGAACAGCAGCCCGGGCTGGAGTACCCGACTGAGCATGCGCGGTGGCCATCTTGGGACTGGCTTTTCAGTCTCCTGGATGGCAGGCCGCACTGCCGGGTACTTCCGGTACCGGAAGTGATGTCATGGCGGGCGTGGCATGGCCGCGCCACGCCCTCTGATGTCATAGGGGCCGGCCCCAGGTGTTCAGGGCAATCTAGGGGATTCTAACAGCATTTAAACAGCGCTGATCGCTGTGGAAGCTAGCAACACTGAGCCAGGTGATACCCTCTGAGGAAGGAAACCCCCAAAACAGCTGCTGTCAGGGTATACCATTCATGTTGTAACTGCACAATTGTTTGACTGTATCCCTTGCTACCTTACCATTTGTATGTACTGCATTCATGTTTAAAACTGTGCTTGTGTTTTTTCATTGCTGCTCTTAAAGGGATACTGCTTGTACAGTCATTTACTTCATGTTTTGCTGACATATACCATTATGCTGTATTTCTTTTGACCGGTTTGGTCTCTTGTTGCCAATACACTTATGTTATTTGTGCATAGTGCATTATTTGCACTTGTTTGTATATAATCAGCTTTTGTGTTTACAATATAATTTTGATGAATCTCATGCTGGTGTGCGAGTCTTTTTGTATATATATTGCCTAGGAGGAAGAAGATGGATCTTAGAGAGTTGAGTTCTTTATCCCTTCCTCGCCTGTTGCTCCACTCCTTAGCCTCGGGTGGTGAAAAACCTCTGCCCAGGTGTCACCCCATCTGCGCTGACACCCAATGCAGTCTACACCCACCTTGTTACTCCACTGACTGCACACATTAAGATAGTGTCAAATACACAAGAAAGCATCCATATTTGAATAATGAATTCAGTAAATCACACAATACATATCAGAACAGATCAGCTAAACAAGGAAACTAAGCATGGTCTTATCAGATGATGTGTGGTGAAGAAGAAGAAAATGGCTGGAATAAGTACTCACAGTACTGCAGCATATGCAGCGTGTGAAAAGTACAGTGCTATCAATTATGTTCCAGCTAGGATAATAATCACAGGAAATGTACTGCTATTCTGTATATAAAAAAAGACTCCTTTAGGTTACCTTAAGAGAAAAAGTCTTCATGCTCTATATACTCTTCAAACTATTCATGTTTTACCTCGGTGCACAAATCTGCCTCAAGAATACATCTAAGTTTTGGAAGCAGTAATGTAACTACTATAGATTCTGAATTACATCTCCATAGTGGTCCTTAAACCATGTCCCACTGGAGCAGGTAATTAAAGCAACCCTGTAGTGAAAGAAAAAAAAACCTAATTCATAAGCTGTTATGCTGAACCATCTAACTATTCTTCTTTTCTTCTTACCCTAAACTGCTGCCCACTGCTCATTGGTGACACACTGTCCTGCTTACCCATGCTTACCCATGCTGGCCACCACTGTGACAGCTCAAGTGCACTCCAGATATTGCACAGGAGACACAGAGCACCTGTCCCTGCTCTGCACACACATTAGAGCAGACAGTATAATTCCTCAGAGAGAAGAAAGTGAGCAGTGAGCATGCAGAAAAAGGGCTGAGCTGCAGAGATGTGGCAACTATACTACAGTCCGCCTAAAAACTTCTCTTTCAGGCTTTGGCAGCGGATACAAATACATGGATATGCATATGAAATTCTTTCATGGGTTAAAATTATATATAAAGCTATATAAAGATAAATCAAAAGCTGCTATCTGAGTGGGAATGGAGGTTTTTCAGACCCTTTCACTAGAAATGAGCTCTAGCTCATCTCCCTCTAGCCCCATTTTTACTGACAATGGACTCCGTTGCAACAGCTCTTTGATCTTAACGGGTACATTTAGGCCTTCCACAGGTGATTTGGGCATGAGCACTGAAAGTTGGAATATCGGTAATATATCTTGGCTCTCCATTTATCTCAATATCTTCCCTCGAGAAGCCTAACTCCTAACATTAACCTCCCCCTATTGATGACTAACACTAACCTCCCTCCTGTGGATGCGCAACCTCTCCCCTCTCTAAACCTAACACTAATCTCACACCTCTCCAAGATTAACACTAACTTCCCTCCCTACTACCTTATAAAACTAACTCTTGGGGCTCAGCTATATTATAGCCGAACCAATACACTCACAGTAACCTACCAGCCCTGCCACTATATGAATTTGGCTACAGTGTAACCAAACTCATTACAGTTAGTCATGCCGTCCCTGCCACTATGGCCTCGATTCATAAAGCATTTCCGCATGAGGAAATGCAGAAAGCCGCTCGCTTTACCGACCACACAGCAAAATATGTATTCATAAAGGCTTTTTCCGCATGAAAAGCCGACATCCACAAGCAGAGTGATCAATCACCGCCTTGCGCGGTGATTATCACAGCAAAAGTAACAAATGTCAATTCATAAAGATTAGAGGTAGCGGTATGCGGACGGGTATTACCGCTACCTCTGATGTGGCGAGAAGCGTGCGGAATCCGTTGCAGTGAATGGGACAGACCTCCCAAGCAGCTGCAGAGAGAACACCGCACGGAGGGACTCCGCCTGCTTCTCCTGTTTCCGCATGCGTAGGACAGCCTAACGCCTGCCTACAGCGGAGTATCTCCGCACGCCTGTCACAACAGGCAACATTTTTATGAATTACCTCCCTGAAGGCGGAAATACCGACAGCGGTGTTTCCCCGCTCGACTTTCCCCGCTCGCAGGCACTTTTATGAATCGAGGCCTATGAGTTTGGCTACAGTGTAACTAGGCTCATTACTATTTTATGTGCTTGGGTGTAACATAGCCAAGTACCCTCACCAAAGTAGTAGCTAGTGTAGCTGTTAATTAATTATTTAATGTGGATTCCAAAATATAATGTTTTCCAGTTATATGCACTGATTGCAAACTATCTATGAACAAATAACACTTCAGAATTCAAGCTCTGAGTCCTACAGTGTCCTTGAATGGAGTGGGTTACTTTCTCAAAAAATTGGAGCCCACAAATCACTGTCTAGTCCAATCTACTGACAGTTGTGTCCTGTAAGTAATAAACATTTATCATTGGGGACTAGGATCACCGATCCAAAATTAATTCATTCACAAACAGAGAGACAAAGTAGTCCCCTTCATATCACTAATAAATATGATACTCAAACCATGGTAGTGCAAAACATTAGTAACTTTTATTTAAACAACTTCATAATTTAAAAACAATTAAAAACACATGAGGATCCCCTGACCTCTTGCCATCCATATATTCCTACGTAATGTAATACAGTATATTAACAGATCCACTCGGGGAAAGTTTATCCCAGGGTTGTCAGTACACCGATCCAATTCCTGATAAAAAAAGATCCTGTTCACTCCGTAGTGTCAGTGACAGGGTGTAGAATGCTAGTATAGCAATCTCAGTGTTACTGACAAGGCAGGGAGCCACATATAAGAACCATTAAAATAATAGCTGCTGGTATGGCAATGTGCAAAATGCAGGTGAGTATGGTACTGTGTCATACAATACATATAGGGTCATTCCATGATCAATAAAGTGCATATACAATGTCATACGTGCCATAACAATTGATAGAGTGGACATGCATTTGCACTTTATCAATTGTTATGGCACGTATGACATTGTATATGCACTTTATTGATCATGGAATGACCCTATATGTATTGTATGACACAGTACCATACTCACCTGCATTTTGCACATTGCCATACCAGCAGCTATTATTTTAATGGTTCTTATATGTGGCTCCCTGGCTTGTCAGTAACACTGAGATTGCTATACTAGCATTCTACACCCTGTCACTGACACTACGGAGTGAACAGGATCTTTTTTATCAGGAATTGGATCGGTGTACTGACAACCCTGGGATAAACTTTCCCCGAGTGGATCTGTTAATATACTGTATTACATTACGTAGGAATATATGGATGGCAAGAGGTCAGGGGATCCTCATGTGTTTTTAATTGTTTTTAAATTATGAAGTTGTTTAAATAAAAGTTACTAATGTTTTGCACTACCATGGTTTGAGTATCATATTTATTAGTGATATGAAGGGGACTACTTTGTCTCTCTGTTTGTGCTTGAATGGAGTGGGGGGAGGGGGAGGAAGGACTGGTGCTCCTAGATCTCTGTACAAATATTTTCACACCTGTCAACTAGCATCCCTCATTTGATAGTTCAAAGCTGAGGAAACGAATGCCTTTGTGGTCCTTTAGGCAATGTGCTATGGGTCATATGAAGTATTAACTCTTCTATATAGGGGTGCTAAGGCTTATTATCACATAACCATAAGTAAGTGTACAGTAATTACATGGAACCAGGAGCATAAGTTGTATCCAAGGAAACGTGTGGTGACACCATTTCTCCGTAATTGAAAAAAGAAAAGAAAAAGAAAGTGAAGAAAAAAGAAAGAAGACGAGTGGCTCCATACTGTGCATGCACAAGTGCGTGTTAGGGAGCTGCCCATCTTCGGAAGCACTCAAGGACATAAGTGCTTCCAAGGGCTTCCAGAGGCGGTAAATTTGAACGGGGCACAGCAATGGAACAGTTCCACTGAGAGAGGAATGGAAGGGCTCTATAAGTATCTGATTTTATTTATGTATTTAGTCTCTTCACATTTTTTTAAATATACCTTAACATACCTAATAAATTTGGTGATTTTGGCATGTATGGGGGCTCTGCTATTAACCGCTAAAGACGATGGTAATTTTGCAGAATTTTCGCAGTCGAATTACATGCTTTTTGAGTCAGCTAGGTCCAAATTTGAACAGCTATATTTGGGTCGAATATAAGGATGAGCCGATTCTGATCACCAAGACTAGCTGCCATCTTGACATCATGATGAAAAAGTTTCCGTGCTAAAATGCGGTATAGGCGGTGCAGATATCGATGCAGGGAGTGTTTAAAGAGAAACTCCGACCAAGAATTGAACTTTATCCCAATCAGTAGCTGATATCCCCTTTTACATGAGAAATCTATTCCTTTTCACAAACAGACCATCAGGGGGTGCTGTATGACTGATATTGTGGTGAAACACCTCCCACAAGAAATTATGAGGATCGCGGCAGTTTCCTGTCTGTGAACCTTGTTGAATCGTGGGAAATAGTGGTTTACAGCTGTTTCCAACTGCCAAAAAAGCATGCAGCAGCTACATCACCTGCCAACAGTAAAAATGTCACCATGTAATAAATGTCAGAATGTAAATCAGGGATTTAAAAGATTTTACAATGGGCAAACACTGACTAAATCATTTATACATAATTTTTGTAAAAATGAAGCACTTTTTTTATTACATTATTTTCACTGGAGTTCCTCTTTAAAGGGATACTGTAGGGGGGTCGGGGGAAAATGAGCTGAACTTACCCGGGGCTTCTAATGGTCCCCCGCAGACATCCTGTGCCCGCGCAGCCGCTCACTGATGCTCCGGCCCCACCTCCGGTTCACTTCGGGAATTTCTGACTTTAAAGTCAGAAAACCATTGCGCCTGCGTTGCCGTGTCCTCGATCCCGCTGATGTCATCAAGAGCGCACAGTGCAGGCCCAGTATGGTCTGTGTCTGTGCAGTACACTCCTGGTGACATCAGCGGGAGCGAGGACACGGCAACGCAGGCGCAGTGGTTTTCTGACTTTAAAGTCAGAAATTCCAGAAGTGAACCGGAGGCGGGGCCGGAGCATTGGGGAGTGGCTGCGCCAACACAGGATGTCTGCGGGGGACCATTAGAAGCCCCTGGTAAGTTCAGCTCATTTTCCCCCGACCCCCCTACAGTATCCCTTTAAAGGCAGAAGGTGGCACTGATATTGGCAGAGATTTGGGCAGCAAGGGTCAGTTAGGACTAGGCATCAGTTGAGGGAGGGTTCAAGTGAGAAGTGGGTTAGATTAGGTTATAGTAAAATACTGTTAAAAATTACTGATATTCTATCGGAATTACTCACTGCATATCAGTAATTTTAACAATATTCTACTAGTAACTTTCCCCAGTGCCCAAACTGCAGTGGCCCCCTTTCTCCATGTATTCAAATTGCTGATCAGGTGCTCTGACTTTTCTGTTGCGGATGCAGAGAACATACAGCCAGGTGATCCACATTACAGCCAAGAAACTAGGATACTTTCAGAAGCAATTCAAGACTGCAACCTCCATAGCTCTCTAAAAATCTATTAACCCCCTTGGCGGTATGAAAAATACCGCCAGGGGGCAGCGCAGCAGTTTTTTTTAAATTATTTTTTTTTTAAATCATGTAGCGAGCCGAGGGCTCGCTACATGATAGCCGCTGCTCAGCGGCATCCCCCCAGCCCCGCCGATCGCCTCCGGCGATAGGCGATCAGGAAATCCCGTTCAAAGAACGGGATTTCCTGGAGGGCTTCCCCCGTCGCCATGGCGACGGGGCGGAATGACGTCACCGACGTCAGCGACGTCATTGGGAGACCCGATCCACCCCTCGGCGCTGCCTGGCACTGATTGGCCAGGCAGCGCTCGGGGTCTGGGGGGGGGGGGCGCGCGCCGCACCGGATAGCGGCGATCGGGCGCGCGGCAGCGGCGATCGGGGTGCTGGCGCAGCTAGCAAAGTGCTAGCTGCGTCCAGCAAAAAAAAAATGAAGTAAATCGGCCCAGCAGTGCCTGAGCGGCACCCTCCGGCGGCTTACCCCGTGTCACACACGGGGTTACCGCTAAGGAGGTTAACGGAATATCTCAATTTAAAGCTATGCTGATTTGACTGGCAAGTTTTAAATGTGGAAAACCATCTTGATTTACTGATAATCAAGCCCATGGAGGATTATGTCCAACTAACAATCAGGAAGACTGTAGTATCCCTCATTTTTCATATATTTTGAATTTTAAAAAATAAAATATATGTTTCAAAAAATAAATATATTTTCTGCTATCCCCCCTCCACAAAAAAAAAACAAAATAAAAAAAAACCCACGCTAAATTCTAAATGCCTTTATTTTGAAATAACTTTGAAAACAACGTTGGCTTAAATGTTTTCAACATTTGTAATACGTGTACCATTATATTGTATATAAGCATCATCATACAAACACCAGTTACAAGGGGAAAAGTTATTTGTTTTTCTAAGAGTAACCAAGCAGGGTGACCCAAACCACTAGGAAAGTATAAGGGACTAAAAGAGGCCGAAAAGCCCTCCTACTAAAAAGCAATGCTTAGTGTGGTTTGCCTTCTTAAAACAGAACGTATTTGTGATAATTCAGATTTAAGTAAACACCTGTAGTTACTCACAGATATGGGAAACCACAGATGTTCACTTAAATCCGAATGATCACAAATACCTTCTATTTTTAGAAGGGAAACCACACTAAGCTTTGTTTTACTTAGTGTATGATTCTTCCAAATTGGCTACTTTCTAAATTAACAACAAAAACTGATCAAAAATGTATCTACAAGCTAAAAAAAAAAAAAAAAAAAGGTAATAGAGTTAATATTTACCATACAGAGAGCCTAAAATATTCATATTGATCTCTGACTACACAACAGCGATTATAATTGTGTTTTGTTCATGGTCTAGAAATGGTAAATTTCTACTTGAAAATGGATCAGCGGAAGCAGAGTGTAAAGAATGGCAGGGGTAAGGCATTAGCCGTAGCCCCTCAGAGGGGTGATAATGGACCTAATGAATAGGCATTTACTTAATGCTTATGTGACCCAGCATCCACACAAAAAGGGAAAGAGCTGAAGCTTAAAGCCCTCACATTCTATCACTTCTGCTATTGGATTTTAATTACAATGAAAATACAGCAGCTTTACCGCACAGTAGCAATCAATAACCTACATCACAAACTACAGTTGGATCAAATGGCAAATGTGCTGCCAGTTCAAATGAATCACTTTCAGGTTTAACAAATGTGACATTTGACGCTGGGACAAGGATGGCTAAAATAAGGCTCAGTAACAAATGTAATGACGAAGGTGTACGTGGTTCTCCAAAGGCCAAAAATGTTCTACTCTTCTATGGTAGAGAAACAAGAGCAAAGCTCATATTTATTGGAGACATAAAAAATGTCCATCTGCCTTTCTTTGAAAGTTTGATTGGTGGGTGCAATATGCAGATAATCATGAATGGACCATAGAAGCTTGCATTTTCCCCATTAGTGTTCCTTTCCTATTGTTTATAGGGCATTCCTCAAGCCAAATACTTTTTTATTTTTGCTTTAATACTAATTCCTTATAAACTAAACAAGCCACGCCCACAGGTTTTCAGAGAGCCAAGGCACTTTATGACAGTAGCAAAGGCTCATGGGAGCTCAGTCAGCGCAGGACTGAGGATGGGGAGGTATTACTAGCCAGAGATTTCAGAGGCAGAGGGGAGGAGGGGGGATTAGTTTTCTTTGCTCAAGATGCAGATAAGCCTGCCTCTGTGTAATGTTTACAAACAACGTGGCTGCTGTCATTGTATCACAGGAAGAAATAATCATTCTATTAAAGCTGTTTGCAGCTAGATTTGCTGTGTAAACTATCTAAACTTTAGATAAGATATATTAACAAGTTACTTGTTATAGTTAGTTTTTCATCTCGGATCCGCTTTAAAGAAGATCTGTGATGAATTTACAGCACATTAAAATAAACATATTACTGTTCTCCCGTTATTCCCCCTCTTCATTTATCCTATTTCCGCCACTCCCAGCTGCCAATTAATAACTTAATAAAATATACCTTTTAAGCCTGTGGGCAAGATGGCTGCAATGTACAGTGCTTCCAGGTCAGTACACAGTCTCCCTGTACTGCTGTGCACAAGAGCTGAGCTGAGCTGAAGCCACACCAGGCAGATCTCCTCCCTGCTGTCAGCCTCACTGGAGCAAGGCAGATCTCCCCCCCTGCTAGCTGGAGCACACAGAAAGGTAAGGGATGACTCATCAGATGACGTGCAGCAGAGGGAGGGAGAGGCAGATAGCAGGAGGAACGGCTGCTGTATTGTCTGCCTCTTCCTGCAGCACAATATTCATCTAACTAGACAAATAGTTAGAACGGAGCAGGAGAGAGACAGCACAGCTGTTTCTAAACAAGACAAGGGAAAAAAGATTTGTTCTTATGAAAGGAACATATCTCTTCATTTAAATTGCATTTTGAAAAAAGGCCACAAAACCCCTTTAAGCGCTGCAGTGCCTGATCTTCTAACTAGTAAGTCTTTATGTCAACACTACTTTATCACTTGAAAATCACCATGGTGTTCAATCAACCAGCATCAAAAGCCCTGCCAGCAGGCCCTATTCCTTCAGCTTGGCTGCCTCAGGTAATATTGTTTTAATTTTGACTCTTTTGACATTTTTAGCTGAAGAAGCAATGCTTGATATATAAAGAATTTTGGGCACTATGATTACTACCAGAGCTGCTTTAAAATTGTACCTGGAGTTGGGCTCTTAACCTTTTAATAGCCCAACCCAAGTTATCATAAAACTTTGGTCAGGGCTGTTTCAGTCAAGTAAAACTTGCCAGCCTATGCAGAGTGGGCACAGGAAGAGACTCTTCTGCCACGAAGCGGCACTGCAATATTGACATCGTCCTCTCGGTCCAACCACATGTCATATCACGTGATCGGGATCCATAAGAGGATGTTGGGATTACAGCGCCCGCTCGGTGGCGGTAGAGGAGTAAATATATCAAGTGCTCACTGCACCCGATCTGCACTTTAGCTGCCAGGGTGGGGAAGGGAGAAAAATGCAGCACTGCAGCGCGCACAACTAAACTTAATTTAGCAGGAAAAGAGTTAATACTGGTTGACATTTAATAGAAACGAAATGATGAACAAATGGTTAAGTCCCTCGATAGGTGGTTAGTAGTTCTTCCTTGCAGCTCTAGTCGACTTATATGCAACTCCCAACCACTAGAAGCACCGTTGTTTGGATATTATCTCTCTGTTTTGCCTACTTGCTACTTTTTTTCCATATAATTCAAAATATACTCCTAATTGTTCGACATCAAATACTTAGGAATGCAGTAAAAGTTGTTGGTACATACTGTATGTGCAAAACATGAAATACTGATGGTTGCAGTGTCATCATTCTGCTAATGGTACACTTTAGCCATATTTGTCCGTTAGTGGTCCCAAACGATCATCATCAGCTTAACCAAACCAATCAGATTAATGAAATCTAACCGATTTTCTGACTGATCACGTCAATCTGATTGGATTGATTGGGGGATTTTTGTCTATTAGTTGTCCCAAACGATAATTTCCGAACATTCATACAAAGGATTATTTGTAAACGATCGTTTGGCAATTTGTACCATTAGTGGCCACCTTTATGTAGTAACTGTTCAGTGTATATCACTATTTGTAGCTTACTAACATCTTCATTATTTTACATGTTGTAAACTTCCTTGTTGTTTGAAGAAAGATACAATTTTTTCAAACGATCGGAACAGAATGCATTTAATATTTCTTGTATGGAAACTTTCCAATTTTTTTTTTTTAATCTTTTCTTTTAGTTAGGTTCAGTCACACCATTTTAGCTATTACCATGGAAACTCACTTTCTCTCAGATCACAAAAATAAAAATAAAATTAGCAATAAATACAGTATTCCTTTTCAAATTAAATATAATATCACTCTTTGAATACTTAACAGAGAAATGTTGAACGATCAGACATTTCATTTGCATGTGTGTATGGTGCCAATTCTTATAAATAGAAGCTGAAGTGAATTAATTATGGCATGTACTTGGTTGGAAAATTAGATCAGAAACTGATAACGAAGACTTCAGAAAGTCTTTATGAAAAAAACCCTCAAAATGATGTAAAGGCGTTATGGAATGGCACGGCCAGTGCCAAATGTGTTCTGCTATTGGCAACAGTACTTTTGAGTGATGTGAAATATTTTATAAAATGAACCATAAAAGATTGTAGATAGCTTTAGATTATGTAATATTTTACTCCGGTCTTGGCAATAGCCACGGGTGCGATTTTTAAAATCTAAACACTGTAATTGTAGCCTGCATCCTCATTATGTAAAAAAAACAAAAAAAGTGCAATGCATTCACAAGTTATCACTTTCATGTGTTTATAAAACACCCATGATGCATCACTTCAGAACGGTAGGTGGTGGTAGTGTTCTGGTTGCATCGCACCACCGCTATGGGGAGGTTAGTGTTAGGCACTGAAGAGGGGGTTGGTTGGTGTCAGGAAGAGGAGAGGTGGAGGTTGGAAATTATGACAATGCCTCAATTCACTAAGCTTAAAGAGGAACTCCAGTGAAAATAATGAAGTAAAAAAAGTGCTTAATGTTTTACAATAATTATGTATAAATTATTTAGTCAGTGTTTGCTCATTGTAAAATCTTTCCTCTCCCAGATTCACATTCTGACATTTATTACATGGTGACATTTTTACTGTGGGCAGGTTATGTAGCTGCTCCTAGCTGTTTTGGCTGTTAGAGAACCTTGTTACATTGTGGCAGTTTGCCCAGAGTACCGCGGCACTCAGAGCTTCTTGTGGAAGGGGTTTCAGCACAAAATCAGTCATACAGCGCCCCCTGATGGTCTGTTTGTGAAAATCATTATATTTCTCATGTAAAAGGGGGAATCAGCTACTGATTGGGATAAAGTTCAATTCTAGGTTGGAGTTTCTCTTTAACTCCTGTCTTTAACAACTCTTCTGAGCTGTTTTATCACCATGGTGATATAATTGTGTTAACTGTAAAACAGCTCAGAAGAGTTATTAAAGACAGGAGTTAACCACTTAAGCCCTCAGTCGTTTTCACTTTATGCATCCGAGCAACGTTCATCTCCCATTCATTAGCCTATAACTTTATCACTACTTAACACAATGAACTGATCTATATCTTGTTTTTTCCACCACCAATTAGGCTTTTTTTTGGGGGGGGGGGGGGACATTTTGCTAAGAGCTACCTTACTGTAAATGCATTTTAACAGTAAGAATAAGAAAAAAACTGAAAAAATTCATTATTTCTCAAATTTCGGCCATTATAGTCTTAAAATAATACATGCCTCCATAATTAAAACCCACGTATTGTATTTGCCCATTTGTCACAGTTATTTCACCGTTTAAATTATGTCCCTATCACAATGTATGGCGACAATATTTTATTTGGAAATAAAAGAGCATTTTTTTCCGTTTTGCATCCATCACTATTTACAAGCTTATAAAAAGAAAAAAAATATAGAAATATTTTATCTTTACATAGATATTTAAAAAGTTTAGACCCTTAGGTAAATATTTATGTGTTTTTTTTATAGTAATGTTTTTTCTTTTTTTTATTAAATATTTTATGTGGGTATTTTTGGGAGGGTGGAATATAAATAGTGTTTTATTTGGGGAAATATTTGTGTATTGTAATGTTTTTTTAGTTTTAGATGTAGTTTTACTTTTTGGCCACAAGATGGCAATCTTGAGTTTGTTTACATGACATCACTCTAAGCGTACAATGTACGCTTAGAGGGACATAGAGTCAGAAAAAGCGTAGCTTCCGAGAGAAGCTGTCGCTTTTTCTGCGGGGGAGAGGAATCAGTGATCGGGCACCATAGCCCGATACATTGATTCCTGGGCTAACTAATCCACGGCCGGGAGTGCGCGTGCACGTGCGAGATCAGTCGTGGGAGCGCGCATGTCCTCCTTGACGTTTTTATACGTCAAGGAGGACAAAGTGGTTAAGCTTAGTGAATTGAGGCCAAAGTTGTATTTTTTATCACACCAGGAAGATCTGCCCTGCTAACATTTACATCTACCCCCACCTCTCCTCTGCCTCACGCTACCCTTCCTCCTCTACAATGCCTCACACTAACCTTCCCCTCTTTAATGCTTAACACTAAC
This sequence comes from Hyperolius riggenbachi, assembly GCF_040937935.1. Taxonomy (NCBI): domain Eukaryota; kingdom Metazoa; phylum Chordata; class Amphibia; order Anura; family Hyperoliidae; genus Hyperolius; species Hyperolius riggenbachi. The sequence goes on along the minus strand of NC_090646.1, from coordinate 409,036,334 downwards.
CTCCCTCTCTCCAATGCTGAACACTAACCTCCCCCTCTCCAATGCCTAACACTAACCTCTTCCTGGTAATGGTGCTCCCATTGAAGCCTCCACAAGCAACCTAACTTATCTATTCTCAACTACGTTTTCATGGTGTTCTCTCACTGTTTGAAATGAATGACATACTTTTCAGCGCAAAACATAGTACACCATACTTTAACACCATGGGCTTGATTCACTAAGACAAATAGCATGCCTTATCAAAGTTAACACGCCTTATCAGAGAAACATAGCAAACGTATGCCTGCTAATTGGCAATGACAAGAGCTCCACTCGTCCTGCCCTGAGCCCCTGCAGGTTCGTATCGCTCACTATGCTACTCTGATAAGGCGTGTTAACTTTGATAAGGCGTGCTAACTTTGATAAGGCATGCTAACTTTGATAAGGCATGCTATTTGTCTTAGTGAATCAAGCCCCATGTAACTACCATTGACCAATACTCTAGCATACTTGCATGGGGCAGTTCAAATCCATGCAGTGTGGTGTGGCTATTTTAAAAAAAAAATGCTGTCTTTTGCCACTGTGCCCCATTCACTTGTTGAAAGTAGACACATCATCATTCACAGCAGTGGTGCAGAGAGTGTGCACTGCTGCTAGTATAAACTGGCCCTTGTGCTTGAATGGAATTTTTTTAGTATGCAAAACGTGTATTCTAAACCTACAACAATGTATCACTAAAATTTGCACACAGTATTTTACCTTACAATATACTGTATATACTCGCGTAAAACCCATATTTTTCAGCACAAAAAATGTGCTAAAAAGTGCCCCCTCGGCTTATGCACGAGTCAGCCTGGCTGTGCTCCCCACTGTGCCTGTGCCCCCATGCCCTCGAGTGGGACAGTGTGCCCCGTCCCCGATTTGTGCATTGCAGGAAAGAGACACAGCCTATTTGATTTTACTCTCTCTAAATCCTCCTCCCTCCCCTCGTTGCGGCCAGGAACGTTCACTTGTTTCTTCATTGCTGCATTCCCCTCAGCAAGGCTATGTGTCGGGACATGTGTGGTGCGACAGTCAGCCACACGCTGTGACTATGCTCGTGGCTACAAGCGCTGGTAGTGAGCTGCAGCCATGACCGTATACAGCTTCAAGCATATTAACAGGGTTCGGGCACCTGTAACACAACACATTTCCTGGCACGTAACAACACAGCCTTGCAGAGGGGGATGCTGCAATGAAGAAACAGGTGGATATTTACCGGCCGCTGGGGGGGAAGGAGGGGAGTAGAGAGAGTGAAAACCACAAGCATATGCCATAACGATCTTCTCCACTACATCTTCCTGCATGCTTTGCTGTTTCCTGCACATGTGCAGTAGAACACAAAATGGTAGGAAGGCAGCACGTGAAGTGCAGATGGAGATGTAAGGTGCACAGGAGATTAAGGCTCTACAATGTAGTGAATTATGCAAGCAGTTACATTCCCTGCCTGCAACTTTGCAGTTCCTAGGGGAAGCACTTAGTGCCCTGTGAGTCCAGCTTAAACTTACTGATTGGTCTTTTATTCGTTTGTTGGTCTAATTACAGTCATTCGGGAGATGCTTTTCTGTGAGTTATCTTTGATCATTTCTGTGTAATAAATTGTTCTTCTCTAGTTATAGTGTTCTGTGAAATAAACTGGCAATAAGGGCGCTATTAACCAGCATTTGTGGATGTATGACTGTCATTTATGGGACATGGGAGATGATTTACGTACTCCAAAGTGATGCATTAAGCAAGCATGTCATGTCTAATCTCCCCACCTGCCTATACAGTGGTTGCCTTTGAGGTAACCCTGCTTTGTGAGATTAATTTATTACTCTATCATACTTTATTTCGACTACCAGTACATTCTACACTATATTTGGCTCTTGGTGTCCCTACTCTGTGTTCTGATGCATTAAGATGGTTACTTTTAGTTTGTGTAAAGCTGAATTCTTGCAAATACCTTCTGTTTTAGGAAGGGGAGAGTACACTTGGTTTAGTTATATAAGCGTGATGAATTATATTATCTCACTCTTCTCAAATATAGCAATGGCTAATGTACTTTTAAGCTTGCTTTTGTTGTGCTTGGCGTCTGCTGAAAAGTAATTTACATTGTTGAACATTTCTGAAGCAATGTTCTGAGGGGCACTGACACTTAGCAGACGTCGGTGCACATCTGGCTATGGGGAGGGGGGCTGCCTCACACTGGGGACTCATCTGGCTATTTATACTGGGTATCAGGATGCCTGACACTGGGGGCACAACCTGCTATGTATACTGTGGAAGGTATACTGGGGGGGGGGGGGTCTTATACGCGAATCAATCACTTTTTCCTAGTTTCTGAGGGAAAAGGTGGTACCTCGGCGTATACGTGGGTCGGCTTGTATGTGAGAATATAAGGTAGTTAGAAAAGAAATGTGTTTTGTGGCATAATGAGGCATCAGCATCATATTTTCAGTGACGCAGAATAGTTTTAAAGAGGAACTGTAGTAAAAATAACGTAATGAATTAAATTGCTTTCTTTATTACAATATTCATTTATAAATGGTTCAGTGTTTGCCCACTGTAAAATCTTTCCTCAACCCAATATATGTTCTGAAATTTACCCCAGGTGGTGAGACCTTTAGTGCCGTCAGGTGATCTCTGCCAAACATTTGTTTACTGAGAGCTCTAAAGTCAGTAGAGAATATATATGGTCTCTCAAAATGCTTTGGGGTGGGGGGGGGGGGGGGGGTAGAATGTTGCATAGCTAATCATCCTACGCTGAACATCACTTGGAGGGTGGGGCTACATTAACCCTTTCGCGTTCCACAGTTTTTACACCTTAAAGTTACTGACACTTTTGACACTTTAGCTGTGTCCTTCTGAGACAGCAGTAACGTTTTAATTATCTATGCCATCTTAGTGATACATATCTTGTTTTTTTCAGTACAATTTAGGCTTTCTTTGGGTCATATTTTTCTCCCTAAACTATTTTGTTTTACAGTCGATTCATGGGGAAAAATTAGGCATAAATGCAGAAAACAAATTTTTTTTTATTTTTCCCCCTTCCTAATTTTCACATCACACGTCTCACAGTTATAAAACATTTACATATAAATGATTTGGCCCTTCCCGATTAAAATGATACCCCATATGCCATATTTTACTATTTTACTTCTAGCTGAGCATGTGGCGGACCGTTATCCCCAGTCTGCGCGTCTGTCGCGATCAAATGCGTTCGCTAGGGCGACAGTTCAGGGGGCATAGAGCTGTACAGATCAATCACTAGGCAATGGCAGAGCGTTACATCTGTAGAGCATTGAGGCCTGAATCTTTCGCTCTAGCGATTGCATCCGATCGCTACTGGCGGCAGTCATTAAAGGTTTATAAACAGGCACTGGTATTGCAGGGGTTTATAATGGGTTAATAGGCTAAGTTTGGGTTAAATATTATAGGGGAATTTAAAAAAATCCTTTTATTTTATTGGGCCCATGTCACTTAAATTTTTTTTTTTTTTAACTTTCACAACATTTTTTTTTTTTTAACTTTATTGAATGATTGTTGCTAGCTAACAGCAACAATCATCCACAGGACAATTCACGTGACCCGTGACGTGCGGCCACGTGCACGGCTACGTGCGGTCATGTGCATGGCTATCTGCACGCGCGGCGGCAGTATTTACTGCAGGATGTACATTCTACGTCCTAGAACACACAGGGGGACTAATTAGGATGTAGAATCTATGTCCTGAAACTTAAAACAGTTAAATACACAGCAATTTATAGATTTAGAAAGGGTTTCAGATGTTGAAACCAGAAAAAATACCCCGAAAGTGGGTATCCTGAATAATTTACTGCATTCTACTATATGCTACTACAGTGCCTCTTTAAAGGCAACATTCATACAATAATAGTAATGGTAACTATGTCTATCAGTTTCCTATCATTATGAGCGCAAATATTAACTGTGCACTGATTGTATTGCGCTAGGCCAATTTAATAAGACAGTGCAAAGGTCAATTCTGCCATGCATAATGTAATAATCCATAACTACCAGTAACACTTCACCTTGCATCAGTATAGAACAGAAAGTACAATGCACATCTATTGCTGATTTAAATGCTGTGAGTTACTGCACTATGAACATTGCCTTTTTGCTGTATTAAAGAAAATCTGTATTGTTAAAATCGGATAAAAGTAAACATACCAGTGCGTTAGGGGACATCTACTATTACCCTCTGTCACAATTTCGCCGCTCCCCGCCGCATTAAAAGTGGTTTAAAACAGTTTTAAAAAGTTTGTTTATAAACAAACAAAAAGGCCACCAAAACAGGAAGTAGGTTGATGTACAGTATGTCCACACATAGAAAATACATCCATACACAAGCAGGCTGTATACAGCCTTCCTTTTGAATCTCAAGAGATCATTTGTGTGTTTCTTTCCCCCTGCAACTCATGCACTGAAGTGTCAGGCTGCTCGTTTCTTCCTGCAAACAGCTCTGCCCTTGTCTGTAATTCCTCAGTATGTGAAAACCCAGCCAGCTCAGAGGACGATTTATCCAGCTTGTAAAAGATAAGAGAGAAGAGAGAAGCTGCCCTAATCTAAATAACACACAGGCAGTGTGCATAGAGTGGCCCGGAGGGGGGCGTGCATAGCAGAACCACAACACTGAAGAACTTGGCAGCCTTCCAGACACAGGGTGAGAAGTCCGACAGGGGAAAGATAAGCTGATTTATTACAGAGATGGTGATAGTAAAAAGTGCTGCAGTAAGCCAGAGCACATTAGAATAGATTTTGGAACTTGTAGGATGATAAAAAAACAGGATGCAATTTTTGTTACAGAGTCTCTTTAAATGAATATTGGGGCCCATATGCATTTCATTTTGTCTCCCAGGTGCTATTTTCACACCTTGTCATAAAATGCCTTTCAAACCACCAGCCAGCAAGAAAATACTCAAAATAATTCTGATAGCACTATTTCACCAGCTTTTAGGTACGGTACAGGTACTTTTTCAACTGTAAAATGCTTAAAGGTTAATTTAACAATACTATGAAAATTATCTCCTAGGAGATAATTCAGAAGAAAAAATTAATTGCATATGGGCCTTGATGTCTAAAACCATCTATGTACATGTGTATTTAGTCCACATTACTGGATTATACAAGGTTTATCTTTGTATGGCTAGACTATTTAAATGGTATAGTACTCTGTTTATATGTTTGTATTGAATTACAGGAAAAAAAACACATTATATGTTAAGTGTCTTACAGACTGGTCTGAATGTTGACTGCATTATTTAAGGTGTGTTTACTTCCTAAGCTTCCCCTCATATTGCAGAACAAATGCTTTTGCCATTTTCAAAGTTTCCTTCTATTGCAGGTAAATTAAAGCATATAAAGATCAGGTAATGCATTTCCATTGATTTCACAGCAAGCATAGTCAGGGCTACCATAGAGAAATTTCAGCTTTGATATTTACCCAAACACTCATGCTCGGTAAATGAATATGTATTAGTGGTATTTACATGTCGCCAGCACAGCAGTTGCTCTATGTATTGAAATTTTAAAATTGAAGTGAAAAAATGCATTCCTCGAATCTGTAGAAAATCTTGCTTGCCTTTTGTAATATTGTTTATATACTTTCTGGTATTCAAAAATGCATTCAATGTATATGTTACGGCCAGAACCCGAAGTTTGGCCACTTCTAGTTCTGGCCGGCCACTTTGGGTTCTGGCCGGCCAATGTGCGAAGTGGCCGCAGCGCAGCGGCCAATGTTAGAAATGTAATGTTTACGCCGTCTCGCTGCGGCCAAATTGATGACAACTTGCTTAATTTAATGAAATATAGCCGGCGGCAATGCAATAGATGAAGCCGCCGGCTTTCGCACTGCCTCTCTCCTCTCTCCCCCCCCCCCTTCTCTCTCCTCTCCCCGCCTCCCATACAATATACGTAGCAGCCGGGGACATGCAGCTGGAGAGTCGTTCGTCGCAGCAGGGGCAGCAGAGCGGGGAGGTTGCAGAGATTGCTTCTGCCAGCTCTGCAGGAATGGCAGGATTCCTCTGCCACGACGAACGACTCTCGGGACACGCGTGTCCCCGCTGGCTGCTACTTATTGTATTTATTGTATGGGAGGCGGGGGGGGGGGGAATCGGGGAGAGGAGAGAGTCAGTGCGAAAGCCGGCGGCATCATCTATTACATTGCCGCCGGCTATATTTCATTAAATTAACCAAGTTGTCATCAATTTGGCCGCAGCGAGACGGCGTCAACAAAACATTTCTCACATTGGCCGCTGCGCTGCGGCCACTTTGCACATTGGCCGGCCAGAACCCGAAGTGGCCGGCCAGAACTAGAAGTGGCCACACTGCGGGTTCTGGCCGTAACATATATATTATGCTACTCTGCTTAGACACATAGACCATTATTTCATTTACTTTTTCTCATACACTAACCGAAGGTAAGTACCAGGGAAATAATACAACAAACACACTTGTCACTTGGACATGCCCTATAGGTACTAGGTCAAGTCTAATGCACTTGATATATATTAGGATTGAAATTTCAATAAAAGAGGAACACCATAAGCGTCCTGGTGTTTCATACAGTAACACTAGCTATATATCTATAGTAGCATTGTATTGTGGGGGTCCTGGCTGATCCCCCTCCACTGCAACAATGTATCAGTGGGGTGTAGCTATCCCACATCAATACTACTTAGTGTCCTGTAAGGGTGGTCTGGACCTAAGTGTGATCGCAGGTGTGGTACTATAAACCACTTTAGCAAACACCTCACGGTCTAAGTCCTATACACACCCCATTAGGGGGGGCTAAAATACAATAGTGTTTAGAAAACGTGCATAGTGCTGTACATATGAACCTAATGAGATCACATTTCACCTAAAAACGGCTTCTTCAGAGGTGCTATACATATATTACATAAGTGCTATACAACATACACATCACCACCTAGGTTAAAATAACAAAATGCCCCCCATAACTGGTAGCCCCAGTCAGAGCTGTCTGCGCCACGTTAGGCAGCCATATTTATACTTAGGAGGGAGGAAGAGGAGGTCACTGCCACAATGGGCCACGCCCACCCTTATCATATTATCCCCGCACTTAAAAAATGCCCTGAAGTAAGGCCTATATAGCGGGGAACAGGCTCCCCAAGTGTGCTTACTTGTAGAGATCACATCCCCCTGAATAGAAGTGTCAAAGGTTCCCCAGTTGTCCGCATTGTGGAAGGAACGCCGCATGCGTTCCACAGGTCTCTGAGGGGGCGGAGTTTGCGCCTCACTTGCGCACCATCCGCTCTCGTCTCCTGCATCTCGCGTGAGCGGGCACTGGGTAGGTCTCGCCCTAATCTCTGCGCCTCCCATTAGGCTGTGCGTAGGGGGGGAGGTACAAATGCACACCCCCATTCAGGCTAATCACGCCCCCGTAGTCAGGGAAACGCATACCGCGTTCCCATGGCACCCGCTTACGAATTCAGGCTGCGTATCATTGTCTATAGGGGACAGTGCGGGCAGCTATACATATGCCCCATCTCCGCAACTACTCAGCTTCAAAGCGGGCAGGTACGCCAGCCCATGGGTCACATCCTGTGAGCAGGAGAAGGAAGGGGGGAACAAAAAAAAAAAAACAAAAAAAAAAGGGGGGGGGGTAATATACAATATGCACACTGTTAGGGGAACCACTAGATAAACATAATGGGCAGGAGTTCAGTGTAACCACCATTATCTATATAAGGACAAAAAGGCATGTATGCACTAGGGGCCATACATGTCGCACACCGGCTGTCCAGCATGTATATATAGAGGGAGGTGGATACATATATATTTTATATTTTACCTATTTCAAAATCGATCCTCACGGTAGGTGCCATTTACAAAGATATGCGTAGGAATAAAAAAATAATAATATTTTTTTATTTTTTTATTCCTACGCATATCTTTGTAAATGGCACCTACCGTGAGGATCGATTTTGAAATATGTAAAATATAAAATATATATGTATCCACCTCCCTCTATATATACATGCTGGACAGCCGGTGTGCGACATGTATGGCCCCTAGTGCATACATGCCTTTTTGTCCTTATATAGATAATGGTGGTTACACTGAACTCCTGCCCATTATGTTTATCTAGTGGTTCCCCTAACAGTGTGCATATTGTATATTACCCCCCCCCCTTTTTTTTTTTTTTTTTTTGTTCCCCCCTTCCTTCTCCTGCTCACAGGATGTGACCCATGGGCTGGCGTACCTGCCCGCTTTGAAGCTGAGTAGTTGCGGAGATGGGGCATATGTATAGCTGCCCGCACTGTCCCCTATAGACAATGATACGCAGCCTAATGGGAGGCGCAGAGATTAGGGCGAGACCTACCCAGTGCCCGCTCACGCGAGATGCAGGAGACGAGAGCGGATGGTGCGCAAGTGAGGCGCAAACTCCGCCCCCTCAGAGACCTGTGGAACGCATGCGGCGTTCCTTCCACAATGCGGACAACTGGGGAACCTTTGACACTTCTATTCAGGGGGATGTGATCTCTACAAGTAAGCACACTTGGGGAGCCTGTTCCCCGCTATATAGGCCTTACTTCAGGGCATTTTTTAAGTGCGGGGATAATATGATAAGGGTGGGCGTGGCCCATTGTGGCAGTGACCTCCTCTTCCTCCCTCCTAAGTATAAATATGGCTGCCTAACGTGGCGCAGACAGCTCTGACTGGGGCTACCAGTTATGGGGGGCATTTTGTTATTTTAATCTAGGTGGTGATGTGTATGTTGTATAGCACTTATGTAATATATGTATAGCACCTCTGAAGAAGCCGTTTTTAGGTGAAATGTGATCTCATTAGGTTCATATGTACAGCACTATGCACGTTTTCTAAACACTATTGTATTTTAGCCCCCCCTAATGGGGTGTGTATAGGACTTAGACCGTGAGGTGTTTGCTAAAGTGGTTTATAGTACCACACCTGCGATCACACTTAGGTCCAGACCACCCTTACAGGACACTAAGTAGTATTGATGTGGGATAGCTACACCCCACTGATACATTGTTGCAGTGGAGGGGGATCAGCCAGGACCCCCACAATACAATGCTACTATAGATATATAGCTAGTGTTACTGTATGAAACACCAGGACGCTTATGGTGTTCCTCTTTTATTGAAATTTCAATCCTAATATATATCAAGTGCATTAGACTTGACCTAGTACCTATAGGGCATTTACTTTTTCTCCTAAGTTTTTCTCCTAGGTGATATTTTCACAAGTTATCAATGAAATGTTGTTTAAAGTGACACTGAAGCTGAAAAAAAACCTCTGATATAATGAATTATATGTGTAGTACAGATAATGAACAGAACATTAGTAGCAGTTGTGTAGCTTTTTTTTTATAACTTTGTATTATTCTGTCATATTTGCAATTACAAACCACACTTTGTATTTTAAAGTATGAAACAGAGCAGAGCTAATGACCATTTGAACTCCCCTGCAGTAAGACCTCATCTGAAGCTGTGTATTACTGTTTCTTTGATGTATAAGTGCTTCAGAAAATTAGACGGTTTCCGACCCAAGTTGGGTCTAAGAGCTCAAATAAGCTCTTTGCATAGATAACAACCGAAGTTTCTTAACTCTTCCTGTACTGGAAACAATGTAAAACTCTTACCTTTGCTACTAATGTTCTATTTCTTAACTGTATTACATACACAGCTCACTATATCATAAGTTTATTTTCACTTCAGAGTCCCTTTAAGCCACCAGAAAACAAGAAAATGATTTTGACAGTACTTTTCAACCTGCTCTTTGGTGCCTTTTCAGTTGCAGAATGCTGAAAAGTTATTTTCAACACAAGATGAAAAATTATCTTCAAGGAGAAAACGAAGGAGAAAACATGAATTGAATAAGGACCATGGGCCCCTACTCACATTAACATTTTTCCTGAGTTTTTTTCCCAGGACATATTGTGGCACCTTATCAATAAAATATACTTTAAGCCACCAATAAGCAGGAACACTTCAACTGCTGAGTTACTTTGTGCAGAAAATGAAAAAACATTTCCTGGGAGAAAACTCAGGAGAAAAGTAAAATGAATAGGATCACTATAGCCTGAAAATAAAAAAGGAGACTTTTCACTTTGCCTGCATTTCCTTCAAGAACCCAACCAAATCATGACCTTTTTTAAATTCTTTAATTAGGTTAGCTATTTTAAATTAAATCAATGTTAGGGTTTATTACTTAAAGGACTATTGCGTGTTGTCAAATTGTTTGGGAGGAATGACCTTGAAGGATAACTGTACTTCTAGTTCTCCTTAAATGTAATAGCTGCTATTCAAGCAGTTTCCATACCATGTAGGACAATGTGGGCGTGCAGTCACACATTCCCCTCTCCCCCTATGAAAGTAGTAGGAAGTTTAAGACTAAGTGGGACTTGAACCTTTACAGTTATTTAAAAAAAACATAGATGAAAGGAAGCCTTTCTCCCACATTAAACTTCCTGCTTCTTCTACTAAACGGAGGTGTCACAAGTGAGTGTTTGGATAGACTGCCCACTACTGCAATACACTAGGCCTCACAAGGTGAGAAGCAGCAGTTACACTTAGGGTGTCCATTAATGGTACAGTGTCCCGAAAAAAATCGACCATAAGGGTGACATCAATGGTACCGATTGATCATGAACAATCTTTCTACTGATCATTCTATTGATCCGAATTTCATAACAATTCTGTTAGTCCAGGGCAGAGGTCCTCACACATTTTTTGACACAACTCAAATTAGTTGATGGGTCTGAATCAGGAAAGGTGTGGTCTATCAGGTAGGACACATTCCTCTCTTTCTCAGTTCATCCTAAACACTGGCATGGATCTTGCCCTCCAGGCCTGGAGTTCGACACCTGTGTTTTAGTCTAATCGGATTGCCTATCATTTTGCCTCCATTGGTGGGCCCGAAAGATCATTTACGATTCCATTGCAATGATAGGACCATCGACCATTCGGGAAATTGGATTGTTAATGGGCACCTTAGGAGAGAGCTAAGGGAAAGGGGGAGGCTGGTGATGGGAAAGAGGGTGGAGGGAAGGCCTGCAAGGATAATTGTGCATGCATTTGTATAGTTCTCTTTTAAAACAGAACTAAAGGCAGTTACAAGACAAAAAAATCACTACTAGTGTAGTAGAGTGCTGAATAAAAATAAATGTACTGTATATTCATCTATTTTTATATACAGTCAATAAAGCTACTTGCTTCTGTCTTGTAATTAGGTCAAGAGATACTTTCAAAGTTTTCTAGTACAGACTGTGCAGGGTTAGGCTGCACTGTGAGCCAATCAGGCTCCATAGCACTGCTAAGTGCTATTAGTCTTCTCTGACTAAAGATGAGGAGAAACAGGATGATGACTCTTCAGGTAATTGCTGACCTTCCCTGTCCTATCAGCTGGCTGGGAGAAAGGATTTACTTATGCAATGTTGTTTAGCTGCAATAGTTAGAGAACTGTACATGCTGGGTGTTTTGAGTCACAAATATTTTACTTCATCTGAGCATTAAGCTATCTGCCTGAAATTATAGCTTTCAATGAATTGCCAACCGTATAATATACACTTACTCCCCATATCACATCCTTCCAACCCTTTCCTCAAAATGAACATGTCACCTCCATGCTGCATCCAGTTTCTGTGAGCCTCGATGGCATGGTCTTGGCATGTTCCTGCTGCTGTAACGTCATCTAGATTGTTTTTCAGCCGCATCTAAAAGTGCCAGAGTTGTATGGAAGAGGAGTCACTAATGGCATCACACAAACACACATCAAACATTTCATACATATTTGCATTGTTTGAAATGATTCTGACAAAAACATCATATCTACTTTAAACAGGATGATAGATTACAAAAATAATTTGAATATATTTACGTTATCAAAATGTTAGCAATGGCTAAGGTACTACAAATCCCAGCATTCTCTAAAAGCCCATGGCTCGCAAATTACAGTGTAGGCACACTTGAAGTTGCCAAACAGCTTGGGAGCCAGATGCATTTCAAAGAGCCAAAAGAACATCATCTAGCATTCCATGTGGCGCTAAGCTTTGTAACAGACCTGCATGAGTCATATGCTCCTTCCATAGCCTGAGGAAGCAGGATATACCTGTGAAACGTGTTGCACTTTACTGAAGTATGTAAATAAACTATTTTGTTGAATAATATCAACAGCATCTTGTGTCTACTTTGAGGAGGTAAGTCTACCACTATCTATTTTTATCTTTCTGGCGCCTCTGTATACATGTATACTACTTGAGTCCACCCTGGGTGGAGGGGTATTGGCCTCCTTTTTTCTGATCTACATAGAGCGACTTCTTAATCCTGTGTGGGGACAAGTCTAATCTCCCCACCTGCCTACATAGTGGTTGCCTGGATGGTAACCCAGGTTTGTGAGTATTAAGATATACTTATTATTCATATCCACATTTCCAGTACCTGATACACCATATTGGGCTCTCGGTGTCTCCCCTTTTTGTAGCATTCCATGTGGTTCAATGTTATTTTGCATATCCACAATACAAATAAATGTCCATAGTCAAAACAATTGTGTAAGGCTCCTTTCCCACTAGTTGCTGTACCGTGTGTTATGATGGACCGCACATAGGATGTGACAAGCAAAGTAAAATGAAAGTCTATCAACTGTCATGTTACCGTTCACATTAGTTAAAGCGCTCCGGGGCGTTATGCCTCCGGGAATGCTTCCAGGAACACTTAATAGCACAATGCAAGTGATAAGTTAGAACTAGTGCCGCTGATACATATGGAAGCACAGATTCCCGTCGTCATGCCGTGCATAGTAACGTGTGTATGAAATTGTGTTTGTGCACGCATTAGCTAGTGGGAAAGGGCCCTCAATGCACTAGGGTGTGCAGCAGGAAAGCGTATGAGCTGTGCCCCTGCTTCTTGCCACTTATGAGTGGTTGTCTAATCAAGTGATCACAATAACCTGCCATTATTGCTGCACCATACATAGCAATAAATAAATGCGCAAAGGACAAATCATCATATTTTTATAAGGGGAGGTTCAAGCTCCAGACCTTTAAAAAATGCTTGAGGGCAGGGAGCACTAATAAAGCACTCAGTCAGCATGCTACATCCTATTTAAATGCCACTCACATCCAACAGCACCCGAACCTATTCATCCTTCTGATGAACCCACCAACCACTGTGGGAAAGTTTAATCATTGGTACTGTATTATATGGGGTGCAGAGTCACCATATTATCATTAGCAGCCAGTGAAAGTAAAGGAGGCCATACACTTATAGATTGCCACTCGATGTGGCAAAATGATCAATTCCTTTCTGATCAGATATTTCAACATGAAATCTATTGAAACTTGATTGAACCGCAGCATTGCACTGTTCAATGCAGGCCAATGCTTTGGCCTCTTGATTGACCACCATTTCTGCCCTTCCCCTGATCAATGCAAATCTTCTGCTCTAATTGATCAGACATGTTAGGGCAATAGATTTCTGTCAGATTAAATCAGAGCCATTGAATCTGCCAGGAATCGAACAGGACAATAAATAAGTGTATGGTCACCTTTAGCCTCTGCTTTCACCTGTCTCACAATTCAATTCTATCCATTGGAACTTAATATAGTGGCTAGGGGTCACTTCAGTTTCATTAAAACAAGTGGCGTAGTAATAAGGGATGCAGAGATTACAGCCGGTTCCGGGGCCTTCGGGTCAAAGGGGCTCACTAGGGGTCCTCCATCATCCTTCTTATTAGCTTTTTATTGGTGTTATGCTGATAATGGACAACCCTATATGTGCATTGATTAGTGGAAGTCCTTAGCAAGCTATTTTCTTACTCTCATTACACTTCTCTGACACTGTAGCTGTCCTTGGTAGGTTTTTGGGGTGCCATCAATAAAGTGCTTGGGGCCCGATATCAAACTTGCACTGGGGTCCCAAGCTCCTTAGTTATGCCACTGATTAAAACTTTGCACAGTGGGGTGACTGTGAGAGACGGATTAGAGTGCTGCAAGGTGCGACAGGCATACCATTTTAGTAAAAAAAAAAAAAAAATAGTATGAAATTAGAAGCTGAAGAAAGAAAAACGTTAGTTATATGTTCAATGCTTTAGTTATAATGTATGTTTGGTGTATCTTTCATTTCACCAACTTCTTTTTTTACAATGTCTAATTTAAAGCTTAAGTTCTTAACACACACCCTGTTTCCCCAAAATTAAAACCTACCTCCAAAATAAGCCCTAGCATGGTTTTCTGAATTCTTATGTACGCTAGAAATATAAGTCCTACTCCAAAAATACATCTGAAACCGTCTGTTTGCATGTTGGATTAGTTTGGCTCTGTAATATTAACAAGCTGACACACCATTGCATTACAGCAATTACATTCTGGAGGTTGGACTAAGGGATGATTTGCATATACTGCAGTGATGCATTATGGGACACCTCAGAGCTTACTCCAACCTGAATAATAACAAATAATCGTAAATGCCTTCTGTTTTAAGAAGGCAAACTTCTGTTTTGCATAGCATTTTAGTAAGGAGGCTTTTTGGTCTCATTTTAGCCCCTTACACTCTCCTGGGCATTCTGGTTAACCATGAGCTTGCACGGCAATCTGTAACTCCAAAAATAAAAAAAAAGTGTCCAGGCAATATTGGCAATAGAATGCAGCAAGACAGATAGACCTTTCACCAAAAAGAGAAACCTGTGATTGCATGTTTTTCAGTGGAAAAGAGCAGCAAGTATTTAAGTATTCAGGTAAAGCACCCTGATTGAAACGTTAAACTATCAACCCTTGTGCTAAGTTTCCAATTTACTTAACTGCAAACGAACTATACTTTTGATTGAACAAAATGGATGTGGGTTATTTGCAGTGATAAAAATAGATATTTATTGCATGTAGTTTATGATTCTAACCGCATGTGAAGTAAATACATATAGCTTGAGAAGCAGGGGGCAACATTGTTATTTAATTATTAAAAAACAACCTTTTGACCCCCCTTTAGTAAGTAAGGATACTTACTGAGATGTTTAAACGTACTATGCCAGATGCTGCTGCATTTAAAAACGAAAAATCTATAGAACCATAATAATTTCCTGATCTTACCATGACCCACCTTATCCATGAACTCTTTAAGAAGGAAACATAAATTACCACCTTAGAGCTGATTTGTGCTCAGAAAGAAAAATGTGAACGGCACAGACGGCCATTTCTAACCATTCTAATGATGCACTTATCTGTCACCTCCCCTGATCTTCTTAGATGTGTAAATCACAATGTACTACTCATACACTAAGCCACAGATTCAAACTGTGCAATTTTGCCATAAATTGTGCTCAAAGGGTTTTATTTTTATCTTTAATGGAAGTTGCTATGCATTTTTAGTAGTAACAACTATTGCAAACTTCATCTAATACCTAGTTAGCCATTAGTAACTGATGGAGATGTTTTGTAATACCAAGCTGCAATATTTTTAGTGATTATGGATTACTACTAATCTTCTACAGTTTGTGAATGCTATCATTTACTTTGCCAATTAATGTGTCATCGGTAATTGAATTCTGTTAACCCAATCATGGCTCTGTCCAGTATAATCAGTATAATATCTACACCTCTGTGCTTTTCTTTGTAATACATTCATATATAAACCTATTTATATGATCATTGTTGTATCACCAAGAAGCATTTTCCTTCAGTTAATTCAGTCCATGTTTACTGGAGGACATAGGCTTTGCACTGCTCTCCTACCTTAGTAAATCAGGTTCCTGGTGCCTGAACTTTTTATGTCCTACTCTAGACGCAGTAATCTACAGTTAAACAGTACCACTAAACACTTTTTTTAAAAAAAATTTTTTTATTTTAAGCCAACTCAAGTCATACAACACAAATGGGGGAAAGTCAAATGAGAGATGTCTTTGAAGGTTGCTAGTTATTCTTGAAGAAGCTGGTCTCTTGTATGTATAGCAATTGATAATGTGCTGCAGTATATTGCCATTTGACACAATGGGCATCGATGGACAATAGTACTTTTGCTCTAGCAGCTGTTATTGTTTCAAGTTCTCTTATGGGCTGCCTCACAAATACAGTCAGCAAGATAATTGGTGTCAATTCACCAGAGAGGATTTACTAAGAGAAAAAAGGTAGGTAGTTTATCTCATGAGGTATTTTAACACTCTGGAGTCAATTCACCAGTGTGAGAGGACAGAGAGAAAAGTGTTCGATAGCAGGGGATAATGGAGAGATATGCATGAGGAAAGTGTGAGAAAGCAGAGAGTTAGGTAATCGGTATTAATGATTTACATGGGATACTTTTCCTCTCTGTAAGCTTGAAAGTGAAGCATTGTGGGTAGGAGGCAGAGTTTTACCACTACCTGACCAGAGTATTCCCGCCTTTTACTGCCGGATCATATCATAAATCATATCACGAGTGAGTCTGAACTAGCTAGCGGTTTTTGGTGTGCACCAGGCCTAACAGAGTAAGCTCAAAAGGCTCCATCTTCCACAGCAGCAGCTGTTGTGTGAAAACCACGATATCTCCAGGTTCATTCAGGGGATAAAGAGATGAAAAAATAATGAATGGCCACACCCCCTTTCTTCCCTGGTGAATTGTGATTTGGAGAAAAACTAACTACTAACTATCACTTATTTATCTCATACTTATCTCACATTTATCTCTTGCATTTCTCTCTGTCGATATTTTCCCCTATACTTCTGGAGAATTGGTATTTGGAGATATCACAGGAGGTAAATTACCTCCCAAGAAATAAATAGGTTGGTAACCTCTGGTGAATTGACGCCAATGTGCAACTAGGGTAATACTATTACACTGCTGAAAAAGGTCTTCATAAGTAAAATGCTTGAGAATTTACGTGCAAGTCTAGTTTGATGAGAAACTTTGATTTAAATAAGAACAACTAAGGCAAACAAAAGCAAGGGAAGAGTAATAATGTGTAAGTAAATATAAGGGTTAATTTATCAAATTCAATGGGTATTCCTTAGCCCTATGGCAAAGTAGAAATGGAAAACATAATTAGACCACACCACCTGCACCAATGTTAAAGTTAATTGACCTAATAGTACTAGTAGCAAAAAGGGTGCTAATTATACTTGCATCCCAGTGACAGGGAATGTGCTAATTAGCTAGTGTCTGGAACCAGAAGTTTTAATTAAACTGCTACCAACTCAAGAAGGGTAGAAAGGGCTAGCACTTCATTTCATGCAGGTGAAATACACTAAGCCTCATAACCAAGTACCATGCTGTTTAAAATCTATTAACACTATTAACCGTTCAGCTTTGAATGATATTTGTTATCATATATATCATACATTTCGTTTTTTAAGGACTAGTTCACAGTACTCAGTTGTGTTACAGAATACTTCTGCATTACAACTCACTGCCCATACAATTCTATAGGCCTGCCTCCAGTACTGCGTTGTAACTGATCACGTTACTCTAACTCACTGCATGCAGGCTTTGTATTAAAGCCTATGTCCAGTTCACATTCATTGTATCATACGGGCGTTATGCCCTATCTACAAACTTTAGTCCATACTATGAGCTGCTTCCATGCACCGGCCAGAGGCTTGCTAGAGCGTAGCATGAGCGATGGAGATGTCAGAAAATAATGATAATGCAGAGAAATAATCTCCATCTTGCTTTAAGCTGATTATATATGTTTTAAAATGTTTTGCAGATTATTTGAGTTAATTTCATGATTGTATGATTATAAGCAGAGTTCTTCTTTAATCAGTTAGATTGTTGGTTAGAGTCACCCTTAATGTCATTTTTTTCAGTAAGCTGTTTGTTCCCTGTACAAGGTTATGTTTTTATTAAGATAAGCATTTTTAGTAGGAGGGCTTTTTGGTTCCTTTTATCCCCCTATACATTCCTAGTAGTTTGGGTCACCCTGAGCTGCTTGGTTACTCTGTTTATTAAGATAGCGCTGGAGAAATGTTTTGACTATACTTAGTTCTTGCTGCAATGCAATGAGCTTATGCAAGGCCAACCACATAAACTGCAGAAGCTAAGCCTGCTATATGCTGATATATTAATCCTGTATAGAGATCATGTATAGTGATCATAGAGTTATTAATTAATGAGTAGATCAATAACAGACTTATATAATAAGGTAAATAAGTTTGCTTTCTAAACATTTTAGCATGTATTAAAACAGATGGCTGTTTGTTATGAATACAAAAGCAAAACAATAAGCCATGTGATTAAACAATAAGCCATGTGATCAAGACAGTATAACCTGTGACCACAGGGGGTGTTCAGAAATCCCCATTAATTAATGATGTACCAGAGAACATCCCATATCTTTAGAACATAAGATAAGTTGAGAACATACGCATTTATTTTGGCGTCCATCAGATCCACAAAGATGTCAAAGAACACCACTTGGGTCAAATGATCTAATTAAAATGTTTTTGATGTAATTTTGATTAGAAAAGACGTAGATTGCTTACGTTAATAAACCAAGTAGCGTCATATATGTACGCACCTGCTCAGATAACCCGATAGTTTAAAAAGTCACAAAATGTCAGAATGTACCAGTTAAAAATAAGTTTGAGTTTTGTGCGTCACCATAATATCCCCTAACCGATACCATCTTAAAAAACTTTACAGTAAAAAGCCCTGGCAGGCTGGTATATTTGATCATTGAGCCTGAAACTCTACTGAGATCGACTGAGGCCTAGAAACTCTACCTTCCACTGTGATTTTAGAACACAAGAGAGGTAATATGCATTATTCTTGGTGAATGTATTGACAATAGCTTATGTAAACGTTAAAGACTTGTCATTTCAAACTTCAGCAGTTTTTTAAGTTTTTCTAGATAACTTTTTTATGCTATACTTCATATACAATCAGTAAGCATTATTATTTAAATGCAATTGCAAGCTTAGGGACAACTACCTAGCTTTGATTGATTAAGATATATCTACTTAAAGTTCTTTATACAAGAATAGAACTCTATATATCATTTTTTTAAGGATAAAGCTATATTTGTGTGTACCATACATGGTACAATCTCGAGATAACAATTATCAACGGAGGATAAAATCTACAGCAGAAGAATTGCTATATTGATATGGACTTGTTTTACTAAAGGAGCTTTGAAAATGTATTTTGGATGATGGACAACAACTGAAGAGATGTATATTCCTGTATATATGCTTTATCTATTTTTTATATCAATATAATTGTATAAAATTCAACAGATGAGTGTTGCGTATTTTTTCCAGAGGTAAACCTGTTAACCTATAAATATTCTGTTTATAGTGAGCTACGCGCCCACTACTGGCTAATCTTGATTATGGCGACTTTTTAGGCTTGCCTTTCAAGTAGTATAATCATTTAAGGCAGATATCGCTAAGATACTTGACAGAGAGGTGGCACCACAATGGGGAACCATCTGTGCAAGCCTGCTGCCCTGTTCAGACATGACATGTCACGTTTTTATGCCACTGCAAAATGTCACCACGTGTGGCATGGTGTTACAATTGCTTCCATTCAGCTGCTTGAAATTGCAACCAGCAGGCACTTGCAGCCAGCAACTGGGAGGCTGAGCTGTCTGTATGGATATTATTATTCCTGCAGCAAACCTCATGGTCCATTGTGTGGCAGTAGCAATGCGCAGTGACACAAACTGTGTGACAGACCCACAGTGCAGCATTGAATGGACACACAGTATAACACGCCTCCAGATGACATGAGCTTCAACACACACTCTAGGCCTTGAGGTAGTAAGTCATTGAGGGTGTGGCTCTCCTTATATGGAGTAAGCATCCATGTATAGAAGAATACAGAGTTGCCAAATAGTGAGGAACAGGCTATGACTTTGCAAGTTATGCTGATACAGTGGAACTTATCTCTTTTCATGTACTATTAAATCTTCTCCTTAATGTTAAAAATGTATATTTTATTTTATTTTCCCTTCCACATTGACCATTGGGCTCTTTTTGAAAAATGGGGACTGGAAAGTATTTCCCAAGCCCCTGTTTAACCACCTTAGCGGTATGGACGAGCTCAGCTCGTCCATTACCGCCAGAGGGTGCCGCTCAGGCCCTGCTGGGCCGATTTACATGAAATAAAGAGCAGCACACGCAGCCGGCACTTTGCCAGCCGCGTGTGCTGCCCGATCGCCGCCGCTCTGCGGCGATCCGCCGCGAGCAGCGGCGAAAGAGGGTCCCCCCAGCCGCCTGAGCCCTGCGCAGCCGGAACAAATAGTTCCGGCCAGCGCTAAGGGCTGGATCGGAGGCGGCAGACGTCAGGACGTCGGCTGACGTCCATGACGTCACTCCGCTCGTCGCTATGGCGACGATCTAAGCAAAACAAGGAAGGCCGCTCATTGCGGCCTTCCTTGTTTATTCCGGGCGCCGGAGGCGATCAGAAGAACGCCTCCGGAGCGCCATCTAGTGGGCTTTCATGCAGCCAACTTTCAGTTGGCTGCATGAAATATATTTTTTTTTATTTAAAAAAAACCCTCATGCAGCTGCCCGGGCGATCTTAATAGAACGCCAGGGTGGTTAACTCAGCAGTAAAGGTATGTAAAGGGCTCCTTTCACAAGCAGAAAACTATTACACTAAAGGTGGCCATACATAATACAATTTTCTTATACAATCTTACCATTTCTATGTAGTATAAGGGTAAATTAAGTGAATATACTGAAAGGATAACTTAGGCAGTTCCCTTATATTACATAGAAATGGTAAGATTGTATGAAAAAAATTGTACCATGTATGGCCACCATAAGACAGCAGAGTAAAAACACAAATATTCTGCTTACAGTTCAAAACTGTTCAACGCAATAATATACAAAAATAAATGTTGCAGCTCATATTTAAAGTACACCTGAAGAGAGAAGCTTATGGTGGCTGCCATCTTTATTTCCATTTCAACAATACCAGTTCCCTGATACTCTAGCTGATCTCTTTAACTGCATTAGTATCTGGATCACATACATGAAACAAACATGCAGCAATCCACTCAAACTTTAATCAAAAACACCTGATCTGCATGTTTGTTCAGGGTCTATGGCTAAATCATGGTACATACTCTCAATTATGATTGGCCAATCACTGACCAACTTTACCACTCTCATGTAGTATGAGTATTTACCTAAACAATCTGCTCATAGTATTCAGTATCTGTTGACACTCGTACTACATGGAGATAGTAAAAGTGGTCAATGATTGTCCAATAATAATTAAAGGGTGGGTATCCGGTGAGTTGATCGACGGGAGAGCCGAATGACAGCTCTCCCTGCTGCCACAAAACTCCCAGGCGGTGTTAAATACTATTTCCGTCGGAGCCCCGAATTACCCTTACATAGCATTACATTGCTGCTATGGGGCACCTGGTTTCGGCGCCTGGTGGTGAGCGGCGTGCTCCAAAACCACCTTCTTCGGTGTATCAGGCATTAGAATATTAGAGGCAAAGGAAATACATAAGTCAGCCTCCATATTCCTCTCACTTCAGGTGTGCTTTAAATGAAATACGAGCTTTCAACCCCAAGAAGTCTATCTGGTCCAGCGCTGCTGTTCTGCTGTACTCCACGATCTGCCGCTGTACCCTCTGTAACACCGACAAGGTCACATGCGCGCCTCTCATGAGGCCGGGACCATTCTGCGCTTGCGCTTTAGGTTCTGTGCACTGCACAAGCATAGACCTATCCTTGGTCTGCAACCTTATGGAGGGGACAGCGGCAGCCTGGAGGACAGCGGAACTGTAGCACTGGACGAGATAGACTTCTAGGGCCGAAAGAAGCCCAGGTAAGTAAAGCTTAACTTTTTTTTTCAGCTCGGCAATCCTTTAAATACACCATATACCTCACTCTATCAAAACATCTCATATTCAGTATAGGCCAATTTGTACGAAATCGCCTCTCTCTATTCTGCATTGGTGATGTTATGTCAGGTAGGGGAAATAATGCCACCTTCCACCCTGCATTTCTTTTTTGAGTCTTGCCCATTTCTTACAACCCCTCAGATGAGCGTAGCATGAATATATGCTTCCATGCACCAGCAACATAAATGCATCTCTCACTGCTTATGATACCAGTGCCATAACTGGTATCATGGGTGCAACCACTGTCACTGCCTCATTTATCTTCAGTTGCCACTGTGGGGAATATCAGCCTTTTTCATGTCATGAATTTGACTTCCTCCTCCAGGGTCAAAAGACCATTGGGAAAGGTACTAATATCGTAGGACTTTAGAAACGTTGGTGACGAGTGACATGTAACTTCATATGAATCCATGGGGTAGCAAATGCTGTGATGATGTATCCTGATAGCAAATCGCATGATAAACCAGGTGAAAATGAAAAATCCTCATTTTGGAGGTCCTCCTTGTAAATTCATAACCTGCAGAAAACACCTTCTGCTGTAACTACTCATATTTCAGTAAATGAACTAAAGCTAGGCCCAGTGTAACCAAAGACGAAAATACAATGATCAAAGCAAGGACTGTCACACCAAGCTTTCCATGTAAGAAACATTGGCCAGCAGATATCAGCTACACCTACAGACATGAGATCATCAGATGAAAACAGGTGGATCAGGGTACTGTCATCTCATATTTATAGGAAGTTTTACGACTATGGTAAACAAAGAGATTTGTAGCTGTCTATACTAGGCAACTAAATAGCCCTGTCCAATCAATAAATGCAGATAAGAGCAGAGCGTCACCCACTGTTACTTAGCAAGTGACAGCTTGTGGGGGGTACTTATGTCATTCTATCATTGACATATTAGCTAAATAAGTTGACGTTCTCAATGACAAATAAGCGTTACTTTTCTTACATTTGTGGGGCAATGGAGTAAGAGATTATATATAATATGACACAGGTATAACATCTTCAAGAAGGTCCTCAAAACTCACATTTTCCCTCTGGACTAACACCCCCCCCCCCCCCTACTAGTGCTCTAAACCCGCAGCTGAACTCTGGTCCCCTACCTTTCATGTCCCTACCTCTCCCTCGAGATTGTAAGCCTTCGGCCAGGTTCCTCCTCCCTGTTCATGCACCTCCATTACTATACACCCATCCTATGGATCTGAGTGAACTCTTGAGTGAATATGACTGGCCCAATCCCCATGCTCCCATCCAATGGCTGACTAAGCATTACCTTGTACTCATACTGTGCTGCGTGATCTGGTTTTCATGTATTCCTGTATTGTCTTATTGCTGTATGTCACCTCTAAATATTGTCTGTAACCTAATGTCTAGCGATGCGTAATATGTTGGTGCTTTATAAATACAATAAATAAATAGGTATAAAACTTGAATAAAAGAGTGGCTAAATCTTTCATTGACAATATCACATGCATTGTACATTACAGAGAACGTTACATCCAGAAGAACGAGAAACAAGCACCATTCAATATGTCAGAAATACAGAAGAAACGTAACACACTTTCACAGCTAAAGGCTTTCGTGTAAGGGTGTTACAGCCAGGAGACTAGCAAAAATCCCCTAAAGGATAATTATATTCTACACTGACACAGCTCCTTTTCTTCTCACCACAAGCAGCCATGTCAAATGCAGCTTAATGATCTCCCTATAGAATGGGAGCAAAAGGCAATTCTCTGCGCCATGCTCCTGACCTGAAGACATCCAGTAGTTACATGCATTGTATATGTCTGGACAGCAGAACCAAAAGCAAGCAGACCAGAAAAATCATTCTCATTTTAATAAATAAAGTGTTCTAATTTCAGGATTTAAAAAAGGAACTACAATATTTTTTATGCAGGACTTTTAGCTTCCATTTACCGGATTTCATAAAATCCTGGCGGTTCTGGGTAACCATGACCTAACGAGGAAATTTACTGAATATAACACAATGAATAAAATTGCTTATTTACAAAATTACTTTATAAATTATTTGGTCAGTGTTTGTAAAATCTTTCCTTACCCTTTTCTCTCCCTGATTTCTATTCTTAAAGGACACCCAAGGCAAAAATAAACTAATAAAATAAATGATTATATCTATTTTATGGTGGCCATACATGGTACAATTTTTTCATCCAATCTTACCAATTCTATGTAATATAAGGAAACTGCCTAATTATCCTTTCAGTATATTCACTTAATTTACTCTTATACTACCTAGAAATGGTAAGATTGTATGAAAAAATTGTACCATGTATGGCCACCATTACTTCTCGTTACAATGACTTTTTAAGATATTCCACAATTTTATTTTATGTTTAAATATACTTTTTAAGTTTTAACAGTTTCATTGTTTTTGCTCAATGACACATTCATTGAAGCATGCCAGAGCTAAAATCTATGAGCTATTGACCATTTTTATCTCTTTCCTGTTCTCAGAAGCCATTTTCTGCTAGGAAAGTGTTTTATAGTTGGAATTTCTTATCAGTGAGGGTCTCACTGTAGTCATTCCAGTCTGAGTTAGGACTGAGTCAGCCACTTGCATACCTGATATTTAACTCTTTCAGGCAGAGAAAGAAAAAAAAGGAACACAGCATAGTTATTTGTGTGCTAGGCACTGTACATACCCATGTCTATCTCATCATGTCACATGTCACCTCAGGTATCCTTTAAATTCGTTACAGGTGGAGACATCTTTACCGCTGGTAGGTGCATCACTGGGGAATGTCTGTTTACTGTGTGTTCCAAAGTAAGCAGAAAAAAAAAACCTGGGGCCATATGCAATTCACTTTTTCAACTGATTTTTCTCCTGGGAGATAATTTTTAATTTTCGATTTAAAATAACTTTCCATCACTTTTCAACTAAAAAAAAAGTACCAAAAAGTAGGTGAAAAGTGATGTCAAAATTACTTTGAACATTTTTTTGCTTTCTGGTGGCTTAAAATGTATTTTACAGAGAATGTCACCTAGGAGAAAACTCAGGTGAAAAAGTGAATTGCATATGGCCCCTGGTCTTCCAGAATGCTCTGGGAAGAGAATTCTGCATAGCTAGACAGCCTAGGCTAAACATCACTGGGAGGGTGGATCTTCATAAACATTTACAGCAATATTTAGTTTATTATTATTATTGATTTATAAAGCGCCAACATATTCCGTGGCGCTGTACAAAGTAAGAAACAAACATGGGGTACATAATAATACAGACAATGGTGTACACTAATATACAAGATACATAATTAGTGACAAAATAAAAAAAATGATACAACATACAGAATACAAAATATAGAATTGGTAATGACCGTGATAAAAGTAACACGATGAATAAAATGTATAATGATTTCCAAGACACAAAAGGGGGAGAGAGCCCTGCCCTTGCGAGCTTACAATCTAAAGGGAATGGGGGGGGGGGGGACAGGAGGAGGGGTAGTATGCAGCAAATATATAAAGGCAGTGTGTTTTAGGATACCTAGTAGGAGTGCAATTTGGTCTTAGGACAAAGGGAAGTGGCCTAAGGTAGCGCATATGCTTGTCGGAACAAATTCGTTTTTAGAGAGCATTTAAAGGTAACAAAGGTTGGCGAGTGACGGATGTGTTGTGGGAGAGCATTCCAGAGAAGGGGTGAAGCGTGTGCAAAATCTTGTAAGCGCGAATGTGAGGAGCTAATTCTAGGGGAGGACAACAGAAGATCTTGTGCAGATCTGAGATTGCGATTGTGTTTGTGTCTGGAAATTAGTGAGGATATGTACCGGGGAGAGAGATTGTGGAGAGCTTTGTAGGTTATGGTTAGGAGTTTGAACTGAATACTCTGGTTAATTTGCAGCCAGTGAAGAGCTTGACAGAGAGGGTCAGCAGAGGAAGATCGAGAAGAAAGATGAATGAGACGAGCAGCTGAGTTCAGTACCGACTGGAGCGAGGCCAGCCTATTAGAAGGTAGTCCACAAAGTAGTATGTTACAGTAGTCCAGACAAGAAATGATAAGAGCATCTATTAACATTTTGGTTGTGTCCTGAGTGAGAAAGAGACGGATGCGAGATATATTTGTGAGTTGGAGATGGCAGGAGCTGGTTATGGAGTTAAGATGAGGAAAAAAAGAGAGAGATGAGTCGAATATTACCCCCAAGCACCGTGCTTTGGGAAGTGAAGTTATGGGAGTGTTATTAACCTTTACAGTTACTTCAGGCAGAGAGGTGGCCAGAGACGGTGGAAAAATTATTAGTTCTGTTTTACTCATATTAAGTTTTAGGAAGCGAGAGGACATGAAGGAGGATATAGCAGACAAGCAGTCAAGAACACGTTTGAGGAGTTAAGGTCTGGGGCAGAGAGGTACAGTTGTGTATCGTCTGCATACAGGTGGTATTGAAACCTGAATGAGTTGATTAGGTCACCAAGACCATGCATGTAGATGGAAAAGAGAAGTGGACCAAGGACAGAGTCTTGAGGAACCCCGGCAGACAAAGCATGAGGAGAAGAGATCTGATCTGAGTAGGAGACTGTGAAGGACCTTCCAGAGAGGTAGGAAGATAACCACGTGAGAGCGAGGCCCTTTATTCCTACATTTGAAAGTATTTGTAAGAGTAAGGCGTGGTCGACCGTATCAAATGCTGATGACAGATCAAGAAGGATGACTATGGAAAATTGACCTTTGGATTTAGCTGTAAGAAGGTCATTGGCCGCTTTGGCAAGGGCTGTTTCCGTGTAGTGGTTAGAGCAAAAGCCAGACTGGAATTGATCAAGTAGGGAGTTAGTTGATAAATAATGGCTTAATTCTGCATGTATGATATAGGAAGTGTTTCTGATGCTGAAACCAGGAAAAATACCATGAAAGTGGGTATCCTAAATAATATACTACAGTCAAGTATATGTGTCTCTATAGTATTTCTCTTTAACTGGGCATCTTGTATAGGATTTAGAACAACAACACACAATAATAACAAAACAGATATGCTATTAACAGAATCAGGAAGATAGGCAAGTCAACTTTTTCTGCCAATCAATGGATTGATGCAAGTGTTAAAATTAAACTCATCCTTCTCTGTGCAGCTAATTACTCCTGCAGCAAGGTCGCAGTTTATGCAGTTTTATGGCAACAGTACTGCAACGTATTACTGTCATGGTTGCAAGGAAGGGCAACTGGAATTGGCAATTGTGGAACTTCTTACCTGGCTGCAAGTACTGTGAACTGTACAAGTCTTTTTGAAATGTAAAGCTATTAAAATTATTTTCCAAAATGTTTATGCTTGCAGTCAACTGTGGATTTCTAAAACTTAAAGTCTTTGCAACACTGGCAACTGTGTTCAGTTTGGAATGCAGTTTGGAATTTCTGAGAAGTCCTGGATGTGGGAGTGAGAAGAAGTGACCAAGCTGGACAGCAAGAGGGTCTCATGAGAGGAGTGAAGACTCAGAGCAGGATGGTATCTGGAAATTAATGAAAAAAATGAATGGAGTGCACAGCTAATGTAGAGCTTTGTATGACAGGGTTGGGTGTTTGAACTGGACAGCCCACAGAGAAAAATCTAGCAGATGTGTGTGGTTAGATCTAATGTCTGCTAAGTATTTCAGTTATGTACTCCCATCCTTGGCATGAAAGAAAAATCCTTACATACATTCATAGGCAACAACACAACATCCAACTGGCAAAAGTGATTGGAAGGGGGAATTTATGGCACTAGACCCAAGAGAATATACAGCTCTAATGCTGGATACACACGGTGCATTTCCGCACTCGATGCGCCCGTCGATTCGCGTCAACTCGATCATTTCCGAGCGCATTTCGATGATTATTCGGTCGATTTACATGTAAAGTATGCCAAATCGACCTAACGATCCATCGAAACGCGAATCGGACATGTCGGAAATAATTGAGTCGACGCGAATCGACGGGCGCATCAAGTGCGGAAACGCACCGTGTGTATCCAGCATAATACATCAAGTGCTGCCTACCCAAAGATTTATAATCCTGGCCAGGCAGACTTTTGAACTGTGTAACTCTAAACAGCCTATACAGAGCACACAACTACAAAGCTTACTAGACTAGACTTTTCTCCACTATGCTCAAGCAAATATAGACATGCGGTGGGAGTGCAGTTGGGCCGTAAAAACATTTTGTTCCGAACTTTGGGCACATGCTACAGTTTGAAAGTAGTGCATTACACATCTGTCAGAATTTGAAGGATCCTGTAGTTTATCCAAGTATAGAAATATACTTGACAACCAGCACTGAAATCTATCGATCCTTTAATTCACATCCAAGAAGTGAATAATAATCACTATGGTCCACTAGAGACCACTGAACTTATAGCTCAAATGTAGTGAATATAGCCCAAGCTACAGTAACAGGGAATATCATCAAGCCAATAATGCCTGTTCACATGGCAGCAGGATGCAGTCAAGGGAGGGAATGAGGAGACTGTCTATTGTGTACATCCTGCTGCCATGTGAACCGACATTATTGCCTTGATGCTATTCCGTTACTGTAGCTTGGGCTATATTCACATTTGAGCTATAATTAAAATGGTTTCTAGTGGAGCGTACTGATGATTTTTCACTGCTTGAATGTAAATAAAATAATCGATTGATTCCATTGCTGATCGTCATGTATATTTCTATCGATTAAAGGCATGGGGCCTTTATACTGGAAGGTGTGCCATCTACTTACGTGTTTATCCAAGTATATAAATACACAACTGTATGCTGTGTTGAAATTCAAGCGTGATGAGATCTGCTACTCTGCCCAGCCTCACTGCTAACTCTCTTCTCATTCCCTCCCATCTGATGAGTTATGCAGTCTGTTCTCAGTTGTACCCGTCATGTGCTCTTTTCAGGCTGGTTCCAGACCCCACTGAACACACAGAACAGCTGTCTTGTTTCTGCAGATAGCAGCCGCCAACTTTAGTGAGTGTTGCACTGATGCTGCTGTTTGGAAATATACTTTATTTTCCACCATTGGGTTGGATTTTATATGCACGTATCCCTGGATCCTCAGCTAAAATGATCCAATTCTAGCTAGCGTTTATTGATCAGGTGGTATCATTCATTCAGCAGATCGCCAGCCAAAATGGCCAATATCAGCCGTTTCAGATTATGTTATAGGCTCATTACAATTGAATGCTATTGTTCAAGGTGGATTTGTAAGGTCACCGTTTTGATGCCACTGCACCCCATGATCTTTACAAATAAATAACTTGGTTGAAAGAAAACAGACGTGTACATCACACATTATCTGAATTGAAAAATGTACTGATCGCAGGATGCATCTGCTGTACTATAGTTTCTTCCTTATATACAGCACATGTCCACATTTTGAAAGCCTATAAATATTCATCAGCACCATGTATGAGTGCATGAACATTCAGTTTGGTATACAATGATTATGTTCTCTGCCCTCTAATACACTTATATTTCACCATAGGTGGTACATTCTCATAATGCTACATATTTAATGTATTATTTTATGTAGGTTTCAATTACTTCTCTTTACTAGTTTTTTTAATCCTTAACTTGTAATGCTTTTGACTTCTCCAAGAGTAACGCCAACTTACATCAAATTAAAACTGAATCCTCACTACTACCACTAACTGCTTTCAGAGCTCTAACAAGGGGCTCTCCTGAGTTACAAGTTCATACATCTCTTCAGCACCACTGCTGACGGCATGCAGCAGGCAGCTATGGAGGGGGTATCATTTTAGTCAGGCCTGTGCTGGACATCAAGCAATCCTGAGTGCAGAAGGTAGCCACATACAGTATGGTTTAAAAGGTGGCCAAACACCATACATGTTTTACATTTCTTTTCAATTCTACAATCAATTTTTCTAATTGACATTTGAGAAATCTGACCATATAACAGAAGGAATGGTCCGCACTTGTTCAAGCTGATCCAAACTTTATTTCAAAACGTATCCAGGGTCACATAAAGGCTGACATGTTTCAGTCCCGAAGGACCTTACTCATAGCTCAAAAAAAATCTGACCAATGTACCACACGTGTGTTCAGTTTTTCACCAATTATGAAAACAAATTGATTGTGTCTCTATAATACAAAATTGTCAAACCACACACCATACTATCGTGCAAAAACTGATTGGAAATTTCCACCACTTCCAATCAAGAAAAATAGAAAAAACAGGAAATCCGATCTAAATTTTTCCCTCAAATAATAAAAAAATCTATCTAATTGCTGTAAAATAATTTTATTGTATTGTGTGTGGCCACCTTAAAAGACGCAACAGTCTGAGAAAAATCTTACACAAAGAAAGATACATTTTCATAAAGGTGGCCACACGCCATACAATTTTTAAAATTTCTTTTCAATTAAAGAATTGCAATCAATTTTTCTGACTGATTGTAACATTTCAAAAATCTGACCAATGTACCACACACATATGTTCAATTGTTCCTCAATTATGATAAAAATGCTTGGGTCTGTACATCAAGGTACTGTCAATCTACCCTACACCATTCAATATTTATATAAATTGATAAGAAAAATCAACACTCCCGATCTTCTTTTATCCAATAATTTTATTGGCTTGCCCCAATATTGTGTTTACTATCTATATTGTTGTTCTATGTCTTTCAGGTATAGATCTTTTATGCCTGGTACACACCTTGCAATTTCCCACCAGATAGACATGTCGAATGGATTATTTCCAACAGATCCAATCTGATTTCCGATAGTTTTTCTGATTGATTTTCCGATTGATTTTCCGATTGATTTTCCGATTGATTTTCACTTCTATACAAAATCGATCAGAAAAACGATTGGAAATCAGATCGGTCAAGTCAGAAATAATTGATTGAAAGCCATCCATCTGGCGGGAAATTGCATGGTGTGTACCAGGCATTACCTGTTCTACCACTCTGCATGACTAGATGGCAACTAGGAGAGAATTTCAGTTTTAATCTTGCTTAATATCAGACCTGGAACCCACTAAAAAGTGCAAAACACTATTACAATCACTATCGATTTGTGATAGCGCTTTGCAAGCAATTTTGGGAGCAATTTCCCTGCTCCTATACAATTCATTACAATGGAAACGCTCTCAAAATGCTGCATGTCCTGCGATTGCGATTTCCTTATTCGTAATCGCTCTAGTAGAACCCGTCCCATCCATTTACAGTGGCTTGCAAAAGTATTCGGCCCCCTTGAAGTTTTCCACATTTTGCCATATTACTGCCACAAACAAGAATCCATTTTATTGGAATACCACGTGAAAGACCAATACAAAGTGGTGTACATGTGAGAAGTGGACCAAAAATCATACATGATTCCAAACATTTTTTACAAATAAATAACTGCAAAGTGGGGTGTGCGTAATTATTCAGCTCCCTTTGGTCTGAGTGCAGTCAGTTGCCCATAGACATTGCCTGATGAGTGCTAATGACTAAATAGAGTGCACCTGTGTGTAATCTAATGTCAGTACAAATACAGCTGCTCTGTGACGGCCTCAGAGGTTGTCTAAGAGAATATTGGGAGCAACAACACCATGAAGTACAAAGAACACACTAGACAGGTGAGGGATAAAGTTATTGAGAAATTTAAAGCAGGCTCAGGATACAAAAAGATTTCCAAAGCCTTGAACAACCCACGGAGCACTGTTCAAGCGATCATTCAGAAATGGAAGGTGTATGGCACAACTGTAAACCTACCAAGACAAGGTCATACACCTAAACTCACAGGCCAAACAAGGAGAGCGCTGATCATAAATGCAATCAAGAGGCCCATGGTGACTCTGGACGAGCTGCAGAGATCTACAGCTCAGGTGGGAGACTCTGTCCATAGGACAACTATTAGTCATGCACTGCACAAAGTTGGCCTTTATGGAAAAGTGGCAAGAAGAAAGCCATTGTTAACAGAAAAGCATAAGAAGTCCCGTTTGCAGTTTTTCACAAGCCATGTGGAGGACACAGCAAACATGTGAAAGAAGGTGCTCTGGTCAGATGAGACCAAAATTGAACTTTTTGGCCAAAATGCAAAACGCTATGTGTGGCGGAAAACTAACACTGCACATAACTCTGAACACACCATCCCCACTGTCAAATATGGTGGTGGCAGCATCATGCTCTGGGGGTGCTTATCTTCAGCAGGGACAGGGAAGCTGGTCAGAGTTGATGGGAAGATGGATGGAGCCGAATACAGGGCAATCTTAAAGGAAAACCTCTTGGAGTCTGCAAAAGACTTGAGACTGGGGTGGAGGTTCACCTTTCAGCAGGACAACGATCCTAAACATAAATCCAGGGCAACAATGGAATGGCTTAAAACAAAAAATATCCATGTGTTAGAATGGCCCAGTCAAAGTCCAGATCTAAATCCAATCGAGAATCTGTGGGAAGATCTGAAAACTGCTGTTCACAAATGCTCTCCATCTAATCTGACTGAGCTGGAGCTGTTTTACAAAGAAGAATGGGCAAAGATTTCAGTCTCTAGATGTGCTAAGTCCTAGAGACATAAAGACCCTAAAAGACTGGCAGCTGTAATTGCAGTAAAAGGTGGTTCTAAAACGTATTGACTCGGGGGCTGAATAATTACGCCACTTTGTATAGGTCTTTCACGTGGAATTCCAATAAAATTGATTCATGTTTGTGGCAGTAATGTGACAAAATGTGGAAAACTTCTAGGGGGCCGAATACTTTTGCAAGCCACTGTTCATTGGCAGAGCGTTTAGGGAAATCACTAGTGATTAAAAGCACTCCCTAAATGCTCAAAAAACGCTCTAGTGGGTTCCAGGACTCAATCTTGCCACTGGATCTGCAAGCTTTGTATTGCCCAATGAAATGGACAGTCTTACAGAGCCTAGTTTGCGCATTGATGCTGCCTTTTTTATTTTGGGTACTTTCTATATACTGAGAAAGCATTAACATAATATTTGGAATTGGACAGAAAGCCGTATTCATCAATATTTTTTTATTGCTTCATTTAGTGAGGTGGTTAAAATAATCTACTGCCAGAACAAACATGCATAAAATAAAGGGGGAAACTGCATTTATGTCCTTTTTTTTCTTTTTAGGCTGGTTGCACACATAACATAAAAGGCTGCGTTTTAGGTCATGTTTTCATTTTATGTTGTGTGCGTTGTTTTGCATGTTTTTGCTGCATTTTTACTGCATTTTTGGTGTGTTTGCTTTTTTTTACAGCAGATGTGTTTTTCAAGCATTTTTCTTGTGTGCGTTTTTATGCATTTTGCGGTTTGCATATACAAAACGCATATGGGTTTTGCATGCATTTTTCATACATTTTTATATTTCCATTTATGTATATCACTAGGAAGACAACAGGAAGCGGAAATACATCACAAAAATAATTTTTTGGGGAAAAAACGCATATAAAAATGTATGGAAAACGCCTGAAAAACACATACCATTGCGTTCCCATTGATTTTAATTATGTGTATTTTTGCATATTATGCAACAAAAACAGGGTTTTTGAAAATGCACACATATAAAACGCATTTGCGTTTTTTCCTACGGCCCATAGACCTCCATTGGTGGCAAAAACGCAGCGTTTTCTGCACCGCTAGCGTTTCTGCTATGTGTGCACCTAGCCTTAATCCATGGCATATAGGCAGAAAATGAGGAAATCTTCCGATCAGCAACCTAGACAGCACTAAAATCCCCAGCACTAACCATCCCCAGCTATAATCGAAATGGTATTACTGTCTCTCTTACAACTAGTAATAATTACCTTTTGTTTCTGTTCTGATAACTCCTATCCCTTTTATAGGCGGCGAGGGAGAGCTAATATCTCAGCAGCTGTGACCCACACAGCAATTAAACAGCAATAAAAAAGTCAGAGGCTCTAAACCTTTCCATTTTTATCCAGAACTAAACAAGAAAATGTTTTAGGTACAGTTCTGCATTAAAGTCTTGAATTATTATTATTATTATACATTTATACTACACAGACACACAGAGACTGAGCCCAGCGACTCTCTGGCTGTGAGTTGAGAGCACTAACTATGCAACCACCATGCTGCTTGTACATACATACTCTTACAGTTATTTCATATAATAACCTATTATTTGGAAAATTACAATAGCAACTAAGTTATCATATACTTAAATGAAGGTATAATAAAATATACAATGAATTATAGACCAGAACTCAACCATATATAGCTATTTGTGGCTTTGAATGTAATCAGTCCTGCACCAAAGGATGCCCACCATCTTTCAGATATGATTTAATGCTATAAAAGTCACTGCTAAGCAAGTCAGCGATGGTGCAGACGAATCACATCAAAGCTACCAGTCAGCCAGTTTATGCATCCTAGAAGCTGGTCAAAGTAACAGAAAAGGGTTTAAGTGTAGAGATGGCCAATAGGATGCTTTATTTTATTTTTGGCCAATAGGATGCTTTAATGCAAATTGTAGGCAGCTTGGAACTGGTACAATCAAAATCAGCAAGAAATGCATTTGATTAGCCCAATTCCAAGCTGCATACAATTTGCAAGAAATTTGCATGAATGCTACATTTATTGGCATGTCACTGGCCATCTCTACTTCAGAGCAAGGACAAGTGCATCGCCCAAACTGTGTTCCATGACATTCCTAGTCGTATGTGTTCTGGTGTTGTCATGGACACTGGCATAACTATGGGTGAGAAGCCCCCGTGATGGTTGGGGGGCCTGGCAAGGAGGAGGGGCCTGGACTCCTTCCTTCCTCCTCATCCACCAGGGCCCCCCTACTGTGCTTCCCTGTCCTTTCATCCAGCTCTACAGATCAGCACAGCAGCAGTGACAGGGTTAACTACTTCCCCTGGATTCAGCCACAAGGTGTCACTGTACTCTCAGCATTCCTTTTCAGTCGCAATTCAGACGAGGAATGCAGAGAGCAGAGAGGACAGTGACAACTGGTAGCTGTAGCACGAGCACCAGAGAGACCTGGCCAGGGAAGAGGTAAGCCTTGTCGCGCTGATCTGTAGGTCTGGCAGAACCAGTTGACCATAACGGGGGGGGGGGGCCTGGTAGAGGAAAGAGTCTGGGCCTCTCCTCCCGCTGGGCATGGGGGTCAGAATGTAGTAAAGAGGCCCCACTAAAAGTTATGCAGCGGTGGCCTCGTCAGGCATAGTTACCGTATGTCCCTGGTCATGGAGAAAATCCGTAGACATACGGAACAGAAACTGTTTAAGTCGAGGTGTATCTAGGCTTTATAGCGCCCATGGCAAACACGGAGTTTATGCCTCCCCCCCTTGCACTACTGCTCACCACTATCGCATCCCCCGGCTCTCTGTTTATGGCTGTCACACTCACACCTTAGATGTCCGTCACCTCCGCACCTTGTGCCTCCTGGTACTCAGTGCCTCCGGTCTCCTGCACCCTGCCCGCTGACTCTCTGTCCTTGCTATCAGACTTTAGATTAGCGGCAAGAGAAGAGACAGAGAGGGCGCACACATCCCGCCCGGTGCGCTTCAAATGCAGGAAGTGACTGTTGACGTCACTTCCGCATGTGACACGACGGGTGTGCGTACTCTCTGTCTCTCCTCTTACTGCTAATCTAAAGTCTGACAGCAGGGACAGAAAAACAGCAGGTGGGGGCGCAGGAGACCGGAGGCATCAAGCACCGGGGTAGGAGGCACAAGATGCGGAGGAGGCCAGCAGCATGGCCCCCATGGGATGGAGGGGGGCCTGGGGGACCGGTGGGCAGCATGGGGGCAGGCATGGCACCCATGGTGCACTGTCGCCCAAGGCACTAGCCATGCCTGCACCCATCTAGATCCACCACTGTGTTTAAGTCATACCTCTAATAACTATCTGTACAAAAGAAGCTTGCAAGGATAGAAATCTTGTAAAGTTAGTCATTAAAGGTATTACCTAAACAGCTTCTGTTATGTCTTGAGATGATATTCCTAGCGCAGATTAGCAGCCATTGACAACATAAAAAAAGGAATGGGTTTGCTCAGGCTCCCCTTTAAAATGAAAACACAATCCTTCTGGGCGTGGCACTTTTACCTCTTCATTATAATGTTTAAAAACCCTTTTTGTAAATAGGTTGTAGAGTTAAGGAGTGTTGGATATAGATTGGAAACAGGTGATAGAATAAAGCTGGAGTGCCTGGCTTGTCACACACAATGAACACAGTGGTACAGCAGATGAAACAGTGCCATAACTCACTGCTGTGACAAAACATAAGCTCATTTGTATCACACTGTGTCTTATAAATAGATCTGCTAAACTTTACTGTACACACGTTATGTCAATAGCTATGCAATTCTGTTCACAGCTTTACTCACATTAACAAGCTCGATTAAATAACTGCACATTTCAATTTTCCTTTGCAAGAAAAGTAGCCCCTGATCCCAGTTTAGTCCTTGTCACTGAGACAGTTGCTTAAAGAGGCATTGTAGTGACAAATAGTAGAATGTAGTAAATTATTCAGGAAGTCTACTTTTACGATAATTTTTTTCTGGTTTCAACATCAAAAACACTTATTATATCTATATATAGCTGTATATTGGTCTATAAACCCCACCCTCCAAGTGATGCTTAGCCTAAGCTGTTTGCTTGTTCAGGGTCTGTGACTAAAAGTATCAGAGGCAGAGGATAGTGGGGCAGTAAGGCAATTTGTATTGTATAATATTACATCAATATGGAGGCCTCCATATTGCTCTACTTTCAGGTCCCCTTGAAAACTGAAATAAAAATATGGATTCCAGAAGAACGTACTTTTTCTTATAAGTTTATATTCACCGTGGGTTCACTTCAAGTAAATGTTTTTTTTTTTTTTAATATGTATGCCCCAGTCACACTGCTTATCCACTGATCGGTGCTTTCAACATCAAGATTTCTACAGGCCATACATGTGACATGTCATGAATAGAGGTGAAGATGCAGTTTATAGGAAACAACCGAACGTTTTCCCTAACAGGATTGGTTTCACTAGCTCCTAGGTGTACTTTGCTCCTATTGGGTGCTGGCCACAAAATGACCAATATGATAAGTCCATCAATAATATTTTTGATGTAAAATGATTATGTTGGCATAAAAAAATTGCATTTTTATTTCTGCAGATTAGGACTGATCACTTTCCCCACAAAACAGACTATTTTAAAAGTTCATCTGGTTCTATGTTGATGGGGTGTAAGAAAAGAGTGCATCCTGTAAAGAACTGCTTGCATTACTTTGTGATTGCTCTTTAGACCGCGATGGCTTCAGAAGAATCACCAATGCATCACAGCATCTACAATCCCATCACTGTAACTAAAGGAGGAGACTGGCTTAATATGTGGGATAAGGGAGCACAAGGCCATCGGTTAAATGTAATTCATTAGCATTTTATTAATCATTACTGCGTACAAAAACATCACTAACATTTAAAAATACCCCCATTCTTTTTATTACAATTACTGACCACCCTTCCATTCTGATCAAGAGAGTGAGGCATGATGACAGTATGAGGTGCTGCATGGTTGCAATATGAGATGCACTATAAAGGATTGTAGGGGAGGGCAGGGTAAACTTGCCACAGAGGCTGATTTAAGAAACTACAAAAACTATTTTATCCGACATCACTGTAACTTAACTTGCATTTATTGGGAATTGCACGCAGTCTTAAAGGAAACACCATTCGGTTGCATTACTGCTTCCTGCAGTAATACAGAGGTGGTAACCTGAAGATGACAGTGCATTAAGAAGCATTATTATCTGTTTTAATGCACATGGTATGGCACTTAGGGCTCTTTCACACTGCAAAACGCATGCACAAGTGCGCCGCAAGAATTATAGGTTGGCAATGGGAAAACTAGTGCGTCGCTCAATAAAATGTTCCCAACCATGTTACACCACAACATGTGGGAACGCACAGCTGTACTGAGAATGGTAACAGGAAAGTCTATGGTCTTCTATGTTACCATGCAGATTCCACACTATGTCCATTGGGTCATAACTGACAACGCATCACATAGTGTGAAAGAGCCCTCACCCAATTATCTGCCGGTGGCCATTTTGGGAATTAAGGACGAACCTGAGTAAATTATTCCAGGTAGAGTATTTAATAGTCAGGATGCAATAACACCCTGTGGTTAAGGGCTCTGACTTTGACATGGGAGATAAGGGTTCAAATACTGGCTAGGGTCAGTACCTATTCAGTAAGAAGTCCTAGGGCAAGACTTCCTAACACTGCAGGGTGGCCTCCTGAGCGCGCCCTTAGTGGCTGCAGATCGTCAGTGCTTTGATTCCAACAGGAGAAAAGCACTATACAAATGTTAGGATTATTTTTATTATAATTGTATAACCATGCAGACAAACATAACGAGGATCTGAGCACAACCCTATGGCTGTAGGAAAAAATTACAGCCATGTCTCTTTCAATGTGTCAAATGATGTATACAGGGAAGCAGGAGAGTTGGCCGCCTGCAGCTAATGGACAAATTGTGCATCCCATAAGCTCTAATGCAAATATTGGCTATTCGGTGCCCAAAAGCAGAAATGTGGGCACCCGATAAATAGTGGGAGCTGGGCGCGTGTAACCAAATGTTTTTGTTTTTGAATTAGAACGTTACGGTTTTAATTTGTTTGTGTATTTACATTTTTTTTTTATATTTAAAATTGTTTTGAAATGTACCTTTTTTAAAAGTATAAGGTTGGGAAGGGGGGTTTTAAGGTTAAGCCTCAGGAAGGGGGGAGGGTTCTGTGTCAGAGTAGGGTTAGGTGTAGTTGTAAATAGAATCTCTTCATAGTAAACTTCAAGGGACCTGGCCAAGTGGTTTAATATATCAGAAGTTTACTATATCAAAATTGGTCATACATTGTAAATTTATGTAAATACATGGTCAGGACCTGACGACTGAGTTTACTATAGCCAGAGGTTTACTATATCAGAGTTTATTATAACAGGATTCTACTGTAGTAAACTATTGGTAACATTTACAAAGTTTTAACTATTGTCATTACCGCTGTAAATATGTTTCCTTTACATTTGGCCCCCAATTCACAACAGTATTTATCGTTTAGACTTATATCGCCTTCACCCGGCGTCCATTTTTCCTTGGGCCTCTAGTTCATGCACGGGTGTACAGGATGTGGTCATCAGTATTTATCCTAATTATAAGAGATTTCAGTTTCAATTGAATAGAAAAAAGCACATCAGCCCATATCCATGCATACATGGTAAAGTCTGTTATAATACATGCATAAACACAATGTGTATAATATATAATCTGAAAGGGCTCCAAGACACATAGAATTCTGTTTCACTGTAAACAGTGTATTCTGAGTACATTTATAAACAATGTTCAGACAAAGAGCTTCTACAAGACAAACCGAAACAATATAGCTTTCACATTAAACTGGCCCTATTGCTAAAAACCTTGTTTTTAAACCTTTTAGCATACATATTTGTTCATGGAGGACTGTTTTTCCGCAGTATGCACTCTTATTTGAATGTTTTTGTTTGCAGGCAATAAACATTTAGAGACTTGTATTCACGTCAGCAGGTGTACCTTTCTGACGCCAAGTTAGTTCAAACCATTCTTCAATAGGGAGGATGATTGTAGTGGTGTGAGAGATCTCGTTATAATCCACCCCTCTGGCCATTTCAGTTCCGTTCTTCCACCTCGTAACTGCTCTAAAGAACGGTTACTGAGCACAGCAGCCGACGTAAAGTAATAGTCGCAGCCTCCTCCGTGCAGGGTGAAACGTTATTCCGAGCAGCTGCGTGTAGTTATGCTGCTCGGCCGCCAAGGACCCTCTTTTCTATGCCGGCAATGAAACGGACACCTATTGTTGTCCGTTTCCATGGTAACCTGACCGGCTATTTGCTCAGCGCATGCTTGCGGTGGCGGCATCAAAGAGCTCACACAAGCCCTGTAGCTGTGTGTTGCTCTCGATTGTGCATTGATCTTTATTTATACAAAGTATACATACACTTTGTAAAGTATACATACACATATATATACCTATATATAGGTACACATATATACATATATGTGTATGTATACTTTGTATAAATAAAGATCCCCTTACCCGGACATACTACGTTGTACTTTGTCTGTAGAGTACCTTGGTTCCCTGGCAAGTGTGGTCACAAGCCACCCAAGCGCACATACTGCACATGTGCATCGTAGTATGTCCGAGTCAGAGGGCACCAACCAGGACCCATACAAGTGGAGCGACAGTGGGGAAATGCAGGTAGACACTGGGCCACGGGAGGTGCCTTAAGCCTATGCACACCTACACACACAGTGTCAATTTGTGGATTTATAAGGACAAAGGTATCCTATGATAGCCAGACGAGGCAAGATAAATCATGAGTTAATTCAAATAAGTAGAATAAAATCACGAGGTGAGACATACAAGGAAAGATAAAATCATGACTACATAAGTTAGGAAAGGAAATAGGAGTTTTTTAACTTTTGTTAAAAAAAAAAAAAAAAACCCAATTCCATATAGCATGCATAATGTAACAAGTGAAAGTTTTATAACACACAGGCCATACCGAAGCTTGGCCAATGTTTATGCAACATGCGCATTACCACACACGTTATCATACAAGGTGCTAGGATAACATAGTCCTTTGCAACACAGAGATATAATCATGCCTAC
This sequence comes from Hyperolius riggenbachi, assembly GCF_040937935.1. Taxonomy (NCBI): domain Eukaryota; kingdom Metazoa; phylum Chordata; class Amphibia; order Anura; family Hyperoliidae; genus Hyperolius; species Hyperolius riggenbachi. The sequence goes on along the minus strand of NC_090646.1, from coordinate 408,995,926 downwards.
CAAGTTGTATGGGCAGTGTGTTTGTGCGTGCTAACACATTGCGTTAATATGCATTGGGCTTGATTCACTAAGCTGCCGCTCTGAGACGTCCTGTAGCTGTTTAGGACGTGATCCCCAGTAAAGTAGTGTCCACAAAATACAAGGGAGCGTGCGTAAGTTAGCAGCGCACGCTACAAAGCCCCTAGCGTGCGCTGAGGATTTTAACTCGCGCTGCTCAAACTAAGCTGCAATGCTTTAGCAGCGCAGCTATGTGAATCAAGCCGATTGTGTATGGTGTATATGAGCCCTACCTCTATGGATGACAGGATTTTCTGCCATCCCCTTGTGAAAACAGTAATTGTCAATATACATAGCCAACAGAAAACAGAGATACTGAACATAGAAACCAGCAAAGACTTCCACTGAATTATTAGTCCAGAATGGCAATTTGCAAGCATTTGCATTATTATTGTTTATTATAATCTGGTTGATGGGCAACCTTTCCAGGCCTGTAGCTATAAAACAGTTAAGACCTTATTAATGAACAAGGAACACAATCTTTCCTAGCAAACTATCACTTCAATTAGAGTTTGGAAGAAAAAAAAAAACTTTCAAGCTTGTGAGCTCATTGCAGAAAATTCTAGGATTAATATGCATGAGCATCTGCTGCAAGGAAGGCAGCAAAATAAGGAGACTGCAAGCATGCCAGGGAGCACAGCAATGATGATTCAAGGCAGCATGAACTTTCCTCCTGGAAAGGTAGACTATTCATATGCTTTATAGATCTTCCTCTGAAAAGGACCCTGCAGGCGCACAGTACAATTTACACGTGTGTAATGTTAAATGTATACTTTATGAAAATGATCCTTCTCAAAGATACAAACATTCATAATGAAAATAAAGTACGGTAACTATAATGAAGCACCTTTGAGGCAAATATTTAGCCATTTTTCCTTCTGGTACAGAGCTGTGCCCATGCAAGACCAATATGCCCCATTACTTCAGATCAGGAAGGTCGGGGGGTGTTCAGGTCAGAATGCTTACGTTAAGCTGAAGGTCAGTTTACTGGTTAGATTAGGGTTAAAACCCTGGTTGAGGCTCATGTTTTCAATGCATATAGTATAAAATAATTCATAATTTGCAGTGTGCAATGTTTTCTGCACTGCACATAAACACTGTTTGCATTATTATTATTATTTTTATTACCTGGCTAGGCTTCACTTTGTGTATGTCAGTTTCAGCTGGGTTAGACTATATTCTGTTCAAACCCCTCCCCCATACTATCAACACCCACAGGAAGTAGTCAGGGAAGAGGCAGGAGGGGGACCAGCCAGGTATTTCCTGTACACACAAAGCAGACCCCACTCACTCTTCCTTGTGCTCAACAAGAGGGAGCAGAGGGAGGAGGTGGATGTCAATAATGGCTGTATGATTAAGAAGAAACTTCCACTCGGCAGAAAGCTCTGTACTTTGTGTGGCTGGCTTTCCAAAGAGGGGTTCTCTGGAACACAATGAGTAATGACATAAATCCCAAATTACCTTTAGTAATCATTAAAAACCTGTAAATGTCATCTTGGGCTTTAACAGCAGGCATTGAATCAAGGGTGTTGTGACAAGGCTTAGGTGAAAGGCTAGCAAACCACAAGTGAAAATGTTGTTTTTTTGTAATAGGTAAATAGATAGGGAGGGGGTTTTAGTTAAGTCTTAGCCAAGGAGGCAAAAATATAATAGTACCAGGTGTAAAGAAGATGGACTGTAACTATCAATCAAAGTCAACAATATCAAGATTAGACATACTTTATAAGAGTTAGTTTGGCATCAGGAAGAGGAAGGGTGATTTGGCATGAGGAGGGGTTAACTTCCTGGGAGGAGGGTAGAATTAGAGCTTCGGAAGGTAGTAACATGGGGAAAATGTTAGGCCTTGGCATCTGGGAGAGGATTTATCATGGGCTAGGGTTGGATGATCAAAAAAAAGGGGAAATACTGAAACACCAATGAAAATACTAGCAAGTTGCAAAGTATTGGCTAACAAACTACACATGTACACAAATACTAATGTACTCACATAAGTCCTTACTCCAACCCCTCTTAATGTGAGTGACAAGCAATTCGTTGGGGTGAGGAGTATACTCAGAGTGCCTGCTTTTTTTCTCTTTTCCATATGAATGTAGATCATAACCATAAACACTCTTAACCTGATAGCAGGTGGTTTGCAGCTCACAACTTCGGTACCCAGAGAATGATGGGAGACCAACAAAGAGATCTCCAAACACAAGACTTCCTGCAATCACTGCGATTGGCTAATCGTGGTGGTCAAACAAAATTTCCCTTGTCATATAAATCTGCAAATGCACCCATTAGAAAAGGGCTAATCAAATATTAATATGTATCTTAAAGCGGACCCAAACCAAATATTTTTTTAATTAAAAATATTTAGTTGCAGCACTCTGACACATACAGAGATAAATAAACACTCCTTCAAACCTATGAGCATTTCAGTGCATGCTTTTCACCCTTCTCTTTTCATAGCTAGGGTTATACTGGGGGCAGCCATTAGCAATTCCTCCATTGCCAGACACCATCTACTCCACCAGTTTGCCGGAAAAATGCCGGCAATATGAAAGGAAGGGAGGGGTTCCTCCAATAAACGTGAAATATTTTATATTTGTCATCATGCAGCTGAAAAAGGGCTGCTATTTATTATTATAATTTAGAAAATAGATTTTATTTCTGAAATCTTGTATTTTTAATTTGGGTCCACTTTAATGAGTCAGAAATTGAGAAGGTCTCAATATGATTGGTTTCAGATTTACTCAGGAAAAAATAGTTGTGAGCAGGCAAAATTAACCACTACTCATTAGATTAGGCAAAATCATTTAGTAGAAGACTCCATGACAAAGAGACTGGTGTAGGGGAGACCTGGATTCATACAGGTTTGTTAAAGAATGTTCAGTCAGAACATCAGTGGGAATAATAAGTATTTGGGATATACACACAAAACAAGAATATCTCTAGAATGTAACTATGTGTGTTGTTTGGGTGTAAATAAAGTTTCTAACACTGTAAGTGCCTCTTGCTTTTTTCTCCTTTTCCAAAATAATTAGAGTGAATGATAAATGTGGGAGGAAGTGAAAGGTGGAAGTTACAACAGTGAGACACAGTTCAGATTTCTTCTAAAGAAAGTACAATTTTCATCAAGCTAAAATGCTTTCCTAATACTGAGGAAGGTAAAAATACATTAATATTCGGTGTTGGTTTGTTAGTATTGCATTCCTTGCCTTGCATTAAGCAAGCTATAATTTTACATGTCATGTTCTTGCACAGAACATAAACTAAACATTGTTTTTCTCAAGACTGAAATTAAAGTTCAACAACAGCAAGAATGTTATGTTAGTCCTTGATAGAATAAAAAGAGAATATAAGGACCCATTACCACTAGCCGCATTGCCGTGGTGCAATCATCGCATCGCACCGCATCATATACACCAGCAGATACTTCAGGTCGTCATGCGATGCGGCTCAGTACTACTGCTATGGGAATCGGATGCGTTCTGCGGAAAACTGCAACATGCTATCCATAATTTTACCCACATTGCATCACAAATGTAAATTTGCGTCAATGAAAACTATTCCATAGACTTACATTAGCTGAAATTTGGATGCAGTGCGATGCGATGGTCACATTGCACCGTGGCTACTGGAAAAGGGGCCCTAAATACTTTTGGAGTTATATCACTCTGTTACCACCATCTGGTAAGAATTTCCCTCAGTTTCTGCACTGACAGCAAGTGGATTAATCTCCTCAAAGGGACATATAAACACTATTAACTAACTGTCCCTAGAGCAGCTCACAATCTTATCCCTACCACAATCATAGTCTAATATCCCACAGTGTCCCGCAGTCACACTGTGACTCCATTTAAAAAAAATGCTGCATTGTCTTACTAGTAAAATTGTCTTATAAATCTCATTGTTTTATCAGTAAAAATTTTTGACATTCATTAATTGACAACAGATACAATTTTTCAAGAAACTCACATGCAACTCTGATGCAAATCAAGACAAGACAAGACAAGACAAATAACATTTATATTGCGCTTTTCTCCTTGCGGACTCAAAGCGCCAGAGCAGAGCAGCAGCCACTAGGGCGCGCTCTATTGGCAGTAGCAGTGTAAGGGAGACTTGCCAAAGGTCTCCTACTGAATTAGTGCTGGCTTACTGAACAGGCAGAGCCGAGATTCGAACCCTGGTCTCCTGTGTCAGAGGCAGAGCCCTTAACCATTACACCATCAGCCATCATAGACCACTGTATCTATCATTTTTAACATTGGATATCTGTAAAGATATCCTTTGGACTCCAAAGTCAGCATTAAGTCCTAGAGTTGGCCCATCCACTCAATGTTCCAAAGCAATCGATTCCTTTCAAAAAGGAATTCATTCAAAAGAGAATTGACTCCTACCACACACAACACATTGATTTTCAATAGATTCCAGCAGGGAATCTATTGAAAATTGATCAAATTGCAGTGTTGCACTTTTAATAATTATAGTATTTAACGCCTGCGCCCAATCCTGTACCCAAGTCTCCTGGTGGCGATTTCATACGTATGCTGTTGGTGTACTCCCGTGCCTGTCAAGGCCCCCAATCGACCAAGATGTTCCATGCTACCTGATGGTTAATTTTGAAATTGAATCAATCAATCATTTTAAGGGGATCGATTCCCATCTGATTCTATCAGAATTACTGAATCTGCAGAGAGGCTGTTTGCCTAAAAGTAACTTTAATACCCAAGAGTAGATGTCAGTGTTCCTACTATTTTTCAGATACTGATCACTTTATACCATTAACCATTTCAGCCGCCCGGACATGATGCTCACGTCCAGGGGGCTGCTCTGCTGCGGTGCCGCGCTGCCCCCGTGCTGTCCCCCGGTAGCCCTGGGATCAGTGAACAGGAACATGGTTCCCGATCACCAATCCGTGTCCCCAGCAGAAAAACCAAAGCGCTCTTAGTAGAAGCTTCAGTCTTTCTGCAAATAAAATTTTCCGCGTCCTCCTTGTGCTTCCAGTTAGCGAGAAGCACAAGGAGAAAAAAAAAACTCAAGGTAATAGTAAAACTACATCTACATATTTTTTACATTACTGTAAACACCAAAATATTACCCAAATACATTTTTTAATGAAAAAAAACATTACAATTTAAAAAAAACAAAAAAACCCCCATAAATAAATAGTTACCTAAGGGTCTCAACTCTGCATTTGAAGGGGGTATACTATGAACATTTTTTTAAATTATAAGCTTGTAAATAGTGATGGACGCAAAACGGAAAAAATGCACCTTTATTTCCAAATAAAATATTGGCGCCATACATTGTGATAGGGACAAAATTTAAATGGTGTCATAACCGAGACAAATGGCCAAATAAAATACATAGGTTTTCATTATGGTAGCGTGGATTATTTTAAAGCTATAAACTGAGAAATAATGATTTTTTTTCAATTTTTTTCTTATTAATCCTGTTAAAATGCATTTATAAAAAAAGAATTCTTAGCAAAATGTACCACCCAAAGAAAGCCTAATTAGTGGCAGAAAAATCAAGATATAGATCAATAAATTGTGTTAAGAAGTGATAGACTTATTAGTGAATGAATGGGAGGTGAAAATTGCTCTGGTGCATAAGGTGAAAAATCCCCGCGGGTTTAAATGGTTAAGCTGCATGCACATGCTGGGTTAAACTTGACTGATGCAGCCAATAAAGACTGCCTCTAGCGTGTGTACGAGAGCCCCAAACGTCACCTTGAAGAGGCACCATAATGACATATAGTAGAATGTAGTAAACTATTCAGGATACCCACTTTATGTTTAAAGAGACACTTAAGCCAGGAAAAAAAATGAGTTTTACTCACCTGGGGCTTCTACCAGCCCCCTGTAGCAGTCCTGTGCCCTCGCAGCCACTCACTAATCCTCTGGTCCCCCGCTGTCAGCTAGTTTCGTTTTTGCCGACAGGCCCGTCAGGACTGGCCACGCGTAGCTTTTTCCACATTCCCGACTGTAATTAGCGCTATTGCGAGCCGCAACGCGTACGAAAATACGCGTTGCCGCATTACGCACGCATAGATATGCAGCAACGCGTATTTTCGTACGCGTTGCAGCCCGCAATAGCGCTAATTGCAGACGGGAATGCGGAAAAAGCTACGCGTGGCCAGTCCTGACGGGCCTGTCGGCAAAAATGAAACTAGCTGGCAGAGGGGGACCAGAGGAGCAGTGAGTGGCTGCAAAGGCACAGTACTGCTGCAGGGGGCTGGTAGAAGCCCCAGGTGAGTAAAACTCATTTTTTTTTCCTGATTTAAGGTTCACTTTAATTGTCCTGGTTTCAGCATCAAAAACACTTCCTATACCTATAAATTGCTGTATATTGGTATGTAAAAAGCAAATTGCATATGGGCCTAGGTGTTGTTTCTACTGACTTCAGAACACACATTAACCACTTGCCGACCGCACATTCATACCGTGCGGCGGCAAAGTGGTAGATGGAGGACCAGCGACGCACATCTGCGTCGCCAGATGCCTCCCTAATTAATCAGGAAAGGCCGCTCGCGCGAGCGGCCGTTTCCTGTTAGATCACAGAGCGGGTCTCCGTGAATAGCCTGCGAGCCGCTGATCGCGGCTCGCAGACTAAATGTAAACGCAGGAGACATTTGTCTCCTTTGTTTACATTGAATGACGCTGCTGCTACAGCAGCGCCGTAAGGCAGATCGGCGATCCCCGGCCAATCAGAGGCAGGGGTTCGCCGCCATGTGACAGATGACAGCCTGTCACAGGCTGCACAGGACGGATAGCGTCCTGTGCAGCCCCGATCACCAGGGGTGAGAGGGAGGAGAGGGAGGGGGGAATTTCGCAGCGGAGGGGGGCTTTGAGGTGCCCCCCGCAACACCCAGGCAGGTAGGAGCGATCAGACCCCCCCTGCACATCATCCCCATAGGGGGGAAAAAAAGGGGGGCGATCTGATCACTCTGCCTGCAACCTGATCTGTGCTGGGGGCTGCAGAGCCCATCCAGCACAGATCATAAAATAACACGCTGGTCCTTAAGGGGGGGTGAAGGCTGAGTCCTCAAGTGGTTAAAGTGAACCAGAGACGAAGCACCCTCATGTGTTTTACCATATATATCAGTGGGAACAGTAGAAAAAACACCTACCCTGCTCTCTGTTTAATTCTTCACTGCTCAGCCTGCTTCTAATCAGCCCTGATAAAATCCCCGACTGAGCATTCAGTCTGGCTTTGCTCAGGAATCATTATAGCCGAGTCTGTCTTCTCTTATGTCTTTTCAAGCCCAAGCCTGCCCCCTTCTGGCTCTGCCATAATGACTCAGCTATAATGATTCCTGAGCAAAGCCAGACTGAACAAACATTCTGCAGCGGTGCACCTGCCAGCAATAAAGATGTCAAGACCTGTGATAAAATTTAAGAATGTAAATCAGGGATAGGAGAGATTTTGCAATGGGCAAACATTGACAAAATAATTCATTAAGTAATATTTTTCAAAATAAGCAATTTTATTCATTAAACTATTTTCAGTAAAGTTCCTCTTTAACCACTTGCCGACTGCCCACTAACTATGGGCGTCGGCAAAGTGGCATCCACAGGGTGGCGGTACCTGGGGGACTGAATAGCCGGGGATCCGCCGGCATTAGGCTCCACCCACCCACTGTATGCATTGTATGCATTTACAGCCATCATTATATGTGTGCAGCTAGATTGTAAAGAGCTCTAAATTGTTGGCTGTCAGGGATATAGAACAAGCATTTTTTTTCCGTAATTCTTGAAAGTGCAGAATAAAAGCATTACTATTCATTTCATGCCAAGGAATAGAAAGAAGCCAGAAGGTAGGGAAAAATATGCACTATATTACGGGATTTGTGGAAAATTGCCTCTGATGTGCTTTATTTTCCTGCATCTCAACATCAAAACCAAAGCAAGGCCTGATGTGTCACAAGCTCTCCTCCGTGGATGTCGCTCAGAAAGTGCCTGAAAAGCAAGTTTTATGTTTCATGCCTGTGTAAGCATGCAGAGAGTACTGGGGAACTGTGGACAGTATGTGTTACTGAGCTACTATTATGACAACATCTGAAGCGGGACTGACACCAATTTAGGACATTGAGTAAGCAATGGGCTTATTGAAGACTCTTCTAGTGTGGCAGCATGGATTCAGTTGGTTTTTTTTTTAATATATAAAGAAAGGGAAATTTCCCCAGAGAGCTGTTGCAGAGGAAAATAAAAGCCACATAAGAGACTATACGCTCAGTAGAAAATAAAAATATAAATATTATTATTAATATTATTTTTTTTTTATATGTAACAAATATAGCCACCAGGTAAAGCTACCAATAATGGACATGCCTTTTTAGCGGTTTACCAGTATGACAGAACAGATGCTACGCTGAGATCAGATGAATCCACTCTTCGCATGGACTCAGCCAATCTACCTCTCTCCCAGCGAAATTAACTAGATGAGATTCCATCCTGTTCATGTGTCAAGGTCACATTTCACCTGAGATAGCAGTTACTTGATCCAATCCTATGAATGTTCTGCAGGTGCAGTTGGGGAGAAGGTTATTCAGACAGAAGATATCATCTGATTTTCCTGTTGCCTGCTTTGTAGAGTATTTCACTCCCTTCTCCATATATAAGAAAGAAGATTTGAATCAGGGTGATACCGTTTATTGGCTAACGCAGAAGAAAACCAGTAAGCTTTCGGCTATGAAGCCTCCCTGTGACTTGATTCCTGTATACTGACAGCAATTAGAACACAGCTTATATATGTTACGGCCAGAATCCGAAGTGTGGCCACTTCGCGTTCTGGCCAGCCACTTCAGGTTCTGGCCGGCCAATGTGCGAAGTGGCCGCAGCGCAGCGGCCAATGTTAGAAATATATTACAACTTGGTTAATTAAATATAGCCGGCGGCAATGTAATAGATGAAGCCGCCGGCTTTCGCATTGCCTCCTCTCCTTCCCCCCCCCCCCCCCCCCGATTCCCCCCTCCCCCGCCTCTCTCCTCTCCCTGCCTCCTATACAATATGGAGCAGCCGGGGACACGCGTGTCCCAGAGAGTCGTTCGTCGCGGCAGGGGAAGAAGAGCAGGGAGGCTGCAGACATTGCTTCTGCCAGCACCCACTCTGCAGGACCGGCAGGATTCCCCTGCCGCGACGAACGACTCTCGGGGACCCCGCCGGCTGCTCCGTATTGTATAGGAGGCAGGGAGAGGAGAGAGGCGGGGGGATGAACGGGGGGGGGGGGAGGATATAGAGGAGGCAGTGCGAAAGCCGGCGGCTTCCTCTATTACACTGCCGCCGGCTATATTCCATTAAATTAACCCAGTTGTAATACATTTCTAACATTGGCCGCTGCGGCCACTTCGCACATTGGCTGGCCAGAACCCGAAGTGGCTGGCCAGCACGCAAAGTGGCCACCCTTCAGGTTCTGGCCGTAACATATACACTGGACATTAAAAGGAGATTTGAATGTCCGTTGTATTGTTCTGCAACCATAAATAATTGTAACTGATTCAAAACTTCTTCCTTTAACTAACACGGTACAATACTCCATTGTTTCTCCATATATATCATGTTTTACCTCTCAGAAGTAAGTGTTGTGATGAGGACTAGAAAGGGCCAATGACATGCAAATAATTTTTGCATGCATATTTCATGCAAACTGTATGCAGCTTAAAATTAGCCCAATCAGATTCACTTCCTGCAGAATTAGGTTGTCCCAATTCCCAACTGCATACAATCTGCTTTAAATTGACATGCAAACCATTATTTTACCCAGAGTCCTTTGCTACATTCAGCGTTTTATTACTATTTTCAACAGCATCCCTGTAGGGAAGAAGCCATTAATTGGGCATTGGACTAGAAATGCTATGCTTATCCATCATTTCTGCTAATAATATGGCCATAATAAGAGGAATCTGGACTTTTAGACAACAGGTCCACTTTAACATCAACCACTTAACCACTTCAGTGATTTGCTACAGTATATCTAGGTCATACAAGACTTCAGTTCCAGCGATGTAAATAATCATCATTGCCTGTGAATGGCCGCCGCTTGCTCCCACCGCCGTACTCACTGCCACCCGTTAGAGGGGAGATAAATCAATGGGAATGCAGTTCATTAATCCTAGTCCCCGTGTGAATGATCGCTGGCACCAACGAGATGCCGAGATAATTTGTGACTTCCAAAGTAACACGTCCACACATTACTTTCTGTTTGGCATACTGATAGTACGCTAATAGTAAATAATGCGCAAGGACATCTTGTAGCCAAATAGTAAAATTACACCTACATTTATTTATCTTAATAAAAAGACCCACACTTACATTAAAAATTAACTCCTTACTTCCCACCCTCTCCCATAAATAGCTAAGTAAACTGCAAGCATAAAAAAAAAGATAAATAAAAAGAAATACATAAATGGTTACCATAGGGATTGAACTTTTTTTTAATATGTATGTCAAAAGGGTATATTAATTTTATTTATGAAATTATGGGCTTGTAATTAGTGACGGACGCAAAATTGAAAAAATTCACCTTTAATTCCAAATAAAATATTGGCGCCATACATTGTACTAGGGACATATTTTAAACGTTTTAATAACCGGGAAAAATGGGCAAATAAAATGTGTGGGTTTTAATTACGTGTGCATGTACTATTATAAAAATATAATGGCCAAAAACTGAGAAATAATGATTTTTTTCCATTTTTTTCTTATTTTTCCAGTTAAATTGCATTTACAATAAAATGATTCTTAGCAAAATGTACCATCTAAAGAAAGCCTAATTGATGGCGTAAAAAACAAGATATAGATTGTTTTGTTGTGATAAGTATTAATAAAGTTATAGGCAAATGAATGGAAGGAGTGCTGAAAGGTGAAAATAGCTCTGGTACAGAAGGAGAAAAACCCCTCAGTAGTAAAGTGGTTAAAGGAACATTATCGATTAACATGTTTTTTTTTAATTGTGATAAGAATAGTTTGGGAAGTGCTTCTAATCAATGGTGTCTGCTTATCTCAATGAATGAACTTCTTATCTATTTGTATACACTTATCAAATTCCTTTCACAATTTACTGACGGCCAGGATGACCAGGGTGACGGACCACTAAATTATGAGGGAGGGGGATCCCTCTCCCTACATCTAATAACCCCTGTGTGTGAGACAGGTCTCACTAGCTGAACTGCAGAGTCTTGTGTCTCTATCTGAGCTGTCTGCATGAGGAGCAGAGAGGAAATGTATATTGTTTAAGTGTATCATAAACATTTGCAATTGTGTGTGTGAAACCTGACACCACAGCTTTTCATTAGAGATGGCCCGAATCTCTGATTTTTGGTTCGTGAACCGCGAAAGCCGGCCACAAAAGTGATGGAAAAGATGTTTAAGATGTTTCAAGGGGTCTAACATCTGAGTTTTTGCATGGACGAGTGGGATAGACACCAAAAGTCCCGGGGAAAAATCTGGATTTGACGCACAGCAGTGTTTTAAGGGCAGAAATCACATTGAATGCTAAATTGCAGGCCTAACGTGCTTTAAAACATCTAGCATGTGTATACATCAATCAGGGAGTGTAATTAGAGTACTACTTCACACACTGACACACCAAACTCACTGTGTAACGCACCGCAAACAGCTGTTTGTGTAGTGACGGCCGTGCTGGACTGGTGCGCACCATGGCGAGAGTGCAGGCCGTGGTGGCTTCCAAGCCCATATGGTCGCCGGGCTGTGGTAGCTCAGTGATAGAACAACAGTGACTGTCCAGTTGATCAAATTTGGTCTGTCCACAATGAAGCAACAACCTTATCATCCCCCCGAGACACTCATATAGCCGTCGGTCATTGCTTCATTGTGATATGCAAGCACCTTCACCGCGGCAAGGTAATGATCACGAAGGCAGTCAAGCAGCCTGTGGGCAGAGATGCTGTGTGGGAAGCGACTTTGTCTTGGGGCAGGCAGTCACACAGGTGCAGTTAACAGGTATGCACGGAGTGGTATATCACACTGCGTGCGCTCACGTAGGTAGGTGTGTGCACTGAACACAACAGGTAGGTATATGCAGTGATGGGTATTATAATGTGCACCTGTCACACACAGTCAGGTACCGGACAGGCACAGTGACACTGTGTGCGCTCACGTAGGTAGGCGGGTGCACTGAAGTGAACAACAGGTAGGTATATGCAGTGATGGGTATTACAATGTGCACCTGTCACACACAGACAGGTACCGGACAGGCACAGTGACACTGCATGCGCTCACGTAGGTAGGTGGGTGCACTGTGAACAACAGGTAGGTGTATGCAGTGATGGGTATTACAATGTGCACCTGTCACACACACAGGTAGTCACTGAATGTGCTGGGCCTGGCAGTGGCACACACAGTAGGAATTACCAAGGCTGTCTATGCAACACAAGTGTCTGTGGGACACACACACACACACACAAAAAAAAGATCACAAGAACAAGATTAGCTCTCAAAAGAGCTGTTGAGGGGTGCTTTTTTAGCAATAAGAATCAGCAAGGAGCAAACTAACAAGCCTACAAGAGCCTAACTAAGCTTTCCCTATGAGAGTCTGCAGCAGCTCTCCCTTCTCTAATTACTGCAGGCACACGAGTGAGTCCAATGCCTGACGCTGCCTGCCTTTTATAAGGGGGGGAATGGCTCCAGGAGGGAGTGTAGCCTGATTGGCTACAATGTGCCTGCTGACTGTGATGTAGAGGGTCAAAGTTGACCCTAATGATGCACTATGGGGGCGAATCGAACGTCCGCAAAAGTTCCCAGTTCTCCGCGAGCGCGAACCACTGAAGTTCGCCGGGAACCGTTCGCCGGCGAACCGTTCGGGCCATCTCTACTTTTTATATAACTCTGCAGTCTTACATGCAAAGTACAGCAATGGCTGTGTCGCATACCTCACAAAGCACAGACTCACCTTTGCTAATGAATGCTTCCAATGCAGCTACAACCTACACCCAACGAATCAAAGCTTTTGTTTCTGATATTGAACATGAAAAGTAGGAAAATGTTTACATAGCTCCTTAGACATTACTTGTACATTGTCATTTTAGAACACTTGGGTATTGATAGTGTTTCTTTAAAGGACCACTATCATGAAACACTTGATTTTTTTAAAGCTCATAGTAGTTATAGTATATATATATAGAGCATTCACTATGTATGTTGTTTTATTTTTTACAGAGTTCTTGTTAATTACATGTTACAATACATCACTGACAAAACTGACTTTGACAGACTATGGAAACACCCATTTCCATCATAGGGGAAGCCTACTAAACCTATGAGGCAGATGATATAGTCCCACTTCTTTATCTTTACTCTCCAAAGCTGTCAAAAAAACTCACTGTTGACCCATACACCATAACTGCAGCTCCTCCGGCATCGTTTATGCTGAGCCGTTAGAGTTTCCCACTCTCCCCCATTTGGATTTTAGTGAAGCAGCTTTCCAAATGGGTATCTCCCCAATGAGGCCCAAGCCTCACAGAGGGAGCACCATCTATGAATGGAGTCACTTGGAACCAGGTGGTGCAGAAGCAAAAAAAAAAAAATCACAGAACCTCAGAAGCAATGTAGCTCCCTCCATGCGGAGATGTCATGCGGAAAGCAGTGTGTATCATCCTTATTGATTGATTGTGACACTACTGTGCATAAACCCTGTACAGACATGCTAAGAAGCATGAACTAATCTAAGGGGAGGTGGGACAACAGGGTGGGGCATGAGCAAGCAGCCTCTGGTGGGTGGGGGTTAGTGTAAAATGCAATGTGCTCATTCATTGATGTTATTTAGAGATCCAGGGTCTTTTTCTTCTAATAGGTGTACAACCCTATTTCATATAATTATTGCCTGAGCTAACTCACAATGCATGGGAAGAAAAGCAAACACTATTGATCTATAGCAGATGACCTCTCACTCTTCTTCTTGCCTCTATAATCAGTATGGCACATTAGGTAACGTGTGCACGAACCTGATTTCGTGCACACATTATGACCTATGGCATGACATCAAGAAGTTGCGGTTCAATGCATATCAGCAGCGCTAGTTCTAATTTGCCCGACTGGAAACCGCTTGCGCTGTACGATTAAAAGCTCCCAGAGGCATTAAAAGGTAATGCTCTGGAGCACTTTGTCTAATGTGAACGGTAACATGAAATTCAATAGACTTTCATGCTACCTTTCTTACCGCATCCTAGATGCGTTCCGTCAAAACGGACGGAACAGCTCCTAGTGTAAAAGAGCCCGAAGCAAACATGTTCACGCCATAGTTGTCTGTAACTGCTGGCTGCCATGTGATTATGCTTTACTACTGCCTAATGTCTGTATCATTCTTAAAGGACGCCCAAAGTGAATGGAGACCAAATGCAGGGCTAATTGGTGAGATAAAAATATAATGTGTAATATTTCTCTGGCTATGTTAATTGGTTTTAAAGAATCAGCAGTAAAATGCTGCATGTATCTGCATAAAATAAATTGTTATTCCAGCAGGCATCTAGAAGCCCTATTTGTCCTGATAAAAATAATCATTCAGAGTGCCCAAGCATAATGTACTATATAATCTACAATTTTACTTTGAGGACAATTCTACTTTTCAAAAAGCATATTTTTCCAAGCAAATGTCAGTTCAATCTCCTGTAAAACAATGAATACAAAATACCCTTTCATTTGAAAACATTCATTTTAGCACAATAATAGATCATATTTGCAGCTTAGAAAAGAATAAAGCCTGGCAATAATGTAGACTGTGCAGTAGTACATTAACCCATTCCCTAGTAAGAATGCTGGAGATGATACAAGACATATTTATGAGATTAAACAAAAAGGAACTAATAGGCTATTCAGATTGCTGAGTTCGTAGACTTATAAAGGAACAAAAAATATTGTTCATACAACTACGGTAGGTGTTTTCTGATTATTTAAAACACCCAACATTGAAGGTCACCGTTAATGGTGATGAACTATCAGTGACTCCATCCGGCCATCATACAGGCTAGAGGGAATACAAGGTTTTGGCCAGGGATGGTTCTAGCTACAATGGGGCCCTCGGGGAAAGTAACCTGTGGTCAACCCTGACACCTAATCCCCTCGACCCAGTATAGTAGTTAGAGGTTCCCCTAAAGACCCCCCCTCCAACGTTACAGAGGCAGGGGTGACAGGCAGACACTCATCTGTCACTCCACTGGAAGTCTCATCTGTCTTCTCTGTAGCGCTGCTGCTCTGCACTTCCTGTCTCTCACAACAGGCACTAAAGCCCAAACAGAACCAGGAAGTGCAGAGCAGTGACACTAAAGAGAAGATAAATGGACCTGCAAAACCTGGAACTCGGAGAAGGCGAGTATGTGCCTGTCACCACTGCCTCTGTAACCCTGTGGGGAAGGGAGTTAATTTAGGGCCTATGGATGCTGGGGCCTTGTGGTCATTGCCCCCTTTGTCCATATGGTAGCGCCAGCCCTGATTTGGGCTACCAAGGCTAAGAATACCAGACGTCTGCCCTTAACATTATATATATATATATATATAAACAACAACAACAACAACAAATAACATTTGTAAAGCGCTTTTCTCCCGTGGGACTCAAAGCGCATAAGCATGGCTCCGACCATCGTGGTACAGAGGAAGAATTTTATAAATCTGGAAATGCCAGGCTAAACAGGTGGCTTTTCAGTCTGGATTTGAATAGCTCCAGGGATGGTGCTGTCTTTACTGGGTGTGGTAGGGAGTTCCAAAGAGTAGGGGCAGCATGACAGAAGGCTCTGTCTCCAGATTTTTTGAGGTGCACTCTGGGAGTGACCAAGTTTATAGAACTTGCTGATCTGAGGTTGTGAGAGGTGTGATGCAGCTTCAGCAAGTCCTTCATGTATCCAGGGCCCAGATTGTGCAGGGATTTGAATGTCAGCAGTCCAATCTTGAAGAGTATTCTCCATTCTACTGGTAGCCAATGCAGTGAGCGAAGGATCGGTGTAATGTGACAGTGGCGAGGCTGGTTTGTTAGCAATCTGGCAGCAGCATTCTGCACTAATTGCAGGCGACGCAGGTCCTTTTTGGGGAGGCCAGCATAAAGGGCATTGCAGTAGTCCAGCCGTGATGTGATGAAGGCGTGGACTAGGGTTTGAAGATCCTCTGGGGGAATCAGATGTTTAATCTTTGCAATGTTCTTCAGATGAAAGAAGGAAGATTTAACTACAGATGAAATTTGGTTTCTGAAACTCAATTCCCCATCGATTAGTACGCCAAGGCTGCGCACAAGGTTGGAGCTGTTTATGTCTGAATTCCCAATCCTGATTGGTGTTGCTTTAGGATAAAGCTGTTTTGATGGCGAGCACTGGCCTTGGACAAACAGGACCTCAGTTTTGTCAGCATTCAGTTTCAACCAGTTATCATTCATCCATGCCTGAAGCTCAGCTAAGCAAGAGTTTATTTTTGGGGTAGGGTCTGTTCCACCAGGTTTGAAGGACAGGTATAGCTGTTTGTCATCGGCGTAGCAGTGGTACGTCAGGCCATGTCGTTGGATAAGTGTACCGATTGGCAACATGTAGATTGCAAACAGCAGAGGGGATAGGATTGATCCTTGTGGCACTCCGAATTGTAGAGGTGCAGGTTTGGACATTATAGGTCCTAGGGATACTCTCTGTGTTCTGTCAGTCAGGAATGATCTGAACCACTGGAGGACTGATCCACTGATGCCACAGTACTCCTGCAGTCTGTTAAGCAGGATTTTATGGTCAACTGTATCAAAAGCAGCTGAGAGATCCAACAGGATTAGGATGGAGCATTCCCCTCTGTCCCTTGCCATGAGCAGATCGTTGCAGACTTGGATGAGGGCTGTTTCACAGCTGTGGTGTTTCTTAAAGCCAGATTGTAGAGGGTCCAGGATGTTGTTTACTGACAGCCTGGTTTCGAGTTGCAGATAGACAGCCTTTTCAATAACTTTACCTAAGAAGGGGAGGTTGGAGACAGGTCTGTAGCTGCTCATAGCATCTGGATCCATGGAAGGTTTTTTAAGAAGGGGCTTGATGATTCCTTCTTTTAGAGAGGTAGGAAACCTCCCTGCTTGCAGAGAGCAATTTACTATTTTGTGAAATGCTGGACCAAGCAGGTCAGGGCATTTCAGCATATGTTTAGTTGGTCCAGGTCGCAGGTTGTCTGGCGGAGACGACAGAGGATGTCTGAGATCTCTTCCTCACTAATACTTTTGAAGTCAGTCCAGGGTGTTAGGTTGTTTTTGCAGCTATTTCCATTAGTTGCATGAGTCTTGGGTGCTGTGGACTGAATGAGAGACCAAATAGAAGATACTTTTTCAGCAAAGTAGCAAGCAAATTTCTCACATAGCTCCTTTGAGGGAGTTATAGTGGGTTTTAGACAGGATGGATTACATAGTCTATCAACTGTGCGGAATAGTTGGGCTGGTCTGTTGGCGGCCTTTGCGATCTCCTGTGATAGGTAGGAGGATTTTTTCTTGGTGATCGCATTTTGGTAGCTTTCCAGGTGAGAGACAAGGGTGTGTTTATCTTTTGAATTCTGAGATTTTCGCCACTTCCTTTCTAGTCTGCGCACTTCTTTCTTTATGTCCTTTAGTGAGCTGTCAAACCACCGTGCATGGTGAAGTGGTGTAGACCGTTTAATGCGAACTGGAGCAAGGGCGTCATAGGCAGATGACACTGCATGGTTGTATATCAGGACCATGGAGTCTGGGTCTGCGCAATGATTGGTTAATGCGTCGAAGTTGAGGATATTCTGAACGTGCTGGGGTGAGACATCTTTCAGTGAACGGTATTTTATGAGTTCTTTCCCTCTGTGTTTTATCGCTGGTGCTGTCAGAGAGAAGTGGATTGTGTGGTGGTCTGACCATACCACTGGGTTTATATCCATGTGTGATATTAAAAGTCCGGAATGAAATGTAAGATCCAGGGTGTGCCCTTTCGTGTGGGTGGGGAGGTTGACAGCCTGAGAGAGACCCAGTTCACTCATTATGAGAAGTAGTTCACTTCCTAGCTGGGAGTCGTGATCATCCACCCATGCATTGAAGTCTCCCAGGATGATCCATCTAGGGTGTTCCACTGTTACGCAGGATAAGAGTTCAGATATTTCCTTAAGAAAGGCTGGACCATTTTTTGGGGGGCGGTATATGAGCAATATGTTGATGTTTACTTCTGCTGACAGTTGAGCTGCAAGACATTCAAAGGTTTCAGTGGGGCCTATGGGCAGGGGCCTTATGTTCAAAGAGGATCTGAAGCATATGGCAACCCCCCCACCCTTGCCGACTTGTCTCTCACAGTGCAAGATTGAATAATTGGCCGGCACGGTTGCTTCAAGAGTTGGGCCTTCATGCTTCCCAAGCCAGGTCTCTGTCAAAAAGGTCAAATCAGAGAGCTCTATTAGGTCATGTATAGTTGCAGTCTTATTATTTATCGATCTGGCATTGCAGAGTGTAGCTGTGATTAAGCTTTTCTGAGGGCAAATATGTTTTTTATACTTGGATCCACTACCTCTCCGCCCCCTTCTGCATTTCCTGAGTATCCCAAAGGATTTTAAGCGGAGAGCTAGTGAGGTGTTAATTTGTAATTGTTCCTTGGGAGGGCAGGCAGAGAGAAGGTCCTTTGATGAGTATTTGTATGTTGACATTAGAGACAATAGACTTGTTCAGATAGCTTGTACTTCTGGAGTCCTGCTGAGATCAAAGGGGATCTGTGCAAACTCCTTTCATTCCTACACAGAGTTGGATCATAGATTTATTTTAAGTAAAGTTCCTTGTTTTAGAGTTAGATGATAAATGATAACATCAATGTGGAAAATAGTCACTTGGTGCATATGCCTTGGATAATGAATAAAGGATTACTCACAGGGTGGAGTGAGGGCAATCACAGGCAATCAAGTCTTCAGAGAGGTTGAGGGTCTTGTTTCAGGTCAGCTGTTAGAAGGCTTGGTGTGTTCAGCAGAGGTAAGCTTCATGGAGGATTTCAATCCAGTTTAAATCTCTGCCATCCAAAGTAATCCGATTGTTCTGGTTGGTTGTAGTTCTAGTCTTGGTCGTGGTGGGTGGAATTCCTCTGTATTTTGAGTCCAGTTTCAGCACAAATAGGTTTAAAGGTGTAGAAATCTGAGACAAGGTCTGGAGCAGCTTAAGAGAGCTGCAGCCCGGCTGGGCGCGCTCAGTAAATTGTGCAGATGTATTTTACAAAGTGGAAGGGGTGAGGGGCTTAGTAGGATAAGTCTTTCTAAAATGTGAATCCATAGGAATATGTTTGGCGTTGTTTGGATTTAAATTATGATTTCACGCTGAATTACATCAATATACTGTACACACATATTCTGACTTCCCTGTTGAGACCACTATATATATATATATAGAGTGGTATATATATATATATATATATATATATATATATATATATTTATTTATTACTAAAACTATTCATAGTTTTAAGTATATGAACAAATGAAAGACCTAAGATCCCACACAATCCTCTTTTACACCATCCCCCAAAGTAGACCATCCATAATGAAACTAAGTTATCTAAGACTTTGCAGTCTTGACATTATATAATACACCTGTGTACTGAAAGTAGTGTTTAAAATGGGATCAATATGAATATTCATCACCTGTATCAAAAGTCTTTAAGGAATAGTAAAAAAAAATGTATGTGAATCCTTTCTATTCCAGCTACTCATTATCTAAGAAAAGAACCACACACCTTTAGAAAAACAAGGTAGCTGATCCGTGACACAACTCTGAGCAGACATGTTCGGAAATGAGCTTTCTTGGACAATTTTTTGTCAGAATACAACACTTGCGAAAGCTCAGAGAATGGGCATTACAACTGTACATTATAGTGGTCTCAACAGGGAAGTCAGAATATGTGTATACAGTATATTGATGTAATTCAGCGTGAAATCATAATTTAAATCCAAACAACGCCAAACATATTCCTATGGATTCACATTTTAGAAAGACTTATCCTACTAAGCCCCTCACCCCTTCCACTTTGTAAAATACATCTGCACAATTATGTTCTTCTTTTCCTTTCTTTTTCTGCTTCTTTTCTCTCCTTTTTTTTCTTCTTTTTCTCCTTCCCTCTCCCTCTCCCTCTAAACTTGATATAGGGGTTAATAATGAAATGCAAACTGTCTATTATTATCTTAAATTTTTGGTTTTTTAGAGTTTTTAATTATGTGCAGGTGGGATGAGGGGAGATGTGGGTGGAAGGTAGTTGGGATCAAGACGGGAGTTTTTGAGTAATATACCGATTTTTTGCTCAAAGGTACATGATGAGGAACAATTCAGCAAAGCATGGTCTTGCCGTAATGAAATGGAAGTAAGCGATTTACTTCTTATATCCCCGTGCGTTCCTTTGTATGAAAAGCATTTAAATCATTGAAAGTATTAGAAACACGGAATGGACTTAGAAAAATTCCCCCTTTCTTCCCCCTTTTTTCCCCCTTTCCTGTACTGCTTGATTATTTTTAATTCCATCAATAAATTCCTCCCCTTTTCCTGGAGCTATATACGACACAGTTATCCAGACATGGGTACTGTGTCTGCCTATATACATCCATGCTGTGTTGTTTTGGGCCTCTTGAGTATCTTTGGCTCCACCTAGTGGTTGCTGAGTCGACTGGACGCATGAGTAATACATGCGCAAGACCAGCAACCACGGTGGTTTCCCCTGAACTTCCGGGGGACGTCATGACGTCAGAACCCGGAAGTAGGGGGACGGGCAACGGCCTGCTGCACGCCGGATACCAAGGGATTTCCCTATTTAAACCTATAGCGCAAGATGCCCGGCGTGCGCAGAGCCTCAGAAGACGCTCTCACGAGCGAAACGTGCGTCAGGCAAGCCACCGCTCCCACCTCACCCCACCGGACATTGGACTGGGTAGGAACCTTTTTAACAATATTGGAAATGTATCCTGTCTTTCTATGATGTACAGCCATACACAATAAAGCTGTGTTTTAACAAGGAGCATCGCTTGTGCCAATCCTCACCTTCTCTCAGAGTACCATATATGCCTTGTTGCTTTTGTGGATTAGAGCACGCAATCCTTGATTTTAGTGGACCCAGCCAGTGTTGCAGCAGTCCGATTTATGTGATATTGAACTCCTGTTATTGCAGTGCCTGTTGTCCTCTCCTTTTGTATCTACAATTATGTCCTCTATGGCTTTGAGAATGCCCTGTGCAAATTTATTTTACATAGACTGGCCACATAGCTGTAAGGTATACCTAATGTTTGTTAAGAATGCAGCTGGAACAAATGTTGCTAATGATAACCAGACAACAAAGTGATAACAAGCATTGAGGTGTATTGGGGCAGTAAGATGTTCTATAGCCGCATAAACAAAATGCTTAGGCATCTACAGTATGCAATCAATGCTTTCATGTTGTGTGTATAAAGACGAATCCACAGGTCCAAAAGAAATGTCTCAGGAGACGCATGCGTAGTGGAACTAAGGCTGTACACAGACTATAAATGTTCTTTGGCCAAAATTCTAAGGTGTGTACAGATGTCCACCGAAGTCATAGGCCTCTCAAATGGCGAGGGCAGATTTCTCTTGTCCGAGCGCTTCAGAGAAAGTCCCTCCAGTAGGGTACTGCTCACATATACCCCATCCTCCACTCTACATAGACCATTACACAAACCTCAGCCATGAGCTGAATATAGTGCCTGTATAGCTGCTCCAAAGCTGCTTCCCAATATGATCAAGTAGCAGTAGGGTATTGTACCGTGTTAGCCATCAGTAAAAGCAATAAGTTTTAAATCAGGATGATACCATTTATTGGCTTACTAAAAATGAATAAGATTAAGCAAGCTTTCGGCCTTGCAGCCTTTGTCGGGCTTAAATCCTGTTAGTTTGCAGGCTGGTGGTGCAGACAGCTATATACATGCAACATCAAGAGGGAAAACAGATTTTTTTCTAGCATAAATACATGTCGTTAAAATGCCTTAATTGAAACAGGGCATACCTGTAAAGCCTATTGCTGGACTGATCAAATTCATTCTCAATCATAATTATTTCACTTTTGGACAGGACCTCTATTTACAGCAGATGGGTGTGGCAATGGGTTCACGATTCGCACCACAGTGTGCACATCTCAATGCATGTGGCATAAAACCCATGGCCTACTACCGCTTCATTGATGATATTTTAATCATCTGGTCCGCAAGTGAGGATGATCTTCTCCAGTTCCACAGAAACTTCAATGCCTTCCATCCTACAATCAAATTGAAACTTACCTACTCTCACACAGAGATTAACTTTCTGGACACCACCATATACATCAGGGGTAACAACCTACAAACCTCTGTGTATCGCAAACCTACAGACCGTCCCACATACCTAAGATATGACAGTTTTCATCCCAAGCACATTAAGGACTCTATAATTTACAGCCAAGCTATAATGTACAACCGGATTTGTTCTGACAGGATGGACAGAGACAAGCACCTGGATCGCCTTAAGAACACTTTCATTAAACAAGGTTACAGTCCTCCTATGGCCGAGGCCCAAATCAGGAAAGCAAGCAACATCCCCAGGACTGAACTCCTCAAATATAAGAAAAACCAGAAGGAGGACCGTGTCCCTTTGGTTGTCACCTACAACCCACACCTGGAAATCTTAAGGAGGATTGCTAAAGAACTTCATCCCATTTTGCACAAGGATCACAGACTGAGAAAGATATTACCTAAACCTCCCCTCCTGTCATATCGGTAACCACACAATCTAAAATAGATGATTGTCAGGAGTTCTTTGACTAGGCCTCAACAAAACGGAACATCACCCTGCCGACAAAAAAGATGTGGGACCTGCAGACACATTTACTCCACTGACAGGTTAATGATACCAGATTCACAACAGGAGTACAGAGTACAAGGCACATTTTCCTGTGGTTCCACCAATCTGTTATATCTGATCATGTGTGCTAAATACCCCAATGTTATGTACGTGGGAGAAACTGGACAAACTCTGCGCAAACGTATGAATGGACACAGGCACACTATTAACAATACCAAATCTAAACTCCCAGTTGCTATACACTTTCGTTCCAACGGACACAGCATGTATGATCTTCGTGTCACTGCTCTGAAGGGTGGCTTCAAAACGTCAAATGATCGATTAATAGCAGAAACAAAATGTATAAATTGGTTCAAAGCTGTGGACAAGGGCTTGAATAAGGACAAAAACTTTTTATATTGGTATGAGGCTGATGATATTTGAACTCTTTCTCAGCCTATATAGCTGAACTTGTGAACTCAGAATTTACGATACCTCTGTGTCAGTCCAACTCCCAGGTCTGTGAGCATGGAGTAAACAAGGATCCTTATCTTAGCTAACAACCTCTAACTCCATTTAGATGTTCTGTTTCAATTAAGGCATTTTAATGACATGTATTTATGCTTCAAAAAAAAATCTGTTTTCCTTTTTGATGTTGCATGTATATAGCTGTCTGTACCACCAGCCTGCAAACTAACAGGATGTAAGCCCGACGAAGGCTGCAAGGCCGAAAGCTTGCTTATCAATATGATCAAGAATGATTGTTTCTAGCAACAAAAGTGTAAATGATGTACATTAGAGAAGATCTGTAAACTTTCATAATGAGAGATCATAGATCTGCTCTTACATGACCATATATAAACAGCTAATGTAATACTTATAAATGTAAAGGTAACATTATACATTTTACTGGTTTGAGATCAAAAGAAACAAAAAAAGGTGATGCTTCAGCTGCTGGAAACAATTGCTGGGAATTCTCTATGTAGATAACTTTGGAGGTCTAACAAGTTTGTTAATAGGATCATCAGTGGGGCCCACACTGCCTCTCATTTGCCATTTGAAGCAGGACAATTGGGTCGAAATAGGGGGAGACTTGTGGTCTCAACTACAATCACCGGCTCATCACTTTTTTCTACCATCTATGGCAACATTTTTTGTATAGCAACCTATGATTGATGGGTCAGGAGGCAAACCATTATACTGGACATAGGGGACTGCAGCTCCTCATGTGTTTCTCTTCATAGTCAGTGGGTTGTAGCGATCTAACTTGCCCATATACAAGATCTTCAATGCTCGTGTCTACTGATTTTAATATTTGTGTGTTTTTTGTATATGTGATAATTGGCTAGATTAAAGATTTTTTTCTACTTTCACATGCACCCAAGAGTCAATTCTTTCTCTGTACCAGTTTAAACAAAAAAAGGCTTACACAATTATAGTGTTAAACAGTATACTAATTATACATTACAGCAAAAGTACAATAAGGAAATGGGAATGCCTTGTACAAAGATTAGAGAAACAATTTTCTAAAATCACTACCATTTAATAAGGGGCTTTTAGAAAAGACATTTAACCTTTGAGCCATGATCAATAAATTGAGTACATAAGATATATCTGGAAGTTCAGGATGCTATGTTTGGCAACTGATCTTCAACAGTCAATCATCAGGAAAGATTGTGGCTACTGTAGCTCTAATTAGAACCTTTGCTCTGATCTAAGGATAAAGTGTGCACATTCTGAAAGGAATCCTTCCACAACACACAGATGTAATATCACTTATTTTCAGGAACAGCACTTATGATTAAGCTTGAAAACAAAGACAGATGGCTGTTTGTTTGAAAATGAGACAGCGTCTCCAAAAGCTGTGGATCACAGGTAGAATTATTACTACACCAGAACAGTCAGGCACAATTTAATCATTTACTAACATTAAAATAGCCTTGTAGTGAATGCATGAATATTATATCATAAAAAAGACATGTTAATGAAACCTCAGAAGTTGTTTCTTAACTTACATATATTTTCTTCTCTTTAATAAAACCAAATCAATATGCAGGGAAACTGAGCAGCTCAACCCATCTTGCTATGAAATCATGACTATTTACCGACTTCTGGTGACTCAAATGGTCTTCTCTAGAAGAGCTGACAACATGAGTCAGAAAAACAAAGGGGTTGGGATTGATCACCCGGTGAGCAGTAGTGAGGCTAGTTAGAACTACATTTAAAGTGGACCTGAACTCAGAACGTCCTCTCTGCTCTAAAAGATACACAACAGCATAATGACCTTTAATCAAAAACATTTCTTTGTTAAAACTGATTCAAATCCTGAAATAAATCTGCACTGTTTCTACTTCCTGATTCATCGATGCAGATATATTGTTAACATGCTGTGCTTTCAAATGAGCTTATCTGCCATCTCTGCCATATCAGTCATGTGACACAGGGGGAGATCAAATTACAACTTGTGATTAGACACAAATTAAGGGGAATTAAACATTTCTTTATGTTTCCTTCTGTCCTGTGCAAAAGTCTACTTTAACTATTGCTAAATTCTGTGTGTGGTGGATATCCATTTTTGACTTACATTATTGGTACAAAGTTTGCAACTTAAAAAGGCAATCAGATTTAGAAGAACCTGTTATAATGTCACCACTATTTATAGGTAGTCCCATGTATCTTTTATGTGTAGTTTCATTTGGCCTTGAGCCCACAACATCATCATGACTTCTTTTATATGGGAGTAAGCTGCCCCAACACCCCTTCTTTTATTTTATCTAAATATCTCAACAATCATGACATTTTGCTACCTTCTCTGTGACTGGTGTATGATGTACATGATGTACATCACTGTTCACCAGAAGCTGCCCCATGTATAAGAATTGAATCGTTTACTCCTCTGCAGACAGGGTAGGATAGTAATCATCTCCTTTTCTAATTTCTGAGACGAGGCATACTACATCAGTCTTTTAGAGCAGTTTAATCACAGCAAAAAAAAAAAAAAAACCCTTAAAAAAAAAATCTGTAGTTACAAAGACCTAAAAGAGCAATGGCCATGAAGAGGTTAAGCTGAAAAAGAATTTTCCTTGCGTTTTTATATTGTACACTGAGGAGGAACCCCTACTTTTTCATACTTAATGTTACCGGCAGGTACACTCAGTGACTGAATAAACACAAATGTTTCTCTTCTTTAAACCTTTTGTTCTACCTTTAAATGGTCTAGAAGGGAAATTGTGCAATATAAACTGAGCACATGATAATTAAGCACATAATCAGAGGTTACCGTCTGTGAAAATGGCATGCCAAAATGATTTGTTGTTCTACACCCAGAGAAGCATTACTGCTAATTGTAAATAAGAAGTTCCTCCTCTTTGGACTTTCAAGCCTCTCTATTGGTCCTTCAATATGATGGATGCTGTAACTGATTGAGGTCTCGGACACACTAGAGCACTTCTTTGAGCAATTTTGGATTTTTGAGAATCGCTAGTGCTTTTAAAAATGCTTTGCTAATGAAAGTGTATGCAGGTGAGCCCACTAGAGCGATTGCAATTTTAAAAAATTGCAAACGCAGGACATGCAGTATTTTGTGAGCGTTTGGACTCCAATAAATAATATATGAGTTCCGTTAATCGCCAGAAAACATAGCACAAATCGCCAGCAAAACAATGACAGAAAGTGCAAGTGACTGCAATAGTGCTTTGCGATTTCAAGTCTGCCTAACAGGAAAGCTCAGCTCATTTTATCCTCAGTTCCACTTTGTCTTATAACATCTTTTCCAATCCAAGGAACTGCTGAAAATGTACACATGCATTTTTCACTGAAGGTAGCTTCCAAGTATGTAGTTTATTAATATAATAGTGGACCTAAGCCAGTTACAATAACAATAACCCTCACCCCCCCCCCCACTTCCTCCTTCTCTAAAGTCTGCCAGTGTGCCGGACATGCGTGGTACGCAAAAGCACGGACGCAGGGACAGCAGGAGGAGAACGCAGCCGTTTTATTAGGTAGGATGCTCACTTTTACATTGCCCAACCTGATTTTTGGGTAATAATACAGATCATGTTCTAAAGCAGTGTTTCTCAACATTTCATGGGTATGTACCCCTTTTGAAGGCCTGTGCTGGCCAAGTACCCCCTGATATGGTAAGAACTATCTCAAGTACCCCTTGATACAGATACACTGAATAGTAGTACTTGATAATTGTTTCTACACCGTTTCCAAGCATTTGCTATTGTTTTTAATTAGCTGAAATACTAGTTTGGCTGTTGTTTAAATAGGATTTGTTGTTTTCTGAAACCATACATTTAGTAAACTTAATTAAATACATTAAGCCCAAGTACCCCCTGGACCCATCAGAAGTACCCCCTGGGGTACGCGTACCGCATGTTGAGAACCTAGGTTCTAAAGAAATACAATGATAGTTCAGGCCTAACTTTCAAGGGATTGCTCCTTATGTTCCCTAGCTCCACGTCATTATGGTGGAATCCATCTCCTTCCAGGTAGACTCGCAGGTCCAGCAGACCGAAGCTCTCATTGGTGTTGCACATCCTAGACCGCCACAATGCATGCTGGGAGGTGTAGTCCTCCGATGTGTGTACATCTTCCCAGCCAGAAAATGTACTCAAATCAAAGGACTACATCTCCTGGTATGCATTGCGCTAAGGGAGGGGGAAGTTCATTTTTATATATTTTGTAAACTAGGTGCTCAGACCCCTCATCCGAAACAGACTGTAATGCTGGGAATACACGGCTCGATTCTGAGCCATTAAGATAGCTCGATAGATCATTTCCGATATGTCCGATCACCGTTCGATCGTTTTGCCGCTCAATTTATCATTGAAGTGAATTGAAAAAAGATAAGAAAAATGAGCGGAAGATAAGAGGATCGAGCTGGCAAAACGATTGGGTGCAGAATCGAGCGCCAGAATCGACCTGTGTATTCCCAGCATAACAGACTGTCATTGAAAATACTGCACCCCAGGGGGAGATAAATTAACTTTTTATACTGTCTTTTGTGTTAAGACCGATAAGATGCTTCCCTCATATAATCTTTAGTGTTTAAAAATACCGCATTGGTGTTTGGAGCTGTAATGCTGGGCATACACAGTCAAATAATTCTTATCAATCGAGCCGCTGATGGCTCGATTGATAAGATCCAACCTGTCCGATACCCCGCCGGATTGATACTGCTCTCGATACTGGTGGGGAGAACAATAGGAAGAAATGAGCGGCTGATTAGCAGCGCCTGCGGGGACGAGCGGAAATCGATTCGCGCGCATGCGTGGACGAGCGGTGCTGCTCAAAAACTGACCGTGTATGCCCAGCATAAGGTAGATAATCCGTATCTCCAGCTATCTCCAGGCTCATTCAGATAGGAAAGTCAGCCAGCTGGCTAGTGTGAGTGTTTGAAACATCTGAACCTCTGAGAGACAAACATTTTTTTAATGTTAGAAATCACCAATGTTATTTCTATTCAATTTCCCATCCAACAATACCACATGGAAGTCTCCTTTAAATTCACTTTATGAAATGGTCTATTTTTAATTTCGCCTTTACATGGGCTTTTTATCTTCCGTGCAGTTGAGCTTCAGATATTAGATATATTTATCCATGGATGTTTTTTTAAAGATTTCATAAGCAACCTTAATAATCTGTATTGCCGGATGCTTTATATAAAACTGTGACTACAAATAGTAATGCAACTCAGTTGAGAAATTGATCTAAAAATATAAGAGATGGTAAAAAATGAACTGCAACAGATGTCTGCGGTTTCATCATAAAAAGTGTTTACTCAAGGTAACGTTATCTACAGAGACCGCAGAGACAAGGACAAGAAAAGCTGCGCCCATAGGGATTCGTACACTGCACCAACACCCTTGAATATTGAACCAGGTTTCACTTAATCAACTTACCAAGAAAATGAATTCAATAAACATTTCTACTTGCAAACAAGGGCAAGAAAAAAAGCAAGATATTCTCTCTTTTACTAAAGAAACACAAACAGCTTAATGCCAGGTCACTGTGATCCTCACATTCTCTCATTAGAGGATTGCAGCTAATAATTACCACACTCAAAACTCCCGAGATTAATTATTTTGAGTTGCAGGTCAGTTAAAACGCAGATCGATTCCTTTCCCTCTCTTCTCCTTAGAATCTATTTTAATTGTGGCCCTCTGAAAATGAAAGATTTTTAATTAATTAAGCAAAATGTAAACAACATTGTACTTTTAAGGGAAACGATACTGGAGTCCAAACAGTTGTATTCATTTTGTTATCGTTTGGAACAGGAGCAGGTTTTTACAGTGATGTATTTTTCTCATTGATTTGTTTTAATACCTGGTGCTCCAAACGCACATTAGAGGTGATTAATATATGCTAGGAGGGAAATTGTGCTGGATAAAAAAGGAAGTAGATGGGATGGGGGCGGGCACGAATTCCGCACAACAAACAGCCTAGGCTAAGCCTCAGTGAGAGGGAGGGGTTACATACAGCAATATATAGCTATATCAAGTGTTTCTGATGCTAAAACAAGGATTTTTAACATAACAGTGGTTATCCTGAATAATTTACTGCATATTACTACATGTCATTACAATTCCTCTTTAAGTATTAAATGTGATTAATACCATGAATATCTTGACTGCCGTTACCAAAAGCCGCTTTCCAATTTTTAGTATTTACCTTTGACAAAAAAAATGAACCGCAAGGTACAAATTTAGGGCTAGCGTACAAAGAAGCACATCATTCTGCTATCACTTATCAATCATATGCTGCATTGACACACACACCTGAAGAGAAAATTATGGAAAAAGCAAATAAGATTCAAGTGTACACTGCACCATAAGCTCCAATTCAAAATTCAAACATTGCTTTCAACAGCTTTCTGAAATGTTTCAGAAGTGTATTTTAGAACCGAAAACCAACAGCCACCGTACACCAGCCCTTATAAAGGTGTCAAAGCTCTTGCAAGTCTACGCGCTGCCAGTTTGCTTTAATGACGTCTGAGTGATGTATAAAGCCTTAACCCAAAAAGAAATGACGCTGTAATAAAAAAAATACAATAAAAATACCTTACAAATGTGCCATCTAGCAGCATTGAAAACTAACTAAAGCCAACACTTTATTTGTGTTTGTGTGTGCGTAGGTAAGATGCATATAAACACACAATGAGTACACTTTCTTTCCTATTCCACTTGCAGGCGTTACCAAAGACAGGAAGCCAGCAGAAATCTCTCAACAGGGAGACAGATAGCAATAACAAAACGATTGTATTTCTAAAGGCTCACACACACCTACCAACAATCTGTCCAACTAGCTTCCAAACTTGTCTGTTGGAAGATAATTTGGGTGTGTGTACGGCTGACAAACAACCAGATGACCAATTGATAACAGGTTGTTTGCCAGATCCAACTAGTGGATCAATCTGAACAACTATCAAGCAGGATGAAATGTGTGTACAAGTCTTTATTGTTTATGAATGCAGACTTGTTGTGAAGTTTGTCATTTAGCTTGCACGCACAGTATGTGAGTTGGTTGTTTATTTGGTTGGCGTGTGTGTAGGTACTTATGAAGTACACAATTTGTTGTGTGGCTGGTCATGTTGTGCAGTTGGTTGTGCAATAAGTTGTATGTGTGTATGAACTGTAACCCTTCTCCACTTTAAAACTGCAACATCATTCTGGGCTCAGCTGAGCTCTAGTTTCCAATGTACGCTTACAAATTTTCACACTGAAATAAAGATAAGTATGCACAGTTTATGTGCATTTTCATCTGCAGCTAGCATAAATGACAACTGTCTTCTCCTTTGCGTTCTTCGTAAAACGCATGCAAATTTTCGCATTTTATAAGCAGAGACATTGAGAGTCATTATGTGCTATTCTGACGAAAACTAGTGCAGCATACTATACTGTTTGTTTGTTTTTCTGCAGAAAAACGTAAATTTGAATTTAATGGAAATAAGCCAATTGACTTTCATGATCACATGAATTTATTTCTGGAAATCCGCTAACAAATAAATGGAAATGAGGCCCTAAGGATAAATCCGTGACATGAGGTTGACTTACAATGGGGTATTATCACTGCGCACAGACAGTGCATGGCAATATTACCATTACAACCGCCAGCAGTGTACCGCATGTTGCACTATTAGCTCAACTCATGGTACTTGAGTAATGCAAGCATTGCTATGGTAACATACTTTATTAACGAGCGATACTATAACAGCACTTGTGGTACTTGAGTAATGGAGGGCGTCCTAATAGCATAACCCGCAGTACACTGACGGTAGTAACAGTAATATTGCCATGCGCTGTTTCCGCACAGCAATTTTACTGCTGTTTGTGCATTAACCCCCTTATTACTGACATGTCTATGATATGCTATCTGCACATCAGGCATGAAGCTGATCAATGTTTAGCCTTCCCCACAACCTCTGCCTATGCCTAACCCTACACTACAACTTTGAATAATAATCCATGTCCTGATTTAGGATAAACATTAAACGAGCCCAGTAATGTCCCCTAACAAATAACCTTACCTTAACCCTAAACAGGCCTAACAACTGCTCCTCTCCACTTTTCTGTGATGGGCCACAATGCAAACAGACCTCTCAGTCACCGAATAGGCTTTTCAAAATAACCTAAAGTTAGGGGCGTGAAGGCAAGACAAACATTTCCAATAAGAGATGGTTACGGTAGTCGTTTTAGCGGCACTCCAGGAGTTACAGGATCTGGATATTGTGGAGAAGAGGAACACTTTGGTATTAATCCTTAAAATAAGATCCCAGGCAACACTGTTTATCTCAAAGTGAACAGAAAAGAAGGAATGTGGCTTCAGTGCCTTTTTTTTTTTTACTGAACAACAAATCCAGTTTTTTTTTCCAAGCTTCATTCTGGTGCTATGTGGCCTTAACATGTTTGTGAGCCTCTTTTATTCTATTTAAAAGATTAAACAGCGAAGCTATCGCACTACAGGCAGCTTTGCAACTGCACAATAATCATTCCAACCTTGGATATGTCTATCGCATGCAGAAAAGCCTGAAATAATACACAACAATAACATCAAAGCAAAAGAGAAACAGCATTAGTTTATGTGTTAGTTGAAGTGTACACACATTTATACAATAGACAAAGGGTGCAATGTATAATTTCCACGCTAGACGGCGATGTTCTGTTATCAGGAAAAAATACATGATTGGGGACTGAAGAAAGTTAAAGTGAAATGCAAACATTACAGCAGTGACACATCAGTAACGCACAAAGCAAATCCCACCCTTCACCATGGAGCTCTGTGCTTCAGGTGATGACTGCAACAATCACCAGCTAATAGCTAGCTGTCAAAAATGTAACAATAATCCTCGCAACCACCAGTGTCGCAGGGGGGCCAGTGGGGCTAAGGGGACCTGGTCCTGTGCAAGATGCAGAGCAGCGGAAGCGGCATACATGACCTTGTTCCAGTAGAGTGACATGTACTTACTCCTCTCTTTGCTATAAGTCTATCTACCTGTGGCTCCCACTCCTCTGTGCATGTCATGTGACAACAAGGTGGACCAAGGTAATGTATGATGCTGCCACTGCTCTGCTCATTGTATGGGACCGAGACCCCTTAGCCCTTCTCTCACCTCACAGAACACACTGGGATCTTGGGGGAGTGAGGGTCAGGAGAAAAAGTGAATTGCACATGGGCCAATGGGCCTGATGCTATTCCAGGTAATAAGTAGCTTGCAGATGCGAGCTACTTATCACCTTGCCATCGCGCGAGGATTACTAGCAAATCCTATTGCCAGTTTCACTCGTGCGATGGCCGATCGTTAGGGAGCATTACTCAGGCGAAAGCCTGAGCGATGCTCCCTATTACCGGGCGATGGGGAGCAAGGTTTACCCTGTGGTGCTGTCCATCAGCACCACGGCCTCGCTCCCCACACATGCGCACAACCCGACAAACATCCGCCGCCATCTTCCGCCGCTGCATCTGGGGG
Organism: Hyperolius riggenbachi; assembly: GCF_040937935.1. Taxonomy (NCBI): domain Eukaryota; kingdom Metazoa; phylum Chordata; class Amphibia; order Anura; family Hyperoliidae; genus Hyperolius; species Hyperolius riggenbachi. The sequence continues at coordinate 408,963,150 of NC_090646.1, read as the reverse complement.
TCTCCTTCAATAAGGAGACCCCCAGAGCTCCCCGCCGGCCGCAGCTCGTCTCCGCAACCCCCCACAAAGCTACAAAGTTAATTGTAAGCAATTTTCTTACCGCCAATTTAAACCCGTCGGCCGCCGCATCTCGCCGCAAGTCCCCGCTGTGTAATTACAGTGTATGAGTTACTGTAATTACACTCGCTAATAACAGAGTCCTGGCAAAGCATCTTTTAATCAGCCGCCGGGGCTCCCCATTGGTTCACAGGCTGAGCCATTTACATTGGTCCAGCCTGTGAACCAATGGGGAGCCTCGGCGGCTGATTCAAAGATGCTTTGCCGGGACTCTGTTATTAGCGAGTGTATGTAATTACAGTAACTCATACACTGTAATTACACGGCGGGGACTTGCGGCGTTCGGCGGGTGTAAAGCGGCGGGAGGGAAATTGCTGACCATTAATTTGTAGCTTTGTGGGGGGTTGCGGAGACGAGCGGCGGCCGGCGGGGAGCTCTGGGGGTCTCCTTATTAAAGGAGACCCCCAGATGCAGCGACGATGACATGCATTAGCATGTTTAGACCTGCTTTTTGCAGGTCTAAACTAACGCTCATGTCTGCCGGGAAGCATCGCTTCCCGGAGGCATGCAAAGTGCAATAGGATAGGGTGCAAGGAACTTGCTGGGCGATAATATCGCCCAAGCGAGTTCTTTTAGCACCCTGCCTAGGGCTAAATGCAATTGGATCAGGCGACTTTATAGTCGCCTGATTATCGGACTCACCAGCGTTTAACGCTGGCGAGTCTGACAATTGCATCAGGCCCATTGTCTGTTATTCAATTCACTTTTCCTCCTAAGTTTTCTCCTAGGTGATATTCCTTATCAATAAACTGCTTTTCAAGCCACCAGCAAGCAAAAAAAATACTTAATAATTTTGACAGTACTTTTTTAACTCCTTTTTTTGTATGTTTGCAATGACAATGGAGTAATGAAAAGTAATTTTAAAGGATACCCAAGCTGAAACCCATATTAAAAACAGGGGGAGCAGGCATGTATTTGATGCAGTCCTCATGCCCACCACTCACCCCATTCTTCTCCGTCCCCCTACTTTCTTACTTAATTGACAGCAGAGTTCACTGGGCGGTAGTGCGCAGTCGCCTGCGGCCAGGAGCGCTCTGCGCACATGCACATCTTCACATTTTTTTAGTAAGGGTTTCAGCTCCGGTATCCTTTAAACATAAGATGAAAAATTATCTCCTAAGAGAAAACTTAGGTAAAAAATAAACTGAATAAGGCCCATTATCTCATAATTTTATTTTAACCACAGATTTACTTTAAAGTTTCCCAGAGCTCTTTGTAATCAGTTTCAGTGGATTGAACAGTGGCAAACATTATTAAAAAGTTTAAAGTTTGTGGGGACTTAAGCCAACCTCATTGGATGCAACCCCAATAAGAAAATCAGCACCAGAATGAGCAACAGAATAGACGAAAGTCCAAGGACAACTTTCGAAGAGATACAAGCTAAACTCCAAGGACAATCAGTTTCTGGTTATATCATCCATCACAGTGACAGTGGACTTAATGGAAGCAAACCTAGGAGGACTTTGATGCTCAACAAAAAAACGTAAAAAGCCTGACTGAATACCAACTGCGAAACATTGAGGAGGCTTAGTTACTTTTTGGACTACTTTGCTGTGTCTGGCACAGGTATCCTTCAGTCCTTGTAAGGAACAATAAAGCCTCAGTATACGTAGACTTTCTAGCATGAAATGTACTACACAGTGTCAAAAAGGTATATCTTAACTGCATATCATGGAGCCTTCAACAGGTTAAAGATCTAAAATACATGCCTAAAAAAATCCAGTAATTGTTAAGACAAAATACTGAACTTTGCTAAGGTGGTTTTTTTAGGAGCCCTGATTTGAATACGCTCTATGGGGAAAAAAAACATACTGTTTGGGAAAGGCAGCCTTTCAAGCTGACACAGCTGGAGCAGTTTGCTCATCAACGCGGACCTGAACTAGGCAACAGCAATTTAACCTTTAAAGAAAAACATTTCTTTGTTATGGTTGATACACTGCAGATTTATTGCAGGATGTGTATCTACTTCCTGCTTTCATGGAAGAAGACATATTGTTAACATTACAATATTTTCTGTGCTCTCAAATTAGCTTCTCTGCTGTGGCAGTTAGTTGACACAGCTGAGGGATTATGTTACAGTGGTGATTAGTTCAAGATGAGGGGGAATTAGACAGGTTAAATGCTCTAAATACATACAGGGTGAATTTCTATACATTTTCCTTCTGTCCTGTGCAAGAGTTCGGGTCCACTTAAACAGTTGGTGAAACTACCTGTTTCCACAAGTACAACTCTTATCAACTAAAGGAATTGCTTGTTTGCAATTGTTGCCTAGAAAGGTACAGTATCATTTCTATTCATGCCATTTTGATATGCATTATTGTTTAAAATATTGTTTAAAATATTCTGCTGAATCAAAACTATACAACAAAGTCTGATTTTTGTTGCATACGGTTGACAAACACACGTACAGTACTTCTGAAGAGGTCTAACTAGACCTGAATGCCTCATTAAAACCTCTTCTGTACTGAGCCAAACAGGAACCTATTTTCCAACTGGTCAAAGCAATACATTATAATTAATTCTATCTGTGCAAATCCTGTAACTAAATTGTTGTCTGAAATAATCTCTTACAATCATTTTTGGTAACAAATAAGTCAAGTCTGTAGGCAGCATAAGTCACTGATGAGGATGGAGTATGCAGATAGTCTTACTCCCCTTTACCTAAACAAGCTGCATTGGTGTTGCAAGTGTGTAACCTACATGCTGGCTACATACTGGCAGCCTGACCTGACACATGATTACTAGAACAACCTAATGTAAAGTGCAGATTTACTGAAAGAAATGTACAATACAGCTTAGATATGTTCATTTCAAACATCCAATAGGTTTTTTTATGTACATGACAGCATGTTTAAGGCTGTCACAATGAAACTTCACTACTCTACATTACACATTTACTGCAGTGATCATTTGTACTGTTGGTTAATACAGGAGACCTCTGCCAGTGTGTGGTCATCATCGAAAACAAAAAAGATTAGCATGGCATTGAGCCAATTATTTTTTTTAGAATGAGTTCATTAATGGCATCTTTCACAATCTCTCAGTGTAAGTCCTCTATAAACCCCTCTTTGCCAGCATAGATAGCCACTAATTGACCTTAGTCCTCTATAAATACCTCTTTGCCAGCATAGATAGCCACTAATTGACCTTGCCACCAAGCCAGCCAGCATTTTTAGCATTAGGGTACATATAAGCCAAAGTTTTCTTATCATCAGTCTCTTGAAATCTTCAAAAAAAAAAAGTGAATGGTGCTACTTTCCTAAGATTCAGTGCTACAAAGGTACCCTTCTGAAGCCTATTATTATTTTTCTATATTGACAAGCTATAGTAAGCCACAGAGGCAAATGCTCTCTACTCCCATGTCCATGTCTACTATGGAGTTTTGCTACTGGGATAGGTCGACCATCAAAACTCATGGCCACCTCGCTGAAGTAGAGACAGAATCTTATCCATAACATAGTCCTAATTTAATTCTGCAACGTGACAATGGCCCCTCAAACTCTTACAAAAAAAACATAAATAATTATCTCTACCAATAAAACTAGGAATCATTAAAATAATGGGTTGACTCCATAATGCCCTGATGTCAACATCATCAAGCTAAGTTTTGAAGACAGAAGAAGAGCACAAAGAAAGTGAGACACACAATAGGTCCTATGCAACTGCTGAATTCACCAGTATAAAGTGCTGCCGAGATCTAAAGTCAGGCAAGTGCAATTGCAGCTTTCACTTGGCAGGGCAGAAAACAACTCACTTGGATGGTTTTATCTCCAATAAAGTTCTTTTCCCCTTTCAAGCAGACGGAAAGTGATGCAAACATGAAGGCAAATGAGCAAGAACTTATCCCCTGCTTACCTGGCTTGGGACCGCGTGTAGTTAAATACTACGCCGCACTTGTGGCTGCCTAAACCTGATGCAGTGTAGTTTAAGCACCATCAGCTCCCTGCATGGGACACAACATCCTCACCATGGGACACAGCATCCTCACCAGCACAAAACTTTGTACCTCGGCCAGGACCCTCTGGTTACTGTGAGCCAATCACAGCATTCAGGAAGGCTCTGGTCCTTAAGGGGCCAGAGTCTCATGGTCCAAAATGAGTTAAGGGATACCAGAGCCCAAAAGAAGATGAGAAATGGGGAGAGCAGGCATGTATGGTGAGCTGCCCTGATGCTCATCACCCCCCCCCCCTCCCCAATTCCCCTGTCTGCCTCCTCTGGTACCTGTAATGGTCCCATCTTACGGTCAGCTTGGTCAGGACTCAGGACTCCTGTGCTGGCCGGGCTGCACACGTACTACAGCACACAACCGCATTTGTGAGCACTCTGCGCATGTGTGTGACATCATCGTCTAAAAGCAAAAATAATTTTAGAAGAAAATGTAGCCCCTCCTAAAAGCATTTATTAACCCCTTGTCCTCATGCTGACCTGTTTGGGTTGGAGAGTGTCAGGGAAGCCTGGCATAGGTGCACTTAACATTGGGAGAGTGTCTGGGCTACACTTGATTATTGAAACGATTCATAAAATCCTTTTTCACTTGTTCTAAAAGGTTCTTTCACACTGTGTCCATTGTGTTCTGCTGCAACGGACAATATCATCGCAAAGCAATGCAATCATTTTCCTATGGTGCTCTCACACTGAGTGCAGTGCAGAGGGCTCTGACAGAGTAATGCACAGCATGCCATGCATTTTCCAGGCAATGTGCACCTTTACAGTGGCAGTTAAGAATACTTTCATTGTACTCTATGCTTCACTGTATAGTCGCACCACACTGCTCACATGCTGTGCGGCTTTTCAACACAGTTGCATTGCGCTAGCGCTGCAATGTGCATAGTGTGAAAGGATCCTTAGACTTTAGCACAATGCTGTACATAACAATTACCCCTAGTGTTATACTTTAAAAATAGCTACCAGCTGGTAAAGGACAAATATAAAATTACAAGGGTACAAATTACAGATGTTGCTTCTATTTAACATGCAACCCTATGAAACCTAATGGAGTTCTTTAAAACGGAAATAGATCCTAAATGATGCCTGTATGCATTTTTCTTGTTAATTTTAAAACTAAATAAACAGATGATTTATAAAAATAAATAAACAAAAGCAGGAATAGTAAAAATTAGGTAAGGTGACTTGTTATAACATTTGAACGTGCCCTGCAGAGAGGTAACTCTGGTTACTGTTTCAAGCATGCATACTTCATCCTAACTATGCTAACCCGATCTTGGTTTATTTCTTGATGGAGAAGGATTTTTTTTCTAATCAGCTAATTAGCTAATTTTGCATTGATTCAATCAGAAAGCTGTTGCTAGCATTGGTAGCAGGTACAATCTAATGAACGGTCATGGACTTATCTCTAACAAAAAGAAAAACATACTTCTATTTTTTTTTACGTTTGGCTAAGCTCACTGTCTGCACTCTATTATAAGCGATTTTTTTTTTACACAAGTTACCCACTGTGTTACAGCGAGATATATTATGCTGTTTACATGACGTGGGGTGGCAGCTACACCTGGTGTTAATAGTTAATGATTAATTTATTCTGAAATCTCTGCTGTTTTTGTAAAGCTCACTCAGCATGGATAGATGAGGCACAAAGTGACAAAACACATCATGTTGTTCACAGAAATAATAAAAAAATGAAATTAATTGGCAGGTAGATTTTCTCTTCATGTCTCTATGCTTTTGGTAAATGTGTGTTTTCACGTGTTGATAAAGGGTAAAGTTTAAGGGAGGGGAAAGAAAGATAAATGATTCTGTATACTTACTAGTTGATTCAGTGTAATTAACAATCTGCATAAAAAAAATTCTACAGTGAGAAAAAGACAGCGTAACACAATAACATATTGTTTTTGTAATTACACATATAAGTATAAATGTGTCATAGACAGTAATTTGAAATTGCCATTGACACAAAGCATGATCTTTAACCTCCCTGTATCAAATTTAAAAAAAGTTTCTTATCGCTTCTTATTTTCCACCTGAACAACTTGAACAACATGTAATAAATGATGTGCAAATATAAGCAAATAACTCATCAGTTATTTAATGTAGTCTAGAACCTACCAACCTTCTCAGTACATGGTACATGTACCCCAGGAGGTACTTTAGTGGGGTACAGGGGGTACTTGAACGTGTCATAGTCGATTGTAGTAAGCTTTGTGATTAAACTATAATTCATATATAAACAAATCAGATAAAAAAGTATTTATAGTTAATTAAAAGCATCAAGTTATGTATGAAAATAATTTGTTCACAATTAAGGGGTACTCCTAACAAATAAAAAGTGTCAAGGGGTACCTGAGATAATGTTCCCTATTGTACAGGGTAGCTGGTCTACACAATCATTAATAAAGAGGTAAATGCTATAATAATGTTGAGAAAGACTGGCTTAGAACATAACAATCTGAACCTGGCAATAAATAACTGCTCACTGTTTATAAGAAATCAGTTAGATTTGCTTTTTAGGTAATCTGCTCACGTTTATGCACTGCTGACATTAAAGGTTGATGTATACTGTCCATGGTGTGTCATGAGGCCCCTTTTCCATGGATGGCTGAACTGCATGCTTATTGAGCAGTTCAGCCTGCCAGCCACACACACCTTTTGGCTAAAATGGACTGCAGCTGAATGGCAGTGTTTGTAACCTCACACATGAAATGGTTTGACAAATGGTGATGTTACCCAGTGACTTGTTGCCCCCGGGAATGGCTGTGGCTACACTCAGATGTGACTTGGGGAGGGGGTCCTCCATTCCAACCCTCGTGCTGATCGCCACTAAGCATCTGGCCGTGGCATGGGAGCAGCTAAATGCTGATATTCTCAATCTACTGCAGCACTGACACCTCACTCCATAGGCAGCCTGACCAAAGCCTAAGCTCAACTAAGCAAAATAATTTCCATAACCGCAGGCATCTTACCATTCATATTTGGGTGACATTTAGCATAATTTAAGTTAGGTGGCTTATAGTTTCTCTTGAAAGCAAAGCCATTGTTATAAACCTTCAACATATTATACAGCATTGTGCATTAAATGAGAAGTGCAAGTTCCAAACAGATAGAAAATCTTGGTGCAAGAGTGGTGAAAGAATTTTGCTTAAAGGAGCTATAAAATGTAAATCATTAATATTATTGATACAGCAGATTCAGAATTACTTCTCCCTCCGAGTTGCTACCACACGGAGGGGGAATAGTATTTACCACTGCCTGGAATTCGAGCGGCAGCAGGGTGAGCTGTCATTTGGCTCACCCAGCGCCCAGCTCACCGGCGGCAGTATAACACATACACAAAATTAGACCCAGAGCAACCAATCAGAAGCCTTATCTCGTGTAGCAGATAAAACCTGACTAAATGCTCTGAGAAACCACCACACAAAATACCAGTGGTAATCCTAACATACACCATACTGAAGGGGAGTGAATTCTAATGATCAGATTCACCAAAGAATGCTGAAGAACTGGAAACACAGAGGACGCCAAGAGAAATGGACTATTCAGGAACTAATTAGAGTGGGATTTTCTCAAAGCATAATGATAAGAAAAATCTTTCACACTATAAAAGGATTACTGCACTTCAATACAAAAATGTATAACATCCATATCTTCACTATACAGGTCATTTTGTAACTGAATGTCATAAAATATTATAGTTTAAAGAGGAACTTCAGCCTAAACAAACATACTGTCATTAAGTTACATTAGTTATGCTAATTAAAATAATTCGGTAACATAATCTCTTACCCACACTGTTTTAAAAGAACAGGCAAATGTTTGTGATTTCATGGGGGCAGCCATCTTTTTGGTTGAAAGGAGGTGACAGGGAGCATGAGACACAGTTTCAATTGTCCTGTGTCCTGATCACCCCTCCCAGCTGCGCGCGCTAGGCAACGAGAACAACAACATCAGAAATCCCATCATGCTTTGCACAGCATCAGGGGGGGAAATGTCCAAGCAGATTTCTTTGATGGGGCGGAGCTTAGCTTCTGTGCAGCTAAAAATGAGTCTTGGGTAAGAAAAACAAAGTTCTGATGCTGTGAAACTTAAAGAAAAACCAAGCCATTTCAGTGCTGCTGAGTAGATTTTTAGTCTGCAGGTTCACTTCAACTGTAGTTTGTATCTGTGATAAGTTTCTAATAAACGTATTGGAAACCAGGGCAAAAGAACCGTACATAGCTTTGGTCTGCACAAAGAAGGTCAAATGTATTGCCCCTTTGCCCCCATTTAGCTGTGCTAGTTTACTACTGTGACACAGTCATTCTGCAGGAGTATGTATGAATCCAGTTGGAGTAATCCGCCCCACCTTAGTAACAGGTGACACTGACATGCAAGGCATCTTCCTCAGTCACTCATTATTAAGCATATGGAGAGGTTCAATGGAAAGTTCAGGGAAAGCACTAGAGTAATCACCAGAATGTCATGTCATGTAACGCAAGGTTGTTAAAATACGTAAAATCTATAAACATTTCATAAGCATTGCTTCTGAGGGACTGTGGAGAGATTTAGGTTCACTGAATATTAACAGTTTTATTCTGTACAGTATGCTCTTTGATTATTTATTCTGCATGCTATATAAAGTTTTCTTTGCAAGGTATAGTTTGGTATTTTGGTGCTTCTGTAAGCTGCCCTGTGCTTCCCATAGTGTACTTTACACACCACTAATTAACATTATTGATTACGCATTCTTATTGAGAATCAATAAACCCCAATCTTCAGTACTTTGTTATCACAGCTAGCATGCACAGCAGCAGATATCACTAAAGTGTTCTGTGAAAAAAACGTAAAAAACAAATGCTTGTCACGCTATAGGACACAATTCATACAAAATATATACAGACACACCACACACACACACACACACACACACACACACACACACACACACACACACACACACACACACACACACTGAAATTTTAGGGGTCAATTATTTATTTGTAGTTTTTTTCAATGCATTACATTGATCACATACCATATATAGTGTAGAGACCTTAGTGTTGTTGTGGACAAACTTTGATGGAATGGTCCATAAGAATTGCCCATCAAACAAATCTAACTTGTGGGAGGTGCTTCAGGAAGCATTTTTTATTTATTTTATTTAAGTATTTATATAGCGCCAACATATTACGCAGCGATGCACAAAGTATATAGTCTTATCACTAACGGCCCCTCAGTCAATCTGATCCCTTCCATTGTCTTATGTCTATGTATGTATCATGTATAGAGATGGCTCGAACCTCCGATTTTCGGTTTGCGAACCTCGAACGCGAACCTCTGCAAAAATTTCGGCTCGCGTGAACTTCCGTGAACGGCAATAGACTTCAATGGGGAGGCGAACTTCGAAAATTAGAAACATTTATGCTGGCCACAAAAGTGATGAAAAAGATGTTTCAAGGGGTCTAACATCTGAGTTTTTGCATGGGGGAGTGGGATAGATGCCAAAAGTCATGGGGAAGTGTTTCAGGGGGGGGGGGGGGAGTTGGGGGGCACAAACCCAAGACTTTTGGCGTCTATCCCACTCTCCCATGTAAAAACTCAGATGTTAGACTCCTTGAAACATCTTTTCCATCACTTTTGTGGCCAGCATAAATGTCTCTAATTTTCGAAGTTCGCCTCCCCATTGAAGTCTATTGCGGTTCACGGAAAGCTGGATTTGACGCACAGCAGCGTTTTAAGGGCAGAAATCACATTGCATGCTAAATTGGAGGCCTAAAGTGCTTTAAAACATCTTGCATGTGTATATATCAATCAGGTAGTGTAATTAGCGTACTGCTTCACACTGACAGACCAAACTCACTGTGTAACGCACCGCAAACAGCTGTTTGTGTAGTGACGGCCGTGCTGGACTGGTGCGCACCATGACGAAAGTGCAGGTGATGGCGGCTTTCCAGCCCATATGGTCGCCGGGCTGAGGTAGCTCAATGACAGAACAGTGACTGTCCAGCTGATCGAATTTGGTCTGTCCACGAAGCAACAACCTTATTATCTTGGGTGTGCCCCCCCCCCCCCCCCGACACACTCATATAGCTGGCAGTCATTGCTTCATTGTAATACGCAAGCACCTTCACCACCACGACAAGGTAATGATCACGAAGGGGAATTGACACATGTACATGCCTTTTGTTTTGTTGTTGCAGCTGCAGGGCAGCCAGAAAAATTAGGCAGGCATGTACATGCGGCAAAAAAAATTATTATAGCGGCCGCTGCTAGTTAGAAATTCAGGAATCCACCTGGAGTCCTGGACCCTGTTGGTGGTGGCGGAGAAGGCAGTCAAGCGGCGTGCAGGCAGAGATGCTGTGTGTGAAGACTGACTAAAGCTACATACACATGAGGCACGGATGTCTGCAGTTGCATGGAGACAAGCAACAATTGAAAGTCTCCAGCAACGACAGTTGTATACAAGCAACGATTGTATACACGCGGCAACAACCTGTCTGCAACATAGCGGAAACTGTTGCTCAGCAACTTCTGTCGCAGGTTTAATGAACTGTCGTGCTCACAAGAGTTGCTAGAGACTAGCATACACACGACCGCACCGACTTGAGACTAGGGACGGTTGCTGCAACAGCTGTTGCCGGGGATTGCACAAGTCAATCGCCTGGAGACAGCAACAGTTGCTTGCGCGCGCCTCATACACATGGAGGACCTGTTGCTGCAACATGCGCGCGCCATGTGTTTCCAGCAACAGTTGTAGCCCGTGTGTATGGGCCTTTAGTCTTCGGGCAGGCCTTACCGTGCATTGCAGACCACGTGGTCAGATAGACCCTTGACCAAACGCTGTGTGCCAGAGATGACACCACTTGCCTTTCAACATCACGGTACACAGAGGTGCCTGGCTCTTCTACTGACCACATATGCTATTGCTCCGTTGTTATTGCCTGATGAAGCGGGTTCAAACCTGCGAAATGCGTTGCATATTTGGAGTTTATAAATAAAATATATTGACTGTCTTTACTACAGTCGTTGTGTGTCTACTTGGAGGAGGTAGGTCCACCACTACCTCCTCTATTTACCAAGTATTTGGTTTTTAAGCTAATTTAGCTTCCTTTTATCCTTTTGGCGCCTCTGTTCTCCTGCATAATATTGAGTCCACCCTGGGTGGAGGGTTGAACCCCCTTTTTCTCATCTACAGAGAGCGACTTCTTATTCCTGAGTGGGGTCAGGGAAATCTCCCCACCTGCCTTTACAGTGGTTGCCTAATGGTAACCCTGGTTTGTGAGTATTACTATTTACTCTATCTAGTAACCATTTACCAGTACATACTACACTATTGGGGCTCTTGGTGTTCCTTGTTTTTAACATCACGGTACAGTTTGGGCATCACCTTTTTTGAGAAATAATTGCGGCCTGGTATCTTCCACTGCGGTGTGTGGCCTTGCTTTTGTGTGCTGCTTTTCCTCAGGTGGTCATCCCATTGCAGTTTGTGCTTTGTCATCATGTGCCTTCGTAAGAAGTTGTCCCTACACGGGTTTTGGTCTTTCCACGGTTCAATTTTTGGTGGCAGAGAGTACAGATAGCATTGCTCTCATCTGAGGCAGACACAAAATAATTTCCACAACGCTGAGCCCTGTGGTGATGGCACTTTGGTGGTGGCAGCCGAGTGAGTGTTAAGTGAGGTGCCAGAATCAGAGCAGGAGGTGAAAGATATGTCACGCTTCCGTGCGAAAGCTGAGGAAGATGAGTTGTTCTGTGTTGCATAGTCAACTACGTCCTGACAATCTTGGGGCTTGATGGCACGTGCCTTCTGAACACTGTACTTTGGTCCAGGGCCGCACGAAATCACAGCAGCACGACCTCGAACAGACCTGCCGGGTGGCCTGCCTCTGCCTGTATTGCCCATATTGGGGGGGGGGGGGAGGGAGGGGGGCTTCAACATGTTTTTCCAAATTGTGAATCCTCTGTACACAACTGCATCTATTTTCAGATACCAATCTAAACAAAAATTCCGCTCAGCTAAGAACATTATCCTCTCATTCACTTTAGGTACCTTTTTTCATTCCTCTCTTCTAAAACTCTCCCACAATTTGACCCTCACCAACCCTTCAAATCTTCAAACAGGAGCTAATATCACCTCTTCAGGCAAGCACATAATTTAACCTAGGACATTTAAAACAGCTGTCACTGTGTCATACTCCATTATCCATTAATGCACATTCTGCTAACGTACATAGTTTACGTTAAGCCTGGCACATGTGCTATAATTTTTTTTTACTCGATTATATACTACATTTGATTAAAAAAACAAATCTAACTAAAATCAACATAATGAGTGGACTGAAGCTGGGTGCAGTGGGGTTCAGAGGAGAGGGTGAGTGCAGGCAGAGAGGTGTATTAGCATTGTACTGTATAGACTAATTATGTAAGTGATATTAGATTAGAGTTCTGATCTAATATCAAGAGGAGGTTAAAGAGAACCTGAACTGAAAATAAAAAGTCAACATAACCATACACAGGTCATACTTACCTCCTGTGTAACTACTACTCGATCTCTTTCTCCTCTCCTGCGTCCCATTTGTCCACCGTGATCAATGGGTTTCTCTATCCTCCATTTTAAAAATGGCCATTACCCCCTAACAGCTTCCTGGTCAGCACACTGTTAAACTGTAACATCGCCCACTTGAGCCATAGGGAAACATGGACATACCTTGCAAATTCAGTTGTAACTGAAAGCTGCTGATATATAAATTACAGCAACTGGTATATTTCAATTCTGACAAAATATTGTCAGAAGTGGAAAGGATCACTGTAAGAAGAAAATGGTGATCCTCTGAGAGGAACTGACAGTGAGGTAAGTATGGAATATTCATTTGCAGCTACGTCATGTGTTTATTTTTAATAATTTTCCTCGCTTCAGGTTCCCTTTAAGTATCAAAATCAGGTAGGCATCAGTCATGGTGTATCATGGTGTATAGTGTATGTCTACCTTTACTCCTCTCACCTCTTACCGTATATGTATATTGTTATTTCACCTCTATGAACAATTTAAAAGGTCTGCTGTTCTACTGTGTATTATGTGTATTTCCTTTACTGTACACTGAATTTTTAATTATTGTACTTATCTAACTAAACGGCTTTTAACAAAACTGCATTATATTAACATTAGTGATGTTTTACAACATGGAAGCAATATTTGGTTTGATTCTTTTGTCTCTTCTACTAAAACTTACTATATCTTTATTGGATGAATGTAGATGCCAATAGCACTGAAGAAATAAATGGGGAGTATTCCATGACAATTTAATGCTGTAAAATGCCCCAGTGATTGCCTGGAACTACTGAGCATAAATGCCACTAAAATACAAGAACAGGAAAAAAAAAGAAGAGAGAAATAAAAATATCACAGACAGTTGTTCAGTGTGCTGTTAGGTGTCATCCCTTAATATGCAAATACATGGGGTCACACATGTCATCTAGTTAGAGGCAAGCAATAAAAGAGAGTCATTGGTAATGTGAAGATAAGGCATAGGACACTTTCAGTATGAATGTGTTCCCAGTCCCTGGGAAAATAATTAGCTGCACACAGAGATCTTGATAATGACAAAAGAATAGAGTGCCACCTGCTTTGGACAAACCCTTTTGTGAGCCTGTGGAAGTCCCAGTACAACATATTAGAAATGAAAGTGACACCTGTTTAAAGCTGCCATCTGCCTTAACAATAGTGATTTAATGGAAACAGGGATAACACAGACCTATGACAGTCTCCTGAATCTCACCTCAGTTCACACTCACAGTACTAAGTTAAAGAACACTACAAATGCAGCATCAATGTAAATCCAACCTACACTGAAAATCTGCCAACCTGTTCCCTGTTGAAAAATGATTGGGTCTGAGATCTTCCTAATAACCCAAGTCTGTCAGCCAGTAATTGTCAACAAGAAATCATTTGGTTTACATATTACTACATTTCATTGTAATCTGGTTGCTCTGAGATTTTATGATTTATTAATTAATCTTTTAACCACAGGTTACTTCCCCTTAAAACAGTCCCTAAGGTAACTATGTATACATATTGTTTAATGCTGTCATGGTTTTCTTTTGGTAAGTATAGGGTAGGGGGTTTGAGGGTTTAATAACTTATGGGGAATTAATTTTTTTATTGCATTTTAGTGTATATAAGTGTATTTTTACTTTGTGTACGTTACTATATATATATATGTATGTATTAGGAGTATTACTTTTGTGATGCTATTACCTGATGTGAATCTAGGTTGGACCTCTTGTGATAGAGGTTGTTATTGTAATGGTTATGTTTATTGTGTAATGTGAAATTTTAATATACATTGCGAGAAAAAAAAACATTGTGGGTGTTTTGACACCATTCGAGAATGCAAGAGCATGGAGAGCCTCATTTTCAAAATCCATGATTGGAATCTGATTGCAGATTTACTAAGCAAGACACAATGAACAGCAATGGCTCATTGGGAGCTCATTATGTGTTTCCTGGTCATTGATGTGTTTCTGGTAATGGCCGCAGTGACCACAAGCTAATAGCTCTTAAAACAATCAGGAACGTCTTATAAAGATTTTCCCTTAGAAAATATATTAGAATCATTCCTGCAAGCTGAAATAAGTATTATATTAACTTTGATTTACACTTGTAGTAAAAAAGCAACGCTAAGTAAAAAAGCAAGGAAGCTTCTGTCTCCCAAGGAATCTCCAATTACAGTGCTGAAGTTTCTTCACCCGAGCATGCGTTTCCTATGGAGATAGAAGGGCACTTAAACAAGTGCAGTCTATGGGCCCTTATTATTTTTAAAATACCTGTGATTTTTGAGAAAGTAGACATAATTTAAATAGTGTGCGTCCTTCTGTACATCAGACCTATAATTGTTTACCTAGTAATGCTAAGCATACATGGGCTGATAACACCCCAATAAATGCCCTTCCAGTTTGAATTTTACTGAACAATGGCTTGTTCCTACACTGCAAACTGCTCTCTCGACAGATTTCAGCAGAGCATAGAGTTGACTGCCCTTGTTGTACTGCATGATGTAGAAAATATGTACAGGTTACCTATATACTACAATCAGCTATTACCCACACCAAATTTCCCAGCAGCATTTGATAACCTTTTGATAGCAGTGGACAACCTAGAGACCACTTACATTCCATTGCTCTTAACAAATGTATAAGGATCCTGTATAACGTGAGGGACATATTTAGAATACTGGTGCCACAACCCCTATAAAAAGTGTTGGCCACAGCCTCATAAGAGGTTGCCACATCCTTCTCCATGTTTGAAGAATTATCATCCTGGAAGCTACGCAGCCATTCACGTACAAAAGAAAGTTATGCTGCAAAATAGTATAATCTAAAGTGGAAAAACACAAGCCCACCCTCAGAAGATGGCATAGGGAGGGTAATGATGCCTATTATTATTTATTTATTATTATTTAGTATTTATATAGCGCCGACATATTACGCAGCGCTGTACAGTGTATATATATAGCTTGTCACTAACTGTCCCTCAAAGGAGCTCACAATCTAATCCCTATCATTGCCATATGTCTATATTATGTAGTGTAAGTACTGTAGTCTAGGGCCAATTTTTTTAGGGGGAAGCCAATTAACTTATCCGTATGTTTTTGGAATGTGGGAGGAAACCGGAGTGCCCGGAGGAAACCCACGCAGACACGGAGAGAACATACAAACTCTTTGCAGATGTTGCCCTGGCTGGGATTAGAACCGGGGACCCAGCGCTGCAAGGCGAGAGCGCTAACCACTACGCCACCGTGCTGCCTAGACTTTTTTGACCCAAAGAAATGGAGTCACCAATGAATCAATCCTTTTAAAATATGACAGAGGGACATACAATACAGTATATTGCAAAACATAAAGAAGTTGGGAAGCAAAAGTTTTTTTGATTACTGTATATGAGCTTTTCCCATCAGGTCTAGAGGCAGAGACATTCCTCTATTTAATCACTCGCTCAGTGAATGAACTAGCTGGTCTAAATTGCTATGTATATGCATTTTATTTGATATGTTAATCACTATTCAAATGCAAATATTTAAATGAGTGCACTACCATTAAACTTAACTTTTGAGAAATATACTTCATAGCTTGTACATCTAGAGGAGATTATTATTATTGATTTAGAAAGCACCAACATATTCTGTGGCGCAGTACAAAGTAAGAAACAAACATGAGGTACAAAAGAATACAGACAATATTATACACCAATATACAAAATACGAAGGGCCATATGCAATTCACTTTTTCACCTGAGTTTTCTCCTAGGTGATATTTTCAGAACTTTTCATAAAATGCATTTTAAAGAGAACCCGAGGTGTGTTTAAAGAATGTTATCTGCATACTGAGGCTGGATCTGCCTATACAGCCCAGCCTCTGTTGCTATCCCAAACTCCCCTAAGGTCCCCCTGCACTCTGCAATCCCTCATAAATCACATCCGTGCTGTGAGGCTGTGTTTACATCTGTAGTGTCAGTCTCAGCTGCTCCCCCGCCTCCTGCATAGCTCCGGTCCCTTCCCCCGTCCCTTCCCTCCAATCAGCAGGGAGGGAAGGGATGCAGGCGGGGACCGGAGTTCTGCAGGAGGCGGGGAGAGCAGAAAACTGACACAATAGAGATAAACACAGCCAGCTCTGACAAGCTGTTTGTCAGCAGCATGGCTGTGATTTATGAGGGATTGCAGAGTGCAGGGGGACCTTAGGGGGGTTTGGGATAGCAACAGAGGCTGGGCTGTATAGGCAGATCCAGCCTCTGTATGCAGATAATATTCTTCAAACCCACCTCGGGTTCTCTTTAAGCCACCAGCAAGCAAGAAAATACTATAAATACATTTGATAGCACTTTTTCCCCAACTTTTGGGTACTTTTTCAATATTAAAATGCTAAAACGTTAGTTTAAAGAGAAGAGGAAAATTATCTCCTAGGTAGGAGATAACTCAGGTGAAAAAGTTAATTGCATATGGGCAAAAGTTGGTAAAAAATACAGAATTGGTACAAAATACAGAATTGGTAATTACAGTGACAAAATGAACATAAATAAAATGTTTAACAATACCAAGACACAAACGGGTGAGAGAGCCCTGCCCTTGCAAGCTTACAATCTAAATAAGATTTAGATAAGGGTTGACTTACTCTAGTGTATAGAAAAGCTTAAACCATTCAGTAAAGGAACAATACATTGGGGTTTCTAGTGATTTGTATGAATCACGTAGGTATATTAACATGTACATGCGTACAGTGAAATACCTCTCTCCACCCTCCTAATACAAAGACAAGTAATACTTGAATTGTTGCATTTTTGACAAGTAGGGGTACCATTATTAGTAAAAACACTAGGGGGGAGGCAAAGGACATTCATGTCTATTGCATCTAAATATATCAAAGGCAGAATATATACTATTATATACTACTACAAAACTTTCTATGGACAAAATTAGATTGCACCCTAATGTTCATTCAAGGGGAATATGGTGTATTTCCACACTGTGGGAATATAGACAGTCCTCTACAGGGGAGCGCCTTAGCATGTGATGACAACCTCCACCTCACCCATGAAATGGAGCACTCACCGTTTGTATATGACCCTATGTTAGATGGATCTGCAGCACATTTGGGATACACGAGAAATCCCCTAGCCTGCTGTTCCTCTTTCCGGGTTAGGGCAAACCACCATACAAGTCTTTCTACGGACTGCTAACATGTAGTCCTAATCCACTAAATTGAAAGCCTTGTGTGAGTCAAGAGATATCACCCAGTGCCCTTGGTACCCAGAATGTTTCTGGTAGCCAGATGTCCTGTGACATTCTGCCATTCATCGAATATAGAGCGTACATTTTAAATTAGATTTATAATGCAATTAGGCAATGTCCTTGCACCCTAGGAATCATGTAAATTGTGGATTTCAATTTACTTGAAAGTCTCTGGATCACCAAATGACAAAAGCACTTCTGAATTACATGTGGCATCACTGGGGTTAGGTCACCAGTGGGGTGGATATTCCTGCAGAGCATTCCAATTTGCTCATAGAGTGAGTGAGAATATCCTCTGACCCATAGGGCTTGATTCACAAAGCCGTGCTAACTGTTAGCACGCTTGTGATAAGCCCCTTATAAGTTCTGTTCACGCGCAAAGTCCTTTGCACAAAGTTTGCCCGCAGCACGGTGCGCGCGAAATGCCCATTCACCTCTATGCGACGTTTCGCGCGCGCAAAGTTTTGCGCATGGGACTTTGTGCGTGATGTGATTCACAAAACGGTGCTAACCTACTTAGCACCCTGCTTATCATGCCCAAAGGTGCTACTAAGTAGGTTAGCGCGGCTTTGTGAATCAAGCCCATACTGCCTTGGTTTGTCAATCAGGAGGTGTGGATATATATGTTAAACGGCTGTTTCATCATATTCCGTATAATTGTGCTTGGAACACAATGGAGCATATGATCATATTCTGACTAATGCATTTCATTTTTAAATAAAAATGTGCTTAAAAATCGTCTCAGGATTACACAAATACAATCATATGAACCTAGTAAGCTGTACAGTGTCATCATTAAACTCTTGTCAATAGCGCTGAAGTTGCTGAATTAGCCCTCTACAGTTATGTAAGACTTGCTGTAATAATACAAGTTTGACTTGGGGTTTTTTTGGTAAGGTATATATTGATTTAACAATTTTCTACCACAAATTGCACACTGGGAACAAGTGACTTTTTTTTCCTGGATTGAAAAAAAAAAGATGGTTTAGTAGCACATATTTATACAGTTTTCTAGAGCAAATCCTTCTCTACTAGAATTTATACAAAATGTCATGTGTATAACAGGTCAAATGACAATATTTACTCAAATGATGCACAGGGTATGATTTATTAAGGTATGAGTAGATACACCTGTGGCAGTTTGGTGCATTTATGCAGAAAAAGCAAAAGAATATGTTTCAGTTACCAATTTAACTGCTATAGCTGCATGGACATGAGAGTTACGTGCAATGAGCCATGTGTCAAGCGCGCCTCTGACAGTCCCCAAAGCAGGAAGGATTAGTGGAAGGGGACATGTGTCCCCTGAGCCAATCTGTGCCTGAATAATGAGTATGATTGCTGTTACAGCAAGTAACAGCGATTATTCTCTAAAATGCATATAGGATGTACATGACTTCCTGTTACAATCATGCGTATGCGAGCTTGTGTGTGCACACATGCATGGTGACATTTGTGGCCCTTTTCTGCTGTTTAGACTCTTCTGGGGCTGTGCAAACAAAGTATGGCACTAAAATACATTGGAAAAAATTGGCCTGTAGAAAGCCACTTTCACACTTTGAAATGAATGGCCTACTAGATGCCCATCTAGCCTTCAACTGAGAGATATGTGGTATTATTTTAACTTGGATAAGTTGTAGAATAGATTTTAGGGTGTTTAAGTGTTGAGACCTATGTCTTGTAAATTCTTTTTAGTGACAAACTGAATCAAAAGGAATAAAACTTTTATTTTCATATATTCCATACCAAAATAAAAAGCTTAAAAAAGAATTGAAAAAAGAATGCATAAATTATTACCATAGGGGCTTTTTAAATATGTATGCTATGAGGGTATATTACTGTTATTTTTACAAATAAGGGCTTGCAATTATTGCTAGGGTACAATGGGAAAACAAAAATCAACAATATAGAAAAAATACACATTTTTTTTCTCCAGATAATATATTTTCCACATACGTTGCACTAGGGACATGATTAAAATGTTGGGCTAGCCAGGATAAATGGGCAAATAAAATGTGTTGGTTTTATCTATGGTCGCACTGTCTATAGTGGATGGAATTAGAGAAATTGTATATTTTTTTCTTTTTTCCTTTCAAATGCATAGAGAATAAAATAATGAATAATTAAAAAAAAAATCACCCCCAAAATGTTATTGGTAAATGAATGGGAGGAGCACTGAAAAGTGAAAATTCCTCTCATCTATTAGGTGAAAACAACCCGGGGGCTGAAGTGGTTAAAGTAAACATGTTTAGCTGTTTATGGAGTGAAACCCAGGCCCGAGACTTAAATTGTACCTGTCCCTTCCTAACATGACTAGGTATGGTGACAACTGGCCAGTGGAATCAATTTGTGATGCTACACTATCCAGCTAATGGCTGGATAGTGTAGCTGGTGGCTGGATAGTGTAATGGTTAAGGGCTCTGCCTCTGACACAGGCGACCTGGATTCAAATCTTGGCTCTGCCTGTTACAGTAAGCCAGCACCTATTCAGTAGGAGACCTTGAGCAAGTATCCCTAACACTGCTACGGCCTATAGAGCACGTCCTAGTGGCTGCAGCTCTAGTGCTTTGAGTACGCCAGGAGAAAGGTCTGTTTTCGGTGTTTGATGCAGAAGAGAGTAGACACAATTTTTCATTGCCCACCTTCTGCAACACTGACTGCCTGTGCTGACATCATCCCAGTCAGAATAAGACTTTGTCAATCTCCTTCCAGTCTAAAGCCTCATACAACCATATGTGGACAGTTGCCCACAAGTATTGGGACTCCCTTTGGAGATAGTTCAATGCCAGGTCCTATTTAGACATGTCACAAGCCTAGAGGTTAGCAACACATTATGTTGCTATGGAGATGGTGGATTGATGGCGACACCATTGGTAAGTGTCTGTTTTGGCTGATAGAAGTGCTAATCCATCAGACTTCTGACACCAGTACTAGCTGTTGAATTGTGGTGCCATACTTGCTGTGGTTGCATAGCAAAGGATAATGGGAGCTTACCACCTAGAGAGCAGTGTGTGGCTCACTGTGTGCCACAGCTCCACTCAGAGACCAGAGCTGTGACTGGCACTACAAAGCAGGTCATACTTACTCAGCCTTATTCCCACCCTGAAGGAGATGAGGAGCCTACCTGTTGGCTGCACAGTCGGCCCTTCTTCCTAAACAGCATGATATAATTGAACAACAATGCAACCATAATTCATGTGACTCGGTCAATAAACCCATCCATGTAGGTATGTGGCTGCTTTATTATAACTGAAATACCTTGCAAGAGATTAGGGACCTGTCAACGTGCATAGACATGTTTTTCTTTCTTACTTTTGACATAGGCTAAGCAAGACAGAAATGGACCTAAATACATTTTATATGTAATAAACAACTTAAAGGGATACTGTAGGGGGTTGGGGGAAAATGAGCTGAACTTACCCGGGGCTTCTAATGGTCCCCCGCAGACATCCTGTGTTGGCGCAGCCACTCCCCAATGCTCCGGCCCCGCCTCCGGTTCACTTCTGGAATTTCTGACTTTAAAGTCAGAAAACCACTGCGCCTGCGTTGCCGTGTCCTCGCTCCCGCTGATGTCACCAGGAGTGTACTGCGCAGACACAGACCATACTGGGCCTGCGCTGTGCGCTCTTGATGACATCAGCGGGATCGAGGGTACGGCAACGCAGGCGCAGTGGTTTTCTGACTTTAAAGTCAGAAATTCCAGAAGTAAGACCGGAGGCGGGGCCGGAGCATCGGTGAGCAGCTGCGCCAACACAGGATGTCTGCGGGGACCCTTAGAAGCCCCGGGTAAGTTCAGCTCATTTTCCCCCGACCCCCATACAGTATCCCTTTAATTATAATGTACTGCTATACCTGAATGTCTGTAAGATCAGTGGAAAGTATTTTATAAAGTATTTTTGCATAGTCTATATTTTAGCATTTAATGTTTTTCATTAGGAAAAACTACACACAGACAGACCAAATAATAATTTAACTCGTTCCCACTACTTAGGCGAACTGCACAAACAGATGGTCTCACCAGGAGAAAACGGGCGGATAGTTTTCAACATATAATAAGAAGGTTACTTGGAATTGCTAGCAGACTGGATACTAATTCTAGGCCCGTTACAGTTGTTTCAGCGATTGTCCTGGCATGCAAACAGCAGGAGAGAAAATGATTTTGCGAGAATAAAAATCTTTTATTTGTGAGAATCATATGCATTTTCTCAATGTTTTCTGATCAGTTGTTGTAAATGTGCAGAGTTTCTTACTCAAATCAGTCGTAGCACTTTTTCATAAATAATGATGTAAATATAGATTCCTGAAGGAAGGCACTTGCCATATATGGGTCAAAAATAGCCTTATGCGGCTACCAATGGTCACTGCTGACTGCAAATCAATCAGATATAGGTGTGACTCACCCCAGCAGAAAGTCTGCTGTCACTGTTAGGTGTGACAACAAGGTCAGTGATCATTTAAATAGGTTCATATATGACTATCATAAAAACTTCAGTGACCATTGTTGTGCTTTTATTTGAAGACTTTGTGGCCTTTAATCAAATATACACAGCATATACAGATTTTAGAAGTACGCTACTTCACACAAACAATGACAACATTGCTATTAGCATAAACAGTGTAACCTAAGAAATAAATTTGTTTCACAACTCTGACTTATCCTAGCTATACGTGATAAGAGCATCACTTCAAAGTGTATGTATGCCATTATTCAGGAGGTTAATAAACACAATTCTTAGGAAGCCCTAATTAACATTCTAAAAACCCAACCACAAAAATAATTCAAGATTTAAACTGTCAACGTTGAAATAAACTAAGCATATCTATTTTTTGCACCCTTACTGTCTTTGTTACCTATCACAAAGCAACCCCCACCAGCAAATCCCCCTAAGATACTCAAACAATACTTTATAAGTTTTGACCCTTCCTGATGGCTAGACCTAACTCCTACCCCCATTATTATCTTCTCTGTAACCTTCTAATCCTACCATATGTGCCACAACCAACCATTTTCAACCAAGCTATAGTGTGTGCTCTTCTTTGTTTGCAAAACATAGGGCCTGATGCGTGAAAGGCCAGTAATTTGCCTGTGTGTCGGCAGTGCACATCAATTTTACTGGTCCTATTGGCATGAGAGCACCACCCATTACTCTATTATGGGTAACATACCACCATGGCATGTTACAGAGATAACGCATACATTGCTATGGTAATGCACGTTACCCAGAGAACGTGCATGGTGCTAAGAGAGTAACAGGCTGTGCTTCCCTGGCATTTTGGCCAGTCGCCGCATTCTAATGTTTATCCTAGCAAGGGGGTTGACTCACAAAGGTTACTTATTTTTCACCCTAACTGTAAGGAGTGCTAATGCATGAGATAAACAAATAAGGAGAGATAATTCAAGAGATAAATATATAAGGAGAGCTAAACCACGATTTGAGTCAGTTAAGGAGAGCTAAATCATGGGTTAAATCATTTAAGGAGCGATAAATTGTGAGTTAGTAAGTAAGGTGAGATAATTTAACCACTTAAGGACCAGGGGTGTTTTACAGGATCTGTGCTGTTTGGGCTCTCCAGCCCACAGCACAGATCGGGAATAAGGCAGGGCGACCAGGTTTCCCCCCCTTTTTTCCCCACTAGGGGCATGACCTGCTGGGGGGACTGATCACCGCCGCTCCGTGTGGCCGAGCGGGGTGGGCTCCTCAAAGCGCCCTCCACAGCATGATTCCTTCCTACCTCTCCTTCCCTCCCCTTCGCTCCATGGGCGGCACAGGACGGCGATGCGTCCTGCGCCGCCTCTGATAGGCTTCAGCCTATCACACGGCGGCGATCCCCGGCCAATCAGAGGCCGGGGATCGCCGATCTCCTTTACGGCGCTGCTGCGCAGCAGCGCCGTATTGATGTAAACAGCAGGGATTTCTTCCCAGTGTGTTTAGAATTAGGCTGCGAGCCGCGATCGGAGGCTCGCAGGCTGTTCACAGAGATACCCTCCGTAAACTGACATGGAACGCCATGTAAACCACAAACGACCAGCCACCGCCTATCGGCGTTAGGCGGTCGTTATGTGGTTACCGAAGTGACATGTGACATGATGAGATAGACGTGTGTATGTACAGTGCCTAGCACACAAATAACTATGCTGTGTTCCTTTTTTTTCTTTCTCTGCCTGAAAGAGTTAAATATCAGGTATATAAGTGGCTGACTCAGTCCTGACTCAGACAGGAAGTGAATACAATGTGACCCTCACTGATAAGAAATTCCCCTTTTTACCTTTTTCTTGCTCTCAGAAGCCATTTTCTGCTAGGAAAGTGTTTTATAGTTGGAATTTCTCATCAGTGAGAGTCACACTGTAGTCATTTTCTGTCTGAGTCAGGACTGAGTCAGCCACTTGCATACCTGATATTTAACTCTTTCAGGCAGAGAAAGAAAAAAAAGGAACACAGCATAGTTATTTGTGTGCTAGGCACTGTACATATACATGTCTATCTCATCATGTCACATTTCACCTCGGGTATCATTTAATGACATAGCAACCAACCCTTACTCAGCTACAATGCAATCAATAGATTTTTTTAAAGATGTAAATGAACTGGTTAGAGCATCTCTCAGAGTTCCCTTTTCCCCACACTTCCTCTGGTGTTGCTACCAGAAATTAGTGGGCAAACACGGTTTTAAGTGGAGATGGTTTGAACCTTAAAAACATGAGACGGACTGTAACAATTCACAACTAAACCGAGATAAAATGAATGTCTGGTCATCTGGAAAAACATATGCCTGAAAATGAATACCTTTGGTCCCTTTATTTTTTAAGCCAGTGTCTCCTGCAAGTGCCTTTGTTTTCTCGATCGAGTAGTTACCTTAATTAATAAGGCTTTAAGATTTTAATGTGTGCCCACAAATACTCATAATTCATTATAGACATGTCTGCAGTACATCCAAGTTCAGCATCTTATTAATATTCTCATACTATAGGCACGTAGGTTGAGGAATAAGACATCAGCAAAGCCTAACTTCACCTAAAAGTGAACCTGAGGTGAAAATAAACAGAGGAGATAAACAATTGTATCTGTCCTCCTCCTCCTAAAAATGACTTTTTTAGACATTCCATGATTTTATTTTATATTTCAACATTTGCTCAATGGAAGTCAATTAAGAGCCCCAGAGGTAAAATATATGAACTATTGACCTTTTACTATCCCCTCCCCACCCTCAGAAGTTGTATTCTGTCAGGAAATCTTTTATGACTGTAATGTGCTTATCAGTGAGGTTTACTAAATTCCCAAGGTACCAAAAGAGAAGCAGTCACTTCCATGCCTAAAAATTAACTCTTTCAGGCAGCAAAAGAAAAAAAAAAGAAAAAACAGCCTGGTAACGATTAAGTTTTGCACTGTACATAAACATGTTTATCTCATTATGTCACCTCAAGTACACTTTAAAACTATTTGAGAGATTTGGATAAGGCAAGAAAGTTTAAAAACCTCAGAGTTTTTCTTTTTTATTTTTTTTTGCTGGTAATTGTGCCCCCATTGAAGAGAAGTTAATTAAAAGAAGCAAGGGAAAATCTTCAAAACGGAGCCAAAAACAGCAGTACATAATCATCCTTTTGGGATTCGGGAAGGGGTTAAACCTGGGTAGATGTCATTTACTTTCTGCCTCTCCTGAGTGTCAGAAAGAACAGGAAGTTAAAGAAAATCTTCCCAATGGAGTCCAAGAAAGCAACCATAAATTGGTTACGACATCTCACACTCTTGAGTCTTTAAAAAAAGCTGTGTGGTGTATAGTGCTTTCAGGATATGTATTATGTCTTGCACTAAAACATTTAGAGATATATTTATTTTTAAAGCTACATTTTATTATTCTTACAAGGTATAATACCAGGGATACCTCTGGAAGTTGCACGGCACCTCTAGGCATCATAGTATGCAAAAAAATGGCATGGTCTTAATGGATCATAGTACCTGAACCTAGCAGCAATGTAATTCAAGGACAATTGGCCAGCCCTTGTTGCCACACAAAAAAGCAATAGGAGAAGTACCAAATAAGACACTTTCCATAACATCCACTTCTGTAGATCCCACACACAATTAGACAGTATGTTACCTCATAGTTCAAAATTCACCAGCATGTCCACTAAACATAACAATTATCAGCTTGTCCACCAGAAACATAATTAGGTAGAGTGTCTGCTACAATCAGCATAACAGTTGTTCCTCCTTCTCCCCCCAAAACTGGCAGATTATACCCTACACATAACTAGGCACAGTCCTCTCCCAAATCATTAAGTAGATATTCCCTCAAGGTAAAAATTAAGCAGCCCTTATACCTAAAAACATAATAAAGTAGATTGCCCCATTAAATCGCCAGACTTAAAAAGGCATAGCAGCCGTCTCCCCCTCATCGTTTTTTTGTTGTTGTGTTCTTTGTGATTTTTTACATTTCTAAGTATGTAGCTAGAAAATAAAATATAACTTCTTTGTATATCATAGATATCAGTCACAGGCTGACTGGTAGTGGATAACCCAGGCAAAGAAAAGAGAGTGGCAACCTGAAAGTTAGTATACTATAGAAGAATATCAGCTACTGCAGCCTGCATATTACTTTTAGCACAGGTTTCTTGAAGGACCCAGACATACGTAACACACAGCTGGCTTCATAGCTGAGTGCTCATCTAATTCAGAACCATATGTCTGTGGACAGCTCAAATATGTCTCAGTGACTTGCAATCCTATGTACAGCTCTAAAACATGTTCAAGAGACTTCAGTACTTAGATCCTAACAGTTGCTTCCAACATGTACATTTCCCCTAGCCTTAGCTCAAAGAACCGGTGAAAAAAGGTTTCAAAACATCTAGAAGCAGGCAAATTCCATTGCAAAATGCATTCATACTCTCAGTACCACACTGAAAGCCAAATGCATCCAAATGAATGAAGAGATCAATGCTTTTGCCTGAGGATACACTAGTAAGAAAAAACAAACACTATGTTGCAGGGGGCTTACATGACATTGTTGCTAACAACTGTGTATTCCATTCCAACAGTGTTCTGTAACCATAACCATTATTATCGCTACGCTAATAAGGGAGGAAATGTAACAATATTATGGACATGGTAAGATGGTTCAAAGTGCAATGACATAACTTATAAGAAGCAATCAGATCTCATATTCATGCAAAAAAGTTAAATACTTCTTGCAGGTATGGGATGCTGTGAACCTCAGGTCAAAAATCAAATACTTACTCAAGACAAGTAAAGCCTCTGGTTCCTGTGAAGGCTTCCCACACTGTCCTATGGACCTCAGTTGCTGCTGACAGACCCTCCAGTGAAATCCATCAATATCTTGTCGGATTGAAGATCTTGGCTGCGCCTCTTCATGCACATGCACTGCTGTACTGTGCTTGCGTGAGTACAGCCCCACCAGCGCAGTAAGCCAGAGCCGCATATGCACGGGCAGCTCAGTGCTACTGTGCATGCGCGGCTGTGCTCACACATGAAGAGGAGTGTGGCCCAGATCTTGCAGGGGGTCCCAGCAAGCAGCAGCAGGGGCAAGGAAGACATCGGACCCAGAGGTTTCCCTCGTCTTAGGTAAGTATTCTGGGTGTAGTGTGTGGAGGGATTTTAGCAGATAGATGCACATACACTAGGAATTTACAAGGCAAAACCTTTCAACTCAGTGCTGTAAGGGAGGCATCATACTTAAGTCAATTCCTCACATGCAGTTTTACGCACAATATGTGTGTTTGTCTGCGATTGAAATCTGGCATTTTTTACAGTAGGCAGTGAATTTCAATGAGGAGAAAAGTAGTGCAAGCTGTACATTTTCTTAAATGCTATTCAGATTTGCAGATGGCTCCTGAAAACACAGCGACCCCATAGAAAAACATTACTTTCTTATTAACATGTGATTTGGCATTGCGGTAAAACACCTGCGATTTCAACTAGTGTGACCCTTGCATGAGGTCATGAGGCAGTAGCAAAGCCCCCACAAGCAGAAAGCTCATGTATCACATACATGTATATTTATTAAACCATGGTACATGCACAGACAGCAGATTTCCCATCACTAAACACCTTTACAAAACACACACACACACACACACACACACACACACACACACACACACACACACACACACACACACACACACACACACACTTCTTTATATTTTTCTGATTCTTTTTACTTTTCTTATCCCAATGACTGCCTCCATACTCCCACTGTATGTGATCTTGCCAATTCAATCAACAACAAAACTTCAGAAAACAGTGTTATAAACACCTTAAAGCGAACCTAAACTGAGAACGGTATGGAAGTTTCCTTTTAAAATAATACCAGTTGCCTGACTCTCCTGCTGGTCCTGCGTCTTTAATACTTTTAGCCACAGCCCCTCAACAAGCATGCAGATCAGGTGCTCTGCCTGAAGTCAGACTGGATTAGCTGCATGCTTGTTTCAGGTGTGTGATTCACCCACTACTGCAGCCAAAGAGATCAGCAGGACTGACAAGCAACCGGTATTGCTTAACCACCCTGGCGTTCTGATTAAATCGCCAGGGTGGCTGCGGGAGGGTTTTTTTTAAATAAAAAAAAAACTATTTCATGCAGCCAACTGAAAGTTGGCTGCATGAAAGCCCACTAGAGGGCGCTCCGGAGGCGATCTTCCGATCGCCTCCGGCGCCCAGAATAAACAAGGAAGGCCGCAATGAGCGGCCTTCCTTGTTTTGCTTACATCGTCGCCATAGCGACGAGCGGAGTGACGTCATCGACGTCAGCCGACGTCCTGACGTCAGCCGCCTCCGATCCAGCCCTTAGCGCTGGCCGGAACTTTTTGTTCCGGCTGCGCAGGGCTCAGGCGGCTAGGGGGGCCCTCTTTCGCCGCTGCTCGCGGCGAATCGCCGCAGAGCGGCGGCGATCAGGCAGCACACGCGGCTGGCAAAGTGCCGGCTGCGTGTGCTGCACTTTATTTGATAAAAATCGGCCCAGCAGGGCCTGAGCGGCAGCCTCCGGCGGTGATGGACGAGCTGAGCTCGTCCAGACCGCTCAGGAGGTTAAAAGGAAACATCCATAGCCCTCTGTTTAAGTTCCCTTTTATTTACCCAAGTAAGTAAAAAGTAATTAATCTAAAGCTAGAATTATATGCACAGTTTTAACAAACAACATATTACCAAGCAGTAGTACAAGATTTTAACTTATCTTTTACAATAGGTTTTTAATTCATATCTACCTCAGTGCACCAAAAAGAGGTGCGATTTCAGCTGTCAGTGTGTCTCCTGCTGCAACAGGTGGCATTGTTACCACAGACGACCCAAGACCGTGACTGATGCTGGCTTATGATTAGCTGTTAGCATGCTACTGTTTAGTCCAGTGATCTGCAAACTTGGCTCTCCAGATGTTAAGGAACTACAAGTACCACAATACATTGCAGGAGTCTGGCAGTCAAAGTCATGATTCATAAAGGCAAATGCATTGTGGAACTTGTCGTTCTTTAACAGCTGGAGAGCCAAGTTTGCAGATCACTGGTTTAGTCCATGCTCACAGAACATCAGGAAGGAGCCAGGTTCAGGTAAAAGACAAACCTTGGAGAAAGGGATGTACTTGATTGTTAGAGGTTCAGACTGACTGTGGTCACCATGTCCAATGGCTAGGCCCGGATCAAGGTCCTCCAGCGCCAAAGGCATATATTCTAGACTGTGTGCCTCCGTACCCTCCATTATCCTCCACTATTTGAAGTCGTAGCCTGGTGAGTGTCTGCAGCCAATTTTATCTGCCTCTCCCCCATTATTTGTCTTCGAACTCCCTGCTTGATCAGTTCCAGTCTGGCTTTTGCTCTAATTACCCCACAAAAACAACAGGTCTTACTTTAAGGAAACCTGAGACAATGAAAAAAAAAATCATACTGTACATACTTGGGCATCCTCCAGCCCCCTTCAGGCTGATCAGTCCTTCACAGTCTTACCAGGCCGCCTGGATCCTCCGCTAGGTGGCATGGTAATGCATCCACTCGGTGGGGGGACTGCGCATAAACGGCCCAGCCGCGCGCCCCACAGCTCTCCTATTACCAGTAACTTTCTGCACCTGTGCAGTACTACTGTGCAAGGGCAGAACACTCCCAGCCACAGACGTGCGACGTTGGAGTGTGCGTGGCGGACTGCCCCTGCACTGACTGGATCCGATTCAGGCCACCTAGTGGAGGATCCAGGTGGCCTGGGAGGACAGCTAGGGTCCGATCAGCCTTAAGAGGGCTGGAGGAAGCCCCAGGTATGTATAATTTTGACATTCACTCCCTAGCCAGCTCCTGTCATCTCCAACTCAAAAACATATCTCACATCTGACTTTTTCTCACTCAGGACGCCACTTAAATGTTAGTACATACTCTTAAAATAATAATGATAATAATAACAATATGAAACCATCCCCAATCTAATACATACATACATACATACATATATATATATAATTTATGGAGTTTGAAAATGGATCAATTAAATGCAGAATCTGAATTTGCCAGCTGCATACATTTGCATAAGATTTGCAGCAACTTGGTTTTATTAGCTTCTCACTGACTAACCTTATCCCTGTTTCTCCCCCTGGCCTGTTGCATTACATGTAGTAAGGTCCCTACACACGTTCAACCAAACTGCGTGGTTGTCATCTGACTTTGGTCTGTTGGGCAACAATCCGGCGTGTGTACGCATGCAAATGACTGGACGACCAACTGGCAGATCAACTCACAGGACTGTTGGGCTGATATCATACAGTTGGTTTGTACAAGTTGCTTGAATGTCTTGTACTTGTTTTGAAGGCAGCTATATTGGGCAGTACATCATTCCGCTTGCGCGGGCATTATGTAAATGAGTTGGTTCTTTCGTTGGTTTGGCTGTGTGAAAATACAGGTCGTGTCAATGGGTTGTCATGCAATTGGTCATGCCGTTGTGTTGGTCATGCGTTTTGTTGGACATGTGTGCGAGCCTTTAGTCAGAGCTCCCTACAACATGCGACCTGTGAGGTGACATTCAATCACAATATACACAAGTAGAGTATTTTACAGCCAGCCCTAATGGAAGTTTAGCTGCTAGAGGAATTTCATGTATCAATGTTATCTCTACTTGAAGTCTGACAACTAAATGATGAATTTGCATTGCTATTGGTTATTGTCCTTTATCTGACTGCATGGGCTTGTGAGTGATTGAACTGGCACCAAAATGATTGATCTTCACTTTCCCCTTTATGTCTTAAATATGCAACATTACATTATTCTACAATTAAGAGCAAAGCATCTACAGATAATGATAAAAGGCCTACGCACAAATCATGCAGACATTTCTTCTAATTATGTGATTTCTTATGTTATAATGTGATGCTCAAGCCAGGGGAGCAATTTGCAGAATCTAGAAATCAACTGTCACATTAGGTAAATTCACTTTGAAGCAGCGTGTAAAAATAAATAGAGGAAAACACAACTAAAATAAAGATCTAACTAATGAAGGTGATGTACAAAATCCATGCTCGTGCTGGTTTCTAGATCAAAAATGTAACGGTAGTTATGTGACGTAAGCTCTGGGGCTGTGAAGATTCAGACTCGTCTACTGGCAATAAAATATACAGGCACAGGGGAACAGGTGGATGTTAGATAATGATTTATCTGTTCTCCGGGCTGCATCTAAGGTACATGTAGGGTCCAAAAACAATGAATCACTGTTTGTATCACTTCACCTGAAACTGAAGACCAATAATATAACAGACAGAATTAGACTGAAATTTCTGGTATGCATTATGTTAACAAATTACAGGTAAGCCAAAAGGTAAAAATATAGTATCAAATGGACTGGACTAGACCTTTCCTATCTATTAATTAACCATTTCAGCAACACCAGTGCAAACGCCTCTACATTTTGTACCATTTGTATGCATTTAGTGATTTGACACTTTCTGTAATCTCAGCCATTATAGACTTTACCTGAAATAGACAATTTAGGTATCATTTTTTCTAAGGGCAGTTAAGGCTTTGTTTTGGTATGAAATATTTAATTCCATACACACAGCCAAAAAATAAATTCATAATTCATTCATATATATGACAAAAAAAGGATGTGAAAGAAGCTTGTGCTTCTTTTATAGCCTTTTTGTAATAAATATGGTTGATGGGTTGATATAGATGGCCCTTTTTCTGCAGTACCTCTGTCATGTTAACACTGGTTTCAATGTAGGTCAGATGCAGTTTTCAGCAGTCTGCTCACTTATGTACACAAATGGTTGTCTTCAGTTTGAGCTTAGGAGTGGGAATTCAACCTAACCTCAAAACTCTGAATTAACTGGTTCCTAGGGCTCATTTCCACCAGGAGCATTTGCAGCAGTTTCTTGAATGTGTCTTGGAGGTGGATGCCGGCACAAGTGGAAACAGGGCCTTGAATACCCGCACACATTTGGACAAAGTTAGCAAACTGCAGAAAACTGCCGTACATCTGACCTAAGTTATAAATAGTATTATTCTTTTTAAAGGGGCTAAACAAAACTTGCTGTCAGTTCTCTCCTAACATTGCTGTGTTGAGAGAAGAGAGTAAAGTTAAGAGAGAACTGTGTTTTTTCTCTTCCTGCACACATGATCAATGTGATTGGTTAATCAAATTGATCACATGACTTGGACAGTACTTACTGGCTGCTCTTCTCTTTACTACAAAACCCAACTACCACTTAATTGTAGCAATAAAGTGGCAGGGGAATGTTTAACGACAGTAAATGTATACTGCTTTAATATGGAATCTTGTTTGATAACTGACAGGCACACGGTACTGAAGTGGTTATACTGATGTTTCAACATGATCCCACTTGCTAGAAAGTCAGAAGTGATGTGTTTTTCTTCATTTGAGCACACACATAGAAAGAAGTTGGCCTTATAGTTTGAACAAACGTTCTGCTTTAAACTGCGTGCAATAGTGTATGGTTTGACCACAGTAAAGCTTTCAGCAGTACCTGCCCACCAGCACAGATAAGTCACTGTAATTGAGCTGTGATCATTTTCAACAGTTGACAGAGTGCAGGCCTAAGTAGGACTGCTGACATCATAGCATTGCCCCCTGTGACTCCAATAATTAACAAGCACTTGCATCATCAACCTTGCTTACTGAAAGGGGAATTAAGTACGTTCCCCTGAAACTGCAAGCGTCCACAGGCTTACATCAGAGACTGATGAATGTCGTGCTGGACAAAAATTCAGAAAGAACTAAGCAAATGAGACTCAACAAAATTCTACCACAATATCTAGATTTCCTGTTATACATGATCCACTGTCATCACATTCTATAACTAGAGTACACTAGGGAAATGTTGCCATAAAATCATTAAGCATATTTACAGGTCTTCAAACAACCTTTGTTAAAGTTATTCTGGTGGTCAGTGATTTGCAAATAACATTTATAGGTTACATTTGATAAATGTTACAGTACTTTACTGGTTTTTTATTTATCGAGTTTTAAAAGTGAACAGGGTACAATGAAGCAGTCAAGTCATGCTAATGTAATCATGGCAGAAGGTTGAATTAAAGGACCACTATAGCGGGGGAAAAAAACATTGAAAATCTGACAGAACCGACAGGTTCAGGACTAATCCTCTCCTCATGAGTGATTCTCTGCCAAAATAGTAAGATACCAGCTTCCCTACTTACTTGCACACTATTTTGGTAATTACACTTAGCAACTGCAAGTCAGGAAATACTTTTGAAAACAAACAAAACCCTGAGAATCCCCTATGGGTAGATGGACTACTTTAAAACCTGTAGTTCTTTCAGATTTTAACTGCTTACTTTTTCACTGTAGTTGTCCTTCAATATTGAAACCTGATGTCAGTTTATGTCAGCAGGCAGTACTTATACTTAAAGAGGATCTGTAACGTCAAAACGTCCCCTGGGGGGTACTCACCTCGGGTGGGGGAAGCCTCCGGATCCTAATGAGGCTTCCCACGCCGTCCTCCGTCCCTCAGGGGTCTCGCTGCAGCCCTCCGTGAAAGATGACGTCAATATTTACCTTCCCAGCTCCTGCGCAGGCGCTCTGACGGCTGTCGGCTCCAAAGTAGGCGGAAATACCCGATCGCCGTTGGGTCTACTCTACTGTGCAGGCGCAAGTTTCTGGCGCCTGCGCAGTAGAGCGGACCCGACTGAGATCGGGTATTTCCGTGTAGTTCGGAGCCGAAAGCAGCCACAGCGCCCCCGCTGGAGCCAGCAAAGGTAAATATTGAATTTACAGTCGGGTCTGTCGCCGGCTGTTCGGAGGGCTGCAGCGAGACCCCCGTGGGACAGAGGACGGCGTGGGAAGCCTCATTCCTCTTAAAACAATGCACATTGCCTGGCAGTCCTGCTGATCCACTGTCTCCAATATTTTTATCCATCTTTCCAGGAGGAGGAGGTGTGATGGTGCGGGGGTACTTTGCTGGTGACACGGTGGGAGATTTATTCAAAATTGAAAGCATACTGAACCAGCATGGCTACCACAGCATCTTGCAGCAGCATGTTATTCCATCCGGTTTGCGTTTAGTTGGACCATCATTTATTTTTCAACAGGACAATGACCCCAAACACACCTCCAGGCTGTGTAAGGGCTATTTGACCAGGAAGGAGAGTGGTGGTGTGCTGTGCCAGATGACCTGGCCTCCACTGTCACCAGACCTGAACCCAATCAAGATGGTTTGGGGTGAGCTGGACCGCAGAGTGAAGGCAAAAGGGCCAACAAGTGCTAAGCATCTCTGGGAACTCATTCAAGACTGTTGGAAGACCATTTCAGGTGACTACCTCTTGAAACTCATCAAGAGAATGCCAAGAGTGTGCAAAGCAGTAATCAAAGCAAAAGGTGGCTACTTTGAAGAACCTAGAATATGACATATTTTCAGTTGTTTTACATGTTTTGGTTATGTACCATACTTCCACATGTGTTAATTCATAGTTTGGATGCCTTCAGTGTGAATCTACAATGTTCATAGTCATGTAAATAAAGAAAACTCTTTGAATGAGAAGGTGTGTCCAAACTTTTTGTCTGTTCTGTAAGTATAACAGCACTTTTTCAGGTGAATAAAGCAATAGCCTGACATAGTAAACATACAGAATACCCAGATAGCTCACCACTAGGAAAGTTTAGGGGGCCTAAAGGAAACCAGAGATAAAAAAAAAAGTTGTATACATACCTGGGGCTTCCCCCAGCTCCATGCGCCCGGATCACTCCCGCGCCACCGTCCTCCGCTGCCAGCAGCTCCAATATCATTTATTTATTATTATTTATTTATTGTATTTATAAAACGCCAACATATTACGCAGCGCTGACATGTCCCATTAGTTCTGTCAGTCACGGCCAGTCTGTGCAAAAGAAGTGCACTCTCTAGGTATCTCTTCGGAGGCCGCATGGGGCTGAAGGAAGCCCCAGGTATGTATAAAACTTTTCTTTTTTGGTCTCTGGTACACTTTAAAGAGAGCAAAAAGCCCTCCTACTAAAAACCAACGTGGAGTGTAATTTGCCTTCTTAAAGAGACTCTGAAGTGAATCAAAATCCATGTTTTTAACTTTTATTAATGTTAAGCACTAGTGCTAAACCGCCGCATCCCCGTGGCACAACGAGGGGTTTATACCCCCCAAATCCCCTTGTCTAATTGTGTGGAGCGCTTCATGATTGAGGCAGAGCTTAGGGCTGTAGCTCTGCTTCTTCGTGCATCAATCCCCGCTGATCGCTGCCACTCCTCGCCCCTCTCAGTCTTCCTTCACCGAGAGGGGCGGGGGAGAGACGGAGATCCGCGGGCAGATTGATGCGCATGGAGGCAGAGCTGCAGCTCAAAGCTCTGCCTCCATGGGTAGCAAAATCCACGACCAAGAAAGTCGTGGCTTTTGCCCTGTGATTTGGGGGTATAAACCCCTCATTATTCTGCGTGGATGCATCAGTTTAGCACTACCTGTAGTGCTTTACATAAATAGAAGTTAAAAACATGGATTTTGACTTGCTTCAGAGTCTTTTTAAAACAGAAGGTATTTGTGATAATTCAGCTTTAACTGAGGTTTTCCATGATGTATCATTCCTGAATAGAGGAGTCTGCTGAGGGGTCTTGCAAGGTATGTGCTATTCATAGACCTCCTAATTCTGTCTGTTATTACTAAATGTATATAAAAAGCTTTCCAGTCATGTATTGTATAGATACAGATAGGAAGATCAGTGAGACAACACAAGTGCATGCTCGCTTTCTTTCACATTGGTCATTTTTCTGTATTCCCAGTTGCAGCCCTTGCTTCAAGTCTCTAATAGGTGATTCTATAAAAAAAAATTTCCAAACGTAATAAAAATGTAAATCCTGACTTTGAAATTAATTCAGTGACATTTAATCCGTAAAATACTCTTCTGTTTCTTCTGTATATTTAAATGATATTCGAAACAAGGAGGTCATCATTAAAGCAAATTTAGAGTGACCCTAAAGAAAAAAAGGTGCATACTCACCAGGAAAGGCTTTGGATCTATACTATGGAGCCTTACCTGCCCTCTCCCAGTGTCCTGGTTTCTGCCTCCGGGAGGCCTCAGAAGCCTTCGGTAGCACTCACATGGCCGAGTGCTCCCAAAGATTGGTAGCTCTGTACTGCGCATGCGCTGGTGTGCACTCACACATGCGCAGTATGGAGCCACCTGTCTTCAGAAGCCCTCAGGGATGTGAGTGCTTCTCATGGCTTCCAAAAATCCCTGAAGGCATATTCAACTAGTTGTTCAAATAAGTGCAATGGGGGTGACAGCGCTGGAACAAAGACACCATGAGTGGACTGGGGAGGCTTTATAGAATCCAGAGCCTTCACACTCCATAGGCGAATATGTACTATTTTTTCGATTCAGTTTTACTTTAAGTAAAGACTGGAGAACTATGGAGAGCCTGTGTCATCCAAGAAACATGGACTGGATTTTTTTTCAATGTCCATGATCAGTTGGGAAATTCTTCCGTGAGACTCGGTAAGATGGATTAGACTTTACTCCATGTGCACATCAGTGGTCCATGGGCACCCATGACCCTGCAGCCAGTTCACTAGACAGCTTTCTTTGACTACTTTTAATAGGTACTAACCACTGCATACCAGGAACAACC
Source organism: Hyperolius riggenbachi (assembly GCF_040937935.1). Classification (NCBI taxonomy): domain Eukaryota; kingdom Metazoa; phylum Chordata; class Amphibia; order Anura; family Hyperoliidae; genus Hyperolius; species Hyperolius riggenbachi. The sequence goes on along the minus strand of NC_090646.1, from coordinate 408,926,242 downwards.
CTCAAGACCTGAAGTTGTGGACCCCAGTCATCTAGCTATTGCAATTTGCAATATGGCCCTTATCAGACTTGCTACATTTGCCTATTTTCCCTGCATCCAACACATCACACTTAAGAACTGACTGTTTTCTTGCTGCCTGATATATCCCACCTCTTGGCACGTGCTATTACGCTAGAGATACTAAATATTTACTTTACTGGTCAGTGGTTTTAATGTTGTGCCTGACTGGTGTATACTTTACAAATTGCATCCGTTCTCCAAAATCACCCTGCAATCCTGACCTTGAAATTTTTGCGTAGGAAATGCTTGTGATGCAACCCCCAGCAAAGCTTTTCACAAGTGAACACTGGTGAAGTTGCCCTAAGTACTAGCCACTTTAAAAAGCTCAACTCTGATTGGTAGTTAAGGGCAATAACCCTACTTCCTTTACACTTGTTTAAAAAAAACACCCACATTGCTTTTGGCAAAAAAAAATAAAATTAGCTGGTATGTATTGTGATAGGAGATAATTTTATATTTGCAGACTGAGAATATAGGTGCTAGGTCTCCTTTAATTGACACTTAACCTAAACACACAAAATTGTTGTCAACTGAAACAATCGTTTGTGGGGATCTCAGGAGAGAACATAGCTGCAGGTGTCTCCTGGATACATTGGTGATGTCACTAGTGATCTGCCATATTGGATTCATTATATGGATGCTATTTTCCTGGTGTTTAGGTTTTCTCAGTGCGGAACCTCTTGATCATCCTGCCACTTCCCCTTCACAGAACAGAGCCGGCTGCACAGCAGGGAGCCAAGCAGTGTGTCTTTACAAAGATCATTCCTAAACATCATCCAAAACAATCGATAAAAATCTTTTCAGGAGACAGTATTTGAGAGTGTGTATGTAGTTCTATGCATAGGGGAAATGTAATTAGCTGTGAGTACAAGCAATACAATAGGCAGCTTTATTTTGGGTCCTTGCGCCCTGGCAGGGAAAAAGACATGAAAACTAATACAATAAAATGACAACAAAATATGCAGTCCCAGGCAGGTATAGCTTCCATGTTAGATCAATTTTGGGGAAAATCTAAGGTTATTACAAATTATATAATTCAATAAAATCAATTTTCTATAATAATCATATGTCCAGGCATGTAATAAAACGAACATAACAATAGGCTGTCGTAAGCCTTCCCTAAAAGGCCATTTTTCCACATAGACTTTTACTTCTACAAGTCCAAAATTGTATTGTAAAGAATGCAAGTCACTGGAGAATAATCTGTAAGGGCTGGGCGTTTCTGCAGCCGCTTGCGGATACGCTTGGTCAATGTATCTCAATGGGGTGGTTCACACCAGAGCGGGAGGCATTTTGCAGAAACGCATTCTCCCGGGGTGAGGCATTTTTTGGATTGTGGATGCTTTTCTGCCTCAATGTTAAGTATAGGAAAAACGCAAACCGCTCTGAAAAACAGCAGTTCAGATCGGTTTTGCAGGCGTTTTTGTTACAGAAGCTGTTCAGTAACAGCTTTACTGTAACAATATCTGAAATCTACTACACCAAAAACGCTTCACAAAACCGCAAAATGCTAGCTGAAACGCTACAGAAAAATAAGAAAAAGCGTTTCAAAATCTGCTAGCATTTTGCGGATCTGCTAGCGGGTTTTGGTGTGCACCGGGCCTGAGTGCTTACTATTTTGTTATTGTTACTATAGCATGACAGGTGGCTTTTTCTAGCATTGGGACATATTAACAGACTCTTGGATAATTAATGAGCCTGTACACTTCAAGGATTTTTCCTCGTCTAGATTTTGCCACTCTTAACTAACCTCTGTGGACTTTATAATGGTTTTTATGGTGAATGATGCAATAATGACACATTTCAATGACGTGTTATGATTATGAACAATAATATTATAATGTCATACACTGCAAAACTGATGGTGTTCAATCTGCATCTAGTCTTATAAAATCCTACTGTGATAGTCAAAGAAAATGTTTGCTAAAATGATCTATGTAAATGGGCATTACAGCCTCTTCTGAGAAACATTTGATTTATTGGGGTATTCCAAATGTTATGGGGTTGAGTCAATGTGAGCTATGTGACAATTCACAAAACTTCCTTCACAAATTACTTCACTTATCTAGTTTTTACCATCTCTGTATAAGACATGTTAAACATTCAACAAGCAGAAAAGTATTAAAACTAAGTCCAGAACATTACTATTGAAGATACATTCATTAGGAGCAACATACTTTGAGGACTGTGGGTGACTGTTTTGCTTCGAAAGTGCTGAATAGTTATTTTATAGATAAGGTGAGAAACAGGTGAGGAGAAAATTCACTAGATAAGTTTGTGACTCAACCAGTTTTCCTCTTTCTGCAGACACATTTATACATGATACTATTTCCTGGTCACTTCACAAGTTTCCTTTGAAATAGCCAGTCAAGTGAGCCAGAGATCCTTCTGGAAAGCAAGAATCTGACAGGACAGTGGGTTTTCCTATGGAGGAGCTCTCACACTCCAGCTCACCTCTCTGATGCAGCGAGATGAACTCTTTTTGGCTATCACAGCAGCTCAGCAGTCTAATTATGAAACTTGGCTATAGCTGCTGCAGTGCTACCCACAGAGAGTTGAGCTCTCAGCAGAAGGAGAGGGTGGGAGAGGTCAGGTGATCTGTGAAGACTGGCAGAAACTGGCTGCTGTCCCATCCCAGTTCTTCTATGATTTCTTCACGTGTGGGTAATGATGGAGTATGGGGAGTGTGGGCTATGGGCCACTTTCTCTCCAGTAATGTTATACTGTTTTTTCAAAAGGAAATGATTCTACAGGACTCATTCTGATAGATGTTATATATATTTATTACAAAAAGTACAAGCATGCAATACACTAAATATTGTGCTTTGCTAATTAATGCTGCCACAGAATATGTTGGCGCTTTATAAATCCTTAATAATAATAATAATAATAATAATAATAATGTCTACCTGACAACATTGAATTTCCATAGCTGATTACAGTTTATACTGGGGACCACCACATAAAAACAGAAGCAGAATTTTAATAACTTGATCCTATTTACATCCAAAAACAGGAAGTGTGACTGTATCCATTTTCTCTGCAGCTTTTATAGGAAAATATTGTATATTAATTTAGCTTTACACATGTAAATATTATTACACATGTACATCGTCTTTTTCACATTTTGCCTGGAGTTCTCCTTTAACTACTATTTCTCGTAGTTGCTTGGCCTGGTTTGACACTGTTGATGGCATGCTTCTGTAAATAAGAGTACATTACAATATGGGATCAGTTTAGATCCCTATAATGGCAAACTTATGCTGACCATTCAGAAAGTTTATTTATTTATTTATTTTCTGTGGACTACCATCCGAAAAAGCTATTTCCTGGGATCTTGTCTGCCCTCTGCTATGCCATCAATTAAGCTCTATGTGTGTGTTCCAGAAATGATGCTGTAAGAGCCTGGATATAAACTGCTGAGATTGAAGTAGCTTTTAATAAACAGAGTAATCTGCGTGTGAAAGTGCTTGACAAGAAAAAAAAAAAAGAAAACCCTGGAAAACAAACATGCAAATCATCTGGCTTTACAAAGAGACAAAGTCAACGGGCTGCTAAAGGTCCCTCCCAAGTGAATAGAAGAAGTACCCCAATAAAAAGATATTCAAGAGATCATGAACATTGGTACAAAAAGCAGTACATTAGGACCATATTCCTGCAGCACACTGAACTGAGACTATGGCATTTATTGAGTGAGAAGCAAACTGAACCACATGGCGTAATATAAAGAGAGGTACAGCGTATTGCTAAAGTGACACAGCTACTTTGGCATGGCACTCGCTGACGTTTCCATGTAAATTACCCTTGCTATGGGAAACCTACACAAGCCAATAAACACTGACACCCAAGTTTAGCATTAAGCTACATACCAGCATATGCTGATGTCTTCTGATATGACCAGATGTCTGCATGAGCAATCCCAACCGTTCCTTATTGATCTCCTCAAGGAAGATCAGCACCAGCTATACCTCCTAGTGCTGTGCCCTCCCACCTGCACGAGCATAAACATATACGCTCAGTCAAGTATGAATGTTCATAGCACAGCCATCAACCACAATGCCCCAAGGGCAGTTAGATTGTGTCTGCACATCTAACTCACCTCGGATATCTATACTACGTGTAACTCTGCAATTACTTTTAAAGAGAACTTGAAGTGAGAGGTATAAGGCGGCTGCCATATTTATTTCCTTTTAAACAATACCAGTTGCCTGGCATCTAGCTGATCTCTTTGGCTGCAGTACTGCCCGAATCAGTCACCTGAAACAAGCATGCAGCCAATCAGGTCAGACTTGGGTCAGAAAACCTGATCTGCTTGCTTGTACAGGGTCTATGGCTATAAGTATTATACTCAAAACTATAAGTATTAGTGGCAGAAGATCACCAGGACAGCCAGGCAATTTGCATTGTTTAAAATAAAATAAATGTCAGCCTCCATATCCCTATCACTTCAGATTATCTTAAATGTAACAACTAATACCCCAAGACTGGCTTCTTGTTACGTTAGTACTCAGTAAAGTAAATAAATACACTCATGTGAAATGCTCATCATATTCGATTATAAACGCTCTGTAGCGTAGCCGGTGCTCTATATATTGAAAACATCTTTAGCAAAAACTAACTTTACATTCAAGTAACTACTTTTGCAGTTTGCAGCCCAGAAATTATATATATATATATATATATATATTATATATATATATATATATATATATATATATATATATATATATACACACACACACACACACACACACACACACACACACGCAGAGCGGAATCTTGTTAAAGTAAACTCTGCTATAGTAAACCTCAAGGATACAAGGATATAGTAAACTAAGTCCTCAAGGCCCTAGCAAATGTGTCTGGGTAAATATACAATGTATGATCAATTCTGATAGCGATATACAATGTATGACCAATTCTGATCTAGTAAACTTTTGATAGAGTAGACAACTTTCTCTGGCGTGTATATATCTGAATATATATGCCTTATATTGACAGCTTCCTTTTTTTTTTGTATACAATTGAGTTGGGTACTGTCCTCGTTCAAAACTTTCTACAGTAACTCACACTACACAATGTTAATAGCAGCTGACCGGTTATTAGTATGCATCATTGAATTCACATCAATACAAGATGTGAGTCAAACAGATGTGGAATGTAAATTTAAGAAAACACCAATAAAAGACCTGGTGGAGCCTTGATGTGCACTACATCAAAAGATAAAACACCCAGACGTTTCAAGTTCATAAGGTTCATGCATTCTTAATGATCAACCTGTCTTCAATTTCAGCTTTCAGCAAGGAAAACAAAAAATACAGCACTGAGAACCATGGGACAGAACAGCTTTGTTATAAGGTGCTGTTCCAGCAGCAAGTAAAACTAATGTGTGATTGACAAGTATGGGAGCTGCTTGCATGCACTCAGGATCTGCCAAGTGCTGTGACCCCCCAGCCTGAAGAGGATGTTAATCTCATGGATGCATCCCAGGCTTGTAGCACCTTCTAAGGGAAGCAACATTCATCTGTCACATGGTGCTCACAAAGCCTTGATTCATTGTTATCCCTACTTGATGTAGAGGGATTAATAAGAGACCAAGGGACACACAATGTGCACCTGTAAAACTCACTGGGGATCTCTTCCCTCCCCCTTTCCAGTCAGTAAATAATGTCCTAGGGGTGCAAATGCTGAATGGAGCCTTGCAGCACAAAGGAAGATTGGTTAACTCCTTCACTACTTGGGTGGCAGCGACACGAATGCCCCTTCAAATACACAACCAAAAGAAAACATCCAATAGCCACGCAGGGAAATTCATCAAAAGCAGTAATGTAAACAACATCCTATGGTAATCCAGGCACCTAACCACACTGCAGAACCAAGCATATATTGTACAGAACAATTATCCTTCATTTTCCAGTTCAGATGCCTGCAGTTTCCCAGGCAAAATACGTATGAAAGCAATATCAGTCTCTCCAGCATCCAGGAGACATAATAATTCCCCCCTCTGAATGCACAGATCATGCATAGAGGGTGTTTAACCCAATAAATGCCCCAGCGCAGCCTCTCTCATCCCCAGCTCCCTCCTCCTCTTCCTCTGCCCTTCTCTCTCCCCTCCATGCAGACATCAGACTGAAGAGATGAAAACACACAAGCAGGGTCTTGGGAGGCAGACAGAGACAAAAAGAGTGAGAGGGGGAGAATGAGCGAGGGGGCAGAGACAGAGCACCACACATTTCCAGCATGCTATTCTGCAGGGAGACACACTGACACCTGCCTTTCATCCTACGCCAGTCATAATACTAGGCAAGCAATCACCATCATCATCATCATCATCATCATCCTGTAAGCAGAGCATCATCCGTGCTACACACAGGCAAGCAATGCAATGGCACAGCACAGATCCCAGGCAGAGGAGAGGACAGCAGGGCTTGCTGCTGCTGCTACTGAGGAAGCAGGGAGGGAGAAGAGCAGGCAGCACAGGGACACACACACAGCACATACACACACAGCATTCATAGTAATAATAACAATAATAATATAATAGTCATATTCACCTTGGCTGTGGATTATTGTGTTGTTGTTGGTGCTTGTTGTTGTGGGTGATGGGGAGGAGGATGATGATGATGATGATGAGGTTGGAGAGATGGTGGTGGTGGAGGAGGAGGATGAGGAGGAGAGTAGTTGTTGTTGATGGGTAACAGTCGCCAGGACTACGGTGGCTATGGCGCTGGATTCACAAGGCAACAGTTGCTATAACTCACAAAAGAGGGAGGCAACCTAACCTGAGAGGAGGAAGAGGAGGAGCTGCCTGACACTGACACACACAGTCTTTTGATGGGAAAGAAAGCATCCGCTGCATCCCTGTAGCTGCACCTGCTCCTCGCGTCCCCCACCCCAGCAGCCACTACGCATGTGCTAGATTGTATTGTGCGAGTAGTGTGGAGCTGATGCGCTCGTACTGATGCTTGGATGGAACGGCGGCGCTACAGTGTCTGCTTCCAGCCGCTGTGCTCTTTCACTACAGTTAGATTTTTACATTGTTGTTACTGCGAACAGCCATGGTTTTCCTGGAAGCACTCCTCACAGAAATCCAACTTCTTATCGCATTGCCGTGTTTAGCAAAACTATAGTTTTGGTTTGTTTGTTTTTTGTAGAAACATCATTCTTAGCTTGGGTTACTCATGAAGGATAAAACTGATTTCTATACAGCCACACTGAATACAATTGCTTATAATTACTACAGAAAGTGTTCAGTCAGGATAATACCATTTATTGGTTAACTTGAAAAGATTGAGGTTACACTCACAGTCGTGCGTTGTAGTGAGGCGCAAATGCTGCATTGTAATGTGGTATGTTGACCTGTAATGCTCCACCTATAGCGACGTTCACACTCAGTGGCGTAGCTATGAAGCAATGGGCCCCGGTGCGAGTTTTACATTGGACCCCACCAAGCACCGTATACGTAACACTTGATATGGCGCAACAAAACCTGCGATGGCCATCCACAGTATTAGAGATGCAAGAAGGGGATGGGGAACAGTTTGTTAATGATTACCACTATTCAAAGCATCTATAGAAGTGATAATTACCACCACAGCACCAATAAACAGCTTATACTTTGGTTGAGGAAGGGCCCCTCTGGCCCAAGGGTCCTGATGCGGTCGCTATCTCTACAACCCCTACTGCTACGCCACTGTTCACACTATGGCGAGTGCAGTGCAGCGTGCGAAATCCTAATGCACTGCATGTAGTGTGTTTACTGCATAAGGCTCACTTTGACAGTACAGTGAAGCGTTGACAGTATGCTTCTCTGTATGCGACGCAATAATTGTATAACGTGGCGTCACTTTTACCATTCATTGTGTTGCGTTCCCGTTTGTTCAGGGTATACAACTCAATTCCCACTGTGAATTTAATCTCAAAGTTGAAGTTTTCAGTATATAGTAGTATCTTCTTTTACATCCTGTGCACTGTCCGTAATCTTAGGCCAAGTTTACAATGTATCAGTTGCATTTTGTACGCGGCACATCGTACCAGATTAAAAAATAGACACCTCTGGCAACGTTTGAATCACAAGCATGGTACTACTTTATCATTCATTTGTTACACGGGCATAACGTGGGGTTTCCAGTTTCGCACAACTCGGGTCACATTCTTACTATGAAATCTGATGCACTGCAGTGATAATGCCATATGTGTGAAAGCCCTCATTGTCCGAGCATTGCAGCACTCTGCTTTGCAGTTATAACGTATGTTATCACACACTAGGGCTGGTGCACACCAAGAGCGCTTTTGAGCGCTTTTCAAAACGCTAGCGCTTTGAAAAGCGATTGGCTAATGTATTTGAATGGAATGAATCACACCAGAGTGATGTGATTTTTTTCCCAAACGCAGGTCCTGCAGCATTTCTGAGGCAATTCAGCCTCAATGTTAGTAAAGGAAAGTGGAAAATTGCTCTAAAAAGCGCTAGAACAGAGCGATTTTCCAAGCATTTTTTTTTTCTTACAAAAGCTGTACACTTCCAGCTCTGCTGTACATATAAAAAAAAAACTATTGCTACACCAAAACACTCCAAAAATCGCTAGGCAAGACTAGAAAATCGCTAGGCACATGCCTAGAATCACTTAGAAACATCTCTTCTAAAAAAAGGTGAGCGTTTGCGATTACACTAGCGCTTTTAGGTGTGCACCAGCCCTAAGAAAGGATACCTTATACACATTTGGACATCAGGGGGGGGAGGAGGCAGTTGTTTTGTTTTTTTCTGATGAAAATCAGTGTCTTCAAGAAGCGTTGAATACACTTAAAGCCCTTTTACACTTAATCAGTTGCTCTCAGTTATAACTGAAAGAAAACTGATTTTCAAAATAACGTTCATGTTTTCACATGGCTCAGTTCCCACTATAAGCGTTTTAACTGAATACCCTTTTCACAATGCACTGCTATGGAAAAAACATACTAACAGGCAATAACACATGCCAACGCATTAAGTGTAAAAGGACCCCTTAGGCTACATTCACAAAGGTGCGTTGTGGTGCAACATAACAAACACTTTTTATCATGGCTTGCTGCACTGCAATGCACCACTTCTGCGATGTTCACAGTGCAGTAGCTGTGTTGCAGTGTAACAGCGTGCGGCATGGTAATGCACTGTATGCATGCAGCGTGTCACTACAAAATGCATGCATTAACAGTGGCAGTGAATCATACTTTTCATTGACTGTATGCTTCACTGTACTTCATTTATGTGTTTCTTTAACTAATTGAAACCTATGTACTGGTACTGTGATGCATTTATTAGCATCCTTTGTTTAAAAAAAAATCAATAAACATTCTCTTTAAGGCCAGGGTCACACTTAGCAGAATCACACAAGTTTTCCCCATAGAACACACTGGAAAACTCATGCGATTCTGCTAAGTGTGACCCTGGCCTAGACAAAAAAAAATCCACTCTGGTCATCTCTCATCATCTCTCAGAAGGTATTCTACACCTGGTACCCACCTTCTAGCTAGTATCTTGGCTAAGAACTTATATACTAAACTGCAATAATCAGAACTATACCAAAATTGTTTTTACAGTCTGCTTTTTCAGGCTTTTTATGAATGGGACGTAGTATTGCTACTCTCCACTGCTCCAGCATTTCCTCTCTTTGCAATATATTCTCTAAGCGTTCATGTACAGTACAGGTATATGTCTAATTAGCTGTCTGTCTCCGTGCTTTATGTAAGCCATGATGTTAAATTAAACAGATTCATTGCTCTTGTCACCTGTTAGTTATATTATATTCGGTGTTTTGAAAAAGACAATGTATAAAGTTTTTTTTATGTTAATACCATTTTCATTTGCATTGCATTCAATTTTTTTCTGATTCCCCACTAAGCAGTTCCTGGAAATATTCTTCACTTCTTTCTCATTTTCTTCTCCCCCCCCCCCCCCCCCCCCATGCCCCAAACTGCCCTTCACAACTGAGGCATTAGTGTACACAGAAGTGGTTCTGCTGCATCTTAAATGTTGTATTATGAATGCATTAAGTGCCTCCAAACAGCGATTGTAGGAAAAATATTTTTTTTTTTTCTTTTTTTGCTGTTGTAACGTTTCCTGGCCAAAAAGTCCTAACCCATTGGTGGCAATACATGGTAAAAAGAAAATGTGTTGGCAAAAAAATGTGTCATAGCACTTTAAAACCACATACAAACACAAAAAGCCTTTCCAATGTATTTGCAAGCTGTCATTTTTTAATACTTATGCTTATATAAGATTTATGCAGACTTGGCATTAGGGGCTGATTTGTGAGGAAGTACAATGAGAAATCCGGCCATTCCTATAAAATCACCATATTTATAAAGAGATGAAAAATGGATATAGGCAGAAAAAAATGGCGACCACAAATTTCACTGGCGGCGTAGAGCACCTCACCTCACTTCACCTTCAGGCTGGGTGCACACATAGCAGAAACGCTAGAGTTGTGGAAAATGCTGCGTTTTTGCCGCTAATGGAAGTCTATGGGCCGCAGGAAAAAATGCATATAAAAACGCATATGGATTTTCTATGCGTTTTCAAAAACACTGGTTTTGTTGCATAATATTTATGAACGCATTAAAAACGCACATAATGAAAGTCAATGGGAACGCAATGGTTTCTTTATGCGTTTTCCATGCAAACGCACCAAAAACTCAGTAAAAACGCAGTAAAAATGCACACAACAGTAACATAAAACATGACATAAAATGCATGCTATGTCATATGTGAACCAAGCCTCAAACTGGTGATTTGTGGCAGAAGATGGCACACAATGAAAAAATGTACCATTCTTGTCCACTGTACTCCATTGTATCCAGTAGTGTTCGCTACATGCAAAGTGCTAAATGGTATTGCACTGATCACTGCTTTATAAATATGATTATCAGTACTTATTGCTGATAATTATAGGCATAAGTGGTAATAACAGGAAGCTGGCAACCACATGCAGATGTAAGGAGGTGATGTTACAGGACACAAACTTAAGGGGCCCATACACTCAGCCGATTTTCTGGCCGACCGATCGATCCCGATCGATTGATCGTTTGCAAATCGGTTGGCCAATCGACCGATCGATGGCCGATTTCGATCGATTTCGATGGATTTCCATCGAACTGGCAGGGTGGAAAATTTAGGTCGATCTGATGAGATTGCTTATCAGTTTGCATTGGCCTTAATGGAAATGCCATCAGATCGAATTTCAATAGATTTCAAACTGAAATCTATTGGAATTCTATCCTGGTAAAAAATGTTCTAAAAACGCATCAGATAGATCATCAGATGCATTTCTTATCTATCTGCTGCCAATCTGACGAGTGTATGGGCATAGACTTTGATAACACTAGATCAAAGCAGGTATAATTGCTTGAGCATAGGTAGTAGGTATAGGAGTCTCCAGTATAGGTAGCAGGTATGGGGGCCACTGTGGGGAGGGGGCTGACATCATCCTCCCTCCCTCCACATGGGCCCCCCTCCTGTGGCTCCCTGCTTGGCT